>NC_059334.1:85517052-86253302 GCF_018350155.1 Leopardus geoffroyi | reverse complement strand
CCCGCACACATACAGCCTATAAGTTAGCAGACGGGGCGCCTGGGTGGCTCAGTAGGTTAAGCGTCCAACTCTTGATCTCAACTCAGGTCATGATCTCATGGTGATGAGTTTGAGCCCCGCATCAGGTTCTACGCTGATGGTACGGAGCCAGCGTGGGATCCTGTCTCTATCTCCTTCTCTCTCTGCCCCTCCCTCTGCCCCCTTCCCCCCGCCGTCTCTCTCTCAAAATGAATGGAGATACTGAAAAAAAAAAAAAAAAAAAAAGCAGAGAATTTGCAAGGAAGCTGTTTGGAGGTTTTCTAGCTGCCTTCTCTGAGTCTTTCCTCCCTGGTTGTCAGCCACTTAATTTTCAGCCACTTTGCTTTTCCTGAACTCCGAGTATGTGTCCTCAGCCTGGTGCAATGTTGTCTTTCTGCTCGGACACCGCCTCTCCTGATCCCTCCACCTCCCCCCCTTCTGTCCTTGGAGGTGGAAGGATTTCTCCTGTGTTCACCTCCTCCCAAGAGCCATTAGTCTGGGGGTCCTGCTACACTGACAGCTCTTCATCTCTTTGTAGCAATAAGGTGTGGGCACACACACGCACGCACACGTGCACACACGCACACGCACAGGTTTGTAATTGTTTCCAGCAAGAGAGTTACTACTGTATAGCTCTCACTGCCAAAAGGAAAGTACTGTATCTCTTTTGGAGTTGATTGAAACACGGCCCCAGAAAGATAATATCTGATATTCGAAATGCTCCTGGAAATGTTAAAACAATCAGTAAATCTCTGAGTAAAGACAGCCTCCTAAATCAAGCTACAACTAGCAAAACTGTTTGATCAGCCAGAAAACAATGTTAGGGTCTTAGAGAGCTACTTTGGTTCAAATTTTAAAATAGCATATCTGTTTCAAATATACTATTAGCTTCATTATAGCATGATCCGTTTTGATCAATTCACTGTTGAAAACTAAGGAATGGATAAATGAACGTGAAATCAGCTTACCCGCTGACTTTAAACACGTGTGGCACATTTGATTGAAGTCTGGGGCTTCATCCCAATTTATTGGAATAAAAATATTCCCTTGCATAAATAATAATTGATTTTGATTTTTGCCAAAGGACCACAAATCCAAAAGCCATAATATGAGCAGGATAGAGGTCGCACTGAGGAATTCAGGGGAGGCAGGGGCGAACGTGTGAGACCATAGTCTGACAGCCTGGGTTGGAAACCGGTGGCCTGTTCAAGTCTCGACACACACCTGTGGTAGCGACCTCTTCCTCATAGGATTTCTGTGTCAGAAGGTAAATTAATATAATAGAAGCGACTAGAACAAGGTCCAGTGCCCTGAGACAGATGTCTAATTCAGAGACAGATGCTTCCAGAAGGCCTGGGTCACACCTGCAGGCAGCTTCGGGATGGCCCTGAAGGGATTCGACAGCCGCACCTTCCCCCCACCGGACATCCCTCGGGAACGAGCAGCGTGTCTGAGAGTGGCTTCCAGCATGGGCTGACGACATGTGCTCACTGCTCCGGGACCCTGCAGGCCCTCTGAGAATGGGGGCCCTGCCCTGGGAATAGGAGGGCAGGGCCCCTTCTGTCTCTCCTGGAGGTGAGACCGGGAACACGACCCTATTGTCCTGGGGCAGCTGCTGTTGCCTCAGATGGAGAGGGCAGGATGTAGCCGCTAGGAGGCGGCGGGTTGTGATGCTGCAAACGCTCGGTATAACTGTGTGCTCGTGACCAAGTGGCTCCTCCCTGTGAATCTGCAGGCTTTTCCGTGGAAACAGGACATCGGAGATGAAGACACAACCTCTCTGCTCTCTCTGTGATGTGGGCTGGCCAGCTGGCCTCCCTTGGGGCTCAGTGTCTGGACTAAGGTGTTGGGGCTCGGATCACATAGGTCCCCCGGCTCTAACGTCCCAGGATGCTGCAGCGGACCAGTTCCAGCATCACTGGAGCTGTCTGTGCCGCGAGGTGGTCAGCGTTTAAGGACGAGAATGCGTTCCCTCGTGTAAAGCGATGTTAACCAGTAGGGCGCCTGGGTGGTTCGGATCGGTTAAGCGTCTGACTCTGGATTTCAGCTCAGGTCGTGATCTCAGGGTTCGTGAGTTCGAGCCCCGCATCGGGCTCTGCGCTGACAGCTTGGAACCTGTTTGGGATTCTCTCTCTCCCTCTCTCTCTCTCAAGGTAAATAAACTTAAAAAAAAAACATGTCAACCTGCTCTCCTGCTGTTACAGGACAGGCTGAATGGTGCGCCCCTCAAATCCACATGATGCAGCCATCATCACCAGAAGCTCGGAATGTGACTGCATTTGGAGATACGGTCCGTAAAGCAGTAATTAAGATAAACTGAAGTCGCTAGGGTGGCCCTAATTCATTACGACAGGTGTCCTTGTAAGAAGAGGAGATTTGGACGCAGACACACAGAGAAGCAAGACTGCCTCAAGACACAGGGAGAAGGCAGCTGTCTACAGGCCGAGGAGAGAGGCCTCAGCACGAGCCAACCCTGCCAGTACCTTCCAGCTTCCAAGACCGGAGACGGTGATTTTCCGTAGCCTAGGCCCCCCGTCCGGGATGTCTTGGTACGGCGGCCCCAGGAAACTAATCCACCTGCCGATCACTGACGCGTTGCTCCTCTGTGACCCAATTTTGTTGTTTTTCAGTTTTATATAGGTGACGTATATACAATTGGAGAATTATATAGAGATCCACTGTCTTAGCAAATTTCAAGTGTATGATACATTATTATTAATGATGGTCACCACGGTGTACATCAGGACTTCAGAACTTAGTCATCTTTTTTTTTTTTCCAACGTTTTTATTTATTTTTGGGACACAGAGAGACAGAGCATGAACGGGGGAGGGGCAGAGAGGGAGGGAGACACAGAATCGGAAACAGGCTCCAGGCTCCGAGCCATCAGCCCAGAGCCCGACGCGGGGCTCGAACTCACGGACCGCGAGATCGTGACCTGGCTGAAGTTGGATGCTTAACCGACTGCGCCACCCAGGCGCCCCAGAACTTACTCATCTTAACCTGGAAGTCTGTACCCGTTGACCAACATCTCCCAATTTTCCCAACACCCCCAGCCCCTGGCAACCCCAGCCAGGTCTCTGTTTCTCTAAATTGGACATCCTCAAACTCCACATATAAGTGACGCCAAAAACACAGGCAACAAGGGCAGAAACAAAGAGGTGGGACCACAGAAAACTGAAAAAGCTCCAGAGCAGCAAAGGAAACCAGCAGTGAAATGAAGCATCATCCTGCAGCATGGTGGACACTGTTCCAAACCCAGTGTTTGATACGGGGTTAACGTCCAAAATATGCAAGGAACACATGCAACTCGATAGCGAAAAATCCACACAATCCGGTTGGGAATGGGCGAAAGCCCTGAATAGACATTTTCCCAAGGAAAGTGACGGATGTGCCCGGTTTCACGTGCCTCAGGCACGCGCCCCAACTGTCAGGGTTGCTGTGCTGAGAGAGTGCGCGCTGAGCCCCGCTGAGCCCTGGGTGCCCGTCCTCTTTCCTCCCGTCTTCAGCGAAGCCCAGGCTTGTGTGCGAAAATGCGCCTAATAACTGTCAAGGTTGTTGTGCAGATCGGAAATAAGTACTAAGTGCCTTGGATGCTAGAGATACACAGAGGCTCATCATCAGTGAGATACGATTCTCATCATCCTTCGAACGGAGGAGCGCGTTTTATTGCTAATGTTTCACATTATTGGTATACTGCGTGTCTTTTTTGACTTGTAAATTTTCTTTAAAAAATTAAAAACACAGAAATATTTTGAGGAAAACTCAATATGTATCCCGAAAAGCCGACTAAATCAAGTCTGAGCCTGGCTGACTTGAAAGAGCTATGCTCTAAGTCTAAATATCTCTGCAAATGATAATCTGTTCTAAAATAATCATCTGCTGCGAAAACCATAAATTGCAAGTCATAATGGGGAGAGTGATCCATGAGAGGCTCTCCCAGGGGACACTTGCACACAGAAGTCTTGGATTGATTCACAGCTTTGAATCTGAGGAAAGTAAGTCAAGCAATTCCAAAGAGGCCTGTCAGCTCTGCGCCAGTTTTCGGTACGTTCTGAAAGATGCTTTGATCTAATTTATGAAAAGAAGTGCTGTGGGCTTGAAGACTGAAAACAAACACCCAAGCCAGGGAGAGCCCGTAAATCACCAGGAGAGCTGAGGCGCCCCGGCAGCCGCGTCGGGGTGCAGGCTGTTAATCCCGACCACCCTGCGGCTCCCACTCGCGAGCGTTCCTAAGAGCCTGGCGGGTCTCGAAACCTCTGGTCTTGGCTTTTCTGGCAAGGTTCCTGCCTCGACTTATTTCTGCAAGAAGATCAGCATTTTAGTTTAAAAAGCAAACAATGGGGCTTTGATTATCAAAAAAGAACCTACTCATTTTCTTGTTAAAAGGATGACACAGATACAAGAACTCAGCAGCTGAGTTATTTTGGAAGTTAACGCAACGTATGAAATTATTTTGGAAATGTAGGCGATGTATAAAAGGAGTTTTAGACTGTCTTTTCCAATTTAAATGGTAGGCCTTGAAAGTGTTACAAAATACATGTTAGTTTGTCACAGAAAATACTGGCATTGTTTCCCTGCCTGAGAAGGAATCCAGGGTTTGCTAATTTGTCTGATGCACTGGGAGAGGCAGCTACAAAGCTCTCTTAGGATAACCTGAAGATCAGAGCACGGCAGGTGCCCTGCAGACCGTCCGTCCTGCGTGGCCCCTCCGGGCGTCCGTCGGTGCCCTTGAAGTCAGTGTCGGGGTTAGAACCCCCTTCTCTAGGCTACTTCTGTCTGTCGGGACAAATTCCCGCGCCATGCAGGGTGGTCTCTGTAAAGTGGGTCCTGAGTATCAGGATGGGAGGGAACACAGGGTTGGAGTCGGAGGAAGGGACTGGATGCTAGATCCGAATCCTCCGGGGAGCATCTCTGTGACACAGGCTAACGGCCACTAACGTCCCCTCCCGGGGGACGCGGGGGGGAAGGGGAAAGAAGCATGGGAGGCAGCCTTCCCAGCTAGCCGGAGGAGCATGGGGGTCCTGTGTCTCCTGGCAGTTCTCGTGTCCTGCTGTCCCCTCGCCTCACCCAGGGCAGGCAGTGTGGACATGAGCACGCCTGGCACCTGACACTTTCTGGACCAGGTGTGCCTTGTCCATTCAGACGTTTTGCAGACGAAGGACGAGAGGCTGGTTGGACCTCCGTTCAGACAGCACTTGCAAAGTCCCTCTCCCCTCCAAGTAGATTTAAAGTCATCAGAAAACCAGTCTGGACCTGACCACATTTCTGCCGCAGAGTTTCTGAGGAGCCTCCTTGGAGGCAACTCAGCAGGGAGCTGCAATTGTGTCCCCTGGTTTGCAGGGACCGTGGTGAAACAGCACGTCCTGAGCTCGAACCCTTACTGGAGAAGACAAGACACGAGGGACTGGACAGATGTCCTGAACTGCCGAGGCGCGTCCCCGACCCGACCGGAGAGCTCCCCACCAGTGCCATGCAGACGCGGGCAGCCAAAGCCCAGCCAGCAGGGGCCTGTGGTCTGTGGGGGGCTCGCTGGGGGTGACTGGGGAGGTCACATTTTTTAAGTGTTAAATTAAGGTATCTTTAGGCCACGAACCGTCTGACATTTCCAGATTACCCATGGCAGATGCACTCTTTGATTCAGGGGAAAATGGCCACCATCTAGAACGAGGCGCTGATGTCCAAGAGTTAGGAGCATTTTTTTAAATCAAGACTATGACAAGGTACAGAGAACAAGCACTTTCCTTTTTAATTAATAAACTTTATTTTTCAGAGTAACTTGAGGTTCACAGCAAAACTGAGTGCACCTGCCCCCACTCACGCACACCCCCCACCGTTATCCGCATCCCCACCTGGTGGCACCTTTCTTACAATCCAGGAGCCTGCACTGACACATGACGTCACCCCCCAGTGTCCCTCGGTGACAGGGTTCACTCTTGCTGTCGCGCACATTGTGGGTTTGGACAAGGTGTGGCGACATGTATCCACCATCATTTTGGTTTTCGGAAGCCAAGCTGTGTTGAAAGAGGAGGGTTTTCAGGAAATTCTGGGGGTGAAGTCACACAGACCTGGGGTGACCGGACATATAAAGATCCGGGCATGGAAAGGCACATCATGGGATTTTACGGGGAATCCTAGAGCGGGAAGGACACAAGTGTGAAGCACAGGACAGGGAAGTCCTTCCCAGATCTGGGGGTGAGGAGGGGGAGGACAGTGCAATGAGCAGGTCACTGCTTCCCCAATGCCCCACTCCCTGTGAATGCTACCGTATGGCAAATGGGACTTTGTTGCAGCGGCCCTGGGAAGCTCATGCAGACAGCGTCAGAAAGAGTTTAGATCAGACGACCCCCCCCCCACCACCACCTCCTCTGACCTCCTCCCTGGCATCAAACCCCCGGACAAGGGCCGGGACAGAAAGTATAGTGCAGAAACACTCAGCTATGTTTGACAGACGCAAATCCACTCACTGTGTGAGCCCGAGCCCCCGGCTGCACAACCTAGTCCAGACCACGCTGATGGCCGAGCCCTGCTCACCGCCTGGTCACCAAGAAGAATTTACCGTCCGCCTGGCAGGTGAGCCCTGGACCCACACTCAGTCTTGCCTTGCTCAGGGAACTTTCCAATTTTTACCCTGTATTAGCCCTTTGGTGCTTCCTCAGGATGGATGGTCTTGAGGAAAATCGACCAGGATGGGGGCACTAGGAGTTCTAAAAAAGGGGACACTGTGGGGGGGGGGCCAGAGGGGCTCACTGAAATTGACTGTTGTGCAGACAGGAAGGAAGTGAGAACCCTGCAGCCTCCAGGGAGGTAAGTGCAAAGGCCCTGGGGTAGGGATGCTCCTGGAATGTTCAAGAAATAGTAGATGTGCTGCTTTACACACAGCGGCAACCCTAGAGCCTTGAACACTGCGTGACACGTGATAGGTAGTAATAAATATTTGTTGAAAGAATAAACAAAGTCTAAGACATTCAGCAAACATCTATTGAGTCAAATGAATGTGCACTGCCTTCTAGATATGGAAATTATTAAAGGAACGGCCAGTCCCTGCCTGGGGGCCTCAGAGCCTTGGGGAATAAGATAGCGATATGATAAAGACTCAGCTACAATCAAAGAGCAAGCACAGGGTCACGCGTGGAAATGCCACTCAGATATCTGAACGAATAGAGCCCCCACGGTGTCGAAATTCTCCAGAGCAAACCACAATTATTGTGAATAAATTAAGATAGGATCTTGCTGGTCTCTGGGCTGAGGAATCCAGAAATGGCCCGTGCTCCCAACACGGGGCTGGCTAGGAAATGCAAGGCGTTGGCAGTCGGGGTTCCAGAAGAGTCTCCAGGCTGAGGGAGTGGCCAACACGGCACCCGGCAGGCGGCCAGGAGACAAAAGGCCGGTACCCTTGTCGGCCGCCGCTGGCCTGCAGGGAAATGGAGTTTCCTCGCGCTTGTTTGGAAACACACAATTGAAAAAAGTAATTTCAGCAGTATTTACGGATGTCAGCTATCTGATTTGCCACCAGCCCTCATCTCAGAAATGCTTTCCTGCCATTTAGCGACGGGCCGACACTGACAGCCAGGCTTCCCTCCGGCAGGACCCTTCGTCAAACAGAGTCGCTTTTCTTGTTCTGACCACATTTCAGGATCAGAAGATTATTTTCAAGTGTATAACAGGAGTTGTTCCTCCAAACTCCTGTCCAGATAGGCTCAAATACACCTTTTAAAGAAATTAACAGGCAGGCGCAAATTTATTTACGCACGTCATTGGCGAACGCACAGAAATGGAAGGAGGTATGACAGCGCGCATCGTCCCCAGGCTCAGGGGCTGACTCCGCTTTACTGGAAATGTTGCCACCTGACGGGCGCGGTCCACGGCTCCTGGCTGCCGTTGGCGGCAGGGGCGCCTCGGGGACCGGGTCTCCTTTCTGGGTTGAGGTGTGATCCCGCAGCAGAGCTCAGAGAAGGTGGTAAAAGGAGTATCAGACGGCGGCCACTGCCTGGTACCTGAACACTCCTGTCCCGGGGCCACTGCCAAAGCCACTCCCACACACTGAAGTTTACTCTCGAGACCCTGGAGCGGGACATCTGAAATCCCGGTGCCGGCAGGGGCTGTGCTCTCCCTGGAGGCTGCAGGACAGGGTCCCTCCTGCCTCTTCCAGCTTCTGGCGGCTCCGGGTGTTTCCTTGGCTTGTGGCTGTGTCCCTCCACGTCTTTTCCGGGATGATTTCATCTTTCATCTCGGACCCTTAAGTAATTTCATCTGCAAAGACCCTTTTTCCAAGTAGGCTCATATTCACAGGTTCCAGGGCTAGGCTGTGGACATGTCTTTTGGGGGCCACCCTGCCACCCAGGAGGCCGTGTGGCTTCCCCAGCAGCCCATACTCACACCCCTGGGGTGCTACCGTTCGAAAGAGTGGCATTGGTCCTTCAAACTGGGGACTTTCTCAGAGGGAGGAACTCGGCAACTTGGTCACACACGTGGGGGGAGAGGCCTAGGGGCAGGGTCTTGGATGGGATCGGGCAGTCCCCTGGGGGCCCCAAGGACGTCCTCTGGCAAGGGTGGGCTGACAGAGAGCACAGGTTGGTGAGACCCCAATCCTGCAGTGAGGGGGGAGTTGATGGTGGATCTTCCAGACTCCGGCCCCCCCGCTGCAGGGAAACTGAAACGTAGTCCACACCAGAGGGTGGAAAACCGCTGCCTGAGGAGCAGACCTGGCCCACTGCCTGTTTTTTAACAAAGTTTTACTGGAACACAGTCTCAGCCATCTCTGGCTGCCCTCCTGTTACGGGAGAAACGAAGCCCTGCCCACCACCCCCAGAGCCCGCAAGACTGCCGTCTGTCTGTTGACGGAAAATGCTTCCCAGAGCACTTCTGGGGGGAAATGTAGGTTTGCAGTTACTCCGTATCGAAGGGCCAGTGGCTCTTTTTGTTTTCTTATCAGCTAATTTCATTCCACGTTTCTCACGGAATTGACGACCTTCTGTCTCAGCTTGTTCTGAACCAAAGTTGCTTCCTCCGTGGCTACAGATCAGCCCGCCCTCCCAGTGGAGAAGGCCTGTCATTTAGAGCAGAGCCCGGCGAGCGGAGCGGTCCTTCTGGAAGTCTCCACAGCCGTCTGGAAACAGCTAGTAATGGGCCCCGGGGCACCTGCTTGAATCGATGGCTCCACCTGCAACGTTAGGAGCCCCTGTGGGCCTGGTCACGTTCATCCTTAGCAGAGTTGCTTGGTACTCCCTTACCCTGTTCCTCGTCCCCATCGGAAGAGAAGTGGTCAGAATATCAACTGTCAAATAAAATAAAAAGGCTGTTTATCCAAGTGATGTTAATTAAGGATGGCCTGAGGTCATCATTTCAAATTAAAAAATTAAGTTGGGGCGCCTGGTTGGCTCAGTTGGTTGAGCATCCAACTTCGGCTCAAGTCATGATCTCACGGTTCGTGAGATTGAGCCCCACGTCGGGCTCTGTGCTGACAGATCAGAGCCTGGAACCTGTTTCAGATTCTGTGTCTCCCTCTCTCTCTGCCCCTCCCCTACTCTCTCTCTCTCTCTCTCTCAAAATAATAAAAAATAGAAAATAAAATAAATATTTTTTAAAAAGTAAAATAAAGTCATATTGTGTGTCCTCCACCCAGACTCTCTGAGTGAGCAGAATGGGTAAAAGTGTGTGTTCACGTGTGCACGTGAGTGTGGGGCACGACTGCCTGCCTTTGGACACATTAAATCATCCTTTCCTGGGACTGGCCGAAACCGATCAGACTCACATGAATGTTATTTCAGAGCCAAGAATCTAAACTTAGGGACCACCTCCCTTCTAAATGGTGACAACCGTGCCCTGTGTGAGTGTTATTCCCCGAGGCTGAGAGCTAGGGTGAGCTCAGTCCAGACAGTGAGTGAGACGTGTGAACACAGGAAGTGTCAAATGGGAGGAGAGGGTGCCGCGACCAGCAAGACGTCACGTAGGCTCTGAGGCACATACAAAAGAAAGCGTGCAGGTTTGGGGTGTGCGTGTGCAGGCATACATGTGTGTGCATACACGTGTGTCGGGGGGTTGGGTGTGTTAACCCTTCCACCGGAGACCGGGGCTCGGAACAGAAGGGAGAAACAGGAAAAGAAGAGTGGTCCTCAGAGGCCAAGCTGTGTCGGTTTCCTAGAAGCGTCGTGTAAGTTTGAACAGCGTCCGCCCTGTGGCACAGCGCTCGGGAGCTCTGAGTCCGGGGTCAGAGGGGCAGGGCTCACACCTGTCCACCAGCAGCTGACTCTGTGACCTAAGGGGCATCCTCTCTTTAAACCTGTTTCCTCTGTTTGACGGGGAGGATGCTGACACCTCTCTTTTGGGGGGTTAAAGAAAGATATTAGATGCTCAGCTCAGTGTACAGGATACTATAAATGTTCTAAGAATATTATTGTTGGTAACAGTTCTTTAATATTCTTTTTTTAAATTTTTTTAAAAATCTTTATTTTTGAGAGAGAGAGAGAGAGACAGGGACAGAGCACAATCAGGGGAGGGGCAGAGAGAGAGGGAGACACAGAATCCGAAGCAGGCTCCAGGCTCCGAGCTGTCAACACAGAGCCCAATGTGGGTTCGAACTCACGAACCGTGAGATCATGCCCTGAGCGAAGTTGGATGCTTAACTGACTGAGCCACCCAGGCGCCCCTTTACTATTCACTTTTAAGTGGATGTAATTTTTTTAGAAGAGCTTCAGATTTACAGGAAAACTAAGCAGATAGTACAGAGAGTTCATACACACCTCACACGTAGTTTCCTCTACTGTTGCCATCTTAACTGAGTATGGGGTACAGTTGTTACAATGAATACAATACTTTTGAAACATGATTACTAACGAAAGTGCCTGGTTCACTCAGATTTCCCTAGTTTGTTTACCTCGTGCCTTTTTTTTTTTTCTTTTCCAAAACCCCATCCAGGACAACACATTATATTTAGTTATCATGTCTCCTTGGCTCCTGTTGGCTATGACCGTTAGTCTGACCTTGCTTGTTTCTGACGATCTTGATATTTTGAAACCCACTGGTCAGGCATCCACAGGATGTCTTACCATAGTAATTTCTCCCCGTAGTTTTAGGGTCAGCCTGGGCCCGGAGTTAGGGGGAGAAAGATTGCAGGGTAAAGTATCGTCCATCACGCCGTGCAAGGGTGCCTACCATCAACATGATGTATCAGTGCTGATTTTCACCTTGGTCGTTGGCCGGGACGTCCCCTGCAGGCTACACCCAGCCTTCTGTTCCATTCTGCACATGTGAGGAGTCACTCTGAGCAGCTCCCACTTAGCAGGGGAGGGAGGGCCCACATAAGTTTCCTGGAATTATTCTACGTGGCATGCTTTTCTTTTCTCCCCATTCGTTAACGGACTCAAGCATTTACTTGTGTCCGTGCAGAATTGTGGATGTTTATTCTTTATATTTGGGGGAT
Organism: Leopardus geoffroyi; assembly: GCF_018350155.1. Classification (NCBI taxonomy): domain Eukaryota; kingdom Metazoa; phylum Chordata; class Mammalia; order Carnivora; family Felidae; genus Leopardus; species Leopardus geoffroyi. Next base: position 86,241,864 of record NC_059334.1, on the reverse strand, counting down.
GTATTGGCGTAGTTAGATTAATATCTGCTATGTTTGTCATGTTTCAAGTGTCTCTCGTGTTCGGGTTTCCCCAGGAGCTCCTACTTAAATAGCGTGTGTGCCTTTCGGCTCTGAATTCTAATAACCCGCCATTATTGTGCTGGAGCCCGCCTGATGCGGTGGGAGGGAAAGGGGAAGAGGAGACATCTGAAATCTTAGGAGTAAATTTAAGTCTTTTACTGGGCCTGCGACCCAGGACTTGGTCTTCACAAGTAGGCTTGGTTTGTGATTGTTTTTGTGTTTGGTTGCTTCCCCCACCCAAGTGGCACAAGAAGGCCCGAGGGGCTCACCCCTGTGGGAGTGGGAGTGGGGCTCTAGTGAAGGTTCCCCTGGGTGTGGACCTTCTTCCTGGAGGACATCGGGGATTGTTCCTGGATGGTCACTTTCTCCCTTCCCTGCCCCAGCCATGGTGGGGGTTCCATTCTATGAGAACACAGTGGGGATCCCAGAGGAATCACCCTGAAAGCATATCCCCCCAAGACGGTAGCCACAGGACTCTCTCTCCCACTAACGAGGCTCCAAAACTCACCAACATTACCTGGAAATCTCCTATCAGTTGAGGCTCTATTGATTTCTGTTCCCGGGTGTAGATCCTGGCTGTGAGTATCTGTGGTCACCTGTCCTTCCATGTGTCAGAGGGAGGTGTCCTGCGACCTCAGTTCTCTAACAACTTCAGAAAAGCCTCTGATTTCCAGGGCGCCTGGGTGGCTCATTCAGTTATGTCTCCAAGTCTTGGTTTTGGCTCAGGTCATGATCTGAAAGTTTGTGGGTTCAAGCCCCACATCAGGCTCTGTGCTGACAGCGTGGAGCCTGCTTGGGATTATCTGCCTCCCTCCCTCTCTCCGCCCCCATTGTTGCTCTCCCCTTCTCTCTCTTTCTTTCAAAATAAATGTTAAAAACTTAAAAAAAAAAAGAAAGAAAAATCACTGATTTCCCTTTGTTCCACTTTTTCTTGTGAGGGTAGAGTAGAGGCTCCCACATTCTTCATACATCAGAGCTTGAAGTGAAGTCCCTGAGTGCTTGCGGAATGGCCATCGCCAGGGAGTGTGGGGGCACAGGCTCCTGGCCACCAAGGGGTCCCTCCCGCCCCCGCGCAGTCGCTGTGAGGAACCCGTGCCGACTCTGGCACGTTCTACAGAAGTGAAAGAGGCTGATGGCTCATTTCTTCTGGATGATGGTAATCAGAGTCAAATGTTGACAATGCCTTCAGGAGCTGCTTTAGAAAATTCTGTTTGATAAACTAAGTAAAGTGTTATTTAGCAACTGGAAGATAATTAGGAAGCAATTACTGAAACAAAAAGAAACCCCGAGTACACAGGGGGACAATTAGAATCTGGTCCAAATTTATGGTCACACCCAAAGATTCTGTTTTAATACCTGTGTGGCAGGAGCATATTAGAAAACGCAAATTAATGCCTGATTTGCACAGCTGACCTGCGCATCGGAGAAATATGACTGGGTTTCTAATTGCCTTATGTAATCAGAGAAAAGCTACAGATCAGTCTCCCTCACCGCGAGCCCAGATGCTGCAGTTAAAGCTTTCTCCGGCCGGGTTTTTGCCAAAACACCTAAAGCCAGACATCTTACCCATGACAGCGAGGCTTGTCAGCCGACGGAGCCTCTGGAAAGGCCTCTCTTCATCCAGGCCACGGTTGCCACGGGCCTCACGGCAGGGAGCGATGCTTCGCTTCGGTGTCAGTGCTCAGCTCCACGTGGGGGTCTGCAGGGGCCACGCTGCACCAGCACCCTGTGCCATCGGGCCCTTCCTGTGGCCGAGCAGGGCCAGGAGCTCCCTCTCCCCAGACCCCTCATCCTACCCCGGGATTCGTCCCCTCAGGCACGTCCCAAGTTGGGAGTGGATGTCGCCCAGACTTGGTTCTGGGACATTTCTCTTAGTGAAAGGGCCTTACACTGGAGGCTCCGGGACATAGTCTGAAAACTGAGGGCCATGGGGGGTGTCAGACATGGTGGCTGTACAACAGGCCCCGTGGAGCCTTCTGGTGCGACCCTGGAGGTGGGGTGAGGCGGGAAGCAGGGGGAGTAGAACAGGAAATAGAGACAGTGCGGTGGCATCATCACACCTGCACGGTGCCTGTGATGGGGCACATGTGTGCGCAAGTGTGTGTGTGCTTGTGCGTCTGTGCCCGTGTGGAGGCTGATGCCACAGGCAAGATCCAAACAGGCTGTGGGCGACTTTCTCCTTGCTCCTGGGTGGGCAGGGGTCGGCCTGTCCTCCAACACACCTCACCTGGCCTCCCAGGAAGGTATGATTCGAGGCCCTGATGCCAGGGCCACCTGTCACCCCCACTGCCCGCCCGTCACCCCAACTGCTCAGTCATCACCCTGACTGCCCACCTTCACCCCCACTGCCCGCCCATCACCCCAACTGCTCAGTCATCACCCCGACTGCCCACCCATCACCCCCACTGCCCTCCCATCACCCCAACTTCTCAGTCATCACCCCAGCTGCCCATCTATCACCCCGACTTCTCAGCCATCACCCTGACTGCTCACCCATCACTCCAACTGCCCACCCATCACCCGGACTGCCCACCCATCACCCCGACTGCCCACCCATCACCCCAACTGCCCACCCATCACCCTGACTGTCCACCCATCACCCCCAATGCTCGCCCATCACTCCAACTGCTCAGTCATCACCCCGACTGCCCCCTCATCACCCCAGCTGCCCACCTATCACCCCGACTTCTCAGCCATCACCTTAACTGCTGACCCATCACCCCAACTGCTCAGTCATCACCCTGACTGCTCAGGCAGCCAGTCATCTGCTCACCTGGCAAGTGTTCTGAGTACCTCACAGCACCTGGCACTCGCTGGGTTCGGACGTGCAGCTACTTGTAACACAAAGGTGGGCCCGAGTGCCCGACCAGGCAGGAAGACAGACATGCAGTGATTCCTTACTCACAATACCTGAGAGATGTGACAAGCACCGTCAAGCAGTGTGGGCTCTCAGGGTGGAGAGACTAGGCTCACTGTGGGTGTGTGTGGGTGTGTGTGTGCTGATGTGTGTGTGCTCATGCTTGTGTGTGTGTGTGCTAGTGTATGTACGCATGTTGATGTGTGTGTGCACACATACGGGTGTGTGTGTGCATATTGGCATGTGTGTGTGCTGGTCTGTGTGTGTGTTCATGCATGATGGTGTGTGTGTGTGTGTGTGTGTGCACATGCTGGTGTGTATATGCGTGCTGGTGTGTGTGTGCATGCTGGTGTGTGTGTGTGTGTGTGCGCACTGGTGTGTGTGTGTGTGTGCACTGGTGTGTGTGCACATGTGTGCACATAAAAGTGTGAGTGAGTGTGCATGTGCTGGTTTGTGTGTGCTGGTGTATGTGTGCACATGCTGGTGTGTATATGCGTGCTGGTGTGTGTGTGCATGCTGGTGTGTGTGTGTGTGCACTGGTGTGTGTGCACATGTGTGCACACAAAAGTGTGTGAGTGAGCGTGCATGTGCTGGTTTGTGTGTGCTGGTGTGTGTGTGCACATGCTGGTGTGTATATGCGTGCTGGTTTGTGTGTGCATGCTGGTGTGTGTGTGTGTGTGTGTGCACTGGTGTGTGTGTGTGTGTATGCACTGGTGTGTGTGCACATGTGTGCACATAAAAGTGTGTGAGTGAGCGTGCATGTGCTGGTTTGTGTATGCTGGTGTGTGTGCACATGCTGGTGTGTATATGCGTGCTGGTGTGTGTGTGCATGCTGGTGTGTGTGTGTGTGTGTGTGCACTGGTGTGTGTGCACATGTGTGCACACAAAAGTGTGTGAGTGAGCGTGCATGTGCTGGTTTGTGTGTGCTGGTGTGTGTGTGCACATGCTGGTGTGTATATGCGTGCTGGTGTGTGTGTGCATGCTGGTGTGTGTGTGTGTGCACTGGTGTGTGTGCACATGTGTGCACACAAAAGTGTGTGAGTGAGCGTGCATGTGCTGGTTTGTGTGTGCTGGTGTGTGTGTGCACATGCTGGTGTGTATATGCGTGCTGGTGTGTGTGTGCATGCTGGTGTGTGTGTGTGTGTGTGCACATGTGTGCACACAAAAGTGTGTGAGTGAGCGTGCATGTGCTGGTTTGTGTGTGCTGGTGTGTGTGTGCACATGCTGGTGTGTATATGCGTGCTGGTTTGTGTGTGCATGCTGGTGTGTGTGTGTGTGTGTGCGCACTGGTGTGTGTGTGCTTGTGCCACGGTTGAGCCAACGATTCTGTGTGCTGTCCGTGGAGACATGTGTGCATGAGATTGTATGTGAGCATGTGTGTGTGCATGTGAGCACAGGTGTACATGGAGGTGTGAGCACATACACAGGTGTGTGTTTTGTGTGCGTGGCACAGGTGTGTGTTTACTGGGGTCGGGGAGGGAAAGAGAAAGAGAAACGAGACTTCCCTTTGGAAGTGGTATGAATGCATGGTGCCCAGATGAGCGGGGGTGAGGGGCAGCAGGGACAGAGCGAGGTCTGTGGGGCAGGGGGTGGGCCGGAGAGGGCAGAGTGGCTGGGGGTGCATGGGAGCAGGACGGAGGCCATCCCAGGGACTGGGGGTGGGGGCCCCTTAGCGGTGGACCCCAGTGCTTGTGCCCACGAGCTCACTGTGCTGGGAAGACGGCTGAGGTCCCACCGCGGACAGCACCTGGTGGGGTCACCGAGAACCCGGGTCTGCTCTGCTCCCAGCCACGGGGGTGGGGACAGCCCCGACCCCATGTGTGGAGCCGGTGTGAACTCCCACCGGGGAAACTGGCCAGTGCCTGTACCTGAGCTCTACCGCGTGGCTTCGGTTCCGAGGTAATAGGGTAATTTTACATTTCTGTATTCAGACCTCAGGTGAGCTACAAAATACCTGCAAACTACAAAACAGATGAGAAAATCATCCTCTCTTTGCACTGCAGTCGCCATGTCTTTTGTTTCTCCCCTGCGTGTGGATCCCACGTGGTTGTAATCATGGGGAGCATATAATCATGAGCCTTATTTTGCATTCAGCATCGTTTTGTGGGCACCTCTCCTAGGGCTCCATCGTCATAAGTGTTTGAAAAGAGGATATATACGCACATGCACAAACATGTGGCCCCCACAAAAACACTCACGATATCGAGACACACAGCACTGCGAGCCACCCCCAAAACTCTGTCTATGCTTTGGAATAGCCCACTCACCGTTCTGTACACACACACTTACATGCATTGACACAGTGGGTTGTACCGTTGACGCTATTGCGAAGTTTGCTGTGTTTACACGTGCACACACGGGCACGCACGAGAGGTTCCTGCGTGAGCAACGTGGCACAGAGGTCACTACTACCCTCCACGTATGTAATAAATGCTCTGTGCACGTTCGGTGACCCATGCTTGGGGGATCTTAACCTGCTCTCTTCCCTCTCGCCCGCCCACCCACCTCTTCCGCTTTCTTCCGTCTGTCTGCCGTTAACACTTGATGATGAATGACCTTGCTGCCTGGATCCTGCATAATTGCCCCATTATTCTTGGGAGAGATCACTAGAATCAGAATTGCTAGGTTAAAGGCTATGTACATTTAAATATTTAATACATATTTGTCAAATATCTGTAAGACATTTGCAACAATTTACATCCCCACTAGCAAGGCATAAGAATTTCCCCATAAACTTTCCGAAAATAGCCCATCTCGTGCTTGTGATTATTGCCAATCTGATGAGAAAGAAAAATAAATCTTCATAGTTTGAATTTGTATTTCTTTGATTTCTGGTGAGGTTGGACCTTTAATGATGCGCATTCACCATTTTGTTTATTAGATTTCTGTTGATTGCCTACTCGATGGCTTAGAGCACTCATTTTAAGAGCAATATAAATCCTGGTTAAGAGCCAGGGCTTGGGATCAGTCGAAACCCTTGTCAACACCCAGTGCCACCGAGGGCTGGGGGCCAGTCCCTTCGCCTCTCTGTGATGGCAGTTCCTGATAACAGAAGCATGGCAAGGAGCCTAGGGGATAATGTAGGAAAAGCCTCTGCACAGGGTCTAGTGCATGCTGAGCATTCAGTAAATGCTGCTTGTTTATTGTAGGGGACGTTTATGGAAGTATAATGTGAATGTGCACGAGCACAAGAGGCCTAAGTATATAGCATGGAACATTTCCAAATGGAGATTAAACCTGTAGCATTCAGAGCACAGAATAAAACATTACCAGAACCCAGAAGCCCCTGTCCTACTCCATCTGGTCACTGTCGCCCCCTCAGGGGTAACTGCCGTCCAGGTCATCACGGTTAATGTGGCATGCAGTCAGACTTCACATCAATGGACCATAGATCGTTCCGGCTAGCTGCTGCGGCGTGTGAGAAGCCTGGCCACCCCCCTGAGGTAGACAGGCCTGGGGGCCATGTGCGGACACTCTGGATGACAGACCTCGCTGAGCCCGGCTTTGCAGGCACTCGGGCAAACAAACCACACGGTAACCGGACCCGAAGCCCCAGCCACGTCAGCTTCGGTCACTCAAGTCACAGCAGCCCCCGAGTCTTCCCAGGAAAACCAGACTCCTCACCATCCTGTCCCTCTGGGCCACGGGTATGTCCATCCACCGTTGTTTCATATGCCACTGAGCATGGGGTGCTTTGTTACGCAGCAGTGGATGACTGAGTCCCGATGCTCCCATGAGCAGGGAGGACACTGCTTGTCTTTGGCGGTCCAGCCGTGGAAGTCACGAGTGCCTTCGGTGGAAATAGTCTCTAGCCCACGGAGATTCAAGGGGAGGTGCATAGACCCCAGGCTATCGGTGGACGAGCGCCAGAGAGTGTGTGGCCACCACCCAGAGCGTGCACTTTTTGTGCCTGGCATCTTCCCTCAACTTGATGTTTGTAGGCTCCAGCCAGGAGGTGGCGGGCAGTTGGGATCCGCTCCTTCTTGCTGGATGATCCCCGTCGCCTGCGTGTGACACAGCTTACCCGGCCCCCCTGCTGCCAGTGGACACGTGGGTCGTTTCCAGCTGCGGGTATGTTGAGGAGGGCAGCTGTGCGCGGCCCCGGCCACGTCTCGGGGTGAGCACGTGCACACGTTTCTGTTGGCTGAATGCCGAAGAAGACCGTCGCCGAATGACACGGGGGCACCCGGTCAGCTTTCGCAGACAGTCCAAATCAGTTTTGCCGGGTGGCTGTGCTGATTCGCTCTGCGACCGCTCCCTGACGAGAGCCCAGCTCCTGCTCGTCCGCTGCTGCGCGGTGCCGCCCGACCCGGAGTCACTGAGCCTCGTGTGCACGCCGGCACACCCCACGCGGTTTCCGTGCGCATCTCCGGGGGACCGCTGACATGGGCGCTTTCTCAGAGTCAGTGTCCGTTTGGATCATCACTTTCGTAAAGTACCTGGTCACGCTTCTCACCCGTTTGAAAAACTGGGCTTCTTTACCGTTTCCTTATCGAATGGAAGGAGTCAACGTACTCTCAGCGTGACCCTTTCCTCCTGTTCGATGTGTCCGGAACACCCACACCTATCCGCGGCTGGCCTTTCCACTCTCTTAACAGAGCCTTCTCGTGGTGCCAAAGTTTTATTCGGATGTAATCTACCCTTCCAAGTTTTTCCTGTGTGGCACGTGCCTCTCATTCCTTGTTCGGGAAAGGCCAGCCTGCCGTAGGGACTTGCACATTTTCCCGATGTTACCTTCCCACAAGACTTCTTGTCTACGCTTTCACATTTAAATAAATTCCTGGCCCATTTGGGATTTATTAATTTTTGTGGAGAGTAATCCCCATCCCACACGTCCCCCATCCCCCACCCCACCTCCTTCTGGTAAACCATCAACGTGTTCTCTAGAGTGAAGTACTTAAAAGTCTGTTTCTTGGTTCCCCCCTCTCTTGTACGGGCAGGAGCCCAGACCCATCTTCCCGGTTGGAGATGTCCCATTACTGTCGCATCGTTACTTCCTGAAAGGGCACTGAAGCTTCACCTTTGCCATAAACCAGGTGAGGCATGCATGCAGGTCGGTCTGCCTCCGGGCTCTCCAGAAGCGTCTCTGTCCTCACCCTGCACCACGCTGCCTTAATAAGTATCACTCTATGCTATGTCTCAGCATTTGGTGACAAAAATACCTCAGGGTTTTCAAAAAATTACCTTTATTTGTTTCACTGTCTGTTCTGAATTCTTCACATTTCCGCGTAAGCTTTAGAACCACATAGCTACCTCTCACCATCCTGCCGGCCTGGTCAATGAGACTGTATTCTGTGCGGCCGGAAATGGCAGGTCTGTCCCCGCCTTTAAGGGGGCTCCCGCTCGTGTTTTCACTCTGGTCTGAGAAAGCAGCAAGAGACCTCGTTGTACGTTCGGGCAAGAGGGTAGGGCCACGTCTGTTCCGACGCGTGTGTGCTTCCTCCCGTGTGACGGGGTAATTTTCCAACCAGACAAAGAATACAATCTTCGGCCATCAGCTTTCATGGATCATTTTCAAAAAGTTGTTTCCTTAGCAACCAACAATCTCCATTGTTTTTAAACACAAATAGGAGGGACATTAGGAAGTATTCTAGACTCTTTCTGCAAAAGATACTCTATTTTAAATAATGAACAACCCCTGAGTGCCTTCTGTAAGCGGAGGTGGCAAGCACGAGTGGGGATGCCCTAACAGACACAGGGGGGACGGACACGCACACACCCATGCACACGCGTGTCCTCACTCACACAATCCACAGCGGACATGCACAAACTCAGACCCACCTACCTTCAACCACATATGCACATCCCAGCCCTGAGCACACATGCCAGATGCACACTCACACACACTCACAAACACGCTCACACGTTCACTCACACGCACGCCAGCCCTGCACACACACAACCAGAAATGCACCCAGACACTCACCAACACTCACACACACGCACACATAGTGGACCTTCACATATTCACACACAACCAGACATACACACACACACACACACACACACACTCACATACACGCTCACACGTTCACTCACACGCATGCCAGCCCTGTACACACACACAAAACCAGATGCACACTCACACACTCACACATTCACTCACATACACCATAGCCCTGCACACACACAAGCAGACACTCACAGTCACCAACTCGCTCTCACACACAACCAGAAATGCACCCACACGCTCACCAACGCTCACACACACACACACACAGTGGACCTTCACATATTCACACACAACCAGACATACAGTCACACACACACACACACACACACACACACACGGTGTCCAAAGAGACAGAAGGATGTGCAGTGTCCGTGGATGGCCTTGAGAGTCACGGACCGGTGAGCTTGTCAGCCCAGGTGCCCTTGACCATCGGGATGACACTTTCGAGGTCTCTGCTGGGGTGGCCGGGGAACGTGCTGACTCCTCTGACCCCCAGGCTCCTCACCTGTTAACAGGGTATCTCACGGCGTCCATGTAAAAACCAGGGCCAAGTCGAGACTGCACAGCATTTTGTCATCTGGAAAGGGGGCTGAGGTCCTCTTACTCTGCGCAGACACAGTGAATGTGGTGGAGGCTTTACGCAAAAGCACAAGCTACTTAAACTTCTGCCGGCACCCCGGCACCCGTGGGTCCTCCCTCCTCCCTCACCCCCCGTTCGGCCACATGGACGGGTCCCCCGCCTCGGCCCCAGATGGCACCACCGGCCGGTTCCTCGCATTAAAAGAGGCGCGTTGTCTGGGGCACAACCAGCACATATGGTCTGAGCCCTCACTAGAACGTTCCCGGTGCCCCCAACCACCGAATTTTTCTGGAACAGACCCGGGGACTGTGGGTTCCCTCTGTGGCCACGGCTCTCTCCCAGCAGAGCCAACAAAGGCAGCCAGCTCTCCCAGAGCCGCCGTGCGCAACTTTTCTCCCTGCCGCAGTGTGAGCGACGCACATCTCAGCTGCGGAGACGGGTTTATATGTTGACGTGCTCGCTGCCAGCACATCTAAATTAAGCCCATCTGTCTTCCCGACTCCCCACACTGGAGCTCACACTCCCGTTGTTCCGAAATGCTGGCGCCTGACTCGGTGCCGGCTAGCGGCAAAGCGAATTTTATGTTCCCCTCTCATAACGGTACAATTGTTTAAGAAAGCATCTCAATTAAAAACCGTTCTCCTGCCACGAGTTCATCCCCCAGGGAAACGATCTGCACAGAAAAGCGCCTCGTGAAAACCACACTCTGACTCTGGGCCGCCGGGGGGCCCCGAGGGTGACCCGGGCCGGGACTGTGGCAGGTGGAGGGGGGACACGGGGCCGCACAAAGCAGGCAGGCGTGTTCCGGGATGAAGCCCTCTTCTCGCTGGCAGCACAGAGCCCCAGGAACACAGCCCACAGAACCGCTGCTGCGCAAAGTACCCCGGGGTAATGCACGTCTGATCAGGCGTGAGGAGAGCAGGCAAGCCAGCCCGGTCACCTGGCGCCCCCGTGCCCACACGGGGCCCGGCTCACAGCGAGTGATGGCTGAGAAGAGGCGGGGTCTTCAGGATCGCCTGCAGTCGGATGACGTCTCCCACAGGTTTTGCGGGCTCCTCCAGAGCAGAGTCCCAACAGCAAACAGCGGCCGACCCCCAGCCCATTAACTGTCCGAAGAAGAAGAAACTTGGGGTCACACCTTCTCCCCATAAGCGCCGAGCCTCACAGCCCGTGGCCACACCCACCCCAGCATCTCGCCTGCAACACGGGGCTTCTGTTAACAGGAAATGCCCCTGGAAATGACAGGCTCCGGCCAGACCCTTGCTCTGACTCACGCCAGCCTTGTATCTTGCACACACGCCCCCCACCCTTCCTGCACGGGGACCGCAGGACCCCCGCCCCTCCCCCAGAGCTGTTCTGAGGGCACAGAGACGCTGGGTATAAACCCAGTGACCATGCAGAGACTGCGTGCCCCGTGAACGGTATCCAGTGCCACCGTGATGGCAATGTTGTGACATGCTGCTGGCATTGGGGACTTGAACATGTCTGGTCGGCAGGACCGGAAGCAGAGAGGGCAGCCTCGGGCCAGGGGCCACCTCCGCGGGGGCCGCAGCTTGGGCTCCATCGTGAACCTCCCGCCCTGGGAGCTGGCTGCAGGGTGGAGCGTGCAGCCCCAGGGGCAACACGCAGCTCGTGAGCACGGAGTCACCCAAGTGCCCGAGCGGCACCAGTCCCCGGAGCGAGGACACGGGGGTCCGGGCAGGATCAGTCACATCGGCAGACAAACTGCCAAGACCAGAAGGTCTCATCAAGCTTCGGTGAGGAATAAATAACACTTTGAATGTAAACGATACAAGATTTCAGAAAACATTATTAGTAGCTTTGTCTTGGCTGGCTTTGATTTAAACTTCCCTTTGATTTTCAGAAGATTCCCCTTCCCTAAACAATAAGCGATAACCGGATAGTATCATTTACATGCAAATTAATGTGAAAACAATATCTATGACTTTTCATTTCTTGCTGTTTAAAGTTTCTTAAAGTAAATTGAGACTGATGACCCAAGTTATTTCATTTGATTTCTTGGAAAAAGAAATCAGGCTTAAAAAAGAAAAGGAAAGGGGAATTATTTTCTACCGAGTGGCAACATTGAGATGTGACTTTCTAAACGCAAAGATAAATATAAAAGACAGTTAATTAATGTATAAGCAGACGTAATTACAACAAACGTGGTCACTAAAGCATATTGGAACAGTCCACGCGAGAGTTGGGCTATGCTGGATAATACTGCGTGTCCAATCAGAACGCGGGTGGAATTGATTAAATATGCCCTTGAAATTGACTACTGATCATTTTTAATTTTTGGATGTAGCCCAGTTTATTTTCCTGAGAACTTGGACTAAATTTGGTAGCTTAAGCAATTTCTAGCAAGCACTTTTAATTTTTGTATTGATGGTGCCTCATTCGGATGTCGGTGTGGGCTCCATGGTGTGGAATCGTCCGCAGTAAGAGAAAGCCAGTGTTTGTGCAGCAATCGGTGTGTTTGTGAGGAACGTGCGATTCTGTATCTTCTCTTAGCCTATAGACCAGATAAGCCACCTTTTTGAGTGTCCCCAGAACTTGGAGATTAATGGAGAACTCAGTCCCCAAGAGACAGAACCTATTAAGCATTCTCACCCACTTTCCTGTGATTGTGAGTGTCTCTCCACTTCCTAGTCTGCGTTCACGGTCAGTTTTCCTCTCGGGAAGCCTTCTTTCCTTTGACTGGGGCGTCTTGCTGCTGGCACTGTGACAAGGTCTGGGTTGTGGGATCTGAAAGGCACCGAGCAGTGAGCTCTCCCAGGCACCCCCCCGCCCCCTGAAAAAACAGCCAAGGGATTTTGGTTCGGGTCCAGTGGTAGAGGCTTTCGAGAATACATTGTGAGTCACGACTCAGGTAGGTTTGATAGTCCATTTGGAGGCAGCTTTCCCAGCGTGACTGATGCACAGGCAGGCTATTTAAAGGGCTTATCAATAAAAATCTTACGTCCACACAGCATTTTCCTACATACGATGTTTAGCCCCTCAATTTCCTAAACGTGTCCTTCTGTCGCTAGTACCTGCCACTTAGAAGGAGAACGGATTTGGTTCACACTCAGCAAGTCTCCGCGGCAGGGAAGCCTGGGTTCCAGGAGCCAAGAGATGACCATCTGGGCATTTAGCCAAGGCCACCTCTACCTTGCGGGCCAGGCTCGTGTTAGCACAGTCTCCCGCGACACAGGAGGGTGGAAGGCCCTGTGACGCTGGACGCACCGGCCACGCACACACCTGTCAGTGGTCACAGCGGTCACAAGGACGTGGGCTGTGTCCAGGACTCCAGGCTCAGAACTCGCTCAGTCCTGGTGGACACGTTTTCAAAGTGCTGTGAGTCTCTTTTCGCATGTGACATGCAGCAGGGCTTTAACCGTGAGACACAGGTGACGAGATCAGTGGTTTGCAAATGTTTTACGTGGAAGAACCAGTCACGGAACCCCAGCGGGCCAGGTGAGCGGAGGTGGAGGGTGGTTCCGAGAAGGTCGGGGTCCGTGCAGGTGGCAGGGGGGTGGGAGATGGGTCTCTGGGGCTTCTCCGCGGTCGTGGGAGGGCCCACAGAACCCGACTTGACAAAACCAACAGATTTCCCGGCTCAAGAAATGATGGTCTGACATAAGCAATGATGCCTCCTTTATCTCATCCTTGGCTGAGCGAAACTGAACGTTTGTCTCTCCCTTTCTGAGAAAGTTATTATCTAGAATGTGAAAAATATTCTCCTGGTATAAATGGATGAGGCAGAGGAAATGCTAATAATTATTTTCAAGCTTCAAATATCTGTGGTTGTTGTGGGTACGTATATATTTTTAAATTATTTATTGCTGCATAAGAAACCATCTTAAAACTTTGGGATTTGGAACAACAGCCGCATTTTCACAGTTTTGTGAGTCAAGGACATGGACGGGCTGGGCTTGGCTGGGTGTTTCTCTCTGCCCCAAGGGATCTGAACTGGGGCTCCAGTGGTGTCCTTTGGTCTGTCTCTGCCTGTGTCTGTCTCTCCTTCCCCGTGTGGAATCTCATCATTAGATCAGAACCTCTTGTGCAGCTCGGTCGTTCCAGATGCCGTGTTTCCTGCACGGTAACTGACTCCACGTCCCATTGCTTGCAAGCAGGTGGCCAGGCCCCCCCCCCCCAGATTCCGGGCACTGGGGGCGGGCAGCTGACCCCACTCCTAGGTGGGGGCAGGGCAAAGCCACAACACAGAGGAGCGTATTTGATGGGAGACTTTGCTGCAAGCAGATGTGGGAAATAAAATCTACCACATTAGGAATTCCAAACATAAACCCTCACAGGAGAAGCTCAGGTCACTGAAAGGGAGAACCCCCAACACAGAGATGTGGGAACTTGGTCAGAAGCGGTGGGGAGCATTCGCTGGGTGTCAGGGGAGACCCATCCTCGAGGAAGCCATCCGGCCCGCCCTCCTGGGTGAACACAGAGCTGGGGAGGCCGGGACACATCCAGGACCACCCGCCTGCAGAGAACCTTCTGAACACCTGGGAGGGGGTGCTCAGGGCCACAGAACTCAGCCCTATCTGGAGAGGCCCACGGGCAACGGGCCACCACACAGGCCACCCTGAGCGAGCCAGGGCCTGGGACCGTGAGCTCCACACACCTGCAGACACTCAGGACCCGCTCAGAGCTCAGTTTCTGCTCGCCACCATCGGAATCTGAGCGTCTGTGGCCGCATAAGGGAAGACACAGCAGAGTGACTTTAGGAGCCACGGCTGGAGGAGATAAAGGCAGAGGGTGCATGGTTTGTGCCGAGCAGATTCCCTTCTCAGGGCTGATTACTGGGACCGGACGTGACAACAGTCAGAGGGAGACAAGCAGCCTGGGGACCCCGCTGAAATGTGTTTTTGTCACAAGTGAGAAAGACGAGTCAACCTGAATCTTTTTTCCCAAGTGAAAACCAGAGGGGTTTTACTCCCTTTGAAGGGAGATTGGCAAAGGCTTCCTTCGCTTGAGCTAAAGTGGGCGGGGCTGCAGTTTCCCTCTGACGCTTTTTCCAAATGGGTATGCTGGGGTCTCTGGCCTGAACACCCTGCACCAGCAGGGGCTTTGCAGGCCTGCTTGGCAGCGAGGGGGTGTGAGGCCTGGTCCCCCAGGAGGCCGTGATGGGCTTGTTTGCATAACCCCGGGACTGGCAGGGACCTGAATCCCACCACTCGGGGTGAACATCAGAGCCATTGCCAAACACGGGATAACTTAGAGAAGGCTTGCATGGGGACAGCAGGTGCCCCTGCACTATTCTGGAGGGTGAGAGAGCCCCGAGGGCTCCCAGGGCCCCCAGTCTTCCTTGCTACTGGATCAGGTCACAGCTGGTAAGTTTGGGGACACAAAAGGTGAATTATAACGTGCCAACCTGATTTGCCATTTATGTCCACTCCCCGTTCCCGTGGGAGAAGCGCCTCCACCTGTAAAGACCCTCGGAGCAGGCTGGAGAATCATGTGAGAACGCTTCAGGTATAAGAGCTGAAAGCACGTTAATTAGCTTAAAAAGCAGCAAAATGACCATCACCACACAAGGCAAAACCCTACTGTGGTTGTTAATATTTACAATAAACAGATCTGAAACCTTCCAGACACCAAGATGTCAAAGAGGAAGACCCCCGTGCTGCATCTGTGACAGGAGCGACAGGTACCCCGTGCAAAGCATGCCTCCCTGGGTGAGGTGGCCAAGATCCATGGTCCCTGTTCTGCCCAACTCCGGGCCTGTGCTCTGCCCCCTGGGACTGTGCTCCGCCCCCCGGGTCTATGCTCCGCCCCCCGGGTCTGTGCTCCGCCCCCAGGGTCTGTGCTCCGCCCCCAGGTCTGTGCTCCACCCCCCGGGTCTGTGCTCTGCCCCCAGGCGGTCCTATGTTCTATCCCCAGGCCTGTGCTCCGCCCCCTGGGTCTGTGCTCCACCCCCCGGGTCTGTGCTCCGCCCACCCCCAGGCCTGTGCTCCACCCCCTGGTTCTGTGCTCCAACCCCTGGGTCTGTGCTCTACCCCCGGGCCTGTGCTCTGCCCCCCCCCCCCCCCCGGGTCCGTGCTCCGCCCCCGCATTCACGTCCTTTAGAGCCGGCCCTGGCCTGGTCTTCTGACAAGCCTTGTCCAGCTTGCTACTGACAACTGTCCCACTCTCCAAAGTGACCCAGAAGAGGCTGTTTGGGGCGTGTTTGTTTTATTTCCAAGCGATGAGGGAGGTTGCAGGTGTCTGGGGAGGTGGAGCCGGCAGGGCTGCTTGGACGAGGGGAGAGATCTGCCCCGTTGGGACTCCAGGCCCCACAGTGGAAAAGGTGCAGACTCTGAGCGAACGCAGACGCCCTCCATTTTCCGGTGGATCCATCCGTCTTTTCCGATGCGGGCTTTCTTTGTTTCCCGCCATTCCCTGTTTTCAAATGTATACTCGAATGTGGGTTTCCCCTGATGGCTATCATGTCCCTATTTTCAACCTGTTGTAAGGATCCCTGTTCAGCTGGACGGCGCGAAGGTGGGGATTTCCTCACCAATCCAAGGTCCCTCTCCTTCTGGAGTCCACACGGTTTCTGGACGGCGGTTGGGGGGCACGGGCACAGCTGGTGGCCCTGGACTGTCCTCGTGGAAACTTATTTGTTAAAAACCAGGTCAGGGAGCCTGCCAGCCCCCGGCTGGTGGGTGCCTCCCTCATGTCTCCCTGAATGCACAATTTCAGCAAACCTCTGTCTTGGTTCCCTGGAGCCTCCAGAGCAAACTTCCACAAACTGGGCGGCCTAAACCCACGGAACGTATGCCTCGAGGCTCTGGAGGCCACAGTCAGCCATCCGGTGGGCAGGGCTGGTTCCTTCTGGAGGCTCTGAAATCCGTCCCTGCCTGTCTCCCAGCTTCTGGGGGTGCCGGCCGGCCTCGGCGCTCTCAGGCTTAGAGACTGGTCACTGCCATGTCTGGCCTGTCAGCTGGCACATGGCCTTGTCCCCTTGCATGTGTCTGTGTGTGTCACTTCTTCACGTGGGGACACCAGTCGTAGTGCAGTCAAGGCCCACCCGTGTCCAGCATGACCTCACCCTCACGAATGATGTCTGCATAGACCCGATTTCCAAATAAGGCCACTTCCTGTGGTTCTAGATGAATCCGGGGGAGGGGCACTAATCATCTCAGAATGACAGCCAGAGTCACGTTTCGGTAAGTTCTAAGTCTTATTCCCACAGCAAGAAACATGGACGGGCAGAGGGCAGGCACCCACATCTTCTAGATAGTGTCCCCCGGAGGGGCACGGTCAGCTCACCAGGCCTGTGGTCCTTTGGCCTGGGTGGGGCTGGACATCTCCACACTCAACAGATCCCTCAGCAAATTCTCACCTTTGTGGAAGTCTGAGAAGCACCTCAGAGATCCATTACTTGGCCTAAATGTAGGAACATCCAAGTCATGGGATAGTTGCGTGGACGAAGTCCTACGGGCATCTGAGTAAATAAAGACCTGCACAAGGAGAGAAGACGGAGCCTTCTCAGCCGAGGACACACCTGGCCCACTAGGGACCAGTTCGTTTATGTTATTTTTGCCATCTGATATTTAGGGTCGAGAGTGGCTGGAGAAAGGTCATGCAAAGCCTGGGGGCCCTGTGGCAGCTCCTGTCCTTCCAGCTCCTGTCCTTCCAGGTTTGAGGGCACTACAGAGTAGGGACTGGGCGGGGGGGGGGGGGTGGGGGGGGTGGGGACGACAGCCACAGACCCAAGACCTTACAGGGACCACTGGACGATCCCCAGGTGGGCCTTCCAGCCACAGGAAGGAAGGGGCCTGATGACAGACAAGGATGGCATGACCATGACCCAGAAATGACAGGAGCAGCCGGGGTCATGGCAGGCGGCCCGGGAGAGAGCACAGCCGGGGAGTCATCCCACGGCCTCCATGGAGGGTGGGTACAGAGCAACATGCAGACGCTGAGACCTCTCCACACCCACGGCTTCCTATGCGGCCCGGACGTCGAGAGGTTTCCAGGGCTGAGTGTCAAGTGCTTTTCCTCAGTGGCAGGAGGATGTCTAAATGCACCACCTGTCCCTGAGTCTTATGGACTGTGAGCTGGGGACCCTTCTCATTGGCTGTGCGGGCCCCCTTCGTGGAGGCAGAACCAGAGCCCCAGATCCTTCCCTCGTGTAGCAAAGGCTGGACGGGCTCTGGTGACAGGCTGCCTGCGTTCAGCTGGCTCTCGGCCACCGAGCACGTCATTGCTCTCCACGTGCCACAGTGTCCTCGTTCCTGTAGCGTGGTGATGACGACGGCCCAGACCTTGTGCAGCTTTGTGAGAATTTTGTAAATTAAAAGGGAAGTCCTGAGACCAGGCGCCATACCGTATGCTTCGATGAACATTAGCTGCTTCTGCTACTGCACATCCCCAACACGAGCGCTGGCCCGGTCCTGGTGCTGAGAGGGTTAAATCTGACCTCTAACAGAATGGGGCTCTCCCTCTACCCCGTGGGGTGACGTAGCAGCCTGTGGCTCCCACATGGGACCATCCCTCACCCAAAGACAAGGGCGAGCACTGATGGCCAAATGGGAGCACTCCTTTCTGAGAGAACGGGAAACATCCCTCAGCCTTTATGTTTTCTGAAGACACGATATTCTCTCTACCTTTTCACCCAATGAGCCACATCAGGAAGGAATACCGTGGCCGCACGCCCACGCCCCCACACCAGCCACAGCACGAGCCACTGAGACACCCGGCGTGCTTCCCCACCCAGCCTCAAACGTCAGGAGACCGCTCAACGCAGAGCAGCGGGCCTTGCAGCCACCCACCAGGAATGGAAATCAATCGTGGTCTGTAATTTCTTTGTCTTGGTTCGTATCTCTGGACCCATGAATATGTAAACAATCCCCGGGAAGGTATGGAGACACGGACCCCGCTGGAGCACATGCACCCCGGGACGCCTGGGGTAAAACCGAGCTTCTCTGAATGAGCTTTGGCTGCGTCCACGGAAGACCTTGACACTGGAGAAGCAATGATGTAGCTGTTAGGCAATTTCCTCAAGTGGCACGCTCCAATAACCCTACAAGAAAAGACCTTTCTGGGTATAAAACAACTCCAGGTGGGGTGGTGAGCACTGGTGTGCGTGCACCTGTGGGTCGAGAGGCAGCAGGCTGAAGGGGGTCTCTCCGGGAAAACACCTCCGGGAAATTGAAATGAAGCCCAGAACTACTGGTAATGAGAGAACCAACTCGTGCTTCTGGAAAAAAAAAAAAAAAAAAAAAAAAAAATATATATATATATATATATATATATATATATATATACACTTTCCTTTCCTGAGACAAAAATTTTTCTTTGTGGTATTTCCTTATGATTTCTGACTCTGTCTTGTGAGCAAATACAGGATGTACTTAGGGGTTATTTATTATAAATGAAGTAAGCAAAACGCTCTGGAGAAACAAGAAATACGACCGCCAGGAAGGGCCCAAAAACGGAGTTTTCAGCAAATGCACCTGTGGCTGCAGTTTCATACGCTTCCTCTCCTCCTTTCTCTTCCTCAACTGCTACCGGAACTGACAAGAAGGTAATTAGATTCTGCTTTTTCAAGAGCAAAGGAGTCGTCAACTTGAGTATTTAAGACTCTGCAGTTCTAATGCCTCTTCTGAGCACAGCACCTGCGGTGGGTGGGTAGTGGGACCCTCCGCTGCCATGCGTCACCCGGACAGAGGCAGGGGGCGGTTGGGACACCCCACAGGGGGAGTCTGCGTCCCCCCGCAGCTGCGGTGGCCCCCAGTGGCCCGCACACCCGCGCCTGGGCCTGCCCAGCGTGTGGAGGCCCGGGGGCCTCGTGCCGCTGCAAACACGGCCGGATGTAGGCTCCGGTTCATGCCCCAGCCCCTCGTGGAGTCCTGCCCTCACTCACTCGCCCCTCGCGGGGGTCCTGGGCGCTGACGTGAGGCTTGGCGGGAGCGAGAGCTGTGCGTCCCTTTTGTTGTAGTTCACGCTTAAGGTATATTCATCGTCTCTTTTTTTTAGTTTGTTAGATGCCAGTTTTTCCCTGAAAAATACTAATGCTCCTCTCTCTCATGTTACCAGGTGGGACCTGTGTCCCCCGGCTCAGGCCCCCGCACCCAACAGAAATGGGGTTGGGATCCACGGCGGCAAACAGAAGGGCCATCCGATCCAGTGCTTGTGGCCAGACCCCGATGTGCCCGCACCAGGCAGCCAGGCCGCGCGTCGTGCAGCTAACGGGGGTCTCCCCTCCCCCAGCCCCGGGGCCCCTCGCAGACCTCTGCAAACAGCGTCTGGGGCCGCTGCTTCTTGGTGCGAGGAGCCCTGTTGTGGATCCAGCACAGTGGGGGGGCTCACTTAGGGTTCATGCGGGCATTCATTCATTCCTGGTTGCATTCATTCATTCATTCATGCGTGCATTCATTCGTTCATGCGTGCATTCATTCGTTCATAATGCATTCATTCGTTCATGTGTGCGTTCATTCATTCATGGGTGTATTCATTCATTCATGCATGCATTCATTCGTTCATGCATGCATTCTTTCATTCATGTGTGCGTTCATTTGTTCATGTATGTATTCATCCATTCACGCATGCATGCATTCATTCATGCGTGCATTCATTCGTTCCTGTGTGCATTAATTCCTTCATGTGTGCATTCATTCTGGTGGTTTTGATGGTTAATGCGGGGAAAGTTTGTACTGCTAAATCCCATCCTTTACAGAGACCCCTGAGGGGATAGGAAAAGACGGCAGCAGAAAGTGTGTGTGTGTGTGTTAGGCAGGGAGGGTCTGGAAGGTGGGAGTTTCCAACCTCAGTCTTCCGGTCGCCAACACTCTCCTTTAGAAATAGGACTTCGGCTTTACCACATGGACGTATTTTGAATTCTGGAACATTTTAAATATAAATATTTGAAAACATTTACGAGTAGAGACAGAGTTCTTTAAACCAGTTAAGCAATTCTGCGCAGGAACAGAGCAACATGTGAACAGCTTCCTTTTGTGTTCAGAGGTCCCCACCACTGGGAGCCAGGGTCCTTGCAGACCTGCTTTCTGGTCCTTCCCTAAAACCTTACATGTCAGTACTGTGTGTCCAATAATGTCTGCTCAGCACGAGCCCATCTTGTCTACGTGCAAAGGGTCGCTGTGTATACTCCTGAGCCCCATGGACTTGTGTGGCACACACGGTCTGAATATGTCCTCCAGCCGGCTGCCCGTGGCTGCACGTGCCAGGGGCAACGTGTGCACGTGCCCAGGTGTCCTCTCTCCAACTCTGTTCGCTGTCTCACGCGGAAATGAGCAGGTGCCATTTGGATGCTGCCTGTCTGCCTGCGGGTTTGTGAGGTGCTGACGAATACACCGGCTTCTCGTCCCAGTTTAAAACAATCTGGTGAAGGAAGGTCTCATCAGCTTGCAGCTCCCACACCCGAGGGCTGCTCTCAGAGCCGACGGGGAGCCACCGGCAGGGAGTGACCAGGGCCGGCTCCCCGCCTCCTGCCCTGATCTCTGGAGAGACGGCTCTCCAGCCCAGGTCTCAGTGGATTCACCCTCTGCAGGAGGCTGCAGTCTGAGGGTGAAGTGTTATAAAATCCTATTTAGGACCTATTGATGGGGTTTTGGGTTTTTTTTTTTTTTTTTGGTTTGTTTTTCTCAATTAAGAATCAACCGGAAAGGGGCGCCTGGGTGGCTCAGTCGGTTAAACGTCCAACTCTTGGTTTTGGCTCAGGTCACGATCTCACATTTCGTGAGTTTGAGCCCCACGTCGGGCTCTACGCTGACAGTGCGGAGCAAGCTTGGGATTCTCTCTCTCTGTCCCTCCCCCCACCTCTCAAAATAAAGGAATAAACTGTTTTAAATTTTTTTTTCAACGTTTATTTATTTTTTGGGACAGAGAGAGACAGAGCATGAACGGGGGAGGGGCGGAGAGAGAGGGAGACACAGAATCGGAAACAGGCTCCAGGCTCTGAGCCATCAGCCCAGAGCCCGACGCGGGGCTCGAACTCACGGACCGCGAGATCGTGACCTGGCTGAAGTCGGATGCTTAACCGACTGCGCCACCCAGGCGCCCCAGGAATAAACTGTTTTAAAAACTCAACTGAAAATTCTATTAACGTGTGAAGAATTAACCTGTTTTCTGTGGTCCTCAGTGTTGCATCTAGGAAAATTGCCAATACTTCCATCCTCGGTAGTTGCCTTATTCCAAAGCCTGAAACTTCAGAAGAGGAAACCAGGTCACAGGCCTCTGTTTCTCATCCACAAGCCGGTCGCCACCACCAACAGCCCAGTTTGGAGAAGCCGGGGCCGTTTGCCCACTGCATTCTAACTCTCTGCTCTCCGGCTACATCAAATACGTGGCTCTGTTGGCAAACAGAGCACAAAACAGCCAGGACGCTGGAAGCTCTCCAGCATTTTGCCAACCGTCCACCATTTTGAAGGACACTCAGTCTACACTCGGGAGCCACGCAGGCCACACCCCAATCCTGTGTCCTAGGAGACCCATCCTCCTCTCCCGTTTCATCGCCTCCAACCTGCTGGGATCTCAGATTGCCTTTTCCTATCATTAATCATGTGCTTGCCTGTTTATTGTCAGCTGGACGCTCCGTGCAGGAAAGACCCAACACCACCTCCCTCCTCACGTCCCCAGCCCGGAGCACAGAAGAGGCAGTGTGTGTATAAATGTATAATGATGCATTGCATATACATTCAGTCTTCATTCAAGAATATGTGTGTGCCGTGTGTACACATCTATATGTTCATTCACTCAGGAATATTAACACAATTCACTTCTTCACGTGTGTCTACACGTACTTGAATGCGTAAGTGAATTGCATAGAGCCTTGGTCATCTTTGCTAAATGATAACGGCTTTCCATGTCAGCTATTGATACACATTTTGCAATTTAGATAATACATTTAGTGTCAAAGATAGCTGGGTTGCAGAAAAATTCAGGGTAAGCCAGCAGCCTAGGAGTTGCTCGGACACGGAGCCACGGTGCTCACGGGGCTGGTGTTCAGGGGCCGCGGCCCCGCAGCTCCCTCCAGGGAAGCCGCCCTCAGAGCTCCGCCGAGCCCTCCGCAGCCAGCCTCCTCTGTGATGTGGGGACGCTGCGGGTGACCCCCCAGCTCTGCCCAGGCTTCCCCAGTGGGATCAGGCTCTGCCCACAGGCTCACGGGAGCGGCCGGCACTGCTCACCCTCCGGCTGGCCAGGCCGGGGTTACAAGGGCCCCGGCTTGCAGGGTACTCACAGGCTGTTAGCACAGGCGCCCGCTCGTCAGGAGCTCCCAGGACTCCTACAAAGTACCTGTCGTTCTTCTTCCCCTTTTTGCAGATGAAGAAACTGAGGCACAGTGTGGTCCATTTGCCGAGGATTCGGGAGCTGGAGTAGGGACTTGAGCTCGGAACATGTACATGTGACCACTGCCGGTAGAAGGTGCGGGCACAGCGCTGGAACCACCAAAACGCTGCAGGGAAACGTCAGCTCTCGGCTTTCGAAACACCTGAAATCACTCTCAGGGACATGGAGGAGACTGGCTTGCCGGGAATTCTGAGTCTGAGTGTCCCCCTTCTCCTAAAGCTCTGAACACCTGAAGGGCAAGGAAAGACCGCCTTCCTTCCACCTCCCTGATGCCGCCAAGAGCAAAAGTGATACGGTTCTCAGTGGCCCAAATCCCGGGTACTTGCCTTCTCGTACTTTCTATTGCAGAGCCTCCTGGGTCTAAGTGCTCCCACGTGTGGCCGTGCTTGTCTGCGTCCCCGGGGCCGTGCCCTTGAGTCAAGCCCTCCTTGCCCTTTGCGTTGCCCCTGGCACCCCAGCTGTCTCCCCATGCTCAGACTCGTGCGGACAGGGCAGGAGCGAGTCAGGCACTCAACGCAGCCGCCTCAGGGCCCCAGCATGACTATTCTGGCCCCCGACCGACGCTGAGGGCCTTTGTTTCCATTTCTACCGCCCCCAGTGCAGAATGCTGTCCAAAGCCCGCAGGGATGAGGGGTCACCAGGGGCAGAACGGCCACAGGGAGGGTCCTGGCTGGCTGCGCCCCCAGCCGGATGCCGTAGACAGCCCCCAGGCCGGCCCCCACCTCCAACAAGAGCCACGACCCCAGTGAGAGCAGGTGCAGCAGACACGAGCAAGATCGTGTTTTGGACCCCAAATGCCTTAAGGGGGGGGCACAAATTGGTTTGCCAGCAAAGGGGAGCAGAGTGTTTAACCGAACCGTTTAAGCCTAGAATACCCCGGGGGACGTGGGAGTCATCAGGGTGGGATGGCACCAGTCACTCGCGGACAGGCGGGTAGCACTGAGCTCCGGGCTGATCCGGCCGAGGGCTGCGGGCACACGCCCAGGCTGGAGCCAGCGCTCCGGCAGGACTGGAGCCGCAGAAACCCCGACAGGCAGAGAGAAGCCGCCTCGCCGCGCGGGGACGGACGGCAGGGGGCTCAGCCTGGGCAGCTGCCTGAGAGCACCTGGGAGGGGCCGTCTGCATGTGTGAGGAGCGTGAGACGCGGTGAGGGGTCCCCAGTGCCCTCCTGCGGCCCTGACTGGGGGGGAAGGTGTCAGGCTGTCCACATGGGTCCTGTTACATTCTGAGCACGGTGAGAGCAGCGGGGAGGCAGGCGGTCCAGGGCACCCGGGCATCGTTAGGGAGAGCCTGTCCGGGTGCGTGAGGCCCAGGTGACATTCACCGCCAAGCAGGCTGGGCGTGGGCGAGGCTGCCGCTCCGGGTGTGCCGGTGTCTCGGGTCAACCCCCCTTGGTGGTGACTTCATGGGTTCCGCAGGCTGTCCCTGAGCGTGGTGCCCAGAGCGGCACTGCTGTGTGAGCCGGCCGGGGCACGGCACCGGGCAGGCCCTCCCTTCTGTCCTGTGGCCCAGGACAGGGCAGCGTCGGCGGGCCAGACCGTGCTGTCCCCACAGACCGCTGCCCCTTCGGAGCAAGCCTGGAGGCCTCTGCCTCCTCCCGAGATGCGTACAGACGAGTCAGAGGGGGCAGCTGCCCTCCTCCAGGAGCTTGGATCTGCACAAATCCCCTTTGCATCTGCTTAAACGGTTTCTGTTTCCCTGAACCCACAACTGCCAGAGTGAAGCCTGGACCGGAGGCCGCCCTGCCTGACGTGGCTCCCGTCAAAGTCCACAAATCTCTGACCTGCCGGCCAGTGGGCGTGTCACCGGTGGTCCGTGTGGGCAGGTGGGAGAACGCCCAGGCTTCGCCGTGGGCCCGGCACTGCTCTCCACAGAGGGCAGAATCAGGCTCTGGTGACCTCTGGTCGGGCTCAGGTGACCTAGGGCTCCCTGGAGGGCAGAGTCCTTTTCTGGAAAGTTGACGGAGTGATTCTGTGTGTGTTGAAGGTATTGAGGAGAGATCTTCTCACTGAATCACCCCTGGCATCTGGGGAGTCGTCTGGGAGGATGGCGAGGGCTCCGGAGGAACCAGGGGATCAAAGTGGAGACTGACACGCGCATCTCCAACCTGCAGTTGATCAAGAACCGTACTAACTGAGCTTATTATGATTTTTAAATAGTGTGTATGATGGTGAAGAACTCAGACCCTCCAGAGAGATCAAAATCGTCCCGGATCCCTTTCCCAGGGGCACGACGGCCACCTGACTTGATGGAGTTCCCTAGAGAGAGCCCACGCGTGTACAAGGTCATGTGTGTGTGTGCATGACACTGCTTCGTCTTAAATACACGAGACTGTGTTGCATAAGTTGTAGTGACCTTGCCTTTTCCAGCGGCGTACGTGGGGGACCATTCTGCTTGTCCACATGGAGAGCAGCCTGTCATCTCCCAGACGCACAGGGTTCCTGCTGTGTGGAGATCCTGATGTAATGGAGGGCACCTGTGACCTTCGAGGGGCTGGAGAATTCTACTTTGCTGGAGTGTTGCTTATGCTTGCGGATCGTCTGGCCACCTGTACTTCCGAGGGGACATTAGAAATCTCAGGACCCCCGAAACCAAGAGTGGGGTCAAGGCCAGCTCGGAAGTGCACTTCCTGAAAGTGAAGGCAGAAGATCCAGGGCCGGGGTGCTGGGAGACAGGGCCCCCCAGCGGCACCTGAGCAGAGCGCAGGGCACGGAGGCCCAGTGTTTACCATGTGATGGAGTGTGGACCACGTGGGCTCAGAGTGGGGCCCTGGACCCAATGCCTTGGTGCTCATCTGCTTTTCAACCGCTCCTCCTGCAGGAAGCCTTCCCTGACTGCCCCCTTCTGCGGGGAGGTAAAGTGCCCGCATGCTGGGCCACTGTTGGATCTAGTCTATTTTTCAGTAGCAGTCACTACCCAGAATTGCAGCCAATATTTTAAGGGCTCTTGTGTATTGTCCTTTGGCTTGGTTTTGTCTTGTTTTAAAAGCTCAAGGGGCACGTTGGTGGCTCAGTCTGCTGAGCGTCCACCTCTTGGTTTTGGCCCAGGTAATGACGTCATGGTCCATGAGATCGAGCCCCACGTTGGGCTCTGGGCTGAGCACGGAGCCTGATGGGGATTCTCTTTCTCTCCCCTCTGCCCTCCCCCCAGCTCGCTCTCTGTCTCTAAAATAATAATTTTTAAAAAGCCTAAGCAATTTTGTTTCAAGAAAGTAAGATTTGTTTGTTATGGGAAATGCAGAAAACACAGAGCTTGGGAAATGCATAGCTGTCTACACACAAATCAGTGTCACACACAGGGAAGGACGGGCACCTGGGGGTCCAGGAAACCTGCCGTGAGCCCCATCACTACGGTGACCATGGACCCTCAGTGAGTGACATCACTCCCTCACGACACGGGCGCAGTATCATTTTGGGGAGCCGCCACACAGAGGAAGTATCTTGCACTCGGAAGGCGCCTGTGATGGTGAGCACGCACGTGGGCACATTAGTTTCTGCCCAGCAGATTAAGAGACTCACAGATGAGTGACGGTCACGTGCGATGGTTATTTGATGTGTCATCTTGACTGGGCCACGGGGTTCCTCACGGCCAAACTGTTCTGGCTGGGTCCGTGAGGCTGTTTCTGGATGAGGTTAGCATTTGACTCAGCAGGCCAAAAAAGACGAAGTGAAGCAGATTGCCCTCCCCAGTGTGGGCGGGCCTCGTCCAAGCAGTTGAGGCTTGAGTAGAACAAGGACAGGATAAGAGGAACCCTTCCGGGATAGCTCTTCTCCTGCCCTCAGGCTCAGGCTGGAACTTACACCGTCGGCTCTTTCTGGAGAACCTGGGACACACGTCACACCTTCTGTGCCAACACGGCATTGGGCTCAGGGTTTCTGAATCACTGACTGACTAGCAAGACAGCAGAAGTAAGAACAAAGACTTAGATGTGACTTTTTTAAACACAGTTCCAGGCGCGCATGGCCCAGAGGAAGAGGGGCGTCTAGAACGAAGGCTTTAGCACAGGAGACAGAGAGGCAGGTGCCAGAGGAGCAGGGCCTTGGGCGTGGGCGGGGTGGGCAGCTGGAGGGCGAGAAGTAGAGGGAGGGGGGCAGCAAGGGGTTGTGCACAGCATTTCTGTGCTTCACCGAGATGCTGACATTTTCACTTAAGACTGGAAACACTGATTGATCTCTAGACCTGGGGGTGCCGAAGGTTCCGCAACATCGAGCATGCTCTTCGTGCTGCCAAACTGCGCATTTTAAAACGGTTACAAACAGTCAATTCCACGTTCCCGCATTTCGACGTAACGCACAAAAGGAAAGATGAAGTGAATGAATCCGAGGTTTGCGGGCCGTCACCGTTGGCACAGGGTTTGGGCGCACCGTGGGGCTGAGGGCGGCGGGGAGTCGCGGGCGGAGGACTTCCTGTTCCTTCAGATTGTTTTCTTGTAACAACAAACTCTCGAGCAAAGCGCCCCGGGCGTGCCCAGAGGCTCCACGCTGAATTCCAGGGAAGAAGACTGCTCCTCTAGGCCCAGCTCCCTGCAGAATCAAGCTTGCCCTTTCCTGTGGGGCAGGAGATCGGAGTTGGGCCGGACTGACGGGGGTGGCGCCGGGGCCTCAGGCCCGCGCACGGGAGCCACCAGCCCGCCACAGAGCACGCACAGAGCCGACGACACAGAAAAGCTCCACCCACCTGTGGACAGTGCGGTGGGGGGAGGTGGGGGGGGCGGGGGGGAGACGCGGGCTGTGTGGTCTCCCAGATGGCTTCGCTGTGTCATCACAGAATCCAAGCGGCTCCGAGGATGTGGGAGAACACGGCACAACGGACAGAAATCCAAGAGGCCGTGTTCCCCCTGCGCCCAGGATGGCATACACGGAGGTGAAATGACACGGTGAGTCCGGACGGGTGAGCAATGAGAGGGGTGACCTCGAAATGGGAAGCATCCTTGAGTCTGGGCCGTGCAACGTAAATAAGGAGCCGAGCGTGACGGACCTGTGACCCTGAGTCACACTCCCCCCGGGGCCCCTCCGCAGGAGAGGAGAGCACTCTATGCATGAACCTCACAGGGTTGCTGCTGATTTCCACCCCCTCCCCCACGTCAGCCTGCGGTCTCTGCGCCAGCCTCACCCCTGCACACAGGAGAGGAGGGGAGAGTCACCACTCTCAGGGCCTGCGACCCCTCTCCACATGCAACCTCCCCGTCCCCCTGCCTTTCGGTGCTTGGCTGTGAGGGCTCCGGGGACTGAAACCACACCTGCAGATGCCACGCTGACCCCTGCCGTGGGCAGGGCCACTCGGGTCCACACCTCCTTCGGTGGCCTGGTCTCTTATTCTGCAGCATCTGGCCTCACATGTGCAGGAACGCAGTGTAGACAGATGGTGACTTTTAGGAACTTTGTAAGGATGACAGAAGGGCTCACAGGTCAGCTTCTTCATGGGACCCCAAGCCAGGAAGGAATGGGAAGGTCAAGGGACCCCGAGACCCAGAGAAGGAAGGTGGGTCAGAGGCGGAGTCGGAGGAACCAGAAGGGCCCGGTCAGGGGCATGTCCAGAAGCAAGCGCGCTTCGTGGGGTCAGACGCACCTGAGGCAAGAATGCTGGGGCCAAGACCTGGGAGTTCAGCTCTGGGTGAATCCCGGGGACCCAGGGAGGCCCCTCGGTGGAGGAAAAAGTCCCCTCCCGTCCAAGGTCGGTCTGCGGTGAGCGAGCCAGAGAACGTGAGTTCTGTGAGGTGCGTATGCCGACCCGGAGTGTTCAGTGGGAGCTAAATGGAAAGACACGAGGTATGGGATTCTTTAAGATGTGAGAGCAGGGAGGTGGTGGCGGTCGAGGGAGGGGTTGAGGGTCCAGGGGACGGGGTGGGCACAGGAAGGAGGCCGGGAGAGGACAGGTGGCAGGGCCCCCTTTGCAGCTGGGTGGGTGACGCCGTGCAGGCCACGGGACCAGCAGCGCAGGGATCGACGCTGGGGTGGCTGATGTGTGTATGTGTGTGTGCAAATATACGCGTGTTCAGCGTGTGTGGGCGTACATATACATGCGTGTCACACGTGTTCTGTAGGTGTGTGCTCAAATATACACTGTGAGACGTGTGTGATGTGTGTGTCGATATGTCCACGTGGGGCACGTGTGTACGTTGTAGGGGTTGTGCGATATGTGTGCATGTGCGTGGATGCAGTAAGGTGCAGTGTGTGCGTGTGGTATGAGCGTGACATTGATACGTACATGCACGTGGTGTGTGTGCATCTACAGATGTGTGCACGCGTGGCATGCGTAGGCGTGGGTGTGGCACAAGCCCGTGTGTATGCGTGTGCACACGTGGATTGTGGCGTGTGTGTGTCTCCTACATGCACGTCTGACACGTGTGGTGTGTGCGATGTGTCGGGACACGGCAAAACCTTGCACTGCAAGGAACGTGTCCCGCGATCATTCCATGAGACGAGCAAACGTTTCTGCTAAATTGTAACTTGATAAGCGAGCGATGTCTTACAGTCGTGGCACCGAATGTCACATGATCACACCTGAGCCAACGGATCTTGAAATTCGCTTTGATGTACGAGTGCTTTGGATGACAAGCATGTTTCCGTATGAATTATGCTCACAAACCAAGGTTTTACTGTAATTGAGATGTTTGTGTGTATGTGTGTGTGTGATGTGAACGGGTGTGTGTGCCTGTGTGTGTATGTGTGTGTGTGTGTGTGTGTGTGTGCACGTGTGTGTGTGAGCCCCCCACACACATCAGGCCTCGGGCCGAGCACTTTGCACTCTTACCTCATGTGTCCCCATAACAATTCTATGAGGTGCTGTATTTATTTTTATTTTTACGATGTGAGAAGAGAGATTCGATAGGTCAAGGGATCTGACTATTTCCCACGTTAAGTGGTAAAGTATCATCCAAACACCTGTCCTGCTCCTGCCCCTTGGCTAAGGGACGGAGGGGCTGCGGTTCCCAGGACGAGGGAGCCCAGGCAGAGTCGGAGGCCGGAGCCTAGAGCCTGCGGGCTGTGTCTGAGTCCAAAGGCAGGGCTCCCGAGGTCTGGTGGCTCCTGTGACAGCAGGGGGAGGCTGCACAAAAGGGAGGGGGGCCACAGGGGGGAGCGCATCATAAAGACGCGGGGTGCGATGCAGGAGGGGACCCCGGGGCAGGAAGGCACCAGGGTGACCCTTCACCCACGCCTGCCCTGGGGACCAGCACGCTCACAGGTGCCAGCACTGAGGGGTCGCAAGCCATCAGCCCGTGACCCGAGCCTGCCAAGCCCACCCCTTTGCAGGGTGTCTGGCCCCTCCCGACCCCGAGGACCCCCTAGAGCCAGGGCCACTCCCCTGGGGTTCCCCAAACCTGCCTCAGAGAAACACCCGACAGGGACGGGGCCCAAGACCCGGAGGGGGAGGCTGCGGGACGGGATCGGGGCCAGAGGGGGCTTGAGGGGCACAGAATCCCCGCTCACTTCCGCCAGAGCCGCACAGGCCCGGCGGGAGGGGTGAGGGCTGCGGGAAGGGGAAGCCCCGGAGGTTCAGGCGCGGCTTGTAAACCGGCCGCGGACGCGAGGCTGCTGGCGCCAGGAGCTGCGAGGTCTGTCTGAAGAAACAATACCAAACAGGGCGCTAAAGTAAACACGAAGGAGAAGAAATTACAACAGATTTTAGTTTGCAAATGCTAGGATGCCACCGGCATCGTAAAATCCAGAAAAAAGCATAACTCGTATATTAATTAACCGCCCCTCCCCCCCCCACCATAACCCGCTTTTTTGGTGGCACGTTCTCAGTTTCTAGGGACATGATGGTCCTCTAGCACAGCTCAGGGAGACTTTGTTATTGTTACTGGTGCTTACAGAGCTTTCTTTCTTCTCATGCCAATGTCGGTAATGTCATTTTTTGGATTGTTGTCACATCTGGACAAACATCTCCTGAGTTGGTTTAGAAGAGAGCGCTAAGATTTCTGGTTACTTGGCATTCTCTCACATGGTGTCTGAAGACCCTGCAGGACGGTACCCTGTGGTTTGTCCCGGTCGCTGCTGTGCATTAAGAGCCGCATGCCGTCTCTGTGCACATCAGTGTGATAGGAAATGTCACTGCACCTCGACGATGGGCTGCAGGGATAGCAGGTGCAGAGACGGGCATCCATCGGGAGCAAGGGCAGGAAGTAAGGGGACAGCGTGGGCAGGTGGGCAGGGGGAGGTGATGGGGAAGTGACGATGACCTACTGGCCTCCGGCTAAGGAATCTAAGGCTGGTGAGGGCTGGCTGGCAGAGAAGGGCTGTCTGGGGCAGTGTTCAGACCCTCAGCATGATGAGTGAATCTGGCCCTGCCCCTCGCCAGCTCCTGGAAACTTCAAGTAGTAACTTGCTCCCTGGAAGAGGCTTTGAACCACATAGATATGGGGTAGCATGCAGAGACCCGGTATGTCTCCAACCCAGGCTTCCCTAGCTGAGTCCCCTCCACGGCCTTCCAGCCCCCAGGGGAGCGGGGCCCAGTGGAAAGACACAGAACAGTATCTTCTGCAAACTTTGCCAAATACGTGACCAGAAACACATGGCCAGGCCCTCCCGGGCTTGGGGTGGAGCTGGGGTGCCGAGTTATCTGGAAAACGTCCGTGGTTTCCTATTCACCCGTTTCTTGGGTGGCCTCCTAGGGACAGAGTGTGGAGGCCGGGGCAGTGTGGACAAGTCCCAAACTGGCCCATCGCTGGGACAAGACGGCTTCCTGCCCGAGACCCGGAAGTGTAGAGGGGTCTGTGTCATCTGAGAGCAGGTGCTTTCAACCTCGGGAAGCCAAAGTAAGGGCTAAAAATATAGTCAACATCCTCACATTCCCCAACTAAACGGAAGGTGACCCAAGGTGACCCTTTGGACCCTGTCAATGAAGCGTGACTTGAGACCTCCCAAGAGAGAAGAGAAAAAGATAGGCACAAGCAGATGGGCCCTCAGACCCAAACGTCACCAGGACAGGCTAGTGGCCCCCCACTGGTTCCTTGTACCTTGGACCCAACACCAGTGCCCGATGCTCAGAGTTACATCAAGGGACATAAAACGGAGTCTTTCCGGCAGAACTGCAGCGCCTGCCTTTTGCACACGTACAAGCGAAGTCAGTGCAACGGCCTTTCCCTAGTAAGCACGGCTCGTCTTGCAAACCTCTGTTCCCCACCAGTGCCGCCAGGCCCCAGCACCGTGGGGAGGGGTAACATGGAAGGAGGACAGGATTTCTGGAGCCAGGAACCTCCACAGCGTTAGGATAAAATTCGCTGGGTACTCAAGATGAAGTTTCGGGACGATCACCGCACTATCTCGCAGAGTGGAATCCACATCTGAGACACGAAGAGTGAATCAAAAGCCCCCTCTTTTTTTTTTTTTCTTTTTTATCCCAAGTGAATGGAGGAGCTGCCCGGCACGTGGCCGGAGAGATCTAGACGAAATCCAACCTGGCGTTTCTCGTTCTGGAAACTGAGATTAAGGTAGGCAGAAAGAGCACCTCTATTTTCAATTCAGCCCTTTTTTGGCTTTCAGAACCCCAGGCTTTTTCCTCCCCGGCCCTTCCCTTCGGACGCCTG
Organism: Leopardus geoffroyi; assembly: GCF_018350155.1. Classification (NCBI taxonomy): domain Eukaryota; kingdom Metazoa; phylum Chordata; class Mammalia; order Carnivora; family Felidae; genus Leopardus; species Leopardus geoffroyi. The sequence goes on along the minus strand of NC_059334.1, from coordinate 86,209,595 downwards.
ATAATTAATAAGAAATGATTCTTTCTTCTGAGACTGGCAGGAGGCTTTGACATTTGGTGGGAAAAGTCTTATAACATTTGTAACTTGGCTTTTCCAGAATGAGACTGACTCCCCATGCATTCCTTGGGCGCTGCATGAAGCCCAGGACCAGGAGACTTGCGAGGGAGGGGTGAGCACAGACACCCCTCTTCCCCTGATGGACCCACGGACCGCGGCCTCTCCCTCCCGGCTCTGGCTGTGCGGTCACTCTGATGCTGGCCTGGCAGGGACTGTCCAGGGGGCTCTGCGGAGTGACCGTGCTCACTCCTTGCCCACACGCCTGCTGAGGGACGCGGGAGGACAGGGACTGCATTCCCCAGGCAGATGGGAATCCTGCTGGGTGAGGGGGCATCACTTCACGCCCTGCTAGAACCTGCGAGCATTTGAGACACAGGGCCCAGGAGGGCACAGTTGGCAGATCCCTGTGACCTCCAGGCGCAGGAGGGGCCGCCCGGCAGGAAGAGGCCACAGGCGGAGGAAATCGGCCACAGCTCGCTCAGGCACCCGACGAGGCAGGCACAGAGGAGCAAGCTTCTGGCTCCCGCAGGCTGCCCAGCGGGCACTGGAGGCGAGAGACTGGTTAATGCGGCCCCCGGAGGCCGTGCTCTCAAGGCACAGAGCGGGGCGGAGAAAAGGGGGTGCAGCAGGGCAAGCAGGCCGTGTCCGTGTCTCCAGCGGCAAGGGCATCCGGACAAACCCTGTTACGTGGGAACCCAGGAGGAGAAAGGACGTCCCAAGGTCACCTGGTGCCATCCACCCGCTTCCCTCTCGGGCCTCCCAGAGGGGACAATGATGTCGGGTGATCCAGGCCTTCTGTGTCCAACGCCTAAATAAGAATAGACTCCAGACTTTGTGCTCCCCGATGTGTGCTCGACATTTTCCAGCAAGCCATTTATTTAGCAAGGTCAATAAATTAGCACATATTCTAACAGATTCTGCCAGCCTCCTTGTCCTTAGGCTGTGACTGGTGATGCTTCATCGTTAGTCACCGCTCTGCTTAGATCAGTGTTCTTCAGCAGACGTGTCTGTCCCCGGCTTGTAGTGCAGAGAGCAGCGTGCAGCCCCGGGCACTGGGACAGTGAGGACCCCTGTCCCCCCCACAGGGGGACACGAGGGGAGGATGGGAACCCTGCGCGAGCCAGCCGGTGACACGAGAGGCCATCTAACCTCAGGCTCACTAAGAGGCGAGCGAGAGGAAGCCGGGAGTGGAGGTCACGTTCTGCACAGGACTTGGCCAGGCGCTGGGTCAAGGACACCCAAGAGAAACAAGCAGGAGAGGACGGTGGCATTGTGCCAGCCCCGAGGGACATTAGGGAATTGCTTAGAGGGCGAGGAAGGGGGAAGGAGCTCCAGGCGGTGGGAGGAGGACGTGGGCAGGCCTGAGCTGGGAGAGAGAGGGGTGCACTGGACAGGAAGTGACTGTGGTGGGGGTGGGGGCTGTCCACTGATGACAAGGTAGACAGAGGGGGTTGTGCAGGAGACACCTGTCCATCTCCAGGGCAACAGGAAGCCATGAGGCCACATGGCCCCATGAGCAAGTTCCAGGGAGAACTGGGGGCAATGCGGGAAACAGGAGAACAGCAACCAGGGAACGTGGGGCCAGGAAGGCGAGGGCAGGTGTTCAGACCGCAGAGGGGGGTTTGGTTTGGGCCGGAATGGGGAAGGTGAGCGAGGCTCGGAGCAGCCAGGGGTCTCTGAGGAAGGTCTCTTGTGGGCAGGACATGCTCAGGCCCCCTGTGCTGCCGTCCTGTGCCCCAGGTCACAGCTGTGTGTGGTCTCGTCTCTCCCTCTGGCCACTCCATGCAAGAAGGAGCTACAACATCGTGCAGAGGCACAGGTTCAAGTGGGGTTTTCTTTAGTGGCAGAGACGGGACACCCTCAGCCCCTTCTGCCCCCTCCCAAAGCTAGGCTGACGTGAGACCGGGGGTCTGCATTCAAGACTCCTGAGCGGGAGAGGGGTGGCCTTCTCTCACTCCTGCCTGTACTCAGGAACAAGGACCAGAGGACCTGGCTTTTGTCCCCCGTCTGCACCCCACCCCGCACCCCAGCCCACGCCTTCTACATCCAGAACAATCATTTAGGGGCAGATTTAAAGCTGCATCATTTTATTTTATTTTATTTTATTTTATTTTATTTTATCTTTTTAAATTTATTTTAGAAAGAGAGAGATAGAGACAGAGAGTGAGCAGGGGAGAGGCAGAGAGAGAGAGGGAGACACAGAATCCGAAGCAGGCTCCAGGCTCTGAGCTGTCAGCACAGAGCCCGACGCGGGGCTCGAACCCATGAACCGCAAGATCATGACCCGAGCTGAAGTCGGACGCTCAACAGACCGAGCCCCAGGTGTCCCTGACGCTGCACTTTTTGGAATGTGAGGCTTCCGACCCGAAGCAGCAGCCGCAAAGTCAAGCATCTGTTTTCTTTCCAGAGACCTCTTGCCACCCGCAGAGTCAGGACCTCACCAGCTCTCCTGGGACGGAGAAAGGTGCGGACAGAGGGGCACACTGGGGCAGGGTGCACGAGCCGAGCGCCGGCCAGGGAGCCCCTCCACGGGTCCCTCTGCACGTGCCTGCGGGGGCCCGTCCAGCGCTGGGAGCGGTGACGCTCGCTGCTTTGGGAACCGTGCAGGAGGGTGTGTGATTTCAAAGCAGCTTTGGGGGTTTTTTCTCAGAACTGGCTTTGGTTTTATGCTGCCACCGGCTTTCCGTGAAGTTCTGGGCCCCCAACTCTGGACCTGAGATAAGAGTGTGGAGACACTGATCTTTGGTCAAGAAAGGACCCAAATGGAGCGGCCACAAGGAGCCGGGCCCGGGGCGGCCTGCTGCTTGCCTGTGGCTGAGCTCAGCTCGCCTTGCTGGGCAGCAGGCCGTGTGGCTCGTTGCCAGGGGTGCAGCCCTGTCTCATACCCAGAAAACAACAGACACTGGGTCCCAAAACTTGACCAGCGAAGGGGGAGCCTTGCTGACCCCAAACGCCCCACCCAGAGCCTTTACTCCACGGGCACACCTGAGAGCATCATTTCTGTGGGAGAAGCATTGTTATTCCCAAGGGCTCCATTTCAGACTCACTCCGTGTCGGGGACCCAGCTGCCTGCCCTCCGATCTCTGACCTCACCCCTGCCCAGCCCTGCAGAGTCCTGCCCCATGTCCCCCAGCCAGCCCCTCATGTGGTCATCATACGTACCCCCGGCTCTCCCCTTGTCCAGCCCCAGAGCCGCTCTCCCTGCAGACCCACACGGAGGCGCCCACCTTCTCATCGTCCCCGACTCCCATGGGGGTGACGCCCCTCACCTGGGCTTGGCCCTCAGTGGCACTGAGGCTGGAGGTCAATGTTAGTTCACCTCTGTCTCCTTCACAGTGTCCTTAGGGCAAGGCCCCTGCCACACGCCTCTTCATATGCAAGAGCCTCTTGCATGGTTCTGACGTTCCAATCCTTCAGATAAGAAAATCTGCTGGAGAGAGTGCCCCCTGCGAGGTCGCACGCAAGGTCACGGGGCTTAGCAAACCAAAGAGCTGGGACTTCGGGCTCAAGAGCTGGGTCTCCAACACCAGACCCGCCATCTACCCCCTCCTTAGGGTGTCCCTGGTCATAGTGCTGTACAGACTCCTGGGGGGAGCCGTAGGTCCTAACGGGCCCGAGCTCTGGCTATGCTTGGGCCAGATTCCCCATGGCCGTGACCGGGGACAGTCCCCATGCACCATCTTCTCTGAAGGTGAAGGGTCCTGAATGCCGCTACGCTGGGGGCAGGTGGCCTCCGATGGGCCAGGTGGTCGGAGCTGCAGCCTCCAGACACCAGACACTCTCTCGCGGCTGCGTTTCCCGCTTCGCGGGTGCTGTGCGGCCAACCTAGTAACTTCTACCCAACCCTGTGATGGTCAGTTTTATGCGTCAACTTGGCCAGGCTGCGGGCCCAGTTATGGGCCGTTGCCGTGGAGGCGGTCTGTAGGGCTGTCATCTATCGTTGGTGGCGAGGAACTCGAAGTAAAGCTGATTATTTTTGATGCGCAGGTGGGCTTGACGCCGTCAGGTGAAAGCCTTAACAGCAAAAACTGAGGCTTCCTGAAGACGAAATCCTGCCTCAGTTTCCAGCCTGCCCTACAGGTTTCAGACTGGCTACAATCACAGGAACCAATGCCTTTACGAAATCCCCCACCGTGTACATACTGTTTGTTCTGTTTCTCTGGAGAATGCTGCAGAATCTGGTCTCCTCGAGCAGATACCTGCTCTTCCTGCCTGTGCTTCTAGACTCAGGACAAAACAGAACCAGAGGAGACGTGGTGAGGACACTTGCAAAGAGAGCCCGGCCAATTTTAAATCTTCCGTGAATGTGACCCTTGCCCGTGTGCATTTCTGGGACGGACGGCGCATCAGGCGACGGTGTCTCATACCTGTACCGGACACCAGGTGTTCATGGCTTTTCTGGGTCCTCACAGCCTTCCCAGGGCATGCGAGAACCATCCGAGGCTGAACAAGAATCATCCAGGCTCCAAGGACAGAATCACGGTCCATAACTGTGGACATTTAACAGGCCACTGGCCTGACCCATATTTCGGGGGCTTCCTGAGGTGGTGCTGGGTTGAATTGTGTCCCCCAAAAGGGGACATGCCTGCACCTTTAAGCCCCAGTCCCTGTGAATGTGGCCTCTTCTGGAAATAGGGTCTTTGTAGATACAATCGGCATAAGAGGTGGACATAGTGGGTTTGGTGGCCCCGAATCAGGAGAATGACTGATGTCCCATAAAGAGGAGGCGGTCTGGACACAGACACTCAGTGACTAGGCCACGTGATGACCGGGGCAGAGTTTGGGTGATGTGTCTAAAAGCCAAAGGACACCAAGGATTATCATAAACCACTCGAAGCTCAAAGAGAGGCTGGACAGGTTCTCCCTCTGAGCCTTTGGAAGCAGCTAATCTGCGGACACTTCGATTTCAGACTTCTGGCCACCGGAGCTGTGAGCGAATGAGCCCCCAGGGTGCCCTATGTGACACACCATCCTCTGTGGCAGACGAGGGTGGGCGGTCAGGACCTGGAAATGTCTGCAGAACACCTCTCACCCCACCCAAGCCCCCGAAGTTGAGGACATCCTGCGGACGCCCAGCATCCTGCACGGAACACTGTAAAATACAAGGTCCAGTTTGCGCTGAACGTACCTTCTTTCCGCAAAGTCAGCTAGAGCCGTGCAGGCCCCATAGGAGGGGGGGTTTACAAGGGACGCCCACCTCCCTGGGCGTGGAGGTCCCCAGTATAATCTGCATCTCTGACCCAAGGCGGGGGAGCGTGTGGGACTGTAGGAAGACCGGTCACTCACTCAGAGCGTGCCCTGGCTGGCCCGCTATTCCACCAGTGCTGCAGGATTTTGATGCCAAAGGATGTCCCAATTCCAAGTAAGACTAAGCCTCGAGTCCCCCGTGGAGCATAAATGCATCAGGCTATTCATGTCTTCTATTCCTGCTGGGAAAATCCACTTTGAATACTTGAAACCCAGAGTCTCCAGCCAAAAAGACCGTTTTGATTTGTCTGAGGTCTGGAGCTGTATTCAGCCTCGGCCTGATGCCGACTCCCCGCCCCCCCCCTCCCCCCTGCCCTACACCTCGCTGTCTTTCTCGCCGTCTCCCTATTTCTAGGTGCAGGCAGAGCTGAGCTGATAGGTGAGTCTTTCTCTGTTGATGGCTGGAATGTGGCACTAACAGCATGCGCTCTGCAATCAGCTCACGATTGTGCGGCGCGCGGAGAGAAAATGGGGGTGTCGCCAAGGCCAGACACTGCTGCGTTCAAAGTGAGTGGACTGGGCTTGAAGACACCTGCTCTCAGAAGCTTGTCCTGTAACTTAAGGCCTGGGAAAGCCCCGTGGGCCCACCAGCAGCCGTCATGAGGCCCTCGGTCCCGGTTCTGGGGCCCCTGGCACGGAGGTGCTGAATTTCAAAACTTTTGGCGGTGAGTAGAAGTGGACGCTTCAGAGTCCATTCTAGAAAGGTCATCGGGATATACTTCCTATGAGCTCAACAGATGGTAGGAGAGACTTCCTTCTTCTCAAAGTGTGGCATAAAACGAGACACATAAAACCAAATATTTGTGAGCTGCGGGCCCTACTTTTCCCGTTCTCCACCCAACCCGCCCTGCCCTGTGGGTGCCCCCTGACCCCCAGCTGGGTTCAGCCAAGACCACTTCAGTTCCTGAGGGCAGCCACAGATTTGAGCCCTCGGGAGGTCCCTCTGGCTGAGAGCAGAGCAGAGCGGGTTTATCGGAGAGCGCGAGCGGGGTGGAGCCTGGACTCGAGGAGGAGGCACGCGCAGGTGCAGGAGCGAGCACGGCCACACCATCTTCTGGCACGTTCTCCAGGCCGTCTGCTGAGGGCAGCTCTCGACGTGCCTGAGGACGGAATTCTAGGAGCGGTTGTGCGTCTTGCTTCCGCAGTTAACTCTGGACCACGTGCTTTGGGGATGAGTGAATGAATGACTGAGGGAAGAAAGCTTCCCGTGGCCTCTGTTCCAAGATGGAGAATCATAGTGACGGCCTCGTGTTTCCGGCTTAACCTTCACTGGGTCAAACGTTGCTTCATCACGTAATCGGTTCACCCCCCTGGCGCTGTCCTCCTCCTCATAAGTAAGAGCTAAAAATACTCAACGTGTCACATGTGCCCTGCAGGACCTTTTCCCTCGCGACCTAAGGAATGCGTGTGGGTCTGAGGGCACGGAGTAACAATATTACTCTCAAGCCTGAAAATGCCATCGCACCCAAATGTAGAATTAAGAAAGGATGTTTTTAATATCTTTCTACAAATCAGCTATATCGTAGGGAGCGGACCAGCCCTCTCTTGCGCAAAACACAAGACCCATATGGTCGTTTTACAGAGGACAGAAGGTTCTGGGTCACGGTATTACTGAGTATTAGACAATTTGTCTGCCATCCGAAAAGAGTCCACTGAAAGTATTGCACTGCCAACTTGCTCTTTGTTTCCTAGAGATCATGAGTGAAGTTTGCTCTGAGGTTGGCGGATAATGCGGTTTGCTGCTCTGAGCTGAGGGCGGGGGCCACACCAGCCCCTGACCCCCCGGGGCCTGGCCCAAGGAGTGTGCCCCAAGGAACCCCGAGGACTGTGTCTCGAGGGCCCCTGGCAGGCGAGGCAGTGGACCTGTCCCCCCCCATGTCTGGATACGGGCGACCCCAAAGTCTGCTGCCATGGAGGAAGGTCACCCTGATGGTGACCAGGCGCCCGACTGTGGGCCAGACCTGGCCTCTGTGTACCCCAGGTCCTAACCCTCACTGCCCCCGTTTTACCGACTGGAAACCTGAGGCTCCCAGGGACCTTCCCTCTCCTGATGCACCAGGCCCGGGACACACCTGCTCTGACCTCCCACGAGCCATTCCAGGCAGACACCAGAAGTGTCTCGGGGTGGGGCATTCACCAGGCCACGGGGGTGAAGCGACTCCAGGCCCCCGAACTGTCATTCTCAGGTCAAAAGTAGTTGAATCTAAGTGATTCCTTAGGTCTCAGCCCAGTAAATGGAATTTTCGGCCAAGGGGCAGAGGGCTGAACTCCCACCCCTGCTCCTTGCTGACCCGTCCGTCCACACGGCTAAGTCGTCTTGCGGGTTCATGCGCATGTGAAAGGGTGGCTGGCCCCATAAGTGCGGTGGGTTTCCATGCTTTAAAGTTCATCAACTGATGAATGCATAAAGAAATTGTGGTTTATAGACACAATGGAATACTACTTGGCAATGAGAAAGAATGAGATATGGCCTTTTGTAGCAACGTGGATGGAACTGGAGGGTATTATGTTAAGTGAAATAAGTCAGACAGAGAAAGACAGATACCATATGTTTTCACTCTTGTGTGGATCCTGAGAAACTTAACAGAAGACCATGGGGGAGGGGAAGGGGGGAAAAAAGTTAGAGAGGGAGGGAGCCAAACCATAAGAGACTCTAAAAAATTGAGAATAAACTGAGGGTTGATGGGGGTGGGAGGGAGGGAAGGGTGGGTGATGGGCACTGAGGAGGACACCTGTTGGGACGAGCCCTGGGTGCTGTATGGAAACCAACGTGACAGTAAATTTCCTATTAAAAAAATAAAAATAAATAAAGTTCAGGTGCAGTGATATGAGGGACTTTATAGGGAACTGACCCCCTACTCCTTTCCAAGCACGTGCAGTGCCCCAACCGGTCCACGTGTCAGAGCGGCTTCTCGGTTTCCGACAACCAGGTCTCTCTCCGAGGCTGGATGTCCCCAGATGCTTCCAGAGCCTGTGGAAAGGAGACCTCGGTCCCCAAGCACAAATGCTGCCCAGCACTACCAGCCCCACCCGGCTCTGAAGGCTGGGGCTCCAGGGGTCTCTGGGCTCCTTGAAAACACAGACTCGGAGGCCCTCCAAGAGGTAGGGGTGCAATGGCTGGGCGGGCCCGGGAGTCCGCATTTTCCCACCCGCTGAGTCTCTTGCTGTAGTCCTAGCGGCTCACTTAGTGTGTCTGTGCCCTGGCTGTGTGCCCCCGTCCCCGGGACGAAGGAGGAGCTCCTGGTGTTGCTGGCTGGTCCACACTTCCGGATTCCCCTGCAGACCTTTGGCCCGGAGGCCCAGGACTGTCGCTAACTGTCCTGTTGGGGGGCCTTGCTGAGGGCTGCTGCACAGACAGAGCCTCTGACAGATCCTGTGCCGGCCTGAGGGTGACGGCCAGCCTGGCCTTGGCTGGGACCCTCGCTTCCTTACTGGGATTAGCAGCTGCTCCCAGAGTCCCCGTGTTCCAGCCGATTCCATGACTTCACAAGGTCAGCCACTTCCCCGACTGCTTCATCACCAAAGGTTTTCCGGCCAGAATATTGCCAGGGAGGGAGCTGTCCGATGCAACCCTGGAGACGTCTTTCCCAGGAGGGAACCAAGGCCCCTGCCCCATGCTGCACCCGACCCCTGGGGTGTGGGAACTCCCTAGGTTGTACCTGAGCCTTTTCCTGAAGACACATCCGACACCTGCCCAAGTCCAAGCCTTCCCAGGATCACACTTCCCGGTGGTGAATGCAGGCTCCAGAATGAGACCCATTGGGGCCACATGAGGACGCCTGCCTGCCTGTCAGCGGGGGTCCCCTTTGCCCCCTCCCCGGCCTGCAGAGCCCCTACAGACTCTTCACCAGCCCCGGCATCACCTCCAGGCTCCCTTGGGACTCCGACCTGATTTTTGTCTGGTTGACCTTGAGTCTGGGTCTAGCTTCACTTCTGTGAAGTGTCTGTGCCGACAGTGTCTTGGGAAAATACTGCCTTTGAGCCACTGGGGTCTGGTCCCAATGAAGCTTGCTCTGAGCCTGGTGCAGGTGGGGCTTGAGAACACCGGCCTGGTCACCTTTCCCATGGCCACTCGAGGCCTGGGGACCCAGAAGGCCCTCTCCCGTTCTTGCTGAGGGCTCACGTCTTAAGGACCTCCCTCTAACCACATGGCGAGAGTGGCCACACGGACCCATCGAGGCTCAAACATTTCTGTCGGTTTCTGGTCTCCAGAGCGTCCCGATCCCACAAGCATTAGCTCTGTATTAACAGATATGAACACTAGATGTTATCACTTAGGGAAAATGTTCAGGAAAAAGATACAATTCAAAGCCAAATCCATCCTACTATGGCTGAGCCCACCCCTCAATCCTGGGCACAGATTCTGCTCCCTGGCCAGGGCCAGCTGGTGTAGATACACAGCTTTAACGTGACAGGCTCGCAGAACGGTGGTCCGGCAGGCACAAGCCACAGCGAGCCTTCAGGGTCTCGCTAGAAAAGGCAGGATGGGACTTCCAGTCGGATGGAAACGTGGCCGAATCCACAATTCCTACACAGTGGGTCACACTGCAGGACACATGTGTACTTGGACGTGGTTCCCAGGGGGTTAGAGGTCTTGTGACCAGTGAGTTACGGTGGCAACAGAATATCCCAAGAGCAATATTCATCCAGAAGGCAATTAGAACTTGCTAGATGGCCATAAATACAGTAAAGCTGGTACAAAGTAGTGTGTTCAGGCTGTTGTAGGAGAGTGGTGCTCAAAGTCGGTTGCAGCTCAACCCTCACGGCCTGTTCGTTCGGGTCACCCCGTGTTCAGGAATGAGCAGCCCCCTGAAATGGGACCTCATCTGCAAACAGTCTTTGCAGACGCAGTTAGTTAAGGTACGGTCGTACTGGACTCGAGTGGGCCCTAAATCCAATCTGCCTGTCGTCCTTGTAGGAACAGGAGAGGACACGTGGTGGGAAAGACCAGGGGACCACAGAGGTGGAGACGGCGGGGGTGGGGGGAGCAGCTGGAAGCCAGGTGACGCCCAGGCTTCAGGCAATCACAGGAGGCGGAAGAGGCAGGGAAGAGTCTCCCCTTCGAGGGGGCAACGCCCTGCAGCCACCGTGATTTTGGATTTCTGGCCTCCAGACTACGAGAATGTGAATGTCGGGGGCCTCAGGCCCCCCGTTTGTGGACTCTGTTCCAACAGCCACTGGGAGCGGACACACCCAGCCACAAATGCTCTGTCCTGCCTCCCAGCTGAGTGGATGAGGCCGCTGTCCCAGGGGTTGTCCCCTCGCACAGACGGGGGCCCTGCTTAGGAAAGGAAGTGCGTTTTCCCTCAACCATATTCTCTGTGCTTTATCGTGAATCATGTGGAAACACACCTGATTGTGCCGATTTTTTATTTTTTTTATTTTTTTTAATGTCTATGTATTTATTTTGAGAGAGAGAGTGTGTGTGTGAAAGGGGGAAGGGCAGAGAGAGAAAGACAGAGGATTTGAAGCAGGTTCCATGCTGTCAGTACAGAGCCCGACATGGGGCTCGAACCCAGGAACTGTGAGATCATGACCTGAGCAGAAATCGGACGCCTAACCACTGAGCCCCCCAGGTGCCCCCGTGCTGATTTTTTAGAAAAGCGTAACAGTCTTCTCAACAAGAGAGGTGGAAAGGCTGGAATCACTTGGGATCACAGGAAGAGAGTGTGTGTTATTTGAGGACTGGTGACGTACAAGGCGATGTGCCTGGTGATGTACAGAGCTCACGAGGACAAAACCCGTGGCTGGTGTCATCCCGACGTCAGGGGGCCGGGGTGCCAGCTGCTTCTTACTTATGGAGACACTGGGGGAGGTGCGGGCCACAGTGAGCGTCACTCAGGCCTGTGGGATGGTGGCGGTCAGAGCCGCCACGGACAAGGTGCCAGATCCCACCCTGGGCTCTGGAGCACCCCCGCCCGGCCCTGAGACCCGGACCAGCGCCGACGTTCTGAGATGCACATTGGGGGCAGGTCCCCAGCCTCAGGTCTCGGTGTCACTGACAAACCTGACTCTCCAGGTGTAGGAAGGAAGCCTCCCCATGGTGGCCACAACGCCAGGGGTTCCTCTGAGGAAGCACAGCGAGTCCCGAAATGCACAAATCCACACTTGTGTTAAGTGCAGGGTCAGGTGATGGTTTCCAGAAGCCCTCAGCCCTGGAAGAACTCACAATGCCCAGCCCCCTTCCTCAGATGCAATTACAAAGACCACTGGAGTCTGAGAGGGGGCTCTGATCTCGCCCCTGGAGAGTGGTTGGATACCTTTTTTTTTTTTTTTTCCCTGAAAACTGAAACGACCAATCACTGCAGTGTTTTCTTGATCTGTTTGCAGGTCCCGCTGTGAAGGTTCCTCAGCCAGTGTGAGCCTGCCTGTTGAGAGACCAGGCACCTGACTCAGGAGCAGGAGGACCCAGGCCCACAGAAGAACGGGACGGTGCAGGCCCAGGGCAGTGATTGTTCTGGAAGGCCTGGGGCAAGTGGCATGGCTGGAAGAGCTCTAATTGCTCACTGTGTCCAGGTAGAAGCAGGCCTTCTTCCTGCGGTCTACACTGCCAGGGGCCCGGCGTGCTGGGGGAGCACGCTGTGGGGGTGGGGTTCCAGAGAACTCTGGGGAGAGGAGGCAGGCCGGTGTCACACTACCCCTCTGTACCAAGCCTACAGGGCCCCCGGCGGGAGGCCCTCGAACCTGGGTGCTCGCAGGATGGAGAGTTTGCACAGATGTGCTGAACGGGATTGGAGCAGAGAGGACATCAGACTGACTCCCATGCGGACGTGTGCATGTCTGAGCGGAACACAGCCCGGACCCATGCTCATCACTGGGGGTCCAGACAGGCCACCGGGCGAGCCGACCCAGGGCCTCGCTCTTACCACCCAAAGGGGCGTCGCTCTTAAATAAGGCCCACTTGGTCCATACCCTTCATACCTGGTGTGGGCGGAGCACGCCGGGCCTCACGCGGCAAGCACGTTGTAAAGAGGCTCCCGACCGGAGGCTGGGGACTCACCGTGCCTACGGCTGCCTTGCTGTCGCCATGTGGCTCCCAAAGGCCCGATGAGCCAATCATCCACCGATGCTTTAGAGACATGGTGACGGGCTCCAGCTGCAGAGCGTTTGCCCTCTCCCTGGTAGGGTTTGGACTCTGTGATATCAAGCAAATTAGGAAAAAAGAAGGATGTCATCGCCCGCGTTCCCTCAGCTGCAATTTCTGCTTCCATCACGGAGTGTGTTCTCACCATTGCAAGAATTATTAAGATGTTCAAGAAAATAAGCTGTTAAGAAAATGCGTTTAGGTACAATAAAATGGAAGGGGCGTGTGTCTCCTTGCCAGAGGAATTATGCAGGGGGACATGAAACGTGATGCCGGGACTCTGACCATCTGGCTACACGCGCTTCGCCTACGGGAGCGTAATGGTGGTTAGCACGGGGCGGAAAGCAGGCTGAGCACAGAGGCTCGACTGCTGCCCGGCATTTTTCAAAGGACAACAGACGCCCGCACGTCCACGCCTCATCTTTAAGCGGGTTGCTCGGCCTCGCCCGGGAGTAGCTGAGGGCCACACGGAGCGGTTGCTGTCATGGCCAAATTTCTGGAAGACTTAGCTCCGTAAACGCGGAACCATTACCACGCTGTGCATCACCGTAGTCTTACCGGCTCTTCGGGAGACGGGTAGAGGCAGCGAGCCCAAACTGGCTCACTAGCTGCGTGCTTTCCTTTAAACAATCTTTTGGAAACAACACGTCCTCCGTGCGTGGCAGTGGCAGGGACCGGGGTCCGAGAAACCATTGGCCACCTTGGCGGGAGCCCGTCTTGCTTTGCCGGGACGAGGCCCAGCGGCAGCGGTGGAGCGAGGGGGCGTCAAGGTCGCGGCGTCTCAGCAGCCCTGCTGCCCTGCAGAGGCCAGGACGCCAATCCCAGGGGAAAAACAGTCTCCATGTTCCAAACTTCATCAAGCAGCTCAGCTAAAGCCACGCATACATTTTTAAATAACGTGACGCAATCCATTGTGCTGTAAATAAACATGAGAACACCCTGTTCCCTATTTACTTAGCATTCATTCAAACCACGATGGGCTTCTCCACTGACATCTTCTGACAATTCAGCAGACTTGTTTTTTCTTTCGTCCAAGATCAGTTTCTAGAGGTAAACAGATCTGAATTCACTCCACATTTTGAGCATGGATTCTTTTTACTTCTTTTTTTTTAAAAAACCAATGAAGTGTGCACTGTAAATAAGGAGAAATGAAATCATTTTTTTTTCATGATGATAATGCTTAAACCTATTTCCCCAGATGAAACTCTAATGGTAATACACAAGCCCCTCTACAGACATGCTTCTTACATTTTATGGGACTGATTCTAAGGTTATAATATTTACAACGCACAGATACAAATTCCATCATTACATTTGTGAGCAAGCTCACTTAACCAAGCAATGGTGCAGACACAAATAGAAGTCAAGAAATCTGAGACGGGAATGAGAAGCCGGGGTGCGGGGCACCGTGTCACCGTTAGCAAAGGCAGCGAGCACGGGGTGCTGACTGAGGCCCTGGGACTCACCCACCACCCCTCCACGGCTCTGTGGCTAAAAATAACCACAAGTGGCATTTACCCAGAGCACTGCCACCTCCCGTTGTCTGCTGTGTCCCCCACCAGGGGGAGGGCAAAGAAACAAAGAGCAGGGGTCCCCCAAGCAAATGTTTCTCTAAGATGAGAAAAGAAATCACAATAAATCACAAATTCCAGAGCTGACAAGTATAAATATCAAACATTCAGAAAATAATATCGGCACTAACTAGCTCCCTGATACCTATCTAGGATATTTTTTGCTGTCTGTTGTGGGTTCATTATCTTGCATTGCTTCTTTGTATGATGGTGTCAGGGACTGCATGGTTGTGTCCCACAAAATTCATATGTTGAAGCCCTGCCCCCCAGAGTGGCTGTGTGTGGAGAGGGGCCTTGAAGGAAGGAAGGAAGGAAGGAAGGAAGGAAGGAAGGAAGGAAGGATAGACGCGGTCATAAGGGTGAAGCCCTGGTCCAATAGGATCAGTGTCCTTTTAAGGAGCAACAACAGAGAACTTGAACTCAGGAAAGGCCATGTGAGGACAAGAAAGTAGGCAGCTGTCTGCAAGCCAGAAAGAGTGTCCTCGCCTGTGCCAAATCTGCCAGCACCTTGGTCTTGGACTTCCAGCTCACAAGGCTGCAAGAAATGTCTGTGGTTTAAGCCCCCCGGTCTCTGGTGCTCCATTATGGCCTCCTGGGCTGACGGATACAGATGGCATTTTATAATACCATTTTCCTATAAATAGGATAGAAAGGTGATTAACATTTTCTTCCAGTATGTTTTCCCATTATTTGTAATTCTGTTATTTAGAAATGGTCCTTCTGTTTCAGAGATTCTTGAGAGCAATGTCATGGAAATGTTTAAGGTTGCTATTACATTTAGAAAGAAAAAAAAACTCCATGAAACTTATTTCTTAAGATTTCAGGGCATTTTAAGCTTTCTTTTATCATGAATACAAAACTCCTTCTTTAATTAATATTCTCCATTAACTGGTCTTGCCAATATCTAAGACATTGTGATAGCGGCATTATGAGTTTTTTATTTGCCAGTCTCAGTATTTCCTATCAAATCGGGAAGAAATTAGTAAGAAACTGTGCAGACATGACTGGACCAGGGCGTTGAGGAGGGGACAGAAGACATGTGGTCCCCTGAGGCCAGCGGGCTGAATAATGGTCCCCAGAGTTACCAGGTTCTGATCCTGGCACCTATAAATGTTACCTTATGTGACCATAGATGTGCTTAAGTTCACGATCTCGAGATGGGGAGGTTACGCTGGATCGTGTGGGTGGACCCCAAGCGCAGTCTCATGTCTGCACACTGGGGAGTCAAGGGGAGCTTTGTCACACAGAAGGGGAGAGGCCAGGTGACCGTGGAGGTGGAGATCCAGGCAATGTGACCACAAGCCAAGGAATGTCAGTATCCACCAGGAGCTGTAGGAGGAGAGGAAGACTGTCCCGAGGCATCCAGAGGGAGCACGGCCCAACATCCAGAGGGAGCACAGGCCAGGCGTCCGGAGGGAGCACAGCCCAGACAGCCGGAGGGAGCACGGCCCAACATGCAGAGGGAGAACAGGCCAGGCGTCCGGAGGGAACACGGCCCAGACAGCCGGAGGGAGCACGGCCCAGACATCCGGAGGGAGCATGGCCCAGACATCTGGAGGGAATATGCCCCAACACCTGGAGGGAACACAGCCCAGGCATCTGGAGGAAACACAGCCCAGACATCTGGAAGGAGCACGGTCCAACAACACTTTGCGTCCCATCAACTGATCCCAACCTGGAACTTCCAGCCTCCAGAGCTGAAGAATGTGTGTTGCTGACAACCTCCCAGGTGTGGTCATTTGTTATGCAGCCACAGGATACTCACAGAGCCAGGACGGTGGGAAGTGGGCAGTAGGCCAGGTGGCAGGTCAGAATTAGCCACAAGTGGCTGCGGGGCCCAGCAAGGCTCCCCATTAAGGGGCCGAAGACCCGTGGAGGCTCCCTAACACACAGCAGGCAGTGCAGAGGGTGTTCGAGCAGTGGGGTCTGACCTCACAAAACCTGAGGCCCTGGGGCACGTCAGCACAGCCCAAGCAACCTGTCCCCAGCTTAGGCCCACTGCTCTGCCCCTGATTTTTCAGAGTTTGGGAAAATACACGACCACGTGGACACATCTATCACTAGAGCTCTTCCAGGGACCTTGGGAAGGACCCACACAGGGGAGGGACTTTGTCCACAAAGAGAGAGACTTTGGTTTCATCAGCATCACAGTAAGAACATGACACCTGCAGCTGAATGAATGAGTGAATGAATGAATGAATGAATGAGCAAATACATGAATTCTGTGTAGGCAAAGGTAAGTCTATTTACAACAGGTACACCTGCCACATTCCACCTGCACACTGGATGTGAATCCACGCAAGGGCCACGCAAAGGGAGCTGCGTGCTCAGATCTTGCCTGGACATTGCCAGTCACATCTGAACATTTAAGGAGACTAATTTGCATAAAGTCTCACGTTCACGGACGCCCCCGGGGAAGGGTGCGCAGTTACCCACCCTGGGTGAGGGTAATTGAGACCTGACAAGACCTTCCCAAAGGCGAGATGGTTTTATTTTACCTGAAGTTACGTATCTTTAAACAATAATTAGCGTAATTGGAACTAGATTTGCTTTGTGCAATTCATTTGGAAGGGTCATGAATTCTGGGCTTTTCTTCCTGATTCTTCGATGCCCACAACCCCACACAGAGGCTTTCAAATGGAACTGGTGCTACACCTTAATGAAAGAAATCCATTTTCCCTTTTCTCTCCCTATGTCTCATCTATTAAGTCCGGAATCATTTTTTAATGAGGTTCTGTCAGGAAAGGCTGCGTAGCAGGTGTTGTTGGCCCTTGGGCTTTCCACACCTGCTGGAAGGAGCTGTCTCATCTCCAGGGCACCGGAGAGGGACCAGGGGGGAGCCCCCACACACAGAGAATAGTCTCCCCCCAAAGAAAGGCCTGGAACGTGTCTGAGACCTTTGCCCAAGAATCCACTCTCCAGGCTGACTTCAGAATTCCTGTGAAAATCACACCCTAGGTCATAAATGATACATGGTTCATCAGACCTTCGTGAGCAGAATTTATTCGAAGTCCAGTGGGGAGGCACAGTGGAAGTTATGGTTTCTCAAGAAAATGGGTGAAACCCCTCAGACGGCACCACGTGGGGGCCGAGGCGGCGGGTGACCCCGTGAGAGCGGGACGAGACAGGGGCGGGGGCCTCTTCCAGTGTTGATAAAGAAGCAGACATGGAAGAATTTGTGTGCATGCACACACGCTCACACACACGTGCATTCATACACGTGTTCACGCATGTAAACATTTGCTTAGAACCTCACACTGTTTTGTGGGGTTTGGCTTGTTTTGCCCTGTGTTTCCCACAAAGTTTGCAGTTCTGTGTCTGGAGCTGGTGTCTCTGGGAACGGCAGGAACATACCTCTAGGGTTTCTTGCAGAGTCCGCCCCATGAGCTGGGTGCTGGGATAAAGTCGGGTAGATATTTGCATCCGGGAGCTCTGGAAGCAGGACAGAGCTGAGGCTGGCCCCCAGAGGACTCAGGCATCCTCCCTGGCTCACACCTCCTCTCTGAGGACGGGTGGGCATCCAAACTTCCAGGACAGGAGTGCATGCAGAGCCGACTGAGTCCGTGGTGCCTGTTGTCACCACCAGCTCCCAGCAGAGGGACAGCCGACCCATTTCTGAGCTCCTGTGTCCACTGTGGACTGGATTACTCAGACGTGCGTGACGGCAATGCCAGGCACGTGTGTTCCTGAGATGGCGGTCAGAGGGTTTCCCTTCCACCCGAAGCACTTTGAACAATAAATGGTATGGTCACCTCCAGGCGGGCCCCGGAACGCAGCACCCGTGTCTGCACGCAGGCCTGGAGCCCTGGTGACACACAGCTGGGAGCCGAGCTCAGCCAGCGTTGTCAGGAGCAGGGAGAAGCCTCCAGCCCTTGATATATGAAGCCAGGGTCGAGGCTGAGCCGCCATAAAGAGGGTGGTAATGGCACTGGAGACAGAGCCAGGCCCTACATCAGCAGGCGACGAGGCTGTAAATCAGTCCATGGGTCTCCGCAGCATCTACGAGGACAGAGCACTTCTCTGCTGGTGCATCCTCCCGACATCACTGCCTGCCCGGCCAAAGTCATAACTATGGGATGCTGTGAGCTTCTCCAACGGAGTCTCCGGAATCAGTGAGAGGCCCTTCCCCTTGGGGCATTGAGGAGACTGCAGGCTCCAGGGGCCCCGCCCTCCAGGGTAGAAGATTCGGGCCAGATATGAGCGGATCCTCCACTCAATAGGGCAAGGCCACCCCCAAAGCCCTTGACTGTAGCAATGGGGTGACTTCTTATCCTCAGCTATGTGGCCTTCCAGTGATGCTGAGCTGTCCCCATAGCTGACCTGGGAGGATCCGTGGGACGCACCCCACGAGTACTCGTGGGTGGGGGCCAGCTCCTGCAGGGTGGGGCCAGAGAGGACCCCACCTGGTGGGTGGGGCTCCCGTGCCCCCACCTACACTAAGGGCCCCCTCAGCACCACCCTGCTGGCCTTGGCTGGAGCACAGCCCCCTCCACACCCACCCAAGCCCGTGTGAGGTCAGCTCGACACGGCACCAGGCACTGGTGAGTCTGCGGGAGCAGAAGCCAAGCGTCCGGTGCCCCTGGCTCACGGCCCGAGGGGCCTTTCCGCTCCCAGCGCAAGGGCCCAGGCCCCTGAACACCCTTCCCAGATGAGTCCCTTCTCGCCCCCCAGGAATCCCTCCACCCTGCTCCCAGCTCCCAGAGGCGCCTCCGTTTTGCCCCTTGGAGATCTGGGCACAGAGACAAGATCCCCTGTGCCCCAGCGTAAGACTCCCGCAACCGTGTCTGTGGACGTGACCCTCTGTGTTGTACCCAGAGGCTCTGCAGGAATTGCAGGGCCTTGTCTCCCGGGCTCCTGCCTGGCGGACAGCATCACACCCCCTCAGCGGGCAGTGGGCACGGCCCCGAGTCCCAGCTCGTCGCCTCCTCGGTTGCCTTGTCTAGGAGCCGGGCCCCTGCTCCCCGCCCCCCATATCAAGTCCAGCCGCCCCATCCCCGCCCACAGCATCTCTTTCCACAATGTCAGGTGCCCGCGGTCAATGGCGGGCCAGAAGCAGATGACCCCCCTTCTGACGCATGGGCAGGTCAGCAGCAACCTCGCACTCCATCACGACGCCCACGCCACTCACCTCCCTTCACCTCATCGTGTGGGCGTCTTCCCATCTCCCGACAGCACCAGAAGGGTGGACGCAACAAGACGTTTGAGGGAGAAGCCCCAGGCACGTAATGCTTATTACAGCACGTTGTTACGATTTTCCTGTTTTATTATTAGTTACTGTTGTCACTGTCCTACTGTGTGTAATTTGTAAACGGGGCTTTATCACAGGGGAGTATGTATGGGGAAAACGTCATGCATGTAGGGTCTGGAACCACCCACAGCTTCAGGCATCCACCAAGGGTCTTGGAACATATCCTTCGTGGATAAGGGCGGGGGGCTACTGTACAAACTGCTGTCCCCTGCCCGGCTGCTGCCTCCCGGCCCCGAGCCGCTCTGGGGGGCAGGAGGGGCCAGAGGCACCTGCAGAGGCCACGCTGGGCCCTGCAGCCATGGACGGACCCCTCTGTGCACAGCCATTCTAAGGGATGGGGAGGGCAGGTGATTCGCTGCTCCCTGCCAGCCCTGGGTGGGGCCCAGGTCTCAGCGACAAGGACGGAGGTGGTAAGCTCGCCCTTCTGACTCCACCAGCACCCCCTGAGCCCAACGGGCTCCTCTGGGCTGGGCCGCGCTGGCTTTCCCGATCAGATATCTGAGGCTTACAGGGGCGTAGGGCTGAAGCATTGGTAGGACCTGCTTCTTGCCACGTAGACCCCACGTTTCACGTCTCCGCCTGTGTTTCCGGCAGGTTTAGGGGAGCCAAGAAGAGGCTGCGGGGCGTGGGCCCTGACCACCTGGCGTGAGTCCTGGCCCAGCCGCACGAGCGAGCTAAGTTAGCTCTCCCAGGCTCAACCTCCCCAGCCGTGACATCGGAGTGGGAAAGTACTCTTCATGGGTGGTGGAGACCAAGACACTTGGAACCATGCCGGGCATGTGGGGAGTTCTCTGTGCTTCTGTGAAATGAGAAACCCAAACTCCCACAGGGTGGGAGAGCTCGACCAGGAGCCCCCCACACTCACCTGTGAGGGCCGTGCCCTTTCCCGGCAAGGCCAGTGTGGTCGGCAGAGCAAGGCCCCCAAAGATGTCATGTCCTGATTCCCAGAACGTGTGACTATGTTACCTTAACCTGGCTGGGGGAAGTAAGGTTGCTAAGTAGTTGGCTAGGGATGGGAAGATCATCCCAGATTATCCAGGTGGGGGTCCTTCCTGGGGAAGAAAGGGGCAGAAGGGAGAGAGCCAGACAGAAGGCAGCGTGGAAGGACCGAGCCCCCATTGTTGGCTCTGAAAACGGAGGGAAGGGCTGCGAGTCTGAGACCGGAGGTGCCTCCAGAAGCTGGAAGGTGCCAGGAGGTGGGGCCTCTTGGCAGGGGGAGCCCTCCAGAAGGAAGCTGTGGACACAGACTTTAGCCCAGTGAGTCACATTGTGGATTCCTGACGTCCAGAATGGACGTAATGGGTGCTGTTAGAAGGCACAAGGCTGTGACGTAGCGCATGGCCCACGTGGTGGGAGCTGGGCCACAATCGGTGACAGGGAGCCACCCGTGTTCCAGCCTCACTTCCTGAATTCCAAATACACACATAAAGTGTGGTCTCAGCCCAGCTTCCCGTTCATTCTCCAGGCTCAAAGTGTGCGTAACTTTTAAGACGGCTAGCCTCTTTCTAAATTACAGCTGTTTTCTATAAATGTACCTCCGTGTCCATCAACCTTTCCAAGAGGCCACATTCGTGCCCAGAGTAACACCCGTTTGCCCAGGATTTAAGACAACTGAGGGATTATCACGAACTGCTTCTTGCTGAGAAGTCAGGACGAGTCTCCCCGGCAGCTGGCCGAGCCCAAGCTGGTCCCGCATGCCGAGAAAGCGCGACCTGCAGGACGGCTGTGCGCACGGCACCCGGGGGAGGAAGCCAAGGCCGGACCCAGCACCGAGCGCAGACTTTCTGTCACACTGGGAGGCGGCAGGAACGTGCTATTGGAGGTGCTGGATGTTTTCCTCATTCGAGGCGAATGTGGTTTGCGTGTCACTAAGATGTACTCTTTACACATTTCCTCTTTAAAAAGCCCTTTTTATTACGAAGCAGGAAGTTGAAACACAGGAGCAGGAGGTCCTATTTCCTTTCAGAACAGAGAAAAAGGCATCCCAGACATGCAGACGTGCACCGGCGGCCTGTGGGGGACGAGCCGGCTGGAAGAAACCCTTAGGGCCGCCTCTGTGTCACTGTGACCTGAGCACCGACCTGACACGCACCTGATGCATCATCCGTGTCAAACGTCACAAATGCCGCCTACGTTCAACCAGCGAGTTACCGTTGCTATTGTATGTAGACAGATATCGGTGATGCGGGCGGTAGGTACTGATTAGTGAATATTAACCAGTTATGCCTTGCAAATCCCACCTCGATGCCAGAACCCAGGACAGCCGGCCTCCTCCCCCTGATTTGTGCAAATGCACCGAATTCATCCGTGGTCCATTCACACATTTAATCAGGTTTATAAAATAAAGGTCTTCCTCATGGAATAATTCTACGTTTTCCAAGGCAGTACAGAGGCCCCTGCCCTCTCCTTCCGTCTCCCTTTATGCTGACATCCTACGTCGAGCGATACACTTTTCAACTAAGAAATTAACATGGGTACGACACAATTAACACAGTGGAGCTTTATTTGCACTGGCGATTTTTCCGCCAGTGTCCTTTCCTTGTCCCTGGATCCAGCTGAGGACCCCACAGGACATTGTCACCACTGCCCTCAGTCTTCTTCAGTCTGTGACGCATCCTCAGTCCCGACCTGTTTTGATGACTTCAACAGTCCTGAATGGTGTTCATCCTGCATTTCTACTCTGCCCTCGGTTTGGGTTTGTCTGATGTCCTTCCGATGACGGATGTGAGGTCATCTGTTTGAGGAAAGGACACCGCGGAGGTGAGATGCCCATCTCGCCACAGGTATCGGGGGGTGCGACACGCACACGATGAGCGCACAGGATGTGAACCTTGGCCTCTTCACGAAGAGGGCGTCTCCCAGGAGCTACTGATCCCCAGCAACTTGGGGCGAGAGCTCAGCTCCACCTCCTGGAGGCAGGAACACGTGCACGTGGTATTTGGAAGTCTTGCCTGAGGAAGATTTGTCTGTTTATTCGTTCTAACACTTACGTATCTCAGGACGACATAAAAGAACATGGACTCCCGTATGTCTAATTTATGCTCTGGGTTCTACTCCCACACCCAGCCGCCTCCCCCTCGTCCTCACTGGCCCTGTGGGAGCCCGGCTCTGACTCGGCCTTCAAGGCTCCACCCCCCAGGCTGACCTTTGTCAGACCTCTCCGAGTTTCTGCTGCTGAGACCAGAGCGGGGCAGCGGCTGGCCTCTGGGGCAGACTCTAGCCAGCAGCCTCACAGGATGTGCTCCCCTCCGTGCCCACAGGGTGGCTCCGACAGAGCCGCCCGGGGCCCTGTCATCACAGGCACCGAAGCCTCCACTCGCGCGCACCCTCTCAGCCTCTCCGACTTTGGAACCAGCAGAGTGTCTGCCTTGCGCACTACGGCCTGTGATTTGTTGTTTGGCAAATAGAATGTACCAGCACATTTGCTTTATGTAAGCAAATGGCAGAGCAAAGTGTGTCATTTACTCGTCGCTAATGCTGTAGGCTCCTGTGTAACGAGAGTTCCGGATGCGACGCGCATGTCCCAGCAGTCTTGATAAATGGAATTCTACCTGCATTTGCTGGTCTAAGCACAGCGACGCCGGAGACCAAGAGGAAGCCGCTCTTCTGAGCATCCCATGGGCCCGTCAGGGCCTGAGAAACCCAGAGCAGGATTCGGGAGGGACCCGTGGACCTCGGCTGCAGTCAGTGTTCCCCAAAGCCATGTCTGGTGTTCAAGTTCACGAACACTAGCCGGTAAGAGATGGAGACTGTGTGCAAACTTAGGACTGGCACGAGACCAAGCTGAACACAAAACCCTGACTTCCACTTGTGATGGCAAAGAAGCAGAAGGTCAGCTGCTGGGCAGGTTTTGGGAGGGACAGGCCTGGGGAGAAAGGCCACCGGCCACCGCAGACCAGGGTCATCCAGTGCAGGGCACGTGGCCCTGCAGGGAGAGGCTGAGAAGCCGGCACAGGCACGGAGGCTGGATCCGGGCAGGGACGAGGGGACACAGCAAAGGGGACACAGCCCAGGGGACACAGCACGGGTGGGGCCGTGTCACGGGGCGGGGGACACAGCACAGGGGGAATGGCAGCAGGGCAGCCGAAGGAACTAGACGAGGTCGGGGTCAGAGTTCGTCTTGAGGTCCATCCGCCATAAGGAGCTTGGGCTGCCTCCACGCCCCACCCCTGACGCTGTTGAGCGGCATCCTTCTCACCTGCTTCTGGCCAGCCCTGACCCCGCGGCCTGGCCTTCCCTACCTCGGGGCCCCCGGCAGCCGGAGGACCTGTGCCCCCCGCCCCCTGCCCGGGCTGCGGAGCAGGCGTGCTGGGGGTGGGGGTGTGATCTGGCTCCCATCTTCTGACTTCTTGCAGAGGAAGGGTCTGTCTTGCCTGTTTGGAGATGGAACAGCGTGTTTGAGGAACCAGGCACCCCTGAACTCCGCAGGTACATGCAGCAGTGCCGTGGGGCCACTGGAAGGATGTCAAAGATTCCATGTGACTAAGTCAGGTGACAGGTGTGGGTGGTTCGGACAGCGGCCTGACCTCCACCCTGCCCAGCCGGCCAGTGAGAAACGCCCCTGTGAGGCTGGTGGCTTTGTTAGCCCGTATTTAAAACAGCTCCAGAGGGTCCCAGTCTAGGAGCACAGTGGATGCGTAAAGAAGCGAATCGCTCACAAGCGGAAGAATTGTGTGTTTGTGTGCTTGTGTGGGTGTGTAACATATGCAATGCTTCTCACACGTATAAGGTCGGCAAGTCCCACATGTTGAAACATTTTTGTTGTGAAACTTGAAAGACATCGGATGTTATGTATTTGTTCTTTAGTGTTTAAATGAGGAGGAAATATTCCCCGCCCCCCTCCCCCCCTCCCCCCCCCCCCCCCCCCGCACCGCCAAGCAATCAAGGCCAGAACAACAATTTTGAAACATCAGGTTCTATCACCTTGGTTAATTAGATCTGTCTTCAAAGTCACACCGTCGATCCTTCAAGGGCAGCAGCGGGCACCGAGGCTGCTGACGACCGAGGGCGAGTGGGGCCCTCTCCCCGGGGGCCAAAGCTGCAGACCTGTGGGGGCTCCACATCGTGACTTTCTCTGTCTTTCTCCAGGCGAGTGATGGGGCCGGTGGCGCCCCCAGCCATGACCTGAGTAGGTAAATGTCCACCTGTTCTGGGGAGATTTACAGCCTGCCGGGCTCTCCTGTTTATAGCTTTGGTTTTCTCCAACCCCACAAAGATCTAGAAGCTTCGCTCCGAGCTCTGAGGTATTCGGGCAGCTGGTTAAACCCGGGAGGGGGGTGTGGGTCACAGACCACACGCCAGAGGCTGCCGGGGCTCGGGCCCCGCCCAGTGGCCTGGAAAGGAGATCGGGCCCCGTGACGCTGAGCCCCATCAGGTTCAAACTGTCTTCTGTTCAAACCCTAGGAGAGTTCCCTAACATAGAGTGAGAAGTACCAGAGAAGGAAAAGAAACAGAGCATCAAACTTGCCCTTCCCCGGAGGGACCAAACACAGGATGACAGGGTGCGTGTATTAGAAGAAACGAAGGCGGCTCAGAGGCGCCTTAGCAGCGTGTCAACTGAGCGCCGTTCAGAGAAGGCAGACCCCGCCGTGTGGGCTCCAGAGGACCAGCAGGCTCTCTGCACCTTCCCGCCGGCCCCGGGGTTGCAGGTGGCTGAGGCTGTCACATTGATGAAGCATCGAAGTGGGCATTTTGTAGATTTGAGTCAAAGTGGGCCCGGCTTCTGCCGCATGACGTGGGAGGACATCAGTGAACATCATTCTTACCTTCTTTTACGGCACTCGGGCACGATTTGAGCCTTTCTCGTTGTCTGGAGTACCACTGAGTCAACCTACTGCAGCTGGGCGGCTGGCAGAGACCCTGGAACCATCCAAGCAACCCAGGGCGGACAGCACTGCTGAGCGGCCACCTTGACCCTGTCGCTGGTGTGGCGGTCAGACCAGGCTGTTCTTGTGGCAGGGAGAACCTCGGACCGTGAGACCTTCGGGGGTCTCGAGGGCCACACAGAAAGGGATTCTCTCTTCTCAGGAGGATTAACCATGGCGATAAAGAGCTGGGTGTAGGGTGGCATGATAGGACAGTGGCCGGGACACTTGATCAGGGGACATTCTTGTGAGCCTGGTTGTCCCATGTTCCCACCTTCAAGTGTTGGTCAAAGTTCGGGGCCTGGAAGAAAGACAGAAGACTGTGCTGAGGAGGAAAATCTTTTCCTCTACCCTCTTACATTCAGGACCTGGGACCTGCAAATTAAACTGACAAAAGGCAGGTTAACAGGAGAAAAGATTTATTTACACATGCAGTATGGGAATATTCAGTGATGAGTCATCCAAAAGGTCAGAATTTGGGGCTTACAGGGGCGCCTGGGTAGGTCAGTTGGGTAAGCGTCTGACTTTGGCTCAGGTCACGATCTCAAGGTTCGTGGGTTCGAGCCCCGCATCAGGCTCCATAGCGACAGTGCAGCTGTTTACGTACACATCATGTGTGAAAGCCAACACGTAGATGGTGAGCAGCTGTGTGCTCATAAAACTTTATTTACAAAGACAGCTGTGGTTTGGCCATCTTGTGCTGGCCTCTGCTGTGAAACCCAAAGGCACCACAGTAGTGATTAACCAGTGTCTGCAGGCAGCAATGATGTAAGGAGATTATTTACCATTATTTCATATGCACGAATTGTGGGGGCCAATCCCAGCAGGCATCATGGATGTCAACAATCACGGTGGGTCATCTCCCAGCAGGGCGGGAAAGGGAGCTCGTCACAGGAACAGGCAAAGGGAGCTAGAGGATTCCAGACAGCACGGATCTCCTACCAGACAAACGTCAGACTTCTGCACAGGACAGACTCACCTGCTTCTCTTTTCAGGTACGCGCCTCTCAGGCTGGTTCCCCCAGCTATTCCAGCTACAGTGTTCTGTCCGAACCGTATGGCTCCTGAAATCTTGGGATGCGCTCCGAGAGGAAGGGCAGGGACATCAGAACAATCTTGGGCAGGATGAGCGTTTCAGGGAAGCCGCGCCTGGGGCTGCTGGGGACAGTGGCTGGGGGACGACAGAGGGTCAAGAGGCTGACAAGGAGGGTCAGAAAGGGAAGAGGACATTAGCGGAAGCAGGCTCTGCCCAGGAACTTGGTGGCACTCGTCCCCAGTCACAACAGATGTGCCCACAGAGCTGGTGTGGGGCCCTGGCTTTGGTGGGGCAGAGCAGCCGGCAACGAGCAAGGACCACAGCCAGAGGGAGGTCCCGCCCTTTGCTGGAAGCGTCTATGGTGGCATTTGCAGGTGGCCCTGTTCTTGGGGGTGTTTCCAGCCTATTCCCCACGAATGCGGAGAATCTGTTGTGCTGCCCTCTGCCTCCAGGAGGCTGTGTCTACAGTAGGCTGTCGGGTTCCCCGATGAGGGCTGTTTAAGTGTGTTGACGACTGCAGGTTTCAGTTCCCAAACAATTGCCAGCAACTCCCTAAGAAAAGGAAAAGTGAGGAAGGCGTTAATTTCGAGGTGTCAGCCTGGGGTCCTCAGAGCATGGCCGGCCTCACCGTGAAGATTGGAAGCATCCCACCATGAGCTCTGCGTTGCCGGGTTTGGAATCTGTCACCCTAGAGAGCTGTCCCGACCGCAGTAAATGCCTGTTCATTACTGTGTCGAGTCCCAAATGGATCAGGGCTCGCAGACTGCAGGCAGCCTTCCTGCACCTGACCCAGCGAGGGGCTTCATCTCTTTATATTTGCCACATTTGGTCCTTGGTTGTACGGTTTAGAGTAGGTGTCAGGGGAAAACATACAAACAGATAGGATGGTGGGGAAGAAACACAAACAACTTTGTGTCCCCGCTGAGCCCGGGAAAGTTGATTTGGGGAAGTTTCTATCGCAGGTCCCGGGGGTGAGACAGTCGAGTTTTGTCACTGCAGACTTGATGAGATGGGTGTGAAGAGACTGCCGGGCTACCCAAGGATCCCTCGGCGCCCTGGAGAGTCACACCCCGATTAGTCTCGGCCCTCCACCCGTGGGGCCCCAGCTCTGGGGCCTTTTCAGACAGAACGTCCTTTTCCAGCACATGAGTGGCCATGAGGTGACAGCAAGGGGGCATCGAAGGAGAGCCAGGAAGATGGAAAAAGAGACGGCTCCACGTGAGGGGGGCCAGGAGGGCGT
Organism: Leopardus geoffroyi; assembly: GCF_018350155.1. NCBI lineage: Eukaryota > Metazoa > Chordata > Mammalia > Carnivora > Felidae > Leopardus > Leopardus geoffroyi. The sequence continues at coordinate 86,182,249 of NC_059334.1, read as the reverse complement.
GGCTGGAACAGGTGCAGGGCCGAGGGCCAGCCACCCACGGACCCAGGACAGGCAGCACACAGCTGTCCTCAGAGTAGGACACGTGCACGGCCCTGAACCCCGCACACCGCAGCCTCCGTGCTGGCCGCCACTGCAGGAGTTTCTGCCTCAGACAAGCCCGGGTGGGGGACGGTGCGACAGGGGGAAACACGGAGCCGACAGGCGGAGCACCGGGCACAGAGCCCGGTCCTGCACGGAGCCCGTCCCGGGACAGGCGGTGCAGGGGGGCACAGCAAGGGAAGTCTTCTAAAGCCCAAAGGTGCCGGAGACCTCCGGCGGGGTCACCGCCACCTGTGCCCCCAGTCACCGACCTGTCCCAGGTCACCAGAGTCCTCTGTCCTGGGTCATGCCCTGGTTCACCGGCCACCTCTACTCCAGGTCAGAAACCACAGCCTCTGAGGATAGCTTTCTGGCTAATGATACGCGGGTTGTGGGTGAGCTGAGTGCTGGACGAGGCCCAAGGACAGCGGGTCCCCGAGACCCTGGGCATGAGACCTGCTGGGCTTTTCTGGACACTTCATTTGCTAGGACCACACGTCTTCGTCACCAGGTGCCTCTCCTTAGCCCTTCTTAGTGATGGGAGGGTCTGCTGTCCCCAGGAGGCCTCACGTTTTAGAAGACACAGCTTTATAGTTTTCCTTCGTATCCTTCTCTGACAATAATCTGCCACATCGTCATTTGTCCAGGCTGTCCCTTTGCCTGTCCACCCCAGCTGTCCCTGCCGACTGGCCATCTCTGATTCCGGTGGTGACGTGAGAGCTGAGAGGGCCCAGCCACACCTGCGGGCTGGGATCCGACTCCGGTGTCCACAAGTCTGCAGTCTCCCAGACCAGCCCCTTCACCGCAGCTCACGTGGGTCGGTCCAACCCGCTTCGATGGTCCGGTCTCAGACCCGCAGAGGCAAGCATTTTTCCATTTCTCCCAGCTTCTTCTGATCACCAGCATCTTCTCCGATTAGTGCCCAGGCCCCACTCTGGCCTTGGGAGGGGGCCCAGCTAACTGGGGAGGGGCTCTGTCATCCTGGAGCAGAAGATCTAGGGCTTTCTCAGCTCCTCAGGAACCCACGGGTTGGGGAATTCGTCTTCTGTACTTCGAGATTCTGCAAGGCACTAGGACTTAAACTGGACCAGACCAGCTCTCCTCTGCAAGGAGGTGGAGTGCTCAGTGTTGGGGTGAGAGGTGGCAGGGGTTGGGGGCGGCCCTGGGGCGAGGAAGGAACGTTTGAGAACTGCAGATCGGCCACGGTGGGTGGGGAGGAGGCTTGCCACTGGATAGGGAGCTGGGGTGAGTGGGAGCAGGTGACATGGGGCGGGGGCAAGCTGAGAACTGCGACCTGCCTCCCCCTGGCCCTGCCCCTCGGCCCTCCACAGCTAGAGAGATGCCTGGGCAGATGCCGCGAGAGGCAGCCTTGCACCAGGGGGGTTTCTCTCCTCTTGTTCCGAGCGCCGTCGATGGGAGAGGGCTGTGGAAATGACACCCGTCTCTGAAATTCTCCACGTCCCTCGTGACAGTCCTGCCCATCCTTAGACATGCCTACCAATATGGACAGCCAGAACAGCCACGTGAGACTCTGAGACCTTGACAAGGCTGGAGCGGCTACCCTGTGGGCAGAGAACTAAGGAGACTCCGTCAGCAATGAAGGGACACGGGCTCAGAGCAGGCTGTGTCCGGTGCCCTCCCTTCTGCCCATCGGAGACCAGGCTGGCCATCTGGGACCCACTGTGCGTGAGGCAGGCTGAATCCATAGGTTTTAGTGACATCTCTTCGACAAGACATGTCTAGACCAACAGAGAAGATGCCCTCTCCTGCGCCCCTGTGTTCACCACAGGGAGACCAGATGGCCTGAGACCAGAATCATCAGGTCAGGGACAGTCAGGGCCTGGGGGAGACCCTGATGCCAGCAGGCTGTGGTCGGGGAGAGTGCCTCTTGCAGCCTGTTCCCTGGCTCTCTCCAGGCCCCTTGCCTGGGATAAACCCGTGCCCAGAAGCCAGCAAGAGACACTGGAAAAGCCAGAATTCAGAGCCAGCACCAGTGCAGGACCCGCCCAAACCACCGGTGCCGTCCAGCCCCATGAGGATGACCCCAGGGTGAGTGTGGGTGAACACCCCCGGAGACCACACGTGTGAAGTCACATCTTCCCGTCCGCTCGTGGAGCAATCACTCGGCATCGAAGGAGACGGGCAGGGTACCCGTCAAACATCTCCTTGACCCTCCCTCAGGGCCCCCTTGGCTGCTCCTGTCTCTTCCTGGCTCTCAGGGCACCACTGACGCAAGCTCTGAAAGCTTTACTGTGGATGAGAAATGACCCCGTGGACGCCAGGTGCAAAACCGTGTGCCTCTGCGAGTACATGCATTCTTTTCTGGAAGCAGATCCACAACATTAATCCAATTTCTGAGAGGTCTGTGATCCCCACCCCAGAAAAATTGAAAGTCATCGGCTGGTGCTTTTGCACGCGCACGGAAACACGCACACGCAGACACACGGTTTCCTTTATCGGCGATTACTCTCGTTGGCCAGAGGTTGCCTGGAGCCTCTGGTGTCGGCACCGTGTGCAGGGCAAATGTCCTCTTTCTCGAAGGCGGCTGGCAGAACCACACCATTGGAGGGTCCTACCCTCAAGGTCAGCACCTCCCACTTGACCCCACCAAGCTGCCAACCTCGTCTAGGCATTTGTTTATTTTACTGGTTTCCCTGCCAAGAAACCATGCTGGAAATAGGAATTCAGTCTTGGAAGAACCAGAAATGTCAGGTCACACTTGCCTCTAAGTGTGGCTGTGTGGTGCCTCAGAGAAGCTTCCAGAAATTACTGGAGGCATTACATGTCTCCAATAATTAACACGTTTGTATCCTTCTAGAATTCTGTGCAAACGAGAATACCCACCAAAGCCCACGTCTCTGTCAGGCCGGAGCAAGAAACAGGAGGGCTGGTCTGCACCACAGACAGCTGCTCCCGAGGCTCTTCAAACCCAGGAGCACAAGGCAGCCTCCACGTGCTCTGCAGGTTAGCATCTGCTGATGTTTTCAGGACACATCATCAGGCTGCTGGGTGCACGGCCCACCGCTGCACCAGGCTTCCAGCCTCTGAAGAGCCCCGCCCAAGCTCCGGTCCCCAGCGCCTCCCGTCCGGGTGGGCACGCCTCCCCCTCCTCCCTAAGCTTTGGAGATGACTCTGCCCTGTAGGAGAAGCTGACCAGGGAGCAGCCCGGACCGCCAGCTCTCCCTGTCTGCCCTCTCCCCGCTCCCTGACCCCCCGCCCCTCGAAATGGTGCCCACACCCCACTGGCTCTGGCTAGTAATCGGCCACTAAATGGCTGACGGTTAAACGTTTGCCGGCTTGCTTTTACCCGGGGAATTTTATGAACTCAAATTCATTAGGCAGAAGACAGAAGCTGCCATATATTTTAGCACCTGATTTTAAGACCTTGAAGGAATTGCACTTCAGGAAGCAAATGGCCCATCCCACCATCTGTCGGATTTGGAAGAGATCTACAAGAGAGCCGACCCCTGGCCACCAACAGCCTGTGGTCTCTTGCAGCCAGGAATGCAGCCCTCTCTCACCTGTCTACCTGGTTGTACCCACATGAGGACCAGGACACAGGCGTTTACAGATTTATTAGTAAAGGAGACAACGTGACTTAGACACGTGTGCCTGCCTGCTGGCACATTTAACATTCTGAAACTCCCTGTCTGTCTATAGGTGCCAGAACCTTCCATGAGGAGCAAATGGACACTCATAAATGATCAACATGTAAATCTATACATTCAAATTAAATCCACAAATTCAATACTTCAAAGGTGATTTGGTGCTTCCTCCACTTAGGACAGCAGCAAATGGCACGTGTTGCCTCATTCAATTGGCATCTGGAGAGTGGACGCTGGATGTGGCCCCGGAAGGTGCAGCCACGGGGGAGGGAAACAGAGGGGCTGGCGTTCCCACCACAGGGAGCAGGGAGCTCTGAGGACTCTTGGCACGGTTCGCCGTCTTCCATGAACGCGGTGGGGCAGGGGTCCCATCCACAGGGCTCTCGGGGACTCACCTGTTAGACTCTGGGCCCTGCTATTCTTCACACAGATACATTAGACATTAATGAAATGCTATTCCGGCTACTCTTGTCAAGGCCAGGAGAGCCTTCCCTTGTTGCCAAATCTATGTTTATTCCTCAGCCCTTACCTCATTCATCAGTCTACCACCCACATCTCCAGCCCTGATTACATCTTCCTTCCTCCCCATCTGCCCTCGGCTCCCAGCTCCAGATCTCTCAGGGACCTTCCCCTGCATCACAGCCCTTTGTTCTTGTGCTCTGGGCCCTCCCCATCCAGCTGGCACTCAGGATCCACCTGGAACCTCTTCCCTTCTCTGCCTGTGTTCATGCTCCGGGTGATTGTGTATAGTGCCATGGCTTTGCATGCCATTTCTGTATGAACTCCCAATGGTAGAATGCCAGCTCTGCCCTCTCTTAAACCTCTACACCTATAGACCTGATGGCCCTCAGCATTTCCACCTCTGTGACCAACAGATAGCTTGAAATGAATATTTGATTTGTCCCCATAGTTCTCCTGCAGTATGCCCCAACTTGAAAAATAAGGACTCTCTTCCTCCAATCACTTAGGTCAAAACACTTGGCTTCTGGTTGGCTTCAGCCAACAAGGCATCAGCATGAGATTCAGAGTGAGGAGAGCCAAGTTAGGTCTCCGTAGCCCTGGCCCTTGTTCCCTCTCATTGGCTCTGGCTATGGATGTGTGACTGTTGCCACCATTGGGCCAACTTGCTTCCACGCCTACGGCTCTTCCCAGTTTCTGGAAACACTGCTCTTTTCTCTTGCTTCCTTGTGTCTAAAGATGCAAATGGCCAATGCTGTTTCCAGTCTCAGGAGCTCCATCATTGCTGCTGGGCTCCCTTAACCCTTCACACAGCTCTGTTAATAATCCCTTCACTAGCATCTTTAGTTAAACCCTCCAAGGCTGCCCTCTCTGCCCTGCTGGTGCCCTGCCAGATAATACCCTACTTAAAATAATGCTTTCTTCTATATCTGCCTGCCCTTGCCTTATTTGTCCTCTAAACATTTTGCAGTGCCTATCATATATTTATTGCTTCATCAATTTATGTCTGTCTCGTTCACTAAACACGGAGGCCACATGAGAGCGGAGACGTGGTCTCTTGTTTTCTTCTGTGTTTTCAGCACATAGAATGGAGCTTTAACATAGTAGACGCTCAATACATATTTCTTGGGAGAGTGAGCATATGAAAGAATAAATAAACCCAGTTCCTTTGGGTGTTCCTAATCATAAAAGGCAAATTTTAGGCACTGCTTGTCCTCCGGTTATGATTTGTTGGATACGGATGTTGCACAGTGTATCTAACTCATTCACACATTCATTCATCCATCCTACAAATGTTTATCGAGTCCCAGGTCCCCTTAGAATAGCATGCTAAGACTAAGGCATGAAGGATGGGGCCATGAGGAGGGCTCAATCATGGGGTCGCTGTCCCTGGTCCTGAAACATCATTTAGCTACATCTTTCAGAAGCAGATCCCTGTACTCCCTGATGATGTTTTTACACCAAGTATAATGATTCTCCTTCCACTTCCCATCTGCTGAGCTTTGAGCCCAAGTCTGTCCAACACAAAAACTGGGCCTTTCCCATTAGGCACTGCTGCCTCCTGAGGGCATATCAGACCTAAGGTCAAAATCCTGGATTTTGAAGGGGCACCTCCACAGTCCTCCCACATTCTCCTCCTCTCATGACTGCTCTGTGCACCCACATACAGTGCACTGAACCCTTGAGCTGTGTGACTGATACACCAGCCTGCACAGAGCCTCGGGCTCCTACCAGAAATCCTCATCCTGCAAATATGGCTGGAACACAGAGGCAACTCGACGAGTACCGTGGAGGGGCTCCCATCCACCCTGGCCTCATTAACGTTGGAGTGGTGGCACTAATTAAATCACTCGCCCAGATGGCTTGGCAAATTGCTCAGGCCTGCACAGAAAGGAATCTCATGTCATGATTTGGAGCAATAATTTTTTATGAATATAATAATTAGAAAAAGATATGTAAGTAGAATATAATAATCCATTAGCAAAAATTATACCTTTGTCCTTTTTTCTCTAAGTGTGAAATACTGGGAGTCATGATGCTGCTCACAGATATCCTGACTGTTCATGAAAACGTCACAGGAAGACACTGCTTGGCATCAGGATTCATACTTATCATCATTATTTAAATAACTGGATGTTCGAGTTTCTACCTGTCAAGGAAGATACAAGGTTTAGGGTTCACATTTGGGAGAATAAAGTTCTAGTCTCAGGTCAGACACTAACTCACCGTGTGGTTCCAGATCAGCCACGAGAGATTCACTTCAGCTTCAGGGAATGAAAAGGGCCACGGGATTATGGACAGAGGTATGCACTCCAGGGTGTTATCTGAGGATATACTGGGATGTGCTGTGGTTAGGAAATGAGCTGAGCTCTGATGGGCTGGGTCATGTCATGGCGGATGAAAGGCCATTGGAGGGTTATTGGTCAAGCAGGAGTAACAGGGCTGAGAGAGTCAGCTACAGGTGAACAGGAACCGATATCAGATGTCCTAGACTCTCCAGGAGCTCGGAGCATGGCGGTGGCCTCACTCACAAAAAGAGGACTGGGTTGGGGGCGCCTGGGTGGCGCAGTCGGTTAAGCGTCCGACTTCAGCCAGGTCACGATCTCGCGGTCCGTGAGTTCGAGCCCCGCGTCGGGCTCTGGGCGGATGGCTCAGAGCCTGGAGCCTGTTTCCGATTCTGTGTCTCCCTCTCTCTCTGACCCTCCCCCGTTCATGCTCTGTCTCTGTCCCAAAAATAAACGTTGAAAAAAAATTAAAAATAAAAAAGAGGACTGGGTTGGGCTGGCTGCATTTACACATAGGGGCAGAGGAAAGTTCCAGAGGGATGTGTCGAATTTGGAGACATTATCCAGGACTGTTAGACGTACAGAGTGGGGCTGGAAGGGTGTGGATGCACTGTTTAAAGAGCAAACACCAGAGCCCTGTTGATCTCACTTTTCAGTGAAGGAACAGCCGTTTGCACATTGCAGGGGTCCATGGGTTCTGAGATAACCATGCCAGTATGGGCTGATTGACATTTTTCCTACTGTTCCCACTGGAATTTGAACCTCCTGTCTCTTCTCTGCATTGACCTCCTCTCCTGCAGTGACTCTGTCTTCCACCCTGCAGGCCTTCATCACTCAGTCTTACTGGCACCCCAGCACGTGTCACCACCAATCACTGAGGTGCATTTCAGGTTCCAGCATCTCCCTGACAAGTACCTTTAGCTCATCCTTGCATTCTCCCAGTTCCAACGACCCCCCACCTCACTGCCATCTTCAGCCCACTAATTTTCTTATTAAATTTTTTAACGTTTTTATTTATTTTTGAAGGAGACAGAGAGACAGAGCATGAGTGGGAGAGGAGCAGAGAGAGGGGGGCACACAGAATCCGAGGCAGGCTCCAGGCTCTGAGCTGTCAGCACAGAGCCTGTTGCGAGGCTCCAACTCACAAGCTGTGAGATCATGACCGGAGCTGAAGTCAGACGCTTAACCGGCTGAGCCACCCAGGCGCCCCTTCAGCCCTCTAATTTTACCACCGCTTTGTTATCTCCCATCCAAATGTCCACACTTTGCCCCTTACTCAAACTAAAATCCTTGGTTAAGTTTTACAGTCACTGCAGTGCGTATGCCCAAATCCCTCCTCCCTCCCTATCTTTGCTGCGCTGTTTAGCTAAATTACAACCCAGGTAAGTTCAGTTCTCTGCCTGCTCTATGTCAACTGCCTGCCTCACTGAATGTAACTGTAGAAAACACACGCCCACACTAACTGGCTCTGAATCCAAGTTCACTGCCACCAAGAGCACCCTGATGCTGTCCAGAAATCCTCAATATTTTTTCATGGCATATTATTTGCCTGCATCCTATACCCTCCTCCAAAACTCGTACTGCCTCCTGAAATACTCAATGCCCCCCCCCCCCTTTGCCAAGGGCACATCTGGCTGACCTTGCTTCCTACTGCACCAAGAAGGTAGAAACAATCAGAACTGAATTTTCACTGCCTCCCACCACATCTGCCCATCCATCTGAACTTGTGCCCACGTACCTTATCTACCCTCCAGTTGCAAAGCACAGGCCCTTCTGTCGTGCGGGAGGTCCTACCCGCCCCCACGCGAGACACTGCTATAGCAATTCTCGCCAACCCCCCAGCATTGAGCAAACTGGCCCTCACCCCTGGGCCTTCTAGTTAGCACATAAACATGGCCCTATTTCTGTAATTGTAAACAAGGGGTAAACTTCTCTCCGCTCTCCCGCAGCTGTGCTCCATCACCCCCCGCCTTCCCAGAACAGTTCCAAAAATGCTATTTGTCCTCAGTGCCTCTAATTTCTTCTGAACCGAATACAAGAAGGTTTTGGCCCTCATCACCCTGCTGATGCTGCCTGCATCCTGATGAGGCAGAGGAAGTGAAAAAGAACAATCGCAGGAGATGCTCCCCAATCTCAGCACTGGCGACCGGGCCACCCAGGGCTGAAACTGCAAGCCAAGGGGTCGTGCCTGGTCCCCTCCTCGCCAGCAGCTCCACATCTAAGCCATCAGCAGCTCATGTGGGTTCTGCCAGCCTACGGTGAGTGCTGAATCTCCGTCCTCCCCTCCATCACTAGACCCACCACCTTCCTCCCTGTCCTGTCTACTTCCCTTCTCCTGTCCCCTCGTCCCACCCAGCAACAACAGCAAGCTTAAAAATCTGAGCACAAGCCATGCACTCAAACACCACAATGCCTCCACCATCCCACTTGGATTGAATTCAGCTCCCTACCATGCCTACGGGGTCTAGATAGCATGGCCTCTGCCTGCTTCTGAAACCCCATCTCAGACTTGCACACAGCAGGCGTGATGTTCCAGCCCTAAGATCATAAGCCTTCTCTCCTTTGCTAAAAGAAGTCAAACTCATTCCCACCCCAGCTCCTCTGGGTCTGCGAGTTTCTGTTCGAAATGCCCTTCAGTCACATTGTCCTGTCTCATCATTCTTGTCTTGGTTTAAAGTCCCCTCTTTATGAGGTTTCTTCGGCCATCCATCCGTGGGTACCCAGTGTCCGTCACTATGCTTTGTTACCATCTCTTCCCTTCTCCTTAGAGTTTTGCTCCCATTCAGAAACATCTTGTTTATTTTTCCTGTTTTCTTCCCTATCTTTACAAGGAACATAAGGTCTATTAGGGTAGCTACCATGCTGTCTCCTTGGATACAGCAACCCTAACACCTAGAACAGTGCCCAGCACACCAGATGCTCAATAAGGACATGCTGAAAAAGGACATAACGATGGCAATTATTCCTGGTGCTTCTCTGAAGTGTCATTTCTGTGCTAAGTGTTTCACGCGTATTCACTCAATTCCCACGGCCATTTCACAAGGTGATGCCGTATTATCCCAACTTGATACATTGGCAAACTGACGCAGGGGAAGAGGTATAATTTGTCAGTATCCACAGAGGTAGGCAGAAGCAAAAGCAGAGTGGGAGCCCAAATTTTGCCTACCGAGGATGATTTAATAAACATCACTTGAGGCTAAAATTGGTGGCATCAGATAATCGGGCACAACTTTGATTTTCTTTCTCTCCCGGAAGCATGCAAAATTGAGGGTGGTTAGATGGCCTAAACACCAAAAATGGGATGGAACAAAACATCGTGGGAAGATAATTTCGATTTTTCTCCAAATGGTTTTACGGACAGCTACCAGGTCTCGTGCTGTATAGCGAAACAGAGGCCAAGGGCATTTTAATCTAAAAAGTACTGTTCTCTCTTTAAAAATTCATGTTTTTAAAACACTTTTCAAACTTCGTTTTTAGTGCTGTTTGGCATCACGAAGGGGGAGAGCAGTAAATCGATGCCACAGTCTTCATCATGACCTAGAAAGCAGTTGTATTAAGCACTAAGCCACATCCTTGGGTACCGTGTAACTACTTCCCCAGGAATATATATGCGTGCTGACAGATGTAAGGCAGTACTGTGTTTTATCATGCTAATCAAGCGATGCCTTGCAGACAGCAATGGGGGCTCGATATTTTCATCCAACTTGAGAAGCAACGTATACTTTATTTCATTAAAAGCCTACTGCCAGATAACGAGGTGATATCCGAGGAGCCCAACCAGCGTGCCGAGGGGCCGCGCCGACCTATCCCTCCTCCCCAGAACTTTGTGCACGTTGCACGCGCTTGACGGGGAAGCCAATCTGTCTTTCGTCCAGGTGGGCAGAACAGGTGGAGGCCGATGCCAGCCTCCTCACACTTTCCTCTGCCCTGATTGCATTTTCAGTGCTGTTCTATGCATGTTGGAGACTCACCATCACCTGAAAGGAAAGACCTGTCTCCCAGTCTCCCCTGATGGATGTTTCGAGGCCACGAGAGCCCGAAAATGGCTTACTCACCGGGTTTCCCCCAGGAGCCCGTGCTCTGAGAGGCTGCCCCAGACAAATGTGTTCTTGCAGGTACTAAGTGGGGTGAGACAGGCAAGCTAATGGGCACGCTGACAGCCTCTTCCACCCTGAATGGATGGCGCTCTCTTTCCGGCCATCACCCTCGCCCCCCCTTTCCTTACGAGTGTCTCTTCTTCCCCACAGGGACGCATTAGGTTCAGTGCAGTAAGATGACAGTCAGTAGTTTCAAAAAGACAAATCAACACAAATTCCCTTGTAACCAGTTTTTCTCTTTCCTATCGGTTTTTCTCTTTCTCCTATCAGAGAAAGTCAAGATAAGCCAGTCACGCCGAAAGAGCGTTACACGCAGGGTATGTGTGATTGCGAGAGTTTAGAGATATTTTCTAGTTATAACTATAAAGGAAATTGCCCTTGTATCTTTCCAATTTTCCTGGACACATTTCTATAAGAACACAAAATTTTCTCTTAAGGCACAGACACCCTTGATTGCTAAGAGCTGGTGATTTCTATTCCTAATTACTAAATTAATTACCTCTGAATGCAGTGGCTTGTTTCCTCCAGATGAATGCCGCTGTTTAAGGCTGTAGCGTGAGCACCACTGCCCGCCCCCCCCCTTCATTCTTATAGAGCTAACTGGGTTTTGAACTAGGCATGCTATTGATTAAGAGTGCCACTTTGTTTCCTTTATTCAACGACGGGGGTTTTTTTCCCCCCCTTTTCTATATTCAAAATTTGATATTTTTTTGTTCAATTTTCTGACACGAAGTGAATCTCCCCAGCCTAATTGCAACACTTTCAGAGTTGAGTAATTTATTATGCTTTTACCTCAACTCCACTGGCCTGTGCTTGGAAAGGCTTCCGACTTTCTCCGTCAGTAGACTTTCCACTGGGCTCCCTGAGCACAGTCCTCAGGACCGGGCTCGAGCCCAGGAAGTGGGGCCTGGGGTGTATCCCTGGGGTGCGAAACTGGGTCACTGAGCTGTTTCTCCTTAAATCCCCGTGGAGAGGCGGGAGCTGCCCAAGGGGACACGCTGGTCCCCAGAGACGCTCAGTGCAGGTGGTGGGCATACCGTAGGCAGTGCATTGTTTCCCCCACGTGTACAGTTCCCGCGTGGATCATCCCAACAACCAGACATCTCTAGAGAAACGCGCTGAGAATGGGACGAGGTTGCAGGATTAGGAGGCAAGGAGGCTCCACTCCCAGCCCTGAGATGAAGCTTCTGTGGGACCAGGCAGGCCACCTGCTCTGTCTGGGATGACCCAGAAGGGCATCATTCCCAGCCCTGCCTTTCTGGGAACCTGGGGTGACCTCTGGGGTGGGGGGGAGGAGCAGCACAGGCCTCGTGCTCACCCTGCTCCAGACGGGTGACCCATGTGTTTCAGAGGGAAGTTTCCACCCGGACTCCTTCCACTGCCGTCTCTCACTTGCTTTGCCCAAGAGCATCCACGTGGCCGCCCGTGGTGGAGCTGGGCCCTAATCCCCCAGGAGAGAACCTGCTCGAGCCTTCCGGGGTGGCCACCTCCTGCGGTCCACACCCTCTGGAAACAAAGGGCTTCGGGAAGGCCACGCTTCCCTTAAATTCCCCGAAAGGACGCGTCTGCTCTTTCAGCCAAGAGCCTGACAAGACAGAGAACGGGGAGCTTAGCTCCCCTCCCTGCCTCGGGAGTCGATGTAAACATGAGGAATGATTGTAATCCGGCTCTGCTCGACTCCATTTTAATTGAAAGTGATGTCTAAGATCCCTGCCCAGCCGGACTTTGCTTGTCTCCAACCTTTCCGAGCGCACGGATTTATGCAGCCGCTCCCACGAAAAGCTCTGAGACTTCCCATAAATATGCACAGGTTTCCGTTTGTTTGTACGATAAATATTACCCAGATCATAAGGAAATTAAAATGGGACTTGAAGACGGCTGTCTCCTGATGATACACCCCACATGAATCACGTCTCCGGGAACACCATCCCCGAACGCCGCGGATCCTCGGCTGTAAATGGCAGAGGAAAGGCTCTCCTAATGGATTTATGGCTTATCAGTGAGTCTCAGGGAAGGTGGAGACGGATGAGTTCTCTCCAATGTAGTATTCATTTGCGAACAATCCGCTGCAGTTCAACTTAGCGGTCTGTCTGTTTTGGTAAATTGGAGTGCTAGCTGTAATTCACTTTGTTTTTACAGAGGAGCATGTCCCCCACACAAGCCTACGAGCTGAAGTCCTGCGCGTGGAGTCGCCAGGAAGCATTTGTGGAGGCGTTTTTAAGGTAAAAATGTCCATCTTATTTCTTAATCACTCCATTTCTCCTTCCAGGAGAGGGACACAGCCCTAAGGATGTCGATTTGAATACAATCAGATTTAGAGCACAAATGAAATGACTTTAATGCAGAAGCACGACTTGGGGATTGTTTTCAAATGGGGCCATAAAACGGCCGGTGCTCTGCACCCCTGGCCTGAGCGGCCATGACCCTGACCCTGCAGCCACCCAGGGCCTGGCATGCCGGCCCCACCACGTCAACCCTGCCACGTCAGCCCCGCCATGCCAGCCTCACACCAGCATTGACGCTGCCCCACCGCTGTGCCCCCCACGTCTGCAAATGCCCTGGCTGACGGGACGCGCTCAGCAGATATTGGCCCAATCACGAAAGGCAATTAAACATTCCCACAGGGGCCACTGTGTCCAGTCCCACAGGAGCACGAGTGGGGGAGCTCACATCTCACTCCGGGTCAGTGTCCAGCTTGGGCTCTAAAGTAGGTCATTCGAATCCCTTGTCGATAGACCCAAGACAGTCGCAGGCTCTGTGTCGGTGTCTTTGGGGATCACTGCAGAGGCAGGAAGAGAGCGCCAAGGAGAGCCTTTCTGAGGGCAGCGCTCAGGGGGTGCAGGCTGAGTGTGGGGCCGAGGGCACCTGCCACGGCCTGAATCCGCTGGAGGCCGGTTACCCCGACACGGCCACCCCAAGACACCACCCACGCGGGAACATCTGCTCTCCCTGCGTCCGTCAGCGGGTCCTGTCTGACGGGCTGCAGGGACCACATAACCGGAAACCCGGTGTGCCTCAGGCCGGGGATCCGGACAGGCCTCCGCGTGCTGGAGGCTGAGAAGGGTCAGGTCGAGAGCATCGGACAGGGGTGAGGAAAGGCCAGCACCGGGGACTAGGTAACAGCCGCCCTTCGAGTGGCCACTTGGCAGGCACCGCAGCCATTCTGGGCTGAGAGGAGGGCTTCTCACGGCACGGCTGCGGAGCGCGGCGGGGAATGTGCTTGGGACGACCGGGCAGGGACCGGCCGCCGGAGCCCGACAGGCCCCAGCTGTGCTTCCGGGGGGCCCACCTCGCTCTCCGGGAGGGTTTGCCGGGTTCAGGGGAAGCCAGACGGGTGCACCATGAACACCCACCTCACCTCTCCCGCCAGGAACGCACATTGTAAGCTGCTTGCAAACTGCCCACGAAGCAGGGCCCGGCCCTCTTGTTCCAATTTACCTCCTTTGTCTGAGCTCCTCCCTGGGAATACATCACCTCCGCTATCTTAAAGAGCAATGGTTACAACTGCTGTGCTGTGGAAGAGACTTCACTTCACATATTTTCATTATTCTGAAAGACGAGTTGGTCGGGAAGTTGGATCAACTTGGCAGATCAACGTAAAAAATGAAACATACACTGCACCCTCCTGGGGCCTGGCCAACACTCCCCGGCAGACGCCTGTGGCCATTCTCCTGGGGGGCCTGTGGCCAGCTCCGCGACGGCTTGGATAGAAGAATGCCCTGGTCACTTGCCACGAGGCCACGACCACTTCTGTTTCGCACGGAGCCATCCCCAACAGGCGAGCTGCGCCCCCAGGCAGAGGCGCTAGTTGTGGGAGGTCTGAAGCACTTGCTCTGAACCATCAGGCACAGACCACCCGGGTCACCAGCCCACTGCACCTGCCCCCGGCAAAGAGAAGTATCCCCTCAGCGGCCCCAGGAGCAGCAGGACTGGACCTCCTGGGCCCCAGCTTTCCAGGAGAGCCACCAGGTAGAGACCAGATTCACTCCTCGCTGGGGAAGCCTCCCTGGACGGCCTTTCCACAGGGGCTGGAGGAGAGTAAGGACGGGCCCAGACCCAGGGAGCCCTCCTGGGCCCAATGCGGCTTCCCAGCGCCTTCCGCTGGCTTTCCCGCTGCGTCTTTCCCAAAGATGGTCTGCTGCTTGGATTGCGGGTGACGATCGTGATCCTGTGGGTCCCCCCATGTTACCCCTGGAGGCAGATCTTCAGTGTATGATGGTGGGGCAACCCACGCCCTTGCTCTGGGAAAGAACCTACCCGGTGTCTCCTCCCCAAGTCCCTTCCCGGATGCTGACAGCAAAGCATCTATACATTTCTTTGTTTCTATATAACAAGAATCCAAAGTTCAAAGGTGTTAAGCCTCCAAAGCGTTAAAAAGAAAAAAGCTCCAGAATTGCAGCAGCTAATGAACCGTGCCGGACTCAGGGTTCTTGCTGTAAGTCTCACCGCTGACGAGAAGAGGGCGTTGGAATCAGCCCAGCGCCCGCGCTGCTCCCGTGGGCTGGGAATGCTGTGATCCGCCCATCACTTGTCCGGGGACAGACGCACGTTTCAGAACGACAGAAGTCTGCAGGAGAAAGGACCCGTGACCTTGCCCCCACGTGAGCCAGCCCACACACAGACACACACCCCAGAGATGCGCACGGCCATGCGCTCCCCCAGCCTCCATGCCCCAAGGCCAACTATAGGTCCCAGCGTGACCGCCCCGTGCACACAGTCTCTCAAGACGGAACACGGCTGACCGTCTAAGGCGCCCTCCTCCGTACCCCGATAAGGCTCTCCACGCTCAGGGCACATTCTCGGGCAGCTTCCTGGAAGAAGGTTGCACACGTGCGTCAGCACATTTGTGAGTGGAGGCCCTCCAGGCCGCTTCGCTGGAAGGACTGAGCCATGCTGTAACTGTCTCTGGTCTCCGGTGGCATCCTGGGCACATCCCCTTCGTCACTCGCTTGTCCTTGCTTCAGTAATTAGGACGTCACCCTGACCTCCCTCCACTCCACCAGGTCAACACACGGATACAGCAGGATGCGGCTCTGAGCGTGTCTGCCTCCCTTGGCCCAGGCCTGTCCTCACACCAAGGGCTGGGGAACTGCTAGGGAACGGGGAAACACAGGCACCAGCCCCGCCTCCTTGTTATAAAAAACTTCAGAAAGAAAGTTTGATTTTAAAACCCCTAAGTGTTGGGGTGCCTGGGTGGCTCGGTCAGTTGAGCGTTCGACCTCGACTCAGGTCATGATCTCACTGTTCGTGAGTTCGAGCCCCTCATCGGGCTCTGTGCTGACAGCTCAGAGCCTGGAGCCTGCTTGGGATTCCGCGTCTCCCTCTCTCTCTGCTCCTCCCCTGCTCACACACTGTCTTTCTATCTCAAAAATAAATAAAGATTGGGGCGCCTGGGTGGCGCAGTCGGTTAAGCGTCTGACTTCAGCCAGGTCACGATCTCGCGGTCCGGGAGTTCGAGCCCCGCGTCAGGCTTTGGGCTGATGGCTCAGAGCCTGGAGCCTGTTTCCGATTCTGTGTCTCCCTCTCTCTCTGCCCCTCCCCCGTTCATGCTCTGTCTCTCTCTGTCCCAAAAATAAATAAACGTTGAAAAATAAATAAATAAATAAATAAATAAATAAAGATAAAAAAAAAATACTTTAAAACCCCTAAGTGCTAACGAGTTAATCATGTGTTATATTTGCAAAGAACGTTTCCCCAAATGGCTTTGTACTTACCGACGCACACGGGCATGCACACAGACAGGCACACATGAACTCATACACACACACATGTACCTACGCACACACCTCTCCAGGTCTATGACACATGGAACCAGCCACACACCAGACCCCTGAAAACACCACCTGATGGCAGGAACACAGACATCAGCAACATCGGTCAGGGTGTGGTGAGCAAACTCAACAGGACAGTCACATCTTCTCATGAGGAAGTGGGTTCTTTTTTCCCAGCTGTACTGAGATGTAAGCGACACGTAACACTGTGTATTTGAGGTACGTGCACTTGGTACACTCATCTATTGTAATCAGATCCCCACTATAGTGTTAGGTAGCACCTCCATCGTGTCATGTAATTACCATTTCTTTTTTTTTTTTAATGTGTATCTATTTATTTTGAGAGAGAGAGTGCACAAGCAGAGGGAGGGGCAGAGAGAGAGGGAGAGAGAGGATCCCAAACAGGCTCTGCACTGTCAGCATGGAGCCCGACGTGGGGCTTGAACCCACAAACTGTGAGATCACACCCTGAGCCGAAGTCAAGAGTCAGATGTTTAACCGACTGAGTCCCCCAGGCGCCCCACCGTTTCTTTCTTGTGGTGGGAACATTTAAGATCCCTCTTAGCCACTTTCAAGTGTGTAATACCGTATTAGCCACAGTCCCCACACTGCACAGTAGACGCCCAGAACATGTTAATCTTATAACTGGAAGTTCGCAGCCTTTGACCAACATCTTCCACCCCCCTCCCCCGAGTCCCTGGGAACCACCGGTCTACTCTCTGCTTCTCTGAGTTTGGCTTTCTTAGATTTTACCTATAAGATCGCACAGTATTTGTCTCTGTCTGATTTCTCTAAGTGAATTCTTTGTATAACCTTGTTCCTAACCCACAGGTCAAGTTGGCCGATGGGCCCTTGTAAGGGAGGAGAAAACCTTTTTCCTTCTCCCTTTCTAGATTCACTGGCCAAGGCCTACAAGCTAGACTAATAAAAGATTTACCAGAGAAACCAAACAGTGCCGTATTAACGTGTACATCCCGCACCCACCTTACAGAACCCAGGGATGCGTGACAAAGTGGGCTTTGAACTGGGCTTGTCTGGCACCGTAACAGAAGAACTTGCAGAGAAGTGACAACACAAAGGAAAAGGGCTTTAGGCTCTAGGGCTTTGGGGGTGAGTAGCAAACTGGGAGGAGGTTTGTGGGGGAGAGTGCTGGCAGATGAGGGTAGTTGGAGGTGGGATTGCAAGGACCCCACCTGGCGGGGGGGTGATGAGGCTCCTGGTAACGGGGGCTGGCGCCCTCACAAGGCACACGCTCTGCTCTCAGGTCGGGGTGGGCAGAGAGCTCGTTCTGTGTCTGCTGTTTTTCAATTGTCTTCAGCTTAAAATACGCCAGTGTCATATTTTGGGGAGGCATGTTCTGAACCTCTTCACCCTATAAAGGAGGGGATCAGGTCCCTGGAACACAAACGGGCCCGGGGCATCCCAGGCGCTCACTCTTAGTGCGAGCTGAGCACCGGGGTCCTTGGCACGTGCGATGGGCATCGAGAATTCTCAGTGCAAAGAGTGGTGGCCTCAAACAGACCCTCCCTCACATCTTACTACCTGGGAGAGTCCTTGTGTGCGTGTTGGGCTTTTCCTAGCAGCTACAACATAAATGCAGCTGAATTATGTGGTTGAAACCACTGTGTGTCAAGAGAGTATCATTCGAAAGTGAGTATCGTCTTGAAAAAAAAAGAATCTGATCAATTGGTAAGCAAACAAAAAAAAGAACCCACCATTGTGAAATTGGCTACCCCAGAGGATAACGTTTCCAAGTGTCTATTTAAAGCCTCATATATAGCTTCAAATGGTTATTTAGTTGGAAAAAAAAACAAAACAAAACAACTTCACAGGCCTTTCATGTGAAACGCTATTGTTGTAGCCAGCGGTCGGTCGGCGATCCTCTCTTCAGAGCTGGCTCAGCAGGTACGAGATAGCAGTTAGCGATCGATCGATCGCATTGACGCCCGCGAAGCAGCAGGTAGTAATACCCCTGCATTTGTACCTTGTGCTTAAATAATTGCACCTTCGAAAAGGATTTTCTTCCCACACGCTAGGGTGATGCCAATAGCCCAAGAAGATCTCTTGCTGGGGTGCGGCCCCTCACCCAGCTTCCTGCAAAGTCACTGGAAACACACTTTCTGCTCCAGATGCCGGAGTGAGGCCCAAACCCACGTGGACGGAGCTCACTACGCCGACAGAGGACAGAGAACTGAAATAAAGTGAAATGAAAGGGAAGAAGAGGTCTCGATTGGCTTGCACATAATGTCAGTTTCTACCTTATGTTTATTCTCATCCCTGATGTCAACAAACACACTGGAATGGCAATTTTCAAGAGGAAAAGCAGAACACGTCCCTTTGTACAAGTGTCAAGACAGGGCAGAGCTCCCCAAATCCGGAAGCAGGGAAGGAGCTGCTGTCTGGGCAAGAGCAGTGTCCACCGCGTGTGGGCTCCCGGCGAGGCCAACGGTCCAGGGCGGATGTGTCCGTGGGCCCGACACTCTGCCAGAGAGCCTCCGCGTCCCCACAGCTCCATCCGGCAGTTGTGGGAATTAGCCCATTTTCGGGAGGACAGAGGCAGAGAGGCTGCCTGCGGCATCTAAATTCATGCAGACTTGGGGCGCCCGGGTGGCTCAGTCAGTTGAGTGCCCAACTTCGGCTCAGGTCACGATCTCACTGTTTGTGAGTTTGAGCCCCGTGTCGGGCTCTGTGCAGACGGCGCAGAGCCCGCTTGGATCGTCTGTCCCCCTCTCTCTGCCCTTGCCCTGCTTGCACTCTCTCTCTCTCAAAATAAATAAAACATAATAATAATAATAAATATAATGTAAATAATAAATAAATAATAATAAACCCATGCAGATCTGACCGGGAGGCCCTGCTCAGTCACAGGGGCCACCCCTTTGTCCCAGCGCAGGATGGGAGAAAGCCGCTAGCTGCTATAGGGCTATCTGGATTCAGTTGGAAATTCCTGCTGGCAAGTGGCTAAAACACACACGTGTGTGTGTGTGTGTGGTCAGAGCTACAGCGGCGTTTCCAAGGGAGGGGCGTAGCTTGAACACACTCCCTGGCCTTAAATCCAAGCAGTGACACAGCCACTGGTCCACTGCTAGCCCTGCCTTCAGAAGCTCACTCCCGGCTGGCTCTTCTCACCTGCCCATTTCCTTCACAGCATCCTGGCTGCGTCCGGCTCCCCGGGCGTCAGCAGCCCTGACAGCTCTGCCAACACGTCCCAAAGGAAACGCCTTTTTAAGGCGTCCTTACATTTCGTCTGCTTTGCTCGATCTTTAATCAGAACTTCTTTGTTGCTGGGATGATGTATGTGATTCCCCCCCAAAAAAGGCAAAAACTCTTCGCCCGACTCCCTTAGGAAGCACTCCTTCCCTCCCTTCCCCTCCCTGCTCTCCTCTTCCCGCCCTCTCTCCCCCTCCCCTCCTTCTCTCCTCCTCCTCTTTCCTCCCCTCCCTTCACCCCCTTGCCCTCTCAGCATGGCTCTGTCCCAGTAACCGCTCGGTGGATTTCCTGCAGATCCACCTTTCTCTGGCTCCCTTTTCCTAGAAAGTGCCTCCTTTAGGAGGCCAGGCAGGTGTGACACAAGCAGACAAATCTGATGCAGACACCTACCAGGCAACAGACAGCTTTGCCCACACGTCCCCTAAATCCCAGAGTATTTTCTTCCATGTGTTAGAGGCAGGCAGTCTCACCCTGTTCAGACTGTGGAATTTGACGCATGCGCTGACTTTTTTAAAAAACAACTTTATTGAGGCATAAACAACACACCATAAAATTCGAGCATTTTAAGCATACACTTCAATAATTTTTAGCAAATTTTGCCACGTTGTGCAAACATCATCACGATCCAGTTTTAGAACATCTCCATCACCCCAGCAAGAGCCCTCATGCACATTTATAGCTAATCCCCGTTCCGGCCCCCAGCCCCAGGCAACCAGTGACCTACTTGTGGCTCTACAGATATGCTCTTACTGGACGTCTCACATCAAGGAGATCATATAGTATGTCGTCTTTCACTGGGTGTAATAGTAACAAGATTCACCCATGTTATAGCGTGTGTGTGTGTGTGTGAGAGAGAGAGAGAGAGAGAGAGAGAGTGCGTTCTCCTCTGTATGCACACTCTGACTTCTCATCTGGTTCCCTGCTGGTTGGGGACATCTGTCCAGTAGACATCAGATATGAATCCATACCTCAAGGGTAGTGAATTGAATATCAGTCCTTGCCATCTGGTAAACCGTGGCTTACAGGGTTATTGCCTTAAAGCCTTATTCTTACATCTCTGCCATCTTTAGTATGACGCGCTCCCTTCTCCAGCTAGTTCAGCCCGTCTGCACATGCAAACATGGATTGTTAACGGACATCAGATCGCTCCTCAAGCTGTTCCAAGTTGATGGTAATGGCGGTGCCTCCCACTAAGAACCCAGCACTCAATGGTTTCCTGCCTCCACTGCTCTCCAGAGAGCCAACCACATGCGGTGGCGGGGGGCACGGGGGTGGCCCTTGGCCCGGCGATGTCAAACACCACCACCTCAAGCAGAGTGAGGGAAGAGGGAAGGCAAGTCCAAAGATAGCGTATCTGTATTTGCATGGGGTACCTGTGAGGTACCATGCACAGACACATGTGTCTGATGAGAAAGGAGCCAGGAGTCCGTGTTGAATAAAATGAGGACAATTATTAGAAATAAATCTCAGTCCACTGCAACAATGGTCCCTTGGAAACTGCTGCACCCACATGGAAAGGAATAGAAAGTTCTGAGGTGGGCGGGCAGCCCAGGGATCGATTCACAGTGTTGGCTTCTCCAGAGTTAGCTCACCAGCCTCAGCCTGTTTCTAGAAAGACGATGGTCACAATGACCACGAGCCCGTGTCCTCAAGGGCAGAGAGGGCAAGGCACAGCCATGGGCTCACGAGAGCCCACATGACACCCACGGGGCAGGAGGACATTCAAACAGGGAGGCTGACAGGTCTTGTGCACTCCTGGTCACCCATTAGTGCTTGGTTCCACTTGTCCCTGCTGCCCAGGAGGTTAGGAAGTTTCTGGAACAGCATGCCTGGGCTGCAGAGACTGTGGGGCAGGGGAGAGCACGCCCTGGCTGCTGGACCCTTGGGGCATTCTCCCAGCATGCTCTGCTTCCCCCAGTGCACTTTTCTGCACCTGTGGAGGCTCTGTGGACATTAGGTCTGCTTCAACAACGGGTGGTTTTGGAGGAAAAGCAGCCCCTGAGCCTGAGGACTTGGAGGGGAGGCAGAGGACAGAACAAGGAGATTCTGAGGGTCCAGGGCACAAAGTGTGGGTGGCATCCCAGAATCCTGCCCACGGAGGGATGACCGGAAGCGGTCAGGAGCCAGTTCAGAAGACCTGATGGTGGGGCAGGTTCAATCCTGCCATACGCACAGCCCAGGCTGCCCACAGGGACGCTTCA
Organism: Leopardus geoffroyi; assembly: GCF_018350155.1. Classification (NCBI taxonomy): domain Eukaryota; kingdom Metazoa; phylum Chordata; class Mammalia; order Carnivora; family Felidae; genus Leopardus; species Leopardus geoffroyi. The sequence goes on along the minus strand of NC_059334.1, from coordinate 86,160,543 downwards.
CGGAGAACGCTGTACAGAGGTGGGGGAAGAAGGGACACACGTCAGAATTAACTCTGGAGAGGAAGCATCCTGTCCAGGTCACTGAGACGCAGGAATGTCGGCCCCTTCCTTTCCCTGGAGGCAGGTGACTGGCTCTCTCTGGGAGCCCGTCCCTGCTCGGTCAGCGTGAGTCACACGGCTGGCCCCTCGCCGTGTGCACAGCTCTCAGACAGGACTCGTTGACACAGGGGAATTTGGGGGATAAAGCTGTTCTGTGGTGGATACACGACTTTGTGCATTCGTCAAACACAGAGCCTGCGCAGCCGGTGGAGTGAATCTTAATATAAACTACAGACTCCGGTGAATCATAGGGTGTTGGTATGGTTATCAATCGTAACAAATGTGCACGATATTAACAACAGGGGAAACTGCGCGGGAGTGGGGTGGGTCCATGGAACTCTGTGTCCTATCTGCTCAATTAGTCTGTAAATCTAAAACCATACCAAAATAATTAAGACTCACTTATAAAAAAAATTAGTATTTTTAAAATGCCTCTTCCATTGCCTGCTGGAGGGAGGTCTCCTTCCAGCCTGGATTCCGGGGTCCAGAGAGAAGGAGCAGGTGTAGGGAGTTTCCGGCATTTTCCCAGCGCCCCTTCTCGATGTGCAGGCACTTCGAAATTATTGTCTCTTTCTGCTTCCTTGTGGCCACGGGTGGATGGGTTACTTGGACAGTAAAACAGAAACACCCACGCAGGGTTCAAATTATAACCGCTCCGGGGTGGACAGGCCGCTGTTTCTGAACAAACCCAAGTGCAGGTGGTACATCTTCTAATTGGTCTGACCCTGACGGCAAGTCAAGCGCTACCTGAGAAGAAACTGTGTCTTAGGGCACCCTGAATGTCTTTTCCGGAAACTAAGGCACACACTCCTGGTGCTTTTCAGCCTTACCATGCTGGCCACAAATAGGGTCTGTTATACCATTAGAGGGCATCCCCGCCGATCCGATCGCTGTTACCTTGCGGACAGAGCCGGTGATTAGCCAGAGTAAACACAACAGAAGACACTGACACTGCAGTTGAGGGGCAGAGCCTCACGCCCAGTTGTATGTGTGCTTTGGGTGCGGGGAGGCACAGCTGCCATCTCCTGCCACCCGCTCCCCCCCTGCTCCCCACCCCTTCCCACCCTCCTCCCATCCCCATCCATCCCATCCTCTCCACCCCCAGGCCCTCCCCCTCCTAGCCCCCTCCCCACGCTTTTCCACCCCATCCTCTCCCATCCCATCCCCTCTCTGCCCATCCCCATCCCTCTCCCATCCCACCCGCTCCCCACCCCTTCCCACCCTCCTCCCATCCCCATCCATCCCATCCTCTCCACCCCCAGGCCCTCCCCCTCCTAGCCCCCTCCCCACGCTTTTCCACCCCATCCTCTCCCATCCCATCCCCTCTCTGCCCATCCCCATCCCTCTCCCATCCCACCTGCTCCCCACCCCTTCCCATCCCCCTCCCATCCTATGCTCATCCTTAGGGCCTCCTTACACGCTCCTGATGCTGCAGCGGAGAATAATTGCATAAGGAATGCCACCATTTCCAGCTCCCTTCTGCGCGTAATGTGGCTTGCTCCTCAAAAATCTCAGGGACGGCTCCCGTCATTATCTCCATAAGACAGATAAGGAAACGTGGCTTGGAAGATCACCTGCCCAAGGCTTCAGAGCGGAGGAGGCAAGACGGGCCCGGGCTCACCCAGTCTGGCTCAAAGCTGACACTCCTCCCTCCTCCCTGCATCCCTGGATCCCTCGCCGCCAGGTCCTCTGCCTGCATTGGCACAGGACGCCCTGGGAGCCGTGCGGTCCTACCACGTTCCCTTACCCAAGAAAGGGGACCGCAGGGCATGACCCTGCCTGTCTCTCCTTGACCTGGGGGCTCCGGAGGAAAATAAATGAAAGGGGTTGGCAGTTTGCCCTGACCGTCCCCCAGCCCCGACCGCACCTGTGCGGATGCTGCTTCCTCTGCTCCGCCTGTGACACAGGGGCCAGGCCAAGCCACAGAGAGCAGCTGAGTGTCCCCCGGGGCGCTCGTCTTCCAAGTTGCCGGAAGAGTAGAGTCAAGTGCAGATCTCACTTCCACTTCTTGCTGGTCGAGGGTATTAACGCTTCAGTCACCGTCTGCCCTCAGGAAAGTCTCCTCAGCGCTGGGGGCTCTGTCCTGTCCACGTGCCCTGAAGGGCCCCCTGATGGCCCCGAGGCCCCCTGCGATGACAGAATACTCCTCACCATCCCTGTGCAGCTCAGCGCTCTGGGCATGGCACCCTGAGTGGAAGGTCTCTGTTCCCAAACCCCTTGGTGACTCTCCACCACGCTCCTTTCCCTCTCCTGGCTGGCCGGAAAGATTACCATGGCAACCTTGGAAACGGTGTGTGTTGCGGGAGGCAGGGCCACGACAGCCTGGTCCCTGAGCGAAGCATGGCCCAGCGCCGCCCAGCCAGCCCGTCTGCCCACTGCCCCTGGGTGAGTCAGAAGCCAGCTTCTCAGGAGCCCGAGCCATCTCATACTTTGGAGACTCTTGGCTCTGGGGCTTGCCGACCTCCATGGTACATAGTGCTCCCCCGTGTTTCTGGAAACAGGCATGAATTCAAGCCAAGGGGGCACAACAGAGCCTGCGACACAGCTGTCCTTCCCTCCCTCCCACACGCACCCCCAGCTCCTGCTCTCCCTGCTTCCCTGTTCATGGCTGTATCTAAGCTTGGGTTCCCTGGGGACAATGACGGATGCTGCTGGGCCAAGATCAATGCATGGGAGGGCTTGGAGCAAGAGAGATCAAAGTCTCCCTGAAGGAAGTACATGCATTGCTTTCTAGGGATGAGAGGAGGGGGCTGGGAGGCTTCTGACTTGAGGATACTCACGTGTCAGGTGGGGGAGGGGCAGGACTCAAAGTAGAACTGGGTCCGCGGAGGCCCTGGAAAAGGGCCACCAGGGGACAGATGCCCACGGCCCTGCCGGCCACGGCCAGGACCACACCTGCGATGTGTGGGGATGTGATTCGGGAGGGGACGGTTTGCACAATGCTCTGGGTTGCCCAAGACTCGTGGGAAACAGCACGCTCTTCAAAAAACGAAGACGCCTTCTCCAAATGACTGACCCACCCATCGGTCAGGCAGAACCAGGAGCTCAAAGCGATGTCCTGACCTGGAAGTCAGGTGCACCTTACCTGCACAGGTGAGAGTGTGGTGCCATAGGCACCCCTGCCGTCTGCCTCCAGGGTGCCCCCGCCATCCAGGAGACCTGAGGAGGAAAGAGGGGAGAGAGGGAGAGGTAGAGAAGGAGGGACAGAGGGAGAGAGGGGACACAGGTGGGAATGGCCGTGCAGATTGGCCGATATAGCAGCAATGGCTCCCGCTCAGGGCTCAGAGGTGGAGCATCGCCCTCTGCCTCAGCTCCGCTGAACTCGGGACCAACAGCCAGCAACTCACAACTTCTCCGTGCCCCAGTTTAGGAAAAGTCACAGGACACCCAGACCACGCCGAACGCCCCGGTGTCTCTGTGCAGCAATTAAACCATCCCACAGCACTAGCTTCAATGCTGAGGAGGAAACAAGAAACAGCCTTTTGTTTTGACATCATTTTCAAGCGTTCATAGTTACCAAAAAGAAAGCCACAACCAGCCATGACCTACACGGCAAGCAGCCCAGGCAGATAACAAAGTTGTGCAAGTGTCACGGTAATAAGGCCGTCCCTGCAGGCGGGCGAGGGGCACTGGGTGGGCAGACGGCAGCTGGGGTGCCCATGGAGGGCGGAGCCCATTTGTATTTTCTCTACCTTGGGGAAAAGTGTGATTTTTTTTTTAACACTGCTATAAACATAAGAAAACAAAACCGCCTGCTGTTTTAAACCTCTGTAGCAGATCACTAATGCTTCCTTGGATCAGACTTGAGGGAAAAGTGACTCCCGGCCACCCAAATGAGCCCTGGCTGTGTCCACTACTGATCGGCTGTGCCTCGTTCCCCTGCAAAACTCAGGGGACACCTGGGCTGTCGGGGGTGGGGGAGGAGGGTGGGCTGACCCGTGACCCTGATTCCGCCTCAAGTCAGAAGGCCATGGGGGCCAGAAGATGCTCCTCAGGGAGACTGCCTGGCCTCCCTGTCCAGGCTGACCCCGGGCCCCCTGCCTCTCCCTCCGGTCACTGGGCCACCAGGGAAGTGTCCTGGCTCGTGTAAACCATGCTTCTCGCGGCCTGTATGAGCGCTCACAGCCGAGGTCTGATCAGGAAAGTCGAGTCACATCACGTGATGTTCTCCAGGTGCAGACAGGCTCACACGGCCCTGGGGGGGAGGGGGGGGGCAGGGCAGAGGAACATATGTCAGGGAAGCACTCACCAGAGCTCACCTGAGAACCGTTGTCCCCAAGTCCCCAGGCCCAGCCGTCACCAGATCCAGCTGGCGCCCCGCAGAGCACCCCCAGGAACCTCTCGGGGACCTCGTCTGCCGCTGCCCTCCACCAGCTGTGCGCACACCTGCTGCCACGGTGAGGAAACACGGGCAGCTCCTCCCGGCCCTGCGGGAACGGCCCTCCCTGGCGGGCTGTCACCAGGACCACTGCGGGAAGGGGGTCCCGGGAAGTGCAGCTTCGGGGGCCACCGGAAGGAGTAGGGCTGGCCCTGCCACGGGGACGGTGGACAGAGAAGCATGTGGTAGTTCCTGAGCACGTGTGACACTTGAACCTGAGACAGAACCGAATTAAACTTGCCCAGGAAGGGACGGGGAAGCACAGAGATGGTGGCCTCTAACCGCACCCCCCACCCAGGATAATGTATCTCCTTGTCTCAAAAGTTCATTTTTCCCCCACTAGGTGGATTTCGTTCACACTTCTTCAGAACCTGATTAAGACAAGAAGGTTGTAAAGACATCTGGAGGGAGGGGGCTTCTCCAAGCAACAACCTCCCATGATGGTTAAAAATGGCCGGTCTCTAGAAACACAAAAACACAAGTGGAAAACATTACGAAAAGTGCACTACTTTATAAGAGACATGCAGCACTTAAAATTCAGTGCATATTTCATCAGGGCCTTTATCCTAAGGACACAGGATGAACGGGCCGTGTGGCGCAGGGAGAGCCTGCGGCCCACGCACCCCGCTGCCTCTCATTAGCAGGAAGAGGGGCCCCTGGGGCGGACTGATGAGTCTCTGGGCCCCCAGAGAGGCGGGCCCGATGCCCTGAAACAGTTTTGCCGAGAAAGACGATTTTACTCGGAGGTGGCCAGGCCAGCTTCCATCCCCTTCCGGCCCTGACCGTGCACAGTGCTGTTTCTGACCTTTCAAAGACTTCTCCCTCTGGGGTAAAAACAACATCCCGGGAGGCCTGCATTCGTGGCCTTGTCCAGAATCCATTAATGGACGATGCCCCTGTGGGAACAGCGTTCGTGCTCAGTTTGGAGCACGATCGATCCCAACATGCATGCATGTGCGACCTGGGAACGCACACGCGTGAAGGCTTCTCGTGTGTCCCTGTGTGCGGCCCGGGTGCTTCCCCAGCCTGGCTGCCGTGGCGCCTTCAGCCACTAGGGGTGCTGAATCACACCCCCTGCGACATGCCAGCTCTGCAGGCGGATGGACTGCTGTGCCTGCCGTCGGGGGGCCTCACGGTTTCCTGAGAATGGATAAAGACACACGGGAAGGCAGGAGAGGACCCTTGCAAACAACGGAGCCCTGAGGGCCCACAGGCAAGGTTCTCAGTGAGGCAGACTTGGAGATGAGCTGCCCAGGGGCTGGGACAGTGTGATCAGTAGGCAGCCCAGCAGGTCTCCAAACGCCCAAGGCCTGCCTCGGCCCCCTTGACCCGGTCATGTCCTTAGCCGTGGCCATGCTGAGTAATTACCGATGAGTAACTGAGTGAGGATGGGTTGAACGTTAACTCTGCTGGGGCCCAAGGGGTCTCCCGAGGGCCTTCCCAGTAAGCGCCCTGCACAATGACCGTCTCAGAGTCATCTGCCCCGAAAGCCCAACTAGTGACACCTGCTCCGCCCCACCCTCCCTCTCTTCCTGTTTTTCTGCGCCGGCTCAGCTCCTCTATTTCCCTGCCTTGCTATAAAGCATGGGGTTTCGCTTCAGCTGTCCCCTGGAGGCCCTCGTCCCCCTGCCGGCCCCACATTGTTCCCCTGAAGCCCTGTCTGCTGTGGCGCCTGTGGCCCTGTGTTACTCCTCCTCATTCTCTCTGGACATTGGTGACCACCTCGTTGACATAAAATGCCCCCAGCCTTGCCATGGCCCCCACGCTGGGGCTCTTTGTTCCTCCCGATCTGCTGCCCTGTGTCCCCGGTAGTCTCTGCTTCCTCTCTCACCCCCTTGGTGGGCAGGGGCCCTTTGACTCAGTCCTACTCTGCAGGATGTCCTGCAGGGCCTCACTCATCACATGCCGTGACGACTGAGCTTGTCCTCTTAACCCTGGCACCTGCCACAGACCAAGCATGGCACACATATAAGGGTATCCATTCTGAAACATACAAACCTCTGAAGTCTATGCTTAAAAACATGTCAGAAACAAGAGAACTTTTAACTTTAAGACACTGATCTCTGCTGATGACATTTTTAGATGCCAGGATACTTTGGAGACGAAGAGACGCTTGGATGGGGACCATCCCTTTGGCATCACCTAGTCTGGCAGGAACACGGTCTGACCCTGATACATTTGTTTGCCATTAAAACAAAGTCCCAGATATGGTGACCTTAAGGCCACCTATTTTTAGCCCTGAAGGCATCCTAAAATTTGCAGTCTGTACTTTGAGTTCTGCTTCACCTACGGTATTCAAGATGCATCACATCAGACACATCTGAGCCTCTTAACAATAGGGCCCATCTATCCGATCGAGGGTGAGCATAAAGCATTAAAAGATGCCAGGGGAAAAGGTCCTTAGAAATCATCTCGAGTAGGTGATGTGACACCGGTGGAGTGGAACTCACGATGACACCCTGATGCACGCATCAGAGCATAGGCTTCTACTCCACTGAGCCAGGTAATCAGATCAGCACTGACGACAATATCACATTGTACATTCAAAGCCGACGGTGATCTGGGGAAGCAGAAAAATCCAATAGTTGATAAACGGCCATGATTACGTCTATCGATGTCTTCCAGGAAACTTTATCTGACATGATTGTTTTTAAATATGAAACTGAACAAAGAATCCGTTTCCACCAGAAGTGGAAAGTTCGAGTTCCACGCTAGATAAAAACACCCTTTTCTAGGAACAAAGTCATCTCTGTAAAGAAAAGTGGGGATAATTCTCCTGAGCAGTCATCAGGAGAAGAAGCCATTAAGTGTTATTGAAACTTAGGGTATCCCCTCTAGCAACAAGTCATTAGTCTGACGAATGTCAAGTGCTAATCTAGAACTAATGGGATTTAATTTTATGAATTGTTTTCATAAATATTAGAAAACATCTTGAGAGAGGCATACTGTATTACACATCTGTGTACATGATGAATGCATGCAAATGACCGGGCCCAGCTCCTGAATAATTCATCACCATCATTTTATTTACATAGGAAAATGATACTTGATTTGTTTGGCAGATTTTAAGCTACAGTTTCTGCCGGTAAACTGAGCCCCTAGTGTGCAGGCAAAGGCACAGAGCGGTGGGAGGTACTCGGGAGAGGAGGCGGCAGCCTTTATCCCCCAAATTCCTTGATTCTTCAGAAAGCAAATGCATGTTTGATCCGGTCTATTTTTAAGAGTCTCGCCTCTGTGATGGTACTTGCATATCTGCTTTCAAAGGAAACATCCCCCCTTCCTGTGCCTCTTTCATCCTGTTTATGAGTGCCCTCTGCTTGTTCTTTTTAAAAAAAGGTTTCTCATTCCCCTATTCCTGTTGCCTTGAGAAACCAAACAAGAGGACAGAAAGGTGAAGAAATTGGAGGTCGTCCTAGGAGGGCACCTGTGGGCTCCCGGGAGACCCCGGGCTCCCCTCCTCTGACTCCTGGCCATTCGAAGAGAATGTGGGGGCAGAGTGGGTGGGGTGCTTTGGCACATGGTGAGCGGTGCCCTGTAGGGACCGGCGTCCCTGTGGATGCCCACTGCTCAGGTCATTTCCACCAGCTCCCCTCCTTCAGGTGGGCTCTTGGGAAGGGTTTCTCCTGTGGCACGTTCTGTAGCTCTGCTCTCACATCGTCACCGTGCCCAGGGGCTGCTGACTCCCCTGCCAGCACTGGACCCCCAGCTGAGTAAAAGAGTGCAGAGAACCCCGGAGACAGGACTCTATGGGGGACAGTTCCCGGAGGGTGGCCGTGGCCCGTACATGCTGCTGGACACGGTCACCTCCTTGTCCTTCCTCTGCCCTTTATTCTGTATTCTTGACAGTCTTCCCCAGGCAGAGAACCCACACGTCTGCGGGGGAGGCACTCGGAGCCTGGGGCGCCTGGACCCAGAGGTCTTTCTAGAGCCCCATTTGTTTACTCCCTTCGCCCATCTCTCCTTCGCAGAACTCAGGTCCCTCGACAACCCCTGTCCAGCTTCTCAGTCCTCTGCGCCACCTCTCGGGCACAGTGTGGGCTGGGGGTGAGGATGTGGCTCTGACCCTCGAAGACGGTGGTCAGGCCCCTAATGCGGGGAGCGCTGTGACCGCGGTGTGCCCTCGGACCCCACCCCTCCTGAGCACCAGGCACCCGAGCCTCTCCGCCCTCCGCCGCTGCACCTGCAGATGAGCCCCCGGGGGATCTCCGCCAGGGCAGCCCCCAACCCAACTGGAAGGGCGGCAACGTGCGCTCCAGGGCCCACGCGGGGCTGGGGGCTTCATGGGCTGCACCCTGGTGCGCCTCCTGCCCCGGCCCACCTCCCTTCGCCTGGACGTGTCCCACTGTCACCTGGATCCTCAACCCACAGCCTCGTTACGGGGACCCCTGACCAGGAGTGCAAACGGGAAATTCCCTCTTCCTCTGGGGAGGCTGCCCCTTGCGTGTGGCCTGGGGACCCCACGGAGGAGGGCATGGCTGGTGATGCGGAGCACACGCTCTGCTCGTCTGGAAAAAGCACAGTCGCAGGATAACCTGTGTCATAGGGCGGCTCCGTCGTGAGGCACGAAAGGAGTTACTACCTGACGTGCTGAGTGCAGGGCGTGCACCGTTTAATGTTTATTAAACAGAAGTATGTACACGCGTGTGTAAACTCTCTTCCCCAGCTTCCCATTTTGACTCATTGGTGCCCGGGAGACCCAGTCTTCATGGAATCCCTGTGCTGTGAGGCTGGGGTCCGCAGGAGGACCCGGTGCCACAAGCCCAGCGGGACCTCGGGAGCTGGCACACGAGGTCCCCTCTCCTTTTGGAGCTCAGCACATTCTGCAGGCCCCAGGTAAGTCTGGGTCAGCTGAGCGGTTCTGTGGCCACGGGGGGCCTGCCGGGCTACCTCCTAAAGCCTCACGTTCTGCTGTGAGTGCTCATAGAGCACGTCCATGTCCTACGAAACCAAAGGGAAGCTGGAGGCTTGCTTTGCCATGAGGGCCACCCCTCAGCCGGACCCTCCAGAAGTGTGGAGGTCACATCATTCATCATACCATTCCCGGCAAGGTCCGGACGCAGAAATGCCCAAGCAGGTGACATCCCCAATCACAGAGCTGGTGCTTTGCAGCGACCGAGGGTGAGGGACTTTGGCCTGAAACATTTGACTGGAATCCACTGCCAAAGATCATCATGCCTCCAGCAGGAACGTGGCAGCGGCAGCCAGAAAGCATGTTAGTTTCTTGATAAAACAATTAGGGGAAACAGCTAGACAGCCGATCAGCTCATCAATTAGCCCATCCCACAGCCCAGACACCACATGAGATTGAATAAAACATATTGATCATTTTGTTGTTGATCCACAGGACTGTGGGAAGTAAGCCTGGGGTTTCAGACTCATTAAACCCACCTCATCTCAAACGTTTTCCTTCAGGTTGATCCGAGAAGCATTTTTTTTTCCTGCTTTTGGCTCCCACTGTTGGAATTTTAGATATTTGCATATTTGTAGGGTATCAATACCATGGATGAGGCTGTCAATTTCTCCCCTTACCTCTTTAACTTCTTTGTGCCAAGATGGCTGTGTGGAATCCCTCACTGGACTGCATTTTTATTTCTAGTCCTAATAATACCAGGAAAATATTTAAAAGTTTCACAAGCCAAAAAGAAGTCTTTCCTAGGAGTCATTGTTTTCGAATAGCTCCCGGAAAATAAATCTGTCTCTGAAGTGAGACATCAACAAAGCATAATATTACTTTCAACACATTGACCTGAAATGTTTCATCTCCCAGGGGAGATGTCAATATTTGTGGAGGCTCATTAACCCCTTCTCTTTTCTGAGAAACCTCACACAGACTGGTGGTAGTTCTGGAAGAATACACCTTATTTTACCACGAAATTAATGACAGGATTAAGTCGCATAAAGAAAAGACTAATCCATGAGCATTGTGAGGCCCCCAGAATGGCCTCCACATTTCCTCTGATGTGACCTTAATATACCTTTAATCAACACTTCCTTGAAGCATGAAAGGTAGAATTTCTTGAAGATCCTGGTATGGGCAGTAGTTAATGTCTTACTTTAGACTCAGTCACTCAACCCAACCCTTGTTTGGAGAAGAGTGGATGTGAGTCATTATCAGTTAACACAAGAGCATGAAAAGCAAAGACCATTCTAGCCCCACGTGTGAAACCAGTACGTGCTTCGCATGGCGGACACCCCTCAGGTGCCCTTGGAATTGCTTTAGAACAGCACGCACAGAGGCACCGTGCAGTCTCCGTTCCCTTCCAACCCAAGTGTCCGGCAAGATGGAGTCCTCAGGTCTATGACCCGGTTCTTGCTACAGCTCTCTCCACCTGCGGTTCTCTACCTGCACAGGTACATGCCGTGTCCTCCTTCCCACCTGGGAGAAGGAATGGTTTAAAATAGCCCTGGACAGAAAAGCTCGCCTCTACATCTTGAGATAAAGGCCATCTGTCTTCAGTCACGCAGCAAATATGTGAGAAGCACACCAATGCTATGAGGGTAAACAGTCTCCGGGAAAAAATAATAATGTGTGTGTGGTGTTGGTCAACGTTTGTTGTGTAAATGTTCCCGGCGCATTCTATCTCCACCAAGCAACACAACATCAGTGGACACGGGGTTGGGGAAAGATGTGTAGAATCCACTCCAACGAGCCAGTACAAGCCCAGCCCAGCCCAGCATTGAAAACACCTGCTCGCTTGTGACACGGCATGAGATGGTGACGCTGCAAAGACACGTGGCTCTGGTCCGTGTCCTGGAGGAGCTCACGACGTAGCCGGGAACACAGTACATGTGTGAAAGCCGCTCTTCTCCTGTCTGACAGCATCTAAATTATTTCCGAGAGGAATTCTCCCCTGGATGTTACGGAAAGCCTCTCCAGAGGACGGGGGTCGCTATGCTTTTGACAGAATTGCACGACACAAATAAATAAACTGCAAAATCAGACAGCAAAAATAGCTACAGTAAAGACAATGCCAGTCTGCATCCCAGTAGGTTATCCCACAACTTTCATAATTACCCTTTTAAAAGAATTTAACAGATTTATAACTTGTGTGAAAAATAAACGCTCGAAAACAGCCGTGGTAACTCCGGGACAGAAAAAACAAAAGGGGTGACTCATTCTAACAAAAATTAAGACAGAAATCCATGTCCGGGAATGGCAGACAAGGGTAACAACTCCCCCTCTGAGAACTATACAAGTTGGGTAGAGAGAGAAAGGAGCCAGGGGGATCCACAGGGACAAGTGACAGAGGTGGTCATAGATAAGGCTTTGACCCTCGGGAAGAAGTTTGAGCTATTTTCCAAAGAGAATTTTCTACTAAGTTGTTCTGATCATCACAGAGAAGAGATGGAAAGGGGCTATTTGGTCTCAACACCATAAGAGGCATTGAACATGAGCCCTCGCACTTAGAAGGAAAGCCCGTGGAGGGTGGTGATAGCAGGGTAGTCTTTTCTGACAGAGAGGTGGATGGAGGAAACCACAGAAATAGGAAAATAGAAACTAAAGGAAAAGTATCTTGAAAAGACTTAAAACACTCCTTGACTCTTAATGAAAATCGCTGCATAGACCACAGGTGGTGAGTCAATAGTCCTCATGCATCTTTTGAGGCCTGGAGCCTTTTGCTTCCCGAGACCTGACTTTATGAAGACTGAGATGGCAGTACGTGCCTGTAGCTCGAGATATTGCCTCTGTCACCGTGGAAGCCTGTCCAACGGAACCCCGCATCCGTCAAGCAGATGGAGCTGATAATCGGCATCCGAGGGAAGGGGTGGCCGCCTGCACTGCAGGATGATTTGTGTAGATTGTCGGATTTTAATGAGGAGTGGAAGTGTTGCACTAAATCACCGGCTCTCATGACCTCCCCAGAAAAGCCATTTGTTCCGTAATTATGTAATACCCATATATCTGTCACAAGAAGGCAGTGAGTTTACTATTTTAAATTAAATTTTATTAGTGCTAGGAACGTGCACTGGCCAAGCTAACCATCCACATGCCATACCTCCATTCTGAGTGGGTATTTCACAGCAAAGAAGCCCTCCTCCAGAAGTAGATGTCTTTTTTTTTTTCCTTTGCTTCGCTTTGCATTGAAAATGCAATTGCAACAAAGTGGAGAGAGGCACCATTTCATACAGCTGAATTTTGGACGTGGACGCTCCATGTCACATTTTCCAAGCTCTTTACGCCCTAAGCCGAGCCGCTCCCCTCCCCCACCCGGCGAGATGGGCAGGGTGCTCATGTTCACACATCATCCTGGAAGACAGCAAGCCTCAGCATGGCCAAGGGCACTCGGGGTCATACCAGACAGGTGATGTGTCCTGACAGGTCTAAAGTTATAGGATATTTGGCTGAAGAGTGCATTACTTCCTCCATATGTATTTTACGGTCTTCAAAAATTCATGCTCCCACCAAAGGAAAGACCAGAGTGTCTTTTTCTTTATCAATGCTCCGTGCTCTGTTCAATAAATATCCTCATGCCTCCCAGCCTGCACAACTCTTACCTCACCCAAGATGGGTAGTGTCCCACAGAGATCAGGGATGGGGTGGGGTGTCTGCAGAGCACTGTGTAAGTTGGGATCTGGCCAGGAAAAGTCTAGACCCTCTAAATAGACAGAATCTGATAGAATTGCTGCGTTGGTAATGGAAAAATGAAAAGATGACCGGGCAAAGCAGAAAATAGCCCCTTAGGGGCCACTCACACCCTAGGGGCTGAAGGGCCAGGGCAGGGTCCAGGCTCCAGGGCCTTCGGGTGGAAACCAGACCATGGAGAGAGGGCATCCTGGCAACAGCTGGAGGATGGCAAGAGGGATGCCCAGTAGGGGTTGGAGCCACAAAGGAGATTCAGTCTTTGCCAGAAATGCCCCCACAGGCAGAATGAGGGTCGTCTCCACTCTCTTCCAGTGCTTCTGTTACCTATGCCAGCCTACAAGGGACCTTGATGATCTGGCTCTCAGTGCGGAGCAGGGAAGGGAAGGGAAGGGAAGGGAAGGGAAGGGAAGGGAAAGGAAGGGAAAGGAAGGGAAGGCAAGGGAAGGGGAAGGGAAGGGAAGGGAAGGCAAGGGAAGGGAAGGGAAGAAAAAGGAAGGGAAGGGAAGGGATGGGATGGGATGGGAAGGGAAGGGAAGGGAAGGGAAGGCAAGGGAAGGCAAGGAAAGGCAAGGAAAGGCAAGGGAAGGCAAGGGAAGAGAAGGCAAGAGAAGGGAAGGGAAGGGAAGGCAAGGGAAGGCAAGGGAAGGCAAGGCAATGGAAGGCAAGGGAAGGGAAGGGAGGGCAAGAAAAGGGAGGGCAAGGGAAGGGAAGGGAGGGCAAGGAAAGGGAGGGCAAGGGAAGGGAAGGGAGGGCAAGGAAAGGGAGGGCAAGGGAAGGGAAGGGAGGGCAAGGCAAGGGAGGGCAAGGGAAGGGAAGGAAGGGTGGTGTTCACCTCCACCAGCATCCACACTCTGTGCTGCTGAGATCACTTTTACTCATGAGGCAGCTTCAATTTCCCCACCTCTTGAACCTGGCCTGCACATGTGACTTGCTTTTGCCTGGATATCGAGGCAGAAGGGACAGGACACTAGTCTGAGCCTAGATCTCCAGAGGCCTTGAGGGCTTCCACTGTGGTGTGTGGGCCACGCCCACAAGCAGCACATGTCTGGCCTGGCCCCCTAGACCCAAGGTGATGATGGCTGATGTGTAGTCACGCTTCTCCAGCTCAGCCTAGAGGAGAGCAGAGCCCCCAGCTGACCCATGGATGCATGAGGGAGCCTATTCACAGACGATGAGCAAATCCAACCAGGACCGGCCGCGTCCACCTTAGATCTGCCGACCCCCAGTCAAACCAACAATAAATAGTAAACGGCCATGGCATTAAGCCATGAAGTTTTGGAGTAGTTTGTCACACGGCAAGAGTAAACTGACAACAGGAAGCTGAGACCAGCAGATGGCCATCACTGACACTGGAATGTAAAACCAGATAAAACGAAAGAGGGTCTCTGAGACCAGGTCAAAATCTCACCTGGGTTGCTTCAAAACATCTTGTTCCACCATATTTGCAAACTGCTCTTGAAACCTGATTCATCAAGCCAGGGGATCCAGTCTCCCTGAGGGACAGGACTGTGGTGGCTGAGGCACTAAACCCTGAGGTATGGGGAGGCCATGAGGCCCAGCTGCCTCGGCTGTACCAGCAAGATGTAAGAGCTACTCAGGCGAGTGACTGGGGCAGAGCTCAGAGTGATGGGTGATGGGTGGGGGATCTGGGGGAGGGCGAGGAGAGCAAAGGCTCTCCAGAGAGAGGAGATGGCAGGGTGGACAGGAGACATGAGTATTTGGGTCACTTTGAATACACGAGCTTGGCCAGAGCACAGGGTGACTGTGTTTAGGAAACCACAGGAGAAAGTTCCACAGGAGCCATGGAAAGATTCCAACCCATGCACTTGGGATTAGGCAAAAGGTATGTAGCATGGCGGTTACGCTTTTCTTTCTTAATTTAACATCTTTATTGAGATATAATTCCCATACCACACGATTTACCCATTTAAGGTGCACGACGCATGGCGTTTGTGTATTCACAGTCACACGGCCATTACCAAAGTCAGCTTTAGAACATGTCCATCACCCCAACAGGAAACTGCATGCCCCTGGGCACTCACCCCAATGATCCCCAACCCCAACCCCAGGTGACCACTCATCTACTTTTTGCCTCTAAAGATTTGCTTATTCTGGACATTTCGCATAAATGGAACCAGACAATAAAAAGCAAGCATTTATTGAGTGCATCTCTGTATACCAGGCACAGCCCTAGCCTCAGAGTATTACCAGGGGTATTACCTCATTTAAGAGTATTACTTCATTTAATCCTTACAACAAATCTGTCAAGTGGAGAACCACCATACCCATATACTGGATAAGAAAACTGAGGGACAGAGGGGTAAAGTGGCTTCTCCAAGTCCACGCAGCTAGGAAGTGGTGCAACCTGAATTTGTTCCTGAGCTATTAGTCCTGACAACCCCTAAAATGTCCAGTTTCTTTGTGTATTAGTTATCTATTTTCATGTAACGAGTTATCCCAAGACTTAGTGGTTTAAAACAATACTTACTATCCCAGTCAGGAGTCAGGGGTCTGGGCATAGTGTAGACGGCTCAAGGTCTCTCATACGGTTGTATTCAAGATGTTGGCTGGGGCTGTGATCTCATCTGAAGGCTAGTCGGCGGGGATGTGCTTTATGCTCACTCCCACAATCGTGATCAGGACTGAATCCCTCATCATTTCTAGCTGGGGGCCTCAGCCTCTCTGGTTATTGGCCAGAGGCATCCTTGGCTCCTGCCCATGTGGGTCTCTCCACAGGCCTGTTCACAACAGTGAGCAAGCAAGATCACACTAGACCAACTTATAAACTATCCCCTTATAAACTATTCTGGGAGGTAAAGCCCATCACTTTTGCCATATTCTAGGCATTATAAGTGGGTCACTAGATCCAGCCCAAACTCAAGAAGGGCAGATTACACAAGGAAGTAAACCCCAGGAGGAGGGAATCACTGGGCTGAGCCTAGAGGTTGTCACATCATGAATAGCAGTTTCACGTCGTGACGAGATGCTCGCCCATTGAGAGCCAGCCACATGGGAGCCAAAACCTACTAAGGGAACAGCAGGCTTATGTGTTTGTACATTGTGCAGTCTGAGCCATATACTTCTTGCCTGGGCATTTTAAATTGTTCTGTCTTTCCTACGAGTATATGTATATATTTGCTGAATGTATATAGTTTCGTGGGTCTAAATTAAATATGATACAACTTGGTGCTACTTTAATTACAGATAGAAAGATGGATAGACAGATGGATGATAGATGGATAGATAAATGGATATACAGATCGATAGATGGATGGCTAGAATGGATAGATAGAGGACAGATAGAAAGATGGATAGATGATAGACGAATTGCTGT
The DNA here is from genome assembly GCF_018350155.1 of Leopardus geoffroyi. Lineage (NCBI taxonomy): Eukaryota > Metazoa > Chordata > Mammalia > Carnivora > Felidae > Leopardus > Leopardus geoffroyi. The sequence continues at coordinate 86,144,148 of NC_059334.1, read as the reverse complement.
TAGGAAATAATTCTGGAAGACTAGAGGTGAAGCTCGGCAAGGAAGGTGAAGAAAGAGAAACCAGTTCAGAGAAAAAGGCCCACGTGATGGATAAGAAAGATCTTTGGACAGGACAAGTGGATGGAGGGAAACACTTGAAAGGTGCTTTAGATTTCCAAAGGCTAGAGTTGGTGACAGACCTGTTAAATCCAGAGGGAAGAAGACAGGGCTATGGTCTCTCCCATATGCTTCTCTATTACATCTAGATGATGCTAATCCACTGAGCTGGGTGTCCGGGGTTACTTGTCCCCCTCCCAGGAAACCACCAGGGCTCCCCCAGCAGACCCCTCAGCAGTGTGTGGAGGGCAGAGCCTCGGGGGCCAGCAAACCTACAGGTCCAGGGAGATGTGGGGCCCGGAAGGTCGGGCCCATCCCCTTGCCCAAGAAGATGTAAAACTGTTCACCTGTGGTAAAATGAAGGACTGAAGTATTTCTTCTTAATACAGGACTCCCTCTTTGCAAAGAGGGGTTTTGAAATATCTGTGATTGTTATTACGTTACGCTTTGAAGTAAGATATTTCAAGGGTTTGGAGCAAGAACTGGGGAATGGAGCATGGGGGAGACAGCTGGGGAGGGTCTCCGTCGATCGGCCCCACGCATCTGTGCCGCTGCCTGGCCTCTGCTGGCGCGTCTCTAACCACCCCGAGGCCCAGCTCCCCGGCCAGCTGCCTCAGCTGTAGGTGCTCATCTGCCACTCAAGACTAAACACGTGTGACGACTATTTCCCTATACATCATGATGTTTGCATCGCTGGCACTCTGGTTTGTAATAAGAATTATTTCTCCCTTGAGAAAAATTCTCTGATCTTATTAAGGATGGAATTGTGACAGTCTCCGTAATTAAGAACAGTCAGATGCAAATTTGGGGAAATGTGCTTGAAAAACCTCTGGATTATGATCTCCACTTACTCCTTGATTTAGATGCAATGTGACGGCTCGAATGCTGGCTTCACCTGGTGCAGCTTCCTCTGTGACAGCCGCGTAATTCTCTTTGTAGGTTAGTCAGTCGGCGATGGGCTCTGAGCAGGTTCATGGGCGGCGTTCCCCATGGACCCATTCTGAAAGGCACCATTTTATACCCGCATACGGTGTTCGTTGACTGTCCTCCCCGATGTATTCCGCATGCCTCCCGGTGGAGGGCGGAGAGAAATACAGAAACATCACCGTGATCCGCGTGGGCCCAGGAGGAGAGCAGGTGCTGGGTTCTTGGAATCACCCAGAAACGCCCCGAGCCTCACATTTCAGTCCCAGGGCATCACCGGGGACACAAGTGACAGCAGAACTCAGCACAACACACAGCAGCGGCTGGAAGTGCTAAATGGCCATTGTCAGGTCCTCCCTCCATGAGACAATCTTTAAACCCGAATTACTGGTACGTTTCCTGACACCCAGGTCAGTGATACTATACGATGAGAATGCGTTTACACAAGAATAAAAAACCCAGAGATGCTGCCAGCCAGGAGGTGTGGCTGCTGAGGGCAGGGGGAGGGGAGGTGCCACAAGGCCTGAGGCCACGACCTCGGCTAAGCATCCGGCCCTGAACTTCCTCCTGAGCTCCCTGACAGCCTTGGGACCCGGACACACACCAGGCCGCTCGGCCCTCCGCCCTGCAGAAAGGGAAGCGGAGTCACAGGAGGGGCCACCTTTCCCGGGAGCGAGTGTGGACAGGGATTTTCCTGCAGGCTCCCCATGGCAGTTTTACCACGTGGAGCTATTACTCCACGATAAGACTGTGCTCTCAATCCTCACGTTTCAAAAAAATGAAATCCTGGAAACGACGTGTCGGTTTTGAGGGTGCATGTCTGAGTTGCCGTTTAATAATGTTCCGACATCGGTGCGGTGCAATTCATTTCTATCCCCTCAGCAGCTTCCCTTGGGGTTCTAACTGGCAGATAATCTAGACCGTTCTCTCTCTCCTTCCTGTTCAGTCTCCCCTAAACCAGTTTCGAGAGCTCTACACAAACCAGCGAGTTGCACAGCTGCCCAGCAGGAGCTCCCGTGGCAGAATAAGACGTATTTTCTTTGACACTCTCTCCATGACATGTGGGTCTCGAGTCCCTCGCCTTGAGTCTTCGGTGGCTCCCCTCATTGCTGTGACCCACAGAATGCAAGGAGGGACAAGCCCAGGCCACGAGGAAATGGCAGTGCCCCCTTGCCGTCACTTGGAATGCTCCCTCCGGGGGAGGCCAGCTACCGTGTTACTCACCTGCCTCCCGCCCTGAGCTGCCGTGCCCTGAGGAAGCCCATCTCAGCCCGGGCTCCATGGGGGGGCGGCAATGCCAGCCAGCTAGTGTCCAGTCGCTCCAGCCATCCCAGCCCCAGGGCCAGACACCAGCTTGGATACTGCGACCCGAGACACACCCCACGGAGGAGGGTTGAAGCCACAGATGCCTGAGCCCAGCTGAGCGGACCCAGCCCCCTCCAGCCCTTCAAGCCACTCCTCTGAGGCCCCAGGCTGCGCTCCGTCCAGACTCTGCAACCACAGAATTATAAGCCTAATAAGAGGTTTGCATTTCACACCATTAAGTTTTTTATGTTGTTTTTTTACGCACCAATAGCCAACCAGAGGAGTTGTGCGTCAGAAGTTATATCCCTCCCTGTAGGTCTTCTATCCACTTGTCACCCGGAGAGCTATTTGGGGCCACTTCCACCCACATGCACCTGCATCATTCAGCATGCATGGTAAGAAAAGCATAAATGTACGGAGAGATCTGGGGAGGGGAGAGAGGGAGAAGAAAGGAAACAGAGAGAGCGAGAAGGCAACAGAGTCAGGGAAAGAACACCTACATGGACTCTTGGTGAATGGCTTAAGGGAGAAAGGGGAGAAGGACAAGCACATCGGTGATTTTGCAAAGTGAAGAGAGATGACCGTCTTCAGATGCGCGAGCAGGGCCGCTGTGATGCCTAATTACCCAGGAGGAGACGTGGCCTAGCAAATCACATAGCGGGATGCTGGTCTACAGCCACAAAGTCAGCATGTGTGTCCCTGCCACTACTGGGGACTGGCAGTGTCCCCCACGTTCAGAAGAGGGTTTCTACATCACCGGCAGAGGCACTGGAGAGAAAACTTGATAAACCCAAACCCACTTGTTTGATGACTGGGGAGTAGAGAGAGCGGGGCCCGGGAAGCAGTGGGGGCCCTCCCGGCCGCTTTGCTCTCTGCATCAGGCTTGACCTGGGGGGCAGATGCTGTGGGCGGACTGGGCGATCCTGCCCGGACCAGCCCCCCTTGCTGAGCGACGGCCCGTGGCATGGGTGAGAGCTTTCCTGATGGAAATAAAAATTTTATTTCTATTGGTATATCTATTGCAAATAATTTTATATTCATTCTTGTCACACCAAGTAAACTTCCAAAATGTGTTCCAGAGCTGTCACGGCCTGTTATGCAGTGGCACAAGCTATGTGACGTGTTATTAAGCCGCAAGTCTTGGAACTTGGAACGAATGAAATAGTAACGGCCTTCATAAATTGTAGAAGTTCCAGAGCTTATGCCTGAGACTCAGAGCCAAGTATCGGCAGGCATTTTGCTTCAGAGCAGAGTATATTCATTTTGGAATTCCTCTAGTGATGTGTCAGTTGACGATGCAGAATTTCTGCGGAAAGTTGTATTAAATCAAGCACAGTAAGAGACGCAATGAAGCTCAATTGTTACCAGAGCAGAATGTCCCTGTGTCACCCTGCTGTGGAAAGCTGCAGCCACGTGACCACGCACAAAGCACTTGCAGTGTCCTTCTCAAACCACATGGGAAACATCCTTCCTCCACCTCGCCCTTCATATCCAGAGTCAAGAAAGAAGAAAATGAAGCGATGGGTGTTGATAGGAACATAGGAGCGTGATGCGTGCCAGATGGCCGGACCACGTGCCCACAGGCAGGGAACTGCTCCTTGAAGACCGAGTGAGCGCCTGTCCCAAGTGGGTTAACCGTAGGAACTTTTCTCCATCCATATTCTTCTGCATTGGAAGTGATGATAGAAATTAGGTCTTATTCGTCTCAATTTAGCCAAACACCAATAGATTCATCTTTCTTGTTCCATCTCCATTCATTCCTAACTGGCCCCCACTGTTGTGCCCACATCACTCCATCGAAGCAGTCATTGTTAATAATCACCTGTTAACAGCGACATCTCCCATGAATGTTATTCAATGTCCATTGTATTCAGAGCAGACCTTTCTTTTTTTTTTTTTTTTTAATTTTGTCATGTTTCTTTATTTTTGAGAGAGAGACCGAGATAGAGCATGAGTGGGGAGGGGCAGAGAGAGAGGGAGACACAGAATCCGAAGCGGGCTCCAGGCTCCGAGCTTCAAAGCAGACCTTTTTATGTGGAGACTCTCTTCCTGGGGATCAGACGATCAGGCCCACGTTCCCACATACTCTTAGAGGCTGCTGTCTCACCATCTCCCTCCCTCCTCTATCAGGCCACTAACTGTCAAAGACTCTCAAAGCTCCTTCTCTGCATTTATAGCCTCTCTCTAGAAAACCTCATCTGTGCCCCTGGCTTTAATTACCACCTGCAGTCTGATTGTAAATTTATATCTCAGCCCAGGCTTCCCTTCTGTGCCCCAACCCTATATACCTCTTACAGGCTCCTGGCCATCTCTTCATGCATGTGCCGCGGATATTCAACATACCCAAATGATGAACTCGTGACCTCCTCCAACCTGAGCTATCTCAACATTGTTGGATAGACCAGAGCTCTAAAATCCATCCCAAACTCCTGGCCACGCTTTATCCATCCGCCCGGAGCCTATCCTACACCGCGCCCTGAAGATTCAACCTCCTCCACATCTTCAACCCTGGTCTTGTCCAAGCTGCCATCAGGGCTGCCTTGTGGATGGCTGTCCTCTCCTGCCTGAGTATCTACATCCATGCTTACACCTGCTAACCCAACAAAGCTATTGCAAAAAATCAAAATGATCGTGTTGCCCCCCACTGACGCAGATCTTTCCCATTTTGAGGGACTTAACGTGATTTCCCACCGTTCTTAGGATGAAAACCACAATTGTCCACTTGGCCATAAGACCCTGCACATCCTCACCCTTCCCTAGGAGGTCACCCCCCTTGATTCAGTCTCTTGGCATGAAGAACCCAGCCCCAGGCACAGCTGCTTCAGTGATCACTTGACCACTGGCCGCCTTTGCCCACAGGCTTTATTCCTCACAAGGTCTATTTTGTTCTTTCATCTCTGTGCTTTGCATTGTGCCTGGTCCAAAATTAGTGTGCAAATAAGACTTATAAATAAATGAAATGAGCTCATAATGATTCTAAGTCCCTCATCTATGGACATCCCTAACTTAAGATACCCCAACCCTAAAAAGTAGCACCAGGCCCACAGAAGGAACTCAAAAGGCAGCTGGGGTGATATGCCTATGAAAACCAACCAATCTGCACTGTTTTTTTTTTTTTTTTTAATGTTTATTTATTTTTGAGACAGAGGGAGACAGAGCACGAGTTGGGGAGGGGCAGAGAGAGAAGGAGACACAGAATCTGAAACAGGCTCCAGGCTCTGAGCCATCAGCACAGAGCCCGACGTGGGGCTCAAACCCACAAACCATGAGATCATGACCTGAGCCAAAGTCGGACGCCCAACCGACTGAGCCACCCAGGTGCCCCTACACTGTTCTTACCTACATGATCAGGAATTACTTCTGGCAAGACCATAGCAAGCCACCTCCATCTTGAGGATACAGAGACCCCAGCTTTCAATCATTCCTCTGCCACTGAGCCTGCATGGTGGTACTTTAGACCATGACATGTGCCTGTCTTCATGAACGTCATAAGTTACACTCTCTGCCTCCAGACCCCAGAATAGATTTAGATGTCTTCTTATTACCCGGTACATTATCCTGCTTTGTTTCTTTTTATTTCCATTTAAGTTCAGCTGGATGGTTTGCCTCACCTCGGGCCTGAAATTGTGCTTTTCAACTGAAATGTGTTTACGAGGAAGACAGGAAAGAGTTTGACTACAAATCCGTGGCTTTAGTCTGATTGGCATTGTGGCACTGTGGCTTTGATTGGTCAATGCATGTCCACAATTGCTTTCATAGGAGCAGCTGACTCAAAAAACAAGCCACTGCCATTTTCTTGAAAGGGGATGCGGGGTCCAACGGTGTGAGTGGATCTGATGGCGTGTGCGTGGGCAGGAGAGAAGGCAAGTCTGGAGGGGCCAGGAAATGAATCGTCGCAGCAGAGGGAAGCTGTCTGGAAATGCCAATGACCCACCATGCTTGGAGCCCGTGGACACAGAGGTTTTTATCACATTTGGGCTCCAGATGGAGAGTTGATGCTCCTTCTGTTCACCATCATGAACGGTTGGATATTATCACCCACCAGCCAAGCCTCCCTCTAGGGGCTGGTGTTGTAGGGAACCAAGCAGGACTCTGGGCTCTGAGTCTTCTGACATCCATTCTCCTGTCGCTTCTGTTCCACACAGGGAGCATTCTGGGAAGAAAGGGAGAGGCCGGGTGGGAGGTGGAGCGAGGTGGGCAGGAAGAGGGATGATGTGACAGGATCCTGCCTCAGGGCACGGATCCCACCTGCTCCCATCCTCATGCCGAGGTTTGTGTAGAGCAGAGGCAATTCAGGGGCGTGGAGACCATTCCTCAAATTGTACTCTCTGATTTCGTTTGTGTTTTCTAGCTAATAAAATGTGAGACAAATACCAAATGGCAGAAGCAAATGCCTGTGATCTTGGACTCAGCCCCTCCATACAGGCGGCGTTCCTAATGAACATGTTAGTGCGACCATATATTAAAGACCTGGCACTCTTTATGAGTGGTAATAGGACATTTTGCCTCTCATCTAAAGACTTTATTTGCCCTGAAAAAAGCAGTTAAGATTGTTCTGATTTCTCTGCATGGCCCCCTGGATGTCTGAGCATGGTTAGAGCCCAGCGGTAGGGCGTGCTGAACCAATTAGGGGTGTTTACCACCTGATGACAAGAAAACAGCCCCAGGATCAAGAAGACGTCCTCAGAGAGGCTCATCAGCTCTCCTTCAAAGGGAAAAGGGATGTGAAGTCGTTATTGCTCAAGATATAAGAATCTTCAAATGCCATCCTAATATGATATTTTGACAGATATTTGTTTCCACAAAAAGTAATGAATTTCACAAGGGAAACAGATTGGGAAATGATTAAATGGACACAGTGCTTTAACGTGTGGCTCCTGGACCGCGTTCCCTGAATAATGATGCTCTCTGCTGTGCGGTTCAGGCAGAAGCGCCATCCAGACCGTCCAGGCCAATCTTGGTGGGCATGTGTGTGCTCCCTGCCTGCGGCCCCTGGGACCGCATAAGGTAAGGAGGGGCTTCTGTAACACCTGGAACGGACCCAAGAACAGAGTGCTCAGGATTTCCCAGAGATGGGAAGTTTCCAGTTTCTTCTTCATTGAACTGTAATTACCATATTGATCCATGATGTTATCAGAGTCCTCAGCAATCCATTACCCTTTATCTGGCACTTTTTCAAGTTTTCAGCGTTTTCATATATTATGCTTTTTTAAGTGATAAAAGCAGAGACAGAACTCTGCTTTGGACGAGACATTTCTCTTGGTTCAAAGACGACATATCTATAGGGTCTGTTCACTTGGGACTCTGAGCATGAGGCCTTCCATCCCATTTTGGTTTGTTGAAGTTTTCTCTAAAGGCTAAATTTCACCCCTTTGAAAACAAAAATCCCAACAGCCCATTTCGGATCGGCCCCTGTCCCTCATCTTGTCAGAGCAGCAGCACATCACTGAGTGACGCCTCACCAACGTGGCCACTCCTGTGTCACTGGGGCTGCAGATGTTCTGTCCCCTTCACACGTGGCTGATAAGAGCCGAGTTCGTAAGCCACGTGATGGCTGTTGGACTGACCTTGTGGCCCCTACCATGCGGATTCTGTCAGGGTCCGGCAATGACTGGATCATAAATTCCGCCCAGTGAGAAAAATGGGGCCACACGGGGCACAACAGGCTGCCTCGGGGATGGCAGATCTCATATGGGGAGACGTGGGGAGTTTGGGTTTGTGTTACTATAGACAAGGTCTTGGTATTAAGACAATGTGCAATAGATTTCTTTCTGAGCTTAAATGGAGAATCTGCACTCGCGTACTTAATTGAAGTAACAATTTAAAATAAACTTTTTTCGGGCACCGGTGTAGCTCGGTTGGCTAAACATCTGACTTCAGCTCAGGTCATGATCTCATAGTTCATGGGTTCGAGCCCCACGTTGGGCTCTGTGCTGTCAGGGAGGAGCCTGCTTCAGATCCTCTGTCCCTGCTCTGCTCCTCTCCCCTTCTCAAAAATAAACACACACACATACATACATACATAAACAAACAAACTTTTTCACATTTGTAGAATGTCGGTAATACTCTGCCCTGAGTTTTATGAATTAACCTTCACTGTCATTAGAAATATGTTTGAGAAAGAACATTTACTCAGTCGGGCCCTCGCACCCTGGGGTTTGAAGGCAGGCTGCCTCCTGTCTGACACCCCAGGAGGAGCTTCCCAGTTTTCAGCACTTACTCATACACCCCGCTAAGGGTCTCCAGGAGATATCCTCAAAATTGAGGACTCAGAATCAATGAACTATCAAGAGAGATAGCTTTCATCTTTAAAAAAAATTTTTTTTAACGTTTATTCATTTTTGAGAGACAGAGAGAGACAGAGCATGAGCAGGGAAGGGGTAGAGAGACAAGGAGATACAGAATCTAAAGCAGGCTCTAGGCTTTGCGCTGTCAGCACAGAGCCCGACGCGGGGCTCGAACCCACGAACTGTGAGAACATGACCTGAGCCAAAGTCGGATGCTCAACCGACTGAGCCACCCAGGCACCCCTAGCTTTCACCTTTTAAAAGATCCAACTTTTTCAAGGTGCCTGGGTGGCTCAGCTGATTAAGCGTACAACTATTTCGGCTCAGCTTATGATGTCACAGTTTGTGAGTTCGAGCCCCACATCAGGCTCTGCACTGAGGACAGAGCCTGTTTGGGATTCTCTCTCTCCCTCTCTCTCTGCTCCGCTCACTCTTGCATGCTCCCTCTTTCTCAAAATAAATAAATGAACTTAATAAAATAAAAGATCCAACTCTTTAAAAATGTTTTAAAACTGAGATGCAGGTGGTTTATACACACATAAATAGGTCTGCAATTTATGCGGAGGAAGCTGGAGAAAATGTAAGCCATAAATCTGGAACGTTTGGCCTCCTGTAAACAAAATATACAGTAATGGATACGATCGTAAAATGAGACCCAGCTACTTCCTGTCCTTTGCAGAGTGTGGCTGTAACGCTACCGCCAGTGGCCCACTTTACAAAATAGCAAAAACACCTGGTGGCGGGGGGGGGGGGGGTGGCGGGGGGAGGAAGACGCGTTTGTTTTAAAGTTGAATCAGTTCTCAGAACCCGTCATCCAGGCCTAACAGCCAGCAAGTGGTGGCCAGAGGCAGCAGCAGGGGTCCGGGGCCCGGGCCATTCTTTTCAACATTCACAAGCCAGGTCCAGGGCTCAGTCTGCACGTTGGCACTCGTCCAGTGGTTACAGGGTTTGTGAGTCTTTAAATATTGTATTAATCACGATTCGGTGGCTTCGCAATTTTCCTTGGACTGTGGGATGACACGGACGAAACAGGGAGATGAAACGCAGAATTCGACAGGCACAGTGGGCCCAGGAGGCCGTGGGTTTTCATTCTTCCACCGACCGAGCCCACGGACTGCGCAGAAGCAACGTGCTGAGGTCACAGGGATCCTGTGTCATTGATCCTCCCATGCTCACGTTCCCGTGAGAGGGCATGGCGCATCCTGGTATCTCATAATGGTCTACAGCTGGCATCTGGACCGTCTGGGCTGAGTGCTCGTCCCTGAAGATCCTTCTGTCCCTTCATCAGTACACAGTGGACAGTCTCCATCTGAAGCAGCCTATCGTTTCAAGCAGCCTATCGTTTCTTCACCCAGAAATACTCACCGCGCACCAAATATGCGCCAGACGTGATGCTGGACGTTCCTTGACTCCAGCCTGAGATCCAGCAATGACTGAAGGGGCACGTTTTGCCTGTCCCCTTAACAAAGGGCAATGGATGCTGGCACCCACGATCAGGGAAGATGTGAGGAAATAGGGAAGGTCGGAGGAGGAATAACAATTGAACAAAATATTACTGGTGGGCAAGTTGTGGGGGGAAACATCAAAAAATGTCTGTGTCCTGGGGCGTCTAGGTGGCTAGTCGGTTAAACGTCCAACTCTTGATTGCGGCTCAGGTCATGATCTCGCGGTTTGTGGGTTCGATTTGAGCCCCGAGTCGGGCTCTGTGCTGACAGCGTGGAGGCTGCTTGGGATTCTGTCCCTGTCCTCCTCTCTCTGCCCCTCCCCCGCTGGCTCGCATGCGCTCTCTCTCTCTCTCTCTCTCTCTCAAAATAAATAAACTTAAAAAAAATGTCTGTGTCCTTTGGGTTAGCAATACCACTTGCAAAAATTTATAACAAGTAAATAATTAGAAATGCATTTGATAAATTATATTTAAGGAACTTCAAAACAGTGCCTTTTGTATTAATGAAAAACAGAAAATATCTAAATGTCAAGCAATTAGAGATTGCTTAGGTAAATTATGGTATGTCCACACAATAGAATTCTTTAAAGAATTCACTCGAATCATCATATGAGAATACTACTTGATACAGGAAAAATCTCAATGCACTGACTCTAGAAACCAGTTTTGGGGGGAATTTATAGCTTTATGATATTGTGTCTCCCTCCATGCACTTGTTATAATCTCTCTGTTTACTTAGGTCTTCTTTAATGACTTTTTAAATAAATTTCCACTTTTTCTTACACATCTCCTTTAGATTTATCCCTTGATATTTATTTTTTTTAAGTTTATTTATTGTTGAGAGAGAGAGAGAGAGAGGAGACCATGTGCTTGCACATATAAGAAGGGAAAAGCTGAAAGGGAGGGAGACACAGAATCTGAAGCAGCTCCGGGATCAGCACAGAGCCCGAAGCCGGGCTTGAACTTGAGAACTGCAAGCTCATGACTTGAGCAGAAGTCAGACGCTTAACCAACTGAGCCACCCAGGCGCCCCTATTCCTTGATACTTATTCAGATATATTTCTGGAATGTTTTTTGCTGATATTAAAAATGCGATTTAATTTAGCATATTGATAAAATAGTGGCTTTCTCTTAGTTACTGTTTTCCTGGTATATCTTCTGTCCAATCTAAAAAGCAGACATAGTATCACACACAATCTTCCTATTAAAAATATAATAAGGGGCGCCTGGGTGGCGCAGTCGGTTAAGCGTCCGACTTCAGCCAGGTCACGATCTCACGGTCCGTGAGTTCGAGCCCCATGTCAGGCTCTGGGCTGATGGCTCAGAGCCTGGAGCCTGTTTCCGATTCTGTGTCTCCCTCTCTCTCTGCCCCTCCCCCATTCATGCTCTGTCTCTCTCTGTCCCAAAAATAAATAAAAACGTTGAAAAAAAATTAAAAAAAAATATATAATAAAATTATAGCCACAGATATAGGCTAAAAAGTCTTACCTCAAGGTTAGCAACATATACACCTGGGTAGTACCGACATAGGCAATTCTATTATTTACTTATTTTAGTCCTTGTGATTTTTTTTCATTTTCTCAGACTTCCATTCTGAATACATATTTTTCAACTTGAATAAACACAGAGGCATTCTTATTCAAAAGTGTATAATGTGTCTTCTCAGTTAACCACCTCCGAGCACCCCTCGCCCTTCTATAAACTAGTAAAGCACATACACATGCTTTATTTTGTAAATTCCAAACCCAGGTTGCATTTGCACACTAGAGGATCTATTCTAGACGTTAGGAAGTGTCTACTCTTCCTCTGGGACTCCTCAGCTTCAGCCTGATGGACACTGCTTCACTCGGCCCCTCCCCCTGCACCCCCTCAAGGCCACCTCTGTGGCCAGGGTCCCATCCATCCCTGGGAAATGAGTCGGAGCCCCAGCAACCACAGCAGCTGTCTGCGGACCACTCAGAAGGGACGGTGCACCCTGCAAAGTCAAGCAGGAACGGTGCACCCTTCATGGTCAAGCCGGAAGTTCAGACCCAGATGCAACCTGTCCTTCGACAGCAATGCATCTTCTCTCTTGTGTGAAAAAGAACAGTTGATGCCAGCGTGGGCTTCTATCAAGAGGCAGGGATGTGACCGAAGGGCTGGAGGAGGTTCCCACGTCAGGACCTTCGAAGACACGCACAGCATCGTCCCCCAGACACAGCGAATGCTTGAGATAATCAGGGGAGGTGGAGGTCCTAGGCAAGCCCCCCAGTCTCCCCATCAGAAAACTATGTCAGAGTTGTGTTCTTAGAACAGGAGGCACCGATGAGCCCACCTCAGAGGCCTCGGCTTTCCTTCTGATCCGCTGGCTTCACTCCCTAGTCTGTGGTCCTCTGGGGAGCGGCCGTCTCTGGAGAGAAGGTATCTTAGTCAGTGGGGGTCACCATAACAAAATGCCACAGACAGGGGGGCTTGGGCAACGGGCATTTATTCTCATAGTTCTGGAGACTGAGAAGATCGAGATCAACGTGCCAGCAGGTTCTGTTCTTGGTGAAGGCCCTCTTCCTCGCTTACAGGTAGAACCTGCTCACTGTGTCCTCCCGTGGCAAAGAGAGCAAACTTTGGCGTCTCTCTTCGTCCAAAGGCACTAATCCCATCATGGGGGCCCTACCCTCATGACCTCATCTGCCCCTAATCCCCTCCCAAAGGCCCCACCTCCTAATTCCATCATGCTGGGGTTAGGGCTTCTTGTATGATTAGCGAAGGAAGCATAAACATTCAGTCCAAAACTGGGAGGTGACCGTCCCCTGGCTCACACATAACCACCGAGGACTGGTGAGTGATGATTCCCTCTTTCCTCCAGGACCCTCTGAAATATTGGAACAAGGTCCAGATAAAGAGCTCCAAGCTCACACGTCACCCCTCAAAGCAAGCATGAATGTCCAACTTAAGTTCTTGCCTCAAATGACACCCAGCGCTGTGGGCTCATAGTCCTTCGGCCATTAGATAAGGAGGCTAAGGGCCAACCTCAAATTCCCCAAGACATACGTTAATAACGTAAAAATGGTGTTGGTGCTGTCTTAACATGTACATTGCCTTGCATTATGAAACTCTGAAAACTAAATCTCTCTCCTTGTGTCTATTAAAGCCCGAGGACGTTGATCTCTAAAGTTGTTCCTTCTCCTCCTTGGTCTGGTCAGAGGGTCCTGTCTTGCACAGAGCCGTCTGCTTCCTGCCAGCGGGTGCTGTGGCGCTGACTTCCGGGGGACATGAGAAACCCCCCTGCTCCCTCCCCCGCTGAATTCTTCTTCCCCACGAGTTCTGGAGACGAAGATCCCATCCCACGGTCTGTGACAGCTCCCGGCAGCACGTCTGGATCTAGAACCTGACGCACGACAGAAGTCGAGAGCGCGCTGATACTGGCCACAGACACTCGGCGTGAGCTAGAGGAAGGAAGTCACACAGACAACACGACAAACATGGGAGGAAAAGGCTTTTGACTTGTCTGAATGCCAGCCAGTTGGCACTTGTTGTCCGGAGGTCACAACCTGTGAACTTCAACTCTGCCGGGAGAAATCATCCATCAGGAGTTTAATTGAGTTGTCCTGTGCTCTCCTCTCCTAGAAGCCCATGGCCTTTTGAAGCCCGTAGTATGTTTCTGGGATTTCTGACCTCTGTCAGAGGCTTCTCCCCGACAAAATTGCCTTTTCTCCGAGTTCGGTTCTCTAGGGCTTCTGTTGACCTTCGCTACATTCAAGGTCGCTGAGGTCTGCGTCATCAGCAGCTGTTGCACAGCTACAAGCCGTAGCACCTGACTCCTCCCCACACCCGGGTCCAGCACAAATCCCAGCCAGCCCCACCCAGCAACCGGCTGCCGGGGAAAAGCAGCCACCCACCCGGGAACACCAGACACCATGCATCACAGCCACACCATAAGCACCGCCCCCGAGCATGCGTCATCGCTCCCCGAAAGCTACACCTGTGGAAGCATCCCACTGGCACCACGTTGGGCACCAAGATGGCAGAGGTTCAGCGTGGATTTGCTGCCTGAGTCCCGCGCTCCTTCCTTATTCCCCCCAGGGTCCAACCAATAAAACATAAACAGGCAAACTGAGAAAACAGTAGAGGCAAGGCGTCAGGCAGAGGAGACAGAGATTGCCCCGAACCAAGGGAGGCAGATACCCGAGGGATGGGGGTAGAGACAAGAGGAAAGTCTGCCTGGGAGAAGCCGCGTTCGACTCTCCCACCGTCACAAAGAGCATGGCGGGGGGCTCCCTTTCCCATTCTGACAGCGCCCTTCCCATGGTGCGGAAAGCCAGTGCTGGCCTACACAAGTGCTCCCGCAATCCCGCCTGCCCCATGGAGGGACCCCTGCTGGGACGGCGTGGCAGACGCAGGCCAGGTGGCTGTGGCCGTCCTTCTGCGTGAATTCCTCTGATGTCCCAGTACTGGCCACAGGGGACTGTTGTCAGACTTACATATTCTTCATCACTTTTTGAAAGTATGCCTCGAATCACAGCTCATGTTATTTTTGTGATACTCCTGTTTTTATAAGCAGAACAACAATTATATCCATGCCCTTTGTAGCTTCAGTAATCTAATTTCAAGATTTTTCTCCTGAAATGACGGATTTTACCCTACTGATAGAACGAAGTGTGTCTATCAATCTTCTATTATTGAATTAACCTTTTCTTTTTAAAATAAGCCTTTGGTTGTGGTCGACTATCGTTTAAATATATAATTTTCCTTTCCCTCTGGACTCTGAAAGAGCCCCTAAACTTCCCCTCTTTGTGCTGGTTCAGCACTCAGCTGGGGAATTTCTCTGCCTCTCAGCTTTACACGCTGCTTTTCTTTCTGCTGCCACACGTTACGTTCTGCTGCGGTGTCTCCTGACCTCCGGGCCCCCCCTGCTCCTGTGTTGCCTTTCTCTCTCCTCCCTGTCTCATCCGGCTCTGACCCCTCACGTCTCTCCAGTCTGAGCGTTTCCAGCACAGAGTTTAAGAGGAATGCTTTCCTCCATGGCTTGGGCTCCGCTCCTTCCCTGGTAGTTCAGCAACGTTAGAGTCCCCGTGTGGCCGTGGCTGTTTGTCCTTCTGGTGCACAGATCCCTGGAGACTCAACATCTGCCAGAGACTGAGAGTCCGGGGTGGCTTAGCCTCCAGGACCAGCGCCTCGGGTCCAGGCAACCCTTCTGCTGGGTAAGAGCACAGCCACCCACCTCACACGGTCGGGCCATCAGGTACATTTGTGGAGCGTGACGTCTCCTCTTTAGTTTCTAACACTGGCGTCGTTTCTCTCTTTTCTCCTATGCCCGGGACTATTTACAAATAACTCAGGATAGTCGAAGTCGTCTTGTCACAACCCCAGTCTCAATGGCCGATGTCGATGAAGGCCTGTTTCTTCCTCCTGACACATGTTCGCTGACAGACATGGTGGGGTGGGGGGAGCGGCACAGGGGGGAAGGAGGGTTTTCTCAGCCTGGTCCTCAATCCAGGGGGGAACGGTGGAATAGAGACTCAATCTCGGAGGGGACAGAGCCCTGCAGGGTCTCACCCTGGCCATCAAACACGCCATGCCAGCAATGGCGCTCAGGACTTCTGGTTAGAATCCCTGGCCTGGACTCCAGTCTTACCTCGAACCAGCAGGAGCAGGAGGGGGAGATCGGAAGAGCAGCGCACAGACTTCCGAAATGTCAAAGGTAAGCGCGAGGCAGAGTCAGACGTGGCTGGTCCCTTGCCATGTTACCCTGGAGCCCTGACACTTTCTGAATCCGGAGCTCGTCCCAGAAGCACAGCTTGGTTGCTCTGGGACTCCGCGGCTCTTTGCCCACCTCTCGCTCCGGCCCTTGGCAACACAAATCGCCCACAAATCCGGAGTCCCTGGCGTGCTCTCTCCCTGGCTGCCCCTCCAGGCACAGGGGTGTGCCAGCCCATCCCCATCGGCCAGTGGTTGAGGGGCTCCGTTCCCCTTCCCGCCTGCACTCTCCACCAGGGGCTGGCACCACCTCTGCACCTGCCACGTGTGCATATCCAGCCCCGAACCTGTGTCTGAGCTCAGACCCACATCTGCAGCCACTTCCTCTAGAGCCGGATGTGGTGAGCTGCGGGCCTCACACGTCCCCAGAGCCCTTTCCATCATTCCTCCGGCACCCCAGGCCCCATCCTGGAAGTCCGCGTGTCTCCCTTCCCTGTCTCCCCCTGCAACACATCCTCTCCCACGTAGCTCCTGAACTGCCTGCTTCCTCACGTTCCATTGCCACCCCCACTCCCCGACCCCAACAAGCCATTGACGTGCATCTCCTGAACACAGCTGTGACAGCTGCCACATTAGTCACCAGCAGCCAACCCAGTCCATGCTCCACACAGCGGCCAGGGAAACCCCTTAAAATGCCAGTCTTGATATATTCCCACCCACCTGGACCCCATGACCTCCAATTACCCTTGGACCAAAGTCTGGCATCTCCGTATGGCCTCCCGGCTCAGCTCCCCACCCCGCCTCCCTATCCACCTCCTCCTGTCCTCTGCCCTCCAGCCCTGGTGCTGTCCCTCCTGGACAGGACACAGAGCCCTGTGCTTGACTCCATGCTTTCCTGTCACCATCTCTAAATTCCTAATAAGTTTTGAACAGGGGCCCTGCCTTTGTATTTTGCACTGAACCCCACAAATTATGTAGCTGTCCCTATTGCTGGAGAGGTCTCCTTACCACTCAGGACTCTACCCAAGCCAGTCTGTCTGGAATGTCCTTGCCTGTCTCCCCTCCTATCCAGTGTTCGAGTCCCAAAATAAACACTTCTTCCCCAAGAAACCCTCACAATCCTGTGGCCTTCCAGAGCCTTCTCTGTAACCCTCATCATTGCAGCCCTGGTCAAGCTCTATCTTGCCTCCTCACCCAAGCCCCAAGGGCTTCCAAGTACTTTTCACAAACACAGTGTGGTCAGGGGGCACAAGTGCGGGTCAGGGATTGACTCAGGGGACAGCTGGCCTGGACTTGAATCCTGCCTCATCTACTTCCTGGCTGTGTGGCTCTGGGCGACTCCTTAACTTCTCTGTGCTTTAGTTTTCTGAAGAGCTACTAACAGCACCCAGTTAAATTTCCATTTTAGATAAATAACAAACTTCTCAGTACAAGTTCCACTCTGTATATGTCCCATTAAATATTTGGGACAATAATTGGGATCCATTGTTATTGATCTGAAATTCAAATTGTAAAGGGTTATTGCAAAGATTGGACACGTCCAGCACATTGGGCACCGAGCTCTGCCCCCTGAGTGCTTCACGTGGGCCACCACCACCCTCATGGGGAGGAGCACTTGGCAGGAGCTAGAAATTCACTCTCAGCACAGAGTAGTTACTGGAGAGATGTATAAGAACTTCTGGGACACTTAGGGGTGCCTGCGTGGCTCAGCCGGTTGGGCGTCCGACTTCCACTCAGGTCCTGATCTCACAGTTCATGAGTTCGAGCCCACGTCACGCTCTGTACTGACAGCTCAGAGCCTGGAACCTGCTTCGGATTCTGTGTCTCCCTCTCTCTCTGCCCCTTTCCCACTTGCTCTCTGTCTCTTTCTCTCTCTCTCAAATATAAATAAACATTAAAATTTTCTTTAAAAAAATAAAAAAAACAGAAAAGAACTTCTGGGACAATTAAATGATGGAAAATACGTAAAACACTTAGCGTAGCCCCCTTTAACACAGTGAATGTTAAATATTCGCTATGATTATTTTATTGTTCAAATAAGGTGTCACGGTAAAGAAGCATTTTGGGGAAAGCTGTGTTATGATGGGGTCTCCCTGCCAGGTGCGTGAGGGTTTACTGGAGCCCATATGCTGCACATTTGCTTCCAGGGGATGTGGAATGCACTTTTCTTTCTTTTTTTTTTAATATGAAATTTATTGTCAAATTGGTTTCCATACAACACCCAGTGCTCATCCCAAAAGGGGAATGCACTTTTCAACCTCATCATTGGAAGCACGTCTGCGACGAGACCACCACCCTGGATGTGCACACTCAGATGCCCTCTCCGTGCACAGACTCGAGCCTGGGGCCTCCCAACAACTACTCAGAGCCCTGGCCAGCACCTCAGAACCCAGCGTCGCCTCCACTAGAAGGCCCATCTCGTGAATTCCAGGAGGTTCCTCATGGGCTTGTGAGCCCCTTCCTCCTTCCTCCCTGACCCAAATGCCCACCCCAGTCTATCCTTGACAGACATGGTCAATAAAAAATAGGGTGCCTAGTTAGTTTTGAACTTGAGATAAGTAACCTTTTTTTTTTTAGTATTAGTCTCGGGGACACATATCCCCAAATACTGACGTCGTTTATCTGAAAATAGAAGCGGGCACCCTGCGTTCTATCTGGCAACCCTACACCAGTCCTACCCTCCTAGCTCTCCAGATCCCCATCTGCCTCCCGCTGACTCCCATCCCGGGGGGTTGGATTTTGCTCACCTGAGTCCCACCCCCACCCCCTGAGGACAGCAGGAAACACTGACGTCTCTCCTTGCTTCCCGCGGGCCTCTTTGCCGACCCTGCTCCCCTCATATCAGGCAAGTCCCTCTGCTACCAGAGCTGCCCTGGGGAAGTGACACGGGGTCTGGGTTCAGAGGGTGGGATGGCAGAGGAAGCCTGGGAGCTCGGCGGCCGCAGAACCGCTTCGCGTGCTTTGCTGGTCTCGGGCATCATCTCTTTCCTGTTCAGCAAAGCACTTCCCAAATGGAAACATTCACCTGTTTCATCGTCCGGAGCACCATCCGCTCTCCCAAGAAAGGTTCCTTCTCGGAGCCGTGGGCCCGGCCGCCCTCTGTGTCACAGCCCTCCGGGCACCAGAGGCGACCAGTCACCCTGAAAGATCCATCACAGCTCCATTCCCGTCTGTCAATTCTCCTTCCTTTTCGCAGCGATGAGGGAGCCTCCCGGACCTTTCCCTCACTGCACAGACGTTTCCTTCCTCCCCTCGGTTTTCATTCAGCCCAGATGGTCTCATCAACACTGCATGATTGTAACAGACCCACCATCCTGGATTCTGGGAAGTCACCACACTCCCTTCACTAATTTTGTGTAATGGGGGAATTTTTCTCAATACCAGGCAAAAAGGGACAGCTTTATTTTCAATAATAATGCTATTTCAGAATTTTTTAAAGCATCCTTCTTCCTTGTGAATCTTTGACATTAGAGTTGCAAATTAACTTAACATTTTCTTAAATTGGAGATTCTCGGTGAATAACTACATCTGAATCCCAATCAAATTTTTCATGTCAACAAAGTGGTTCACATCAAAGTGGAAAAGGGCTTTTAGCTCCTCATAATGAATCTTGCTTGCTGCCTCCAAGTGCAATCACTGCGAGGCTACAGATAATTTAATTACCACGATTGGTGCCATCTGCTTTAACTCGCGTTTCCAGGCAAAGCGACAACGGAGACAGAACCTGCGACCAGAAAAGACGGAAGGGACCTGGGCCCAGGGGGCGGTTTGGGGACAGGGAACGGGGACGGGGTCAGGGACAGAACCGTGAGCAGGGACGGTTTCTTTTCTTGTTTTATTAAGTTCCACAAGTAACTGACACTGTTCTATTTTAATAAAACCGATTGCGTAACAGAAAAAGTCCTGGTGTGAAGATTAACTCTCCCTCGTGGCAGAGGAGGCAGATTCCTGCCATTTTCCTGATGCAGATTCTCTTCTGTCCTTAACACACTCGGGAAGGTGATGAAGGTTCTGCTCTAGAACGTTGGGCAGAAGAGGAAGAGAAGCGGCGGGCAGCCTTGCTTCTGATCTAGAATCAGGAATGTCCCGCGTGTAGTTTAGAAGCGCTTTGCTCTCACTAGTACAATCCATAGCCTGTGACACGTGCCCTTAGGGTCCACACCGCAGCCTTTCCTTTGACGGAAGACGTGAGAAAGACCTCACTGCTGGAGGACATCTTTGGCTGTATTTTCATCCAAATAACTGCAAAAGTTAAACCACAGGACTCATCAGAGTCAGCTAAAGATTTTATCTGTTGAATAAGTTCTAAGCCCTGTCTTTGGCCTGGTCTGGCCTATAGGACGACCTGAGCAAAAGCAGAATCTGTGACTGTCGCCCGCGGCCAGTCTGGCGCGAGAGACTTTGCCTGTAAACGGTTGATCCCGATCCAAGACGACACGGCTGCTTCCGGTGGGGTCTTCCTGGCTTTGTTCGTGTGGGGGTTTCATAGTTACACACCTCCACAGCGACCCTGCTGGGTCATCCCCCAAGGCGTCCCACAGAAATAAATGTCCTGCCCGTGCCTGGTCAGGCACACGTCCAGTGGCTCTGAACTGAAGGACACTGTTCTCGGCCCAAAGGAAACCATGAAGCCTGTCTGTGCCTACAGCCTCAGCTGTGGCCCGGGACCACCCGCCCCGCACCTGAAACAGCAATGGCAAATCAACACCCGCAGATGCTTGAACTCCGCCGGGATTCTAGGGTCAGAGGAGATACGGTGTCCACTTCTTCTGATGCAGTGAATCACACAATTCGCTGAGTCCCAGCCTTTCCAGAGCATTAACTGCACAAGCTCGAGCAGAGCTGCTGCATGTACGTGACCTCATCGGACCCTCACGGTACTCTGAGTGTCCACAGTATAACCTCTGCATCCGAGGAGGTCTTACATAACCTACTCCAGGTCAGAAACCTAGGCAAGGGGGAAACTAGGTTCATATTCAGAATTCTCTGACCCCAAAGACCCGTGCTCTTAAGAGGCACCTGCTTTTTTATTCCGAAGATGGATACAGATGGTTATTTGTGAAGAACTAAAGCCCGTTACCGTGTGGAAAAATACAAATTCTTGGCTCGCAAAGGAAGTCCTCTGGCAGAAAATCACATCATTCCTTTGTAAAGCAGTTCCTGTTGTACTGCCCAACAGAGGGCCTGAACTTTCTAAATGGTGAGGGGTCTGGCAGAAAATTCAGAGTGAAACTATATTGAAACTGAAGGGAAAGAACTGAATTGCACGGGGCTGAAAAGCGGTGTGTGGTTGCTGCTCGGAGGCCGTGGCAGATGAGGCGGATGCCCGCTGGGTTCGGAGCCGCCATCGACAGGCATCTCCCCCCTTCAGCACCCCCCCCCCCGCCCCGGCACGGCTGCACGCTCTCAGATGGCGCGGCGACTCCGATGTCCTCGTCCACCCCGAGGAGGGTCCTCGTTCCTGAGGAAATGTAAAGGAATCTTCAGGAAGGGCTTCTGGGTCAACCGAGGGTGGCCGTTTAGACACTTCATGGGGCCTCTACACTTCTGCTCAGACTCGAAAGAACTGAACTCCTGCGGAGACTGCCTCGTTTATTTACGTATTGAACCCTGAAGGACTGAAAACCAATGACCGCCCTGTAGTAGTTCTAAACTGAATCGTTCCTCAACAGTGAGAAGCCAGGCACTTCAGGTAGCAGATACCGCGGGTGCCCTACTCCACGCTCTTTCTCAGATGTGAGATCCAAGTGGGCATCTGAGTGAGCGGGTCCCCGTGGGCACCTGTCTTCTCAGGTGGACTGTCCCCCAGGGGCATCTTCTCCCTGGGTGATTGACACCTTGGCCACGGGCACAGCCCGGAAATGCAGGGACGCTTTGTTGGCCCCGAGGCTTCCCTCGGCCACTTGTGAGGCGCCCCTGCCTCCAGTCCTTCAGGCTGATGCCCCTGGGGGCTTCTCCAGGGGTCCCGGAGGAATCAAGGGCCCCCTGCCCACAGCAGGCGCCTTGGAGATGCTCCTCGGTCCGGCCTGGCTCTCCCTGCTCCCTCACACCTGCTTCCCCCAGTAGACTCCCTGCTCCCAAGGCCCAAGCTGTGCTCCCAGCAAACCCAAACCAATGCAAAGACACCCCGTCCGTAGTTCTTGGGGGATGTGTGAAGTGACCTAATGCAAGCATTTCAGACCGAGAGGCAGAGTTCTGTGGCGAAATACGGGTTGTTGCCTGTGTTTGGGGGAGCATTTGGAAACACTGTCACGCATCCTGGAGGGTGGTGAGGGTATGGGGTGCAGAAATAGTCCCCCTCTTCTGTACCTCCACTTTGGACGAGGGCTTGCCGTGAGCACCTCCTTGTGGAGACACAGACAGGAAAGGAGGAGGAACCCCTCACACCAGGAAAAGGAAGACGCTTGGGCCACGGAGGGCTCTGCCTAGGCCAGCCTATTGGTCTTTCCATAACGAGTTAAATCTCTGTCCCCTGCAGCAAGCCCACCCTCTGTGGTTTGGGGGGTTTCCCTGTAGAAGGTAACTATTCCCACCCTCTATCCCCCTAGGAGGGGCTGACTCTGAGGCAGGATGGAGTCAGAAAGAAAGGGGACTGGGGTGAGGCAGGGAACAGCAAGGTCTCGCCCCGTAGAGGCGCCCACAGTCCCTGGGGAGGGTGGTGCCAGCCGGAGACAGCCCCGGGACCATAGGAGATGGTGTGCAAAGGCACTGGGGAGGGGAGGGCAGCTCGACAAGAAGCGGAAGAGGTTTGAAGGGGTCGGAAAGTGCCTATGAGACCGAGAACCTGGGGCTGCCCTCCTGCCTGCTCGGCCACGGGGTTCAGACTCTCTGGGAAGGTGACGGTGAAGACTGGAGGGCGTGTAAGCGCGGTGGCCGATGGAGCCAGGCACAGCTGGCTGCACTCAGGGTGGCCTCCCCCCCACCTCCAGCGTGGGGGCAGGGGGCAGGGCACCAGGACTCCGTGAACTCAGAGCACTTAACTAGGTCCGCTGGTGACCAGTGCCGGCCTGGGCCCCCAGGCCCCACACCCACGGCCCCTCCCCGGGGCCCATGTCTCTGAGATCTGCGAGTCTGCTCCTAATGCAATCAGACATCATCCCTGATGGTCCCGGGTGTCGCCACCCCCCCCCCCGCAGGCGTGTCCTTCAGGAGAGCCCAGGCACACGGGGATTAGTGTCCTGAACCCCCTTCTCCCCAGGGATGGGGGCTGCAGGAGCCCAGCGCTGACACAGGGGTCCAGGTGCCCAAGTGCCCTGGGGAGACCCAAGGCTGCTGGCCCCCGGCAGCGCTTGCCAGCAACGGGCCACCTCCTGCGGCAGAGTGACAGGTCTGTTCTCAGTGGGTGAAGAAAGCAGTCTTTACGGAGAAGATTGAGGAGTCTCAGACTGAATAAACCTGCCAGATGGGTTACTGATTGTGGCCATAACACACTGGCTGATTTGCTCTTTCCCTTCCTGGGAGAAACGAGCTCTAACAGACTGCCGTGGCTGCCTTGGCCCCGACCACCTGCTCGCTGACGTGCGTCACGCTGTGCCGACGCGGGGTCCGTCCCGGGTGGGCAGCTCGCGGGCCCTCAGGCCTGCGGGGGGTCGGCCCGGCTCTGCGGTGACGCCCTGTGCCTCCTGGGGACACGGCACTCAGCCCGTGGCTGGCAAACCTCAGGTCTTACCCAGTGCAAAACACGTCCCCTACACGCACGTGACATCGCTTTGGGGAGGGCAGCTCAGGATAATAGTAGTTTGCGTTCTGCCTCTTCTTCGGTTAACTTATTATGACACCCTGAACAAGAGTCATACTCTTATCGTATTGGATCCAGTGTTTAAAATGGAGCCCACGGTGTCTGACACACACACGAGTTAATCGGCGGGGAGGGGGGCCGATACGGCGCGGGGGGTCCGGCCGCTGAGCCCGTCACCTGCGAAGCCACTTTTGCTCATCACTGGAGATGAGTGACAATCCCCTCAGTCCTCTTATGATGTTCTCGCTGAGGTTTGGTGGCCTCCCGGGCCACCCTCCGGGGAAGGTCCCAGCTAGCGTCCCCGACACCTCTCGCCCTCCCTCCACCCGTTTTGAAGCCTCCATGCACCAGCCACACGGTCACCCAGAGACTCCGGGAAAGGCCTCACGTCCGTCCGTCGGCAGCGAACGTGAACAACGTCTCCCCTCAGCAGCCCGCGGTTGGGAAGCTCCTGGTCACACACCACTGTCCCCAAGACTCAGGGACACGGTGCCCCCACCCCCAACACCCACACCCCAGCCCCGCTGCGCCTCCGCCTCCCTCAGACACATCTGCCTGCTTCCCGCTGCCGCCACACTCGCACACGCACACACTCACTCTCAAGCACACACACACATGCTCAAGCACGTGCACACACGCTCAGGCACACTCACACGCTCAAGCACACTCACACGCTCAGGCACACTCACACCCTCAAGCACACTCCTGCTTGTGCACACTCGCTCTCAAGCACGCTCACACACACTCAAGCACACTCACACGCTCAAGCACACTCCTGCTTGCACACACTCACTCTCAAGCACGTGCACACTCACTCAAGCACACTCACTCTCAGGCACACTCACACACACACTCAAGCACACTCACACCCTCAAGCACACTCACACCCTCAAGCACACTCCTGCTTGCACACACTCGCTCTCAAGCACACACACATGCTCAAGCACGTGCACACTCACTCAAGCACACTCACGCTCACTCTCAGGCACACTCACTCTCAGGCACACACACACACACTCAAGCACACACATGCACACACTCATTCTCAGGCACACTCGCTCTCAGGCACACTCACACACATGCTCAAGCACACTCACACGCTCGGGCACACTCACATGCTCAAGCACACTCACACCCTCAAGCACACTCCTGCTTGCACACACTCGCTCTCAAGCATGCTCACACTCACACTCAAGCACACTCACACGCTCAAGCACACTCCTGCTTGCACACACTCACTCTCAAGCACGTGCACACTCACTCAAGCACACTCACCCTCAGGCACACTCACACACACACTCAAGCACACTCACACGCTCAAGCACACTCACACCCTCAAGCACACTCCTGCTTGCACACACTCGCTCTCAAGCACACACACACGCTCAAGCACGTGCACACTCACTCAAGCACACTCACTCTCAGGCACACACACACACGCTCAAGCACACACACATGCACACACTCATTCTCAGGCACACTCACTCTCAGGCACACTCACACACATGCTCAAGCACACTCACATGCTCAAGCACACTCATGCTTGCGCACACACTTGCTCTCAAGCACTCACACACACGCTCAAGCACGTGCACACTCACTCAAGCACACCTATGCTCACTCTCAGGCACACTCACTCTCACTTTCAAGCACACTCGCACACACACACAATCATTCTCAGGCACACTCGCTCTCAAGCACACACACACACTCTCAGGCACACACACACGCTCAAGCACGTGCACACTCGCTCAAGTACACCCATGCTCACTCTCAGGCACACTCACTCTCACTCTCAAGCACACTCGCACATGCACACTCACACACATTATCAAGCACACACACACTCTCAAGCATACGCACTCTCGAGCACACTCACACACTCACACATCGACATCAGTAACCGCCCACGCGGGCAAAGCAGTCTGCGTCGGCAGCGTCTCCGGTGGGACTCACACCCCGGCGGCCGCACGGGCTCACCCGGGAGACGCCGTACGTGGCTCCACACCGCCCCACTGGAGCCAACGTCCCAACGAGGAGAGTCAAACGACTTCCGGGTTTCCCAGTGCACAAAAAAGTCACGCTCACACAACACCGCAGGCTAAGAAGTGCTCAACAGCAGTTCATCTAAGAATACGACGCACGTACCTGAACGAAAAAATGCTAACCGTCCTCCAAGCTTTCTGGGAGTCACAATCACTGGTCAGAATAACAACTATAACGATCGTCAAAGGTTGGAAACATTGAGAGAACTACGAAAATGTGACAGAGAGGCACGAAGGGAGCAAACACTGTTGGAAAGAGGCCACCCACGGACACTGGACACAGAGCTGCCACAGACCCTCAGTTTGTCCAACACGTGGCATCTGTGGAGTGTGACAAAGCGACGTGCAGGAGAGCCAGGCGTGCCTGTGAGTGGTTACCGCCTTTCCTGGGGACGATTCTGCAGTGATGGCCTCTCGCCTTGGGTGCCGCCAAGGGTGAAGGCCTAAACTCTGCGCCTGCCGCAGAAGGAGGCCGAGCGCACACGTGTCCTGGAGGACAGGGGCACCTGCCTCTGACGACAGCAAGCAGAGGAAGAACACACACAGGAGAAGCCGTGACCTGGGGATGCCCAGGTCCCCTTAGAGGGAGCCCCCACATCTATCAGGAGGAAAGCTTAAGTGAGCACCAAGCAGGTTGTCTTTTCTTCAATGTCATCTGTAAATCACTCATCCTGAATGACGTCACCACCGTGTCCTTTAACCAAACATGCCACAACGTCTTCATATTCTACTGGGCGGGGAAGAAGTCAGCCTCTCCACTAAACTGATGATGCTTTCCACATGGTTACTGGAAACAGCACTCTTGTGCGTGCGCGCGCACACACACACACACACACACACACACACGTGCACACACCCTTCCTGTGCCGGACACGTAGGACGGACTGGAGAAGGTATTAATTGGCTGACATCACATGAAATCACCGAGCTGACTCTAGAACGGAACAGTTAAAGACATTTCTGCTGAGCAATGCTATTTCTCACTGCTTTCTCCTGCACGGCTGGGATGGAGAAGCCATCTGACTGCCGATACCACGTTCGTCGGAGTCACTGCCTTGCATCTTTGGATTTCATAAAATCAATCCCCGTCCCGCCGGCCTCGCTGCTCATTAAACCCGCATCTCGTTCTGAAGTGTGGCAGCTCTTGGCGAAGGCGACGCCGATGTTCAAGAGCCGCAGTCGGTTAGGAAATGGGGCCTCGGAGCTCAAGGCAAGCAGTCTAGGCTGCCACACTGGCCCTGTGCCAGGCAGAACCCTCTGGCACTGCACTCCACGGGGAGGAAGCAAGAGCGTGGAGCTTTCCTTTCGGGGGCAAATCTTGACACCGCTCGCCTCTTGATACTAACAAGCGGCCAGCTGAGCAAGGTCAGGCTGCACCGGTGTCCCTCAGTAGCTGCAGAGAATAGATGCTGCAAGGAGCATCCCTTAAATGACTGGAGTGGGTCCAGCAGGGGGATGCGGGGAACGGGTATGGGAAGGTGCAGTGAGTGCAGGACCGCAGGGCAAGGCCTCCGTGCCCGTGCCCGCTCGCCCCATTGCTCGCTCCTCCGGCAAGAGGCCGGACACACGGACAGTGGACGTCCTGCGGGCAGACAGATATATGTGATTGTTAACAACAGGCACCACGGCCAAGAGGGAAAAGCAGGAAACTGACCCCGTGCTGCTCTCTGAGCAGGGCTAGAACACGGAACGTGGAAACCTTCACTGATGTGGACCACAACAGCCCTGGGGACGGACCGCGGATGTTCCCCTGATTCAGAGAATCCGCCAGGATGAAGAGAGCTGTGCTCCTTGACAAGATTCCAGAGCCAACAGGTGGAGACCACCTGGTCTGTGAACCAGCCCCAGGAGCACGACCAGTCCCTGAGCAACTGACACTTGTCACGCCCAAGGTGGAGTCTGACAAGTGTGTCCTGGGCCAGTGAACTGGGACAACGGGACGGACTCCCGGCTGCTGCCTGCTCTTACTGACCCAAAAGGGGACTCGGATGACCAGCTTCCCAGGGCTTTTGTCCCAGGGTTTTTTTTTTTTTTTTTTTTTTTTTGTAATATTCTTTCACATTGAAGCATGATTTACATACAATTAAAGTCACTCATTTTAAGTGTGCAATTCAGCAAGTTTTGACAAGTGCATAGATTTTTTTTTTTAACAACCTCCACAATCTCGACACAAAACAACCCCTTCCCCACAAATACTTTCCTTGTCTCTTTGCAATCAAGCTGCTTCCCTAATGGTACCCGCAGGCAACCACTATAATTTTGGGGGTCCGTAATAATCCGGTATGGAGTATCTGTGCCTGGTTCGTTTTTCCACTCAGCACACAGCTCACCATCATGGACATGCTTTCGCTGGCTGTCCCTTTTACTGCCAAAGAGCACTGCCCCAGATGGATACTCCACGGCTTGTCTATCCTGCCGCAGGTGGACACACTGGGGTTCCTTCCAGGTGGGA
Source organism: Leopardus geoffroyi (assembly GCF_018350155.1). NCBI lineage: Eukaryota > Metazoa > Chordata > Mammalia > Carnivora > Felidae > Leopardus > Leopardus geoffroyi. The sequence continues at coordinate 86,116,184 of NC_059334.1, read as the reverse complement.
CTATTATAAAAATTTCCTCTGTGAACACTTGTGTACAAGTCTTTGCACGGACACGGGTTTTCACTGGTCTTGAGCAAATACTGAGAAGTGGGATTGCTGGAGTGTATGTTGAGTGTGTATTTAACTTTATTAAATAAAAGCTACTAAACTTTTTTTCTGAAGTCCTGTATCATCTTACATTTCCACCAGAAACACACGAGAGTTGTGTTTATTTCACATCGTACCAACACGTGATGCTGTGTTTACCACTGCAACCATTCTAAAGGGTGTGAAAAGGGATCTCATTGTGACTTTAGTTTTCCCTTCCCTAAGGAAATATTAATATTAGCATTTTTCCTGGCCTTGATGTCCATTTGCATATCTCCTTTGATAAAGGGTATGTTCTACTGTTTGTCCTTCACTTATCAGGTTCTCTGTCTTACTATTGAGTTGTAAGACTTCTTTATATATTGTTGATACACCTTTAGCAGATATGTTTCGCAAATGCTTTCTTCCTGTACGTGGCTCACCTTTTTATTTTCTTTGTGACATCTTTTGAAAAGCAATTTTTAAAAATATTCATGAGGGGCGCCTGGGTGGCTCAGTCGGTTGAGTGCCGACTTCGGCTCAGGTCACGATCTCGCGGTCTGTGAGTTCGAGCCCCGCATCGGGCCCCTGTCCTGACGGCTTGGAGCCCGGAGCCTGTTTCGGATTCTGTGTCTCCCTCTCTCTGACCCTCCCCCGTTCATGCTCTGTCTCTCTGTCTCAAAAATAAATAAACGTTAAAAAAAAAAAAATTTAAAAAAAAATGTTCATGAAGTCAAATTTATGTATTTTTATTCTTTTGTTTGTCCTTTCTTTGTCCTAAGAAATAAACCTTTGTCTACTCGCAAGGTCACACAAAATTATCACCGATGCTTTCCTAAGAACTTTTATACTTTTAATTTTTACATGGAGGCCTCTTACACACACATATACACAGTCTAGCACCATCTGCTGAAAATCAGTTAACCAAATACGTGAGTATCTGTGTGCAACCACACGCACATTCTGTCCCTTTGATGTTTGCGTCTGTCTGTAGGCCAGCACCACACTTGACCTCTGTAGATGCACATAGTAAACTTGAAATCAGATAGTATGATTCCTCTTTCACTTTCCTCTAAAGTTTTTGGAAGTCCTCCGAATTTCCACATAAATCTTAGGAAATGAATCCTGCAAGGATTTTAATTGAGTTTGTATAAATCTATAGATCAATTTAGGAAAGAGGGACATCTCAGCAATATTGAACTTTCTGTGATATGGACATGGGATCAATTCTCCACTTCTGTAGGTCTTTTTTAATTTCTATGAGGAGTATTTTATTGTTGTCAGCCTACAAATCATGCATATATGTTCTTCAATCCATTCTAAGGAATTTCATATTTGAGGGTACATGGGTGGGTAAGCTGGTATTTAACATAAACATCTTTTTTATGTACTTTATTTCATTTTTTGGATTGTCCAGAAAATAGTATCCCTAATGTTTAATTTATAATTGTTTATTCATCAAAAATAAAAACGCAATTCATTTTTTGTACATGGGCCCAGCATCCTGTGACCTTTTTAAATTTACTCATTAATGTTAGTAGCTTTTTTTTTTTGTAGATGCACTAAGATTTCTTTTTAAAAATCATGTATTCTGTGAATAAAGGGAGTTTTATTCCTTGGTTTCCAATGTAAATGATTTTTGTACTTACTTCTTTATCTTTCCCCATTACACTAGCAATTGGGGCGGTGGTGGGAATCAGTCTTTTACCATGAAGGGTGATATTGGCTGTTGGTTTTTCTAGACACTGTCAATTGGGTCAAAGAAGGTCCCTTCTATCTCTAGACTTCTAGTTTTTATCAAGATGGAGGTTGAATTTTGTCAAACGCGTTTTCTGCATCTTTTTAAATGACCATATGGTTTTCATTTTTACTCTATAACTATCGTGAATTATCTTAATTTTTCAACATTAAACCATCCTTAAATTCATGGAATGAAATTCACTTGATCAGGCTGAAATATCTTTTGCTATAAGGCAGGCTTCAACATGCTATTATTTCGTTGAGGATTTTTACGTACATGTTCGTGAGGAAGAGTGGTAGTGTTACTCTCTTACAAGAAGTATGACTTATAAGAAAGTAAAACCACATGTCAATCTTCTTCATGAACATATATTATTCTGATTTTGGTATCAGGGTAATAATACCAGCTTCATAAATTGAGTTGGAATGTATTTCATGTTATTGTTTATTTCTTTTGTGATATCCTTCTTGATAAACACACACAAAGAGAATGTTGTTTTAAATTCTAAAAATTTGAGGATTTTCCCAGATTCAGTTCAGTGTTTGTGGTGCACCTTCTACGGGTTGTGAAATTCACCCAGGATATTTACCATTTCTGACGTTCCTCATTCTTTTTGAAAGACCCAATTTTCTATCTAGTAGCGTTTCCTTTCAGACTGAATAACTTAGGTCAGCATTTCTTCAGTTATTGATTACTTGTATAATTTGCTTGTGTTAGAAAACATCTTATTTGCTTTTTCAGTCCTCTAAAATGTATTGAGAACTTTGTGGCCCAGGTATGGTTATTCTCCAGTAGGGTACTGGCCCCAGTACTGGCTCACTAGAGTTAACTGCGCACCTCTCTTCCCAACACGGCATTAAGCGACATCGTGTTGGTAGCTCGAAATCAGCCACAGTGGGAGTATTTACACCACGGAAATTGGCCAGCCCTACACATCAGGGCTTCGGAGAGCCAGCTATCAAACAGGTATCACCACACTACTGTCTGTCTTCTTGAACAGTCCGTGTGCCTTAACTAGCTCTGCGTCTATCTGCAAGAACATGAACATAAACAGGAACCCCTGGCATCTCTGACTCTCGTTCACCACCACAGGGTTCACTCTATGTAGCTTTCCCCTACTTACCTGTACCTTCCTTCCTCACGTTGAGAAACCTGGCTGCTTTTATCTACAGTTTATTTACTCATTTAGTCAACCCTAGCACAGATGTGAACTAGCTTGGACCTGCTAAATCATACCCATATGAGAAAGAAATGTGGCCGCCAGAGAACAGTGCTTACATGCAGTTCTTTCCATCTTCAGACTTAACAGTATTCAGAGCAAACACCAAAATTATCGAGTTCCTTCCCTCCCCTCCCCCCTCAATGTGGCTACGCCACACGTTATTTTTTTTTTTTTCAACGTTTATTTATTTTTGGGACAGAGAGAGACAGAGCATGAACGGGGGAGGGGCAGAGAGAGAGGGAGACACAGAATCGGAAACAGGCTCCAGGCTCCGAGCCATCAGCCCAGAGCCTGACGCGGGGCTCGAACTCACGGGCCGCGAGATCGTGACCTGGCTGAAGTCGGACGCTTAACGGACTGAGCCACCCAGGCGCCCCATACGCCACACGTTAATAACACAGTTAGATACATCCTTCATAGTCTGTGTTCCGTCCTGGGGTCCCCAATATCTGTCTTAATCACCTAACTTTGCACACAGTGAAGTTCAGTGTTCGTGGTGCACCTTCTACGGGTTGTGAAATTCACCCAGGATATTTACCATTTCTGACGTTCCTCATTCTTTTTGAAAGACCCAATTTTCTATCTAGTAGCGTTTCCTTTCAGACTGAATAACTTAGGTCAGCATTTCTTACAGCCAAGGTCTCCTGGCAGCAAATTCTTTTAGTTCCCTTTATTGGAAAATGTCTTTATTTTACCTTAATTTTGAAGAATGGTTTCACTGAACAATGTTTGAAGAATAGAACACTGAATAGAGTTTCTTTTTTGCCTTCAGCACTTTAGAAACGTTGGCTTTGTTTTCTTGTCTCACTTCGTTTCTGATGAGATACCAGCCATTAATTGCATCATAGCTCCTTTGTAAAGTGACATGCAATTTTTCTCTCCTCGCTTTCAAGATTGGATCTTTATCTTGGGTTTCAACAGTTTGATAATATGTGCTCCAGCAGCGACTTCTGTGTTTTTTCTTCCTGGCATTCCTCTAGAACATCTCCGTCTTATGTCAGACGTAGAATATCTGTACCTCATTCTCTCTTGTCCCTCCTTCTGGCACTCAATTCTATGTAGGTGGAAACCTTTGCTTTAACCGAAGAAGGCACCCAGGCTTCATTCTTTAAAAAGACAAAAAACTGTTTGCTCTTGGATAATTTCTGTTGATGTCTTCAAGTTCACCTGCTCCAGACTGTCTTGTCCATTGGGCTGCTCCACTCATCTCCTGAATATTTCATTCAACTACAGACTTTCTGGCTCTCTGCAGAGCTTTTCTTTAAACAAAGTCAGACTTCGGGGCTCCTGGGTGACTCAGTTGGTTAAGTGTCCGACTTCGGCTCAGGTCACGATCTCATAGCTCGTTGAGTTTGAGCCCGGCGTTGGGCTCTGTGCTGGCAGTTCAGAGCCTGGAGCCTGTTTCGGATTCTGTGTCTCCACCTCTCTCTGTCCCTCCCATGCTCATGCTCTGTCTCCCTCTGTCTCTCAATAATGAAGAAACTTAAAAAAAATTTTTTTTAACAAAGTTATACTTCAAGTTTTAAAATAAATGATAATGAAAGAAGTCTCCATTTGGAGAGGAGCACACTTTTGTGACCTCTATTTCCAGGAGTCCTGGCTACCAGATCCACACCATGAAGATCCAAGAAAAATCCTACTGCCTCCCACAGGGGACAGGAAAAACTGTTTGGAAGTATGCCCAGAACATTCTGTTCTCCTTAAGGGCCCTGCCTCAAGGAAAACTGCTTAACCTGAGCCTAACCTAATTCCACCAGAGCCTAACCAACCTGGAGAAGGAAAGTTCCCAACTTGGGGCTGGGCCCAATCACAGAACTACAGAACACCTCCCTCCCCCAGCCTCAACACCACATCAACAGCCCTCCTCTGTAACACAAGGGTTACACTGAAAGGATATGAAAGCCCGAGACCCTGCTTTAAAATTCCCCAGGACAACCCAAAGACAGCAAGAAACAAGAACAAGGATACCAGGGGAAATCTGGCCTCTGACACGCTGTGTGTCACATGCTTCCTCAATTCCCTTCACCCAGTACATTGTGCTTGGCTTTCGAAAAACACTACAAGGCATATCACAAGGCAAAATACACAAACAGAAGAGACAAACCAAGCATCAGAACCAGACGTGGGTGTGGCAGATATTTGGGGATTATCAGACTAGAAACTTCAAATAACTATCATTACTTTGCTAAGAGTGCTAATGAAAACCGGGCAGCATGCAGAAGCAGAGAGGTGACAGAAGCAGAGTGCATATCCTAAACTGTAGGAAAGCATCAACAGGAGATGTGGGAAATAAAAAAGACCATAAGAGAACTGAAGAATGTCTTTGATGGGCTCAGCAGACTGGACACAGCAGAGGAAAGAATCGGTGAGTTTAAAGATCTGTCAAGGGAAACTTCTAGAGCTGAGAGGCAGAGAGAAAACAGAATGAAAAAGATGAAAGAGAACGTCCAAGAACTATGAGATAACTACACAAGGGGTAACATTTTTGTGATGAGGACACATGAACACAAAGAAAGAATACAACCCATGTTTGAAGTTACAATGGCCGAGCGTTTTCCAAAGTCAATGACAGACACCAAACCACTGATCTGAGAATCTCGGAGAACACCAGCCATATGATAAATACCCAAAATAGACACCTTTGTATATCGTACTCAAACCTCAGAAAATCAAAGACTAAGAGGAAATCTTGAAAGAAGCGGGGAGGGAGAAGGGAGACATATCCCACCTGCAGAGGAACAAGGGTAAGAATTACACTGGACTTATCCTCCGGAACAATGAAAAAAATGAGAGATTGCAGGGGAATATTTACTGTTGAAGAAATAAAACCAACAACCTAGAATTCTGTAGCCAGCAAAATTTCCTTCAAAAGTGAAGGAGAATAAAGAGTTTCTCAGACAAACAAAAATTGATGGAATTTGTGGCCAGTTACCTGCCTTGCAGGAAACATTAGAAGAAGTTCTTTCGGGGCACCTGGGTGGCTCAGTCGGTTAAGCGTCTGACTTCAGCTCAGGTCATGATCTCACGATTCGTGAGTTCGGGCCCCGCGTTGGGCTCTGTGTTGACGGCTTGGAGCCTGGAGCCTGCTTCGGATTCCATGTCCCCCTCTCTCTCCGCCCCACCCCTGCTTGTGCTCTGTCTCACTCTGTCTTTCAAATATGAATAAATGTTAAATAATTGTTTTAAAAAGAAGCTCTTTCAAGAGAAACCAAATTATATACGTCAGAAACTCAGATCTACTCAAAGAAAGGAAGAGCGTTATAGAAAAATAAATGAAGGTAAAATTAAAATGTGCTTTACTGTATTTGGGATAATTATTATATAGTTTTGGCATCTTGCATGCCAGAGTCTATTATTTTGTTTTCCTGTCCCTTGAGAACATATTCCATTTTCTTATTTTATTCACATGTCATGTAATTTTGGATTGCATTTTGGAAATCACAAGTGTTAAGATTTTGAGATCCCAGAACCTGTGATTTTCTGTAAAAACCATGGTTTTCTTTTTCTCAGCAGGTCATTTCCTTGGCTGGGTTTGAACTGCAAAGTCTCTCCTGGGAGGCAGCTCGACTCATGCACGTTGACTTTAGCTGAGCTATGCCGAGTCTGTTCTGCACCTGTGTGCTTCCAGGCTCAATAAGAGATGGCGGTAGACTTGGGGGCCCCTCCCCTGGCTTTTCCCTGTGATGGTTCCCCTATCCCTGCAGTGTTTGTAATTCGGTTTTCTAGGTAAGACGGTGCGGCCATTTCACCTGTGTGCTGGCTGCACTGAGCGCAGGCTAAGCCTCGGTGACAGAGATGTGCTCGTATGATCTCACATCTCTACTCCTGATGCAAGCGTCCACCCCTTGAGACTCTATTAAATTCTGTCCGCTTCCCAGCACATTCAGGAATAACCTTCTTTGTATCGTTTTCTGGATTACAGTTGTTCTCTGGAGGGGAACGCTGTCTGCTAGGTTCTTAGTCTATCATGCTGAGGAACAGAAGCCCACCTTCATTTTCAACAGATGTTTTCATTGGGTGTAAAATTCTCAGTGGAGAATTTTCTTTCAGTATTTAAAGGTATCGCTCCATTTTCTCCCGGCTTACCACATTTCTGATGCAAAATGTATTACCACTCGTCTTTGTACTTTGTATGTAATTATGTAATATGTACCTGTATTTCTCTTACATAAACTGCTTTAAAGATTTGTTCTTTTCAGCAATTTGCGACTTGGCGTGATTTCATGTTTCTTCCGCTGGAGACCTGATGAGCTCCCAGAATCTGTGAATTTATAGTTTTCATCAAATTTCAAAAATTTTTCAGCTACTATGTCTCCAAATAATTTTCCTTCCACCTTTGCTCTCTGTTCTCTGTGTACAGGATTCAAATTACACTAATTTAGACCACTTGACGTTCTCTCCCAAGTTCTCGTGCTCCGTTCTTCCTCCTCTCTCTATGCTTCATTTTGTGCAATTTCTATGGCTACATCTTCAAGCTCACTAATGTGTGTGTGTGTGTGTGTGTGTGTGTGTGTGTCTGCACTGTTTTAATGCCCTTATCTGCTAATTCCATAATCTCTGTCATTTCTGGGAACGTTTCTATCAACAGAGTCCCCCCCGCCCCGTTATGGGTTTTATCTGCGTGCTTATTTGTGTAACTGGTATTTTGGTTGGATAACAGGCATCGTGAATTTTAATGTCATCGGTGCTATCCTGCTTTAAGGAGTGTTAAATTTTGGTCTGGAACACAGTGACATACTTGAAATCAGAGTGATTATTTTTGAGGATATTTTTAAGCTTTTTTGCATAAAGTCCCGAGCAGTCTTTCATCCAGAGCTAACTTAACTTCTAAGGCAACACCTTCTGGGGACTCTACCCAATGACCCACACTAGCAGGTCTCTCTAATCTTGTTGGTGGGAATATGAAATTTCCTGTATCTGTGTGAGTTCCGGGAACTGCTCGTCCTAATGCTTTGCACCAATTCTTCCCCAGCTTGTGGCGATGCACCCCCACCCCCACAGTCGCATATGAACACTGAGGCAAAGACTCCAGAGAACCTCTGCAGGTTCAGGCGCTCTGAGCTGCTGGTCCGCAAACCCTGGTGACCTCTGCTTCGCAGACCTTCAGGTTCTGCCTCCTCACCTCAGCAAGGCTGCTGAGCTCTGCCCAGCGTACCCTCTTCTGTGCCACCGCCCGGAAACGCTGAAGCAGTAAGCTGTGGAATGCTATGGCTAACTGTTCATTTCCCTTCCTTCGGGTATTATTTTGGCCCTGTGCTATTTATTGTTCAAAGCTCAACATCATTGTTTTGCCTATCTTTTATCATTTTCTCTTCATTCAGGGCGGGAAGAAGAGGTCCTTGGTAGGCTTATTTCCCACAATGGGACAAATTAGCAATTCTGCAAATGCTTTCTGTATTCATAGGATTGAGCAAGTTGGGAAACGCCATGATGATGCGTGGTGCTAAGTTTCTCTCTGTTGGCAAAGGAAGACACAAATATGAAATACAGGAGGCTGAGAAGAATCCCATTGTGCCTGAATGGAGATTCTTCTGGTTTTAGAGATGAAGAAGTAGATACAAGAAGAAACAGACGGAAGATTGACAAGAGACAAGTGTATGTTTCTTTGCTTTGTTAGTTGAAAGACTCAGATCAGTGACACCCCATTAGCCCATGTAGCATATAGATCTCGGTTTCTTTCGAAAAAATTTTTTAATGTTTATTTATTTTTGAGAAAGAGAGAGAGACAGAGCATGAGTGGGGGAGGGACAGAGAGAGACAGAGACACAGAATCAGAAGCGGGCTCCAGGCTCTGAGCCGTCAGCACAGAGCCCGACACGGGGCTCAAACTCACAAACCGTGAGATCGTGACCTGAGCCAAAGCCGGTCGCTCAACCGGCTAGATCTTGGTTTCTAAATACAGTTTCCCACTAACAGGATAAGTAAGCTCAATAAGTAACTGATTCCTAGGCTGGGCCACGGAAAATATAAGCTAAGCCTGCAACATATTTTTGTGCAAACAAATACACAAATAAATAAATAAATAATGGTCAAAAAGTACTGGGAACCTGTCAGCACATGGAGGAAAGCAGCTTAAGGGGCTCCGGGTGAGTAAGTGTGAGGCCTCAAAATCAATAATAATATTACAGTATTGCAAGCCATTTAATTTTTTAAGTATGTATTAAAACACATTATTATCCTGTCAGTACTATGGCAATAAATATTCTGTTAATCTCATTATGTAAGTACGACTCTTAATAAAGTAAGGAGAGAGAGAAGAGAGATTAATAATGTATACAGGACAAAGTAAAAATTAGTGAATCTGGGAGTTCCTTTAAAAATTAGTGAGATGGGAGTGCTTTGTACTACTCTTGCAACTATCTTCTAAATTTGAAATTACTTCAAAATTGTAAGTTAAAACCATTTAGATCATTACGATGAAGTTCTAGGAAGTAAACTGACTGAAGGGTCTCAACCTGGAGGCATTTTGGTACAGGGTTGCAGTGGGGCTGGAACCCCGGGTCTTTCATTCCTCAAAGGTCTCCTCTCTCCCGCAAGGGCAGCCCCTGGTCCTCGGGGCACCAGGGACACTGGGGCCTGGGCAGGATGCCATCACTCCTCAGAAGGGGGTCAACCAGCAGCTCCCAGGCCCAGGGCCCACGGCCCACGGCGCAAGACAGAAGCGTGAAAGTCACATGGGACTGAGCCTCCACAGGCGCTCCCTGCGATGTCAGAAATGTCATGGGGAGGTGTGGGGTATGTCTCTGTGGCAAACCGATTCGGAGTTTTCCAGATGCTGTGTAACCAGTTCTTTGTAAGGACATCTTGCCGTTTCAGGTCTAGCTGTGCCTCCTGAAGCCTTCTTCCCCCTCGCAGGCTCAGGAGTGTTTATGAGGTTCTATAATCAAACCTATGTTTTATGCACAACACCTCGGCTACACTTTCCGTCATCCCAAAGCTTATTTAAATATAGGACTATCTGTATCAATTGCCAAAGGACTTCTTTTAAATACAGCTCTTTGATATTTCCAAACTCCAGCTGAACTCGGTGTCAGGAAAGGAAACCACAGCCCGCAGAAATGACAATATCTGCTTTGATTGTGAGCCCTCCGCGAAAACCCGGCGAGCATCTCATTTATAAAAGAATCAGGTGAGTTGGCATCTGAGTGTTCACACCTGCAAGAAGGGACCAGAGCACGTCGGGTTCCATCCACCTGTGGCTTGGAGCACAGGAGCGGGTACACTCTGGTTTGGAGCACAGGACAGGCCCCGTAAGGCAGGGAATCTGGCAGCCTTCGAAGTGCCCGCCGAGGCTTGGGAGACACAGACACAAAGATATTCCACTGCATTCTGGAGACGACCTGATCCTTCTAGAAAGTCCATGGCTGTGAACTGCGTGAGGACGGGACCAAATGGAGTCTGGCAATGTGACGACGCCTCGTGAGTACTAGGAAAAGTTATAGGAAGCAGCCGGTGTGGACGAAAGCTGAGAGCAGGTGGGGTCCCACGGCGGGGGGGTCCTGCTGCACTGTAGCACTGTAGTTGCTGTGCTCCCCTCTGGGCCTCACCTGTCATTGCATCCTCCATCATAGAACAACCAGAGGCACCTGCTCATTTCCAGCACCCCCGGGGCAGGGCGACTGCACTAATGGAGAACTATGGCTTCTGAGTGATTTCAGACCCGCAGTGACATTTCTGACCCGCCCATGACAGCAGAATTTCCCTCCACCTGGACGCTGGCTGCACACCTGGCCATCCCAGGGGATGTTCCAGCCCCTGCCCACATGTCTGTCAGGGGAAGAGGGAGGTTTTCTGAAGGATCTGTGCTGACTCTTCTTTGGGTTTGAGTGAAGAGGGTTGAGCAGATTTTCCTAGAGGCATCGGACTGCAGAAGGGCGGAAATACAGACAGGACGCTGGTGAACTTCACCAGCACAGTCCTTCACCGTGACCCAGCGCTCATCCGCTTCTGGGTGAAGAACGTCCAGGGGTGCCCGGGGGGCTCAGTCGGTTAAGCATCTGCCTTCAGTTCAGGTCATGATCTCACCCTTTGTGAGTTCAAGCCCCACCTCAGGATCTCTGCTGTCAGTGCAGAGCCTGCTTGGGATCCTCTGCCCTCCTCTCTCTGCCCCTCCCCTGCCTGCATGTTCTCTTTCTCTCTCAAAAATAAATTTTAAAAAAAAGTTTAAAAATTTAAAAAAAAAACAATAAATTAAAAAAAAAAAAAAGAAGAGGGACGTCTGGGTGGCTCCGTCGGTTAAGCATCCGACTTCGGCTCTGGTCATGATCTCACGGCTTGTGAGTTTGAGCCCCACGTCGGGCTCTGTGCTGACAGCTCGGAGACCAGAGCCTCTTCAGATTCTATGTCTTTCTGTCTCTCTCTCTGCCCCTCCCCCGCTCATACTCTGTCTCTGTCTCTCAAAAACAAACATTAAAAAAAATTAAAAAATAAAAAAAATAACCAAACCCATGACCACAGCCCCAGTGGCTCCACGAGCCAACAACACTGAGCCCTGGATATAGGAAGTGCGTCTACAGTGGGGGACCTTGGGCTTCAGGGGAACAGAGCAGCGAGGACAAGGTGTCCAAGGGCAGGGATCCCGGACCGAGCATGGCAGGTGGTCACACGGTCCCGGATGAGGAAAATCAGGAACTCCAGAACAATATTTCAGAAGGAGGTAAGAAGACTTAGTCTCACAAAACAGTTCCCCAGAAAAACCCAGGCCCCTCCGAATCGCCACAGAGAGTCCAGGCCCAGCAGGTCTACATTAGCCGTGTGACGAAGGACATCTTGAGCCACCTCAGAGGGACACGTCTGGATCCAGGAGGCTCGCCAGTGTGCATCTCACCGTGGGGACGCCTCGGAGGGGACATCTCTGCGCACAGCTGCAGAGGCTGCTCAGGGACTTACAGGAAGCCAGGGCCGTGTGAGAGCTCTGGAACATTCCACACACAGAAGAGAAGGTGCCGTGTCCGGCCAGGGAGCGGAGCCGCTTTGTCAGGGGAGTGGGAATCATGCCACAGACCAGCACCGCTGATGTGCCGGGAGACAAGGGGCAGAGAGAGGAAGGGACAGGCAGGAAATAAACATAAAATGAACCAGGCAGTCACCCGCAGGTTACTACACCCCCCCCCCCCAGGAGAGGCCGGTGCAGCGGCTGCACGGGGGGAATTTCCCGAGGAGCCACCACGCGTCATCGCGGCCAACACGACCACTGGTTTGTCACTAACCCACAGGGCCCCCTGCCACAGCCAGCAGCAAGGACATGGTCTTGCTTTAGGAAAAAACGAGCCTCGCGGACACTATCCAGAGCCTAGACTGGAGCTGGCAGGCTCTGCCAAGTCCCCAGTGACCACCAAATTGTCCTCGTCACAAACACCATGGAAAAGAGCGTGTGTTCTGGGCACGGCCAGCGCAGGCTCGGATCCCACAGTGTCAGTGAGAATCAGGACACTCACAGCAAACACTGGGGTGTCTCCATCCACCCTTACTGTCCCAAACCACGGTGAGTGCGAGTGTGCAGTTGTGTGCCCGCACACCTTTAGCTACAAATGTATATACACACATACGCCTGTGTGTATATGTGATATGGGCCGTATAAATGTGCATATATTATAGATGCATATAAATATGTGTGTATATTATGTATGCACAAACATATAAATATAGAGATTATATATAAGATTACATATAAGTTTGTATGTAAGTTTATATGTGTGTATAGTGTCCATACATAGATGTAAATATGTATATAATACATAAACATACATAGATATAAAACTATATAGGTATGTGTATATATATGATGCCTTTATGCACATTTTATTTTCTTAAGTTTATGTATCTATTTTGAGAGAGAGCGCGTGTACACATGCACATGATTGGGGGAGGAGCAGAGAGAGAGAGAGAGGGAGGGAGGGAAAGAGAGAATCCCAAGCAGGCTCCACACTGTCAGCATGAAGCCTGCCATGGGGCTCGATCTCATAAACTGTGAGATCATGACCCGAGAAGAAATCAAGAGTCCAATGTTTAACCCACTGAGTCACCCAGGCACTCCTTTATGCACATTTTAAATTAATGGTAATGCCTCGTCTTTCCAAATCATCATGAGCTAGAGACGAAATCTCTTTGCTAATGTGGCACAACTGCCCAGCAGCCCTTCAGGTCCCCAGTCTGCAGGAAGGGGGCAGAGGTGGCCATCTAGAAGTAGTTTGGGGTGCATTGCTGCCGGCTTTTCTCCCCGGGACTGATGGTGCCCACGAGCAGACGAAGGGCAGAGAACACCGCCACCCTCTCCCTCCCGGCGGAAGGATGGGCCACAGCACGAGTTCACACAAACAGACCAATTGAAGCGATTTGCTCCATTGCTCAAATGTTTCACTGAAATTCTTTTGTGGCAATTCAATTGATTCAGGAAAAATCCACACTTGGCTTTGTTTGTCCCTGGAGAATAAATGACCTTGTCCCGCTCCCGACCCCACCAACAGCCAGAAGAGAAATATGACGGGAGCGGTTGGCAGCCAGGAGGTGGTGACCGCGACTCTGCAGCAAACCCCACTGCGTGGGTCTCAACCTCCTGCTGCAATAACTCTGTTTCATAAATATTTAATATTTCAGCTATGTTTTCTTAAACATAAGTTGACCCTTTTTCAAAGTAATCATATAAGTGATCAGTATTTGCACTGCCTGAGGAAATAGGAAATTTGCATCTGGCATGTCTGAGCCAAAATTAAACATTTATACATGTTGTTCACATTGCTTGTCGTTAGACATAACTTGCCACCGCTCTCTGGGTTCGGTTCCCTGCTAGAAAAATGTTTCCTCTTTGAAACAAAATCACCCATGAAAATTATACTTGTTCTGGGAATGGTAGTGTGCCCCTCTAAGATTTTCTAAATGGTCTTTTCAAGGAGGAAAAAGTTTGCCGGGAAAATGCACTTGACCTCACTTGGAGAACTCCAGATCCGAGGGCTCCATTCCAATTATCGCGCTCCAGTAGGGTTTGTTTGCATGTTTTGTTTTTTGCATAATTCAGTTCTTAAATAACAACTTTGCCTCCAGACTATTATTCCTCCCTTGACTAACATCCAAGGGGGAGGGAGAGGCAGACAGTGGGACAAAGAGATGGTGAAGAATAGAGAATGGCCGATAGAAATAAGGATAAAGAGAATTCAAAGGGTTTCCAAAGCCATAGGCTTGGATTTGAATGGTCTTTCAAAGGCTGGAAAAGGAACTCCTTGGGTTTTTTTCAGCCTAAGACTTAAGTAAAATCTTTAACAAAGGAACGTGACCCGCGTCCAGGAACTTGGAACGGTCCCTTCCTTGGACCTTCCTGTCCACACTCAGAGTTTCTGTTTCCAGGACACTGGGTTTGATTTCGCCCATTCCGTGTGGCTGCTAGCCTCCTCCCAGTGAGGTCCTGACTGGCAGGTCTCCGTGCGAGGTCCTTGGGAAATGTTCTGATTGGCTGTTCGTTTTGCCTGTGTTGTATTTTCAACCATCATTTTTTAAAAAAATTACTTAGATGTGCAACAAATATCAGTGTGAACATAATGAATTCTGATAAAGCGAACAATGTGTAAGCACCGAGTCATTAAACAGAACATTGTCAAGATCCCAGAAACCTCTTGAACACCCTTTCAGGCTCGGCCCCTCCTTCCTTCCCCTGTATCAATAGTCTCTACCTGATTTGCTTGGTAACCAGTTCCTAGCTTTTCCTATATCAGCACCGCATAGTTATTCACTGGTGAATACTAAGCTTAGGCTCACATTATTTTATTCTTCATATAAATGAAGCCATCCCCTAAGGAAGCTTCTATGTCCAGCTTCTTGCACACAACACACCACACTGGTGAGACTTGGTCACACTGACGGGTAGAGCTGTGCTGTCTTCCAATTTTCGGTTATTGCAAATGACCGAAGGGCTGAGCAGTCTTCAATATATTTGCAATCGCATTAGGGCATGAGCTGCCTTTGGGTATTTACCTAAGGGTGCAACTGCTAGAGCCTGCGGGCGTTCATCTCACAGCCGCTGAAAGGTTTTCCGCGGCATTGTTCCCATTGACGTTCATGTCCGCGAGTGTATTAGCACCCCCACTGCGTCATCTCCTTGTCAACACTAAGTATTTCTAGTTTTACGTTTTAGCCATTGGCTCTCGGTATCCCATTGTGGTTTTAATTAGTATGAGCAGAACAGCAAACGTTTTTTGTAAACCGCATTCTTGCCTTATTTTATAGCGAGAGCCAACTCTGCAGGACAGCTTTGTTGTCAATCAAGTGAGGACAAAGCTTATCTTTATTTCTGGTTCCTATTCTGTAGCATTTGTTGTATGCCCATCCTTGTGTGAATATAACCTGGACCTGATTACTGTGGTCTTGATATCTGGGAAAGCAGGGTTTCTACTTCGTCCCTCATTGTCAACTAATCTTCGACAAAGCAGGAGAGAATATCCAATGGAAAAAAGACAGTCTCTTCAGCAAATGGGGTTGGGAAAACTGGACAGCAACATGCAGAAGGATGAAATTGGACCACTTTACCCCATACACAAAAATAAACTCAAAACGGATGAAATACCTAAGCGTAAGGCAAGAAACCATTAAAATCCTAGAGAAGAAACTAGAAACGACCTCTTTGACCTCAGCTGCAGCAACTTCTTACTTGACACATCTCCGAAGGCAGGGAAACAAAAGCACAAATGAACTATTGGGACCTCATCAAGATAAAAAGCTTTTGCACAGCAAAGGCAATGATCCACAAAACTAAAAGACAACCAATGAAATGGGAGAAAATATTTGCAAATGACATATCAGATAAAGGGTTAGTGTCCAAAATCTATAAAGAACTTATCAAATTCAATACCCAGAAAACAAATAATCCAGGGAAGAAATGGGAAAAAGACATGAATAGACACTTTGCCAAAGAAGACATCCAGATGGCCAACAGACACATGAAAAGATGCTCAACGTCATTCATCAACGGGAAATACAAATCAAAACCACAATGAGATACTACCTCATACCTGTCAGAATGACTATAATTAACTCAGAAACAACATGTTGGCGAGGATGCAGAGAAAGAGGAACACTTTTGCACTGCTGGTGGGAATGCAAAGTGGTGCAGCCACTCTGGAGAACAGTATGGAGGTTCCTCAAAAAATTAAAACAGAGCCTATCCTATGACCCAGCAACTACACTACTAGGTATTTATCCAAAGAATACAGGAGTGCTGATTTAAAGGGGCACGTGCACCCCAATGTTTATAGCAGTGCTTTCAACAATAGCCAAAGTATGGAAAGAGCCCAAATGTCCATCAACTGATGAATGGACAAAGAAGATGTGGTTTATATATACAATGGAGTATTACTTGGAGATCAAAAAGAATGGATAGAACTAGACTGTATTATGCTAAGTAAATAAGTCAGTCAGAAAAGACAAATATATGGTTTCATGACTATGTGGAATTTAAGAAACAAAACATGAACACAGGGGAAGGGAAGGAAAAGTAAGATGAAAATAGAGAGGGAGGCAAACCATAAGAGACTCTTTTATTTTTTTAGTGTTTTATTATTTTTGAGAGAGAGAGAGAGACAGAGAGACAGAGAACACGTGACCAGAGGAGGAACAGAGAGAGAGGGAGACACAGAATCTGAAGCAGGACCCAGGCTCTGAGCCGTCAGCCCAGAGTCTGACACGGGGCTCGAACTTGTGAACCACGAGATCATGACCTGAGCCAAAGTTGGATGCCGAACTGACTGAGCCACCCAGGCACCCCAAGAGACTCTTAAACACAGAGAACAAACAAAGGGTTGCTGGAGTGGAGGTGGGTAGGGGGATGGGCTAAATGGGTGATGGGGCCTTAAGGAGGACACTTGTTGGGATGAGCACTGGATGTTGTATGTAAGTGATGAATCACAAAATCCTACTCCAAAACCATTATTACACTATATGTTAACTAACTTGATTTAAATAAAAGTTAAAAAACAAACAAACAAATAAAAATGAAAGCTTTGCCCGGTCTCAGCTTCCTTGAGATACTGACAGAGCAGAGGAAGGTGGGGAATGAGCTCGTCCTCCTGCTGGGACCTGACAAAGACGATTTGTCCTATGTTAACCGGCTGTTAAGATGGTCCACATGCATTATTGCCTTCCCGTTCCCCTGTAGGGACCATATTCACTAGATTCTTCCACATACTTACTGCTTCTTTGTTCTTCATTCTTGCTTGTCTCTCTTACGTGGGGATCATTTTTTCCTGCAGCCAATGAACACCTTTAGTATTGCTTTCAGTGTGCGCATGCCTTTGGTCGAGTGTGTTTGCCTGGAATCTATTGACCTTCATCCTTGGAAAACAGTATTGCTAGCTTAGCAATTCTTTTCACACCGCTGTTTTCTGTTCCTTTGTCTGTCTGTCTGTCTGTCCGTTCACTGAGCAGCTTTATTACTTCTTTATCTACGTTTCTGGCCACAGTGCCCTGGGTAGGACCCGACCAGCCAGTGGAGAATAGAGATGCTTATAGCAGACATCCTTCCCTCATTCCTGCTCTTAGGATACAGCACTGAATTTCTCAGCATTAAGTGTGATATTGGCTATAGAGTTTTTCAAAGATGTCCTTTATCACCTTGAGGAAGTTTCTCTCTGAGTTTGCAGAGAACTTTTATCATTGACAGGTGTTGAATTTTGTCAAATGCTATTTTTTCATCTATTGAAATGACTACATTACTGTTTCTCCTTTTTGTCTGTTAATATGGTGAATAATGTTAATTTACATATACAATTTTCATTGCTCTTTGGGATACACTGTACTTGACCACGATGTACGTATACATAAGCACACATGTGTAGGCATGACATACATAGGAACGTAGTCTGTATTGTGTGTATGTGAACATGTGGTACATATAGTGCGCGTGTGTGTGTGATGCTGGATTGGCTTTGCTAATCTTTTGTGATGAACATCTGCGTCTAGATTTGCAAGGATATTGCTCTACAGTTTTATTTTCATGCCCTTGCATGCTTTTGATTTCAGGACTCTCCCAGGCTGCTAA
Organism: Leopardus geoffroyi; assembly: GCF_018350155.1. NCBI lineage: Eukaryota > Metazoa > Chordata > Mammalia > Carnivora > Felidae > Leopardus > Leopardus geoffroyi. The sequence continues at coordinate 86,098,133 of NC_059334.1, read as the reverse complement.
AATGACTGGAGAATTGTTCTCCTATTTCAGAAAATGTGTACATGGTTGTCACTTGTTTTCTTGCTTATTTACTAGAATTTGCTGGTGGAGTTTGCACCTGTGCACCCGGATGGTGATCTTGTGACAACGTAACTTGCCTTCAGGTCGCAAGAACACCATGTCCACATTCAGTGGAGCATCAGTGCTCTAACCATCACTTACTAACCATGGTAGGGACCACTGTCACTTCCACAGGCACTGGGAACACAGGCAGGGGCCATTCTGTGCAGAGCTGTGCAAGACAGCTGAGCACAGGTCGTGCGTGAACAGAAGTGATATCTGAGCCTAACAGGGGAGGATGAGAACCAGTCACTGGGGTGATGGAGGAGCAGGAGGGAAGCTGGGGGTGGGCCCGGGACCAAGCCTCGGCGGATCGACAGGGCCACGTGGCTAAAACGAGGCTGTGATATGCGTCAAGCCTCTTTCTGTTTTGGAAACTTGGGGCCCCGATGTATGTACGGAGCTCGGAAACTCCTCCTACATCCTAACTAGGTTCACCTTCTGGATTTTCCCCTGTAGTCTCCAATCCCTACTCGTCTTCCATGGGTTATTCCAGAGGGGAAAATCGTATGCTAAATTCTAGAGGCAAAATGGTCTGTTTGGGAACCTGCAAAGGGGTCTGTCAGCCAGAGTGTAGCATTGAGGGGGAGGCCATGGGAAAGACTGAGAAGCTGAACACGTCGGCGGCAGGCAGACCAGGCTTCCACCTCCAGGAAGCAGAATATTACCATGAAGGCCATGGGAAGTCATCAGAGGGAGGCTGCGGCTTCTGGTGCAGACAGCTGGGCAGAGGGAGACCCGAGGCTCCATGGATGCAGAAGAAAGAGGTTGTCCAGGGCATCAGGAGAGAGCAAGCCTAGGCTGGCACATGGTGTGCTCAACAAGCCTGCGGGACACCCAAATGGGAGGCCCCTGGGCGGGTGGACAGGGGCTTGGGGCAGGAGAAAACCTACAGACAGACACAGAAATGAGATCTGTGCATCACCTGTGCTGTGGACCGAACGCTGTCTCTCCCCTGCACCCCACCCACAGTAGGGCTTACTGGAGACAAGGTGCGTGTGGATGTAACGGAAGTTGAATGGGTCATGAGGGTAGAGCCCTGGCATGACAGGATCAGTGTCCTTGCAGGACAAGATGGCAGAGGGCTGGCCCTGAGTTTCTGCTTCCCCGAAGACAGGCCACGTGAGCACACGGCAAGAAGGCCGCTGCCTGGGACCCAAGAGGCTCAGCACGAAACCCACCCGCCAACACCGTGAGGCTGGACTCCTTGCCTCCAGGCTGTGAGAAGTACATCCGTGTTGTTCAAGCCGTAGGGAAGGAGAAACTCTGCCTCTGTCCCCCTAGGTCACCAGCCAGGCCCCAGGTCACAGGGGAAAGCAGGGACATGGGCCTCAGGGAAATGAACACCCAGAGAGCAGACAGGCCCGAGTGCGTATGGACAAAGGAGAGCAGGGACAATGGGAGGGGACGGGAAAGTAAGAGCTATTTTATCAGGGTCTGCGTGTGCCGGCTTCCCTTGGCCCCGACGCCCTGCATCTCTGGTGAGAAGAGTGTTTCCTCCCTCCGGGTGCAGGGAGGGGATCTTTCACATGAGAGTTTTCTCTCCTACTTTTGGGAAGAAAAGTGAGGGTCAGTGTCCTTCTTGCTCTGCTGTTTTTTAAGCATCTTCGGCTCAAAATGAGCATTACGCCGAAGTGGCCTACTTTGGGGGAGGGGGCACATTCTGCCACTTTTCAAAGCCCCCCAGCCCAGGGGTCCTGTTACATAGCCTGAACAGACCACGTGTGCACAGAGTTCACCCGCAGCATGGGAGTGGCTGCATGGCCACAGCGAGGAGAAGCCGGAGCACCAGAGCCAAGAGCGACTCCAACGCTCAAGGCATCGCGTGAGCAGAGCCCCCAGGGAGCTCAGCAGACCCCAGTGATAAGAGGAGGCCAAGGTCAGCAGCCTCACAAGATGCCCAGGGAGGTCCGGTGTGATCACAGGAACAAAGTGTCCTCAGGCACGTGGCTTCTGACCAGCGCCTCTGATGGCTCTGCAGAGCCCTCACAGCCAGAATGTGCCACAACCTGGGAGTACGGCCAGGCAGTGACAGGGACACGTGGCTTCAGGGCCCAGGTGTGCACACAGACGACCCAGCTGATGGCCACTTCCCTGAAGGGGTCTCTTGTGGTTATAACCCAGGGTTATAAACAGACTCTGAGAAGCTTGACAGAAACCCCTGGGGTCCCCCGACTCATGAAGGGGGGAGCTGATGCCCGCAAGGCAGGCCGTGCAAGGGACCAGGACCCGGACGCGGCAGAGGTCTGGGGATGAAACCACACATGTGGTGAGTCCCTTGGCTCCTCGCGGAGCTCACTAGGGGAGAACGCGGACCAAAGTCTGGTTGTAGATACTCCTTGCAGGACTCTTGAGGCTGCGATTTTCCAGTCTTCTCTGTGTGTCAGTGGAAGACAGTTTTTGGAAAGAAAGGTGCAGTTATAGAGGAACATGGCTTGAAATAGAAATGCCCCCACACCAAATCACAGTGTCCACAAAGTCGGTCCAAGAGTGTGCGGCCGAGCATGGGGCGGGGAACGCCCAGCGCCCAGATGCAACGCCCGGTGGGAAACCAGCTCCGTGGCCACCTGGTGATGGAGAACATCTTTCACTTTCCTGAACCTTGAGTCTCCTTGCCTCTGTGATGGAGATTTCGGTCCCTGGCCTTGCTGGGGATGTGTGAGGGCTAAAAGGGATGAGCTGAGATAGCCGCGTGAAGGGCCTCGCAGAGGGGACCGTGCACGCTGGTCCTCAGAGGCCGGCCCCTCTGCTCAGACTTCAGTTCGAAAGACCCAGTGCACACCAGCAGGACCCATGTTGGGGTTCGCACAGGTTTACATGGACAACGTGGCCAAGCTGAGTCCACAGTGTGATGCCGTGGGAAGGAAGCCCATGGTCTTGTAGGCGCCCAGCTGACAGAAGATTCGAGGGAGCTCAGAGGCGAGGCCCACCTGCCCCTCCAGCCCACCCTGGCCCACGACCAGCACTGACCAGCCGTGTCACATCCGGCACTGTGGGGTGCTGGTGGCAGGCTGCATTCAGACCCTTAACCACCAGACGCCTTCTGGGAAAAGAGGCCAGGAGAATAGGCGGTTGGGGACAACACCAGCAAGAAACAGACGATAGAAGACGCATTTACCTGGACGGTCTCCCAGGACAAGACTTCCTGGAGGCTGGTGAGGAGAGGCGGCAGGCCCCCACATCTTCGGGCCCATTGCAAATCCTGACGCGCAAACCAGCCAGAGCGGGGCCAACCTCGGGGACGGTTACAGACACAGAAATTGCGTTTTTCTGAGTATTGGCACATAGTACCTGGGAAAAAAATAACCCACTTTAGTGCGGATCCTTCCTCAGTAGTGAGATGGGAGCTGTGAGAACAGGTACCCTGGGCAGGTCCTACGGGAAAGGTCATTCCCGTGATCCGGGGGAGCTGGTGGCTGAGCCAGTATGGAGAAGCCACAAAGCAGCAGAAAGCAGCAGAACCCCGACCAGGCTCCCCGCCTGCCCACGGCGGCCCCGCCACCCTCAACAACTGACCTTCCGATTTAGCAAAACAAAATGAGAGCCAAGCCAGCCTTTCCCCCATTCCGAAAGATGTGAATCAGAATCCCACAAAATCTGCGCAGGAACCTGACTCCCGTCCAATAGCGCTAAGCATGAACCACAGCCCCATGCAGCTGGGTGAGCAAAGAGAATCTGCACAGCGATTAGCGACTAAAGGAAAAGCAGTAATCTGTGTAGTCAGCAACGTTCTCCCATGTGCAGAACTCACTGCAACATCCATCCAAAAGAGAACGTTTTATTTCCCTATTTTAATTTTTTAAAGGAAGTTTCAGATGACGGCGCACTCTGCAATCAGAAGTACTGCTTTCGGTCAAAAACCAAGATGGTGGAATTTTTAACAGGACAATGGAAGGAGAGAGCAGAATGGAACAGGAGAAAACCTCCTCCGCGAATTAGATGACCAGCTGCAGAATTTCTCCCTCGACTGCTGAGAAAAGGGGGAAAGAGAGCAATAGAAGTAAAATATAAACTAAAAGAAAATGCTTCTGTGCTCTAAAACCTAAGTACTGAGAAGTGCAGGCTCTGGGGCCACAGTCCCTGGAGTTCAAGTAGAGACGCGCTGCTGTCTCCGTGCCCGGTGAGCTCACCACCTGCGGGTCTGTCTTCACTATCAAATTGCCGAGGTGCCTGCGGAGGACGCGTTCCAAGGACAGAAGAAGTAATGGAGTCCTCAGTACATTGTGTGAAGAAATAATAGCTTTTATGAATCTCAGAAAACACCAACAATCACCATGGAAAACTTGTGAAGAGATGTGTATCCGCACGTAACGTATAAAATTTCTGAAGTGTAAGACTCACCGTAAAGCTACCGTAAATCTTCTAACCAGATACACAGTTTGACTAGAAAGGAGTAAGAGTGGGGTGGCTTCAGACTTCCCTCTTTTTCGTGGGGGCAGTGTGTCTCTTCTCTCTTCTCCTGCCCTCGCTTACTCAAGCCACATGGCTCCCCCTACACCACCTGCTGTGATGGCCGCCTTCTAGGGGCATGTCCTTGCTGCCTGTCCTCAGCCACATGCTTCCTCGTTGATGGAAGAATATGGAGGAAGCCCACCATGGTTTCCACAAATTCTTGGACTGTCATGAGTATAACAGAGAGCAGGCGAGCGTGTGCCCCACTGGGAAGTGTCTATGTATTTGCCACTGACCGTCAAAAACAAACATGGTCAATGCCAAGCCTTCTTCGCAGGAGCATACAAAGCCTGAAACAGTTTTGTTTTTAAACAACAAAGAAACAGTAAATAAACCAAGCATCTAATCTGAAAATTTAGAGGGGAAAAAACAGTAAAATTCAAAAGAAAAGAAAAATCAATACAGTTAAAAATACAAATGAAGAGGGGCACCTGAGTGGCTTAGTCGGTTAGGCATCTGACTTCGGCTCAGGTCAAGAACTCACGATTTGTGGGTTCGAGCCCCGCATCGGGCTCCATGCTGACAGCTCTGAGCCTGGAGCCTGCTTCAGATTCTGTGTCCCCCTCTCTCTCCGCCCCACCCCTGCTTGTGCTCTGTCTCTCTCTCTCTCTCAAAAATAAAGATTAAAAAAAATTAAAAAAAAAAAAATAAAATTGAAAATATACAGATGAAGAAAGAAATCCCCTTAAAGTAGTGAAACTCATAAATTTTGTCTGTGGGCTTCTCATCATCATGACAAAAACTGATAATAAAGAAAGTTAAACGAATCTAAAAAACATACATGTTCTAATCAAACAGGGAAAAAGGGAATGAAAACAGAGATAATCCCAAACAGGAAGTAAATTTCGCAAAGGTGACTAATACCTACAAAATACCCTATAAAATTTGCAATTAATATTTTGATGCTCATAATGCTAGTACGTTCGAACCTATATCTTTAAAATCTGCATCATCAGTAGCAGAATGAGGTCAGGGGTCTTGGTCTGTCCCGTCCAGAAATTACATGCTGAGCCTCTGGAAAAGTGCCTTGGCACACAGCTAGGGTTCAATCAGTATCTGTTGAATGAATGAATGCGCGATTTACTAAGTGTAGGGAGAGACAAAAGGAAGTCTTGGTGAAATTAAACATATCTTAAAAAGCAAATGCTGGGGCGCCTGGGTGGCGCAGTCGGTTAAGCGTCCGACTTCAGCCAGGTCACGATCTCGCGGTCCGTGAGTTCGAGCCCCGCGTCGGGCTCTGGGCTGATGGCTCAGAGCCTGGAGCCTGTTTCCGATTCTGTGTCTCCCTCTCTCTCCGCCCCTCCCCCGTTCATGCTCTGTCTCTCTCTGTCCCAAAAATAAATAAACGTTGGAAAAAAAAAAAAAAAAAAAAAAAGAAAATGCTTCCAAACTCGTTTAAGGAAATACTGGAAAATATAAACACACAATAACTGTAAAAGAAACAGCACTAAAGGCAGCTAGACTAAGGTGATTTCCATCATATGGTGTCCAATAGTAAAATACAGATTTAAATGGACCTGCTGCATATATCCACACAAAAAGATTTCTGTAGGATTTATCATGAAAAGAAACAGCCAAGTTACACATTCGGAATTATTGAATTTCTCTGAAAATAAAGCAGAGAGGAAGATGACGTATTTTCACAAGGGCTTACATACGCTTTGAAACACACGGGAGAAAATACAGAGGAATCCCCACCCAGGTGACGGGAGCAGGAAAAGCACTGCAGGAATTATTACCAGAGGCTTCTGCGTTTCCTGTGTTTGTAAAAATTCATATAACAAAAGTATATCCGTATATGGCTTTTAGTTAGAAATTAATCTAAAAGATGAAATATTTAAAGCTGCCCAAGAACTAACTTCATAAAATACACCGGGTCCAGGCATTCGTATGAGTAGGTTATTTCAGAAGAGATCATTCTTACGCTATTGAAATTATTTCAGTGCACAGAAACTTGGAACAACCAAAAACAACATTTCTAGAATGTTGAATTCTAGAAAAAGTACATTTATTAATATAATTTGCCAGAGTAGGTCCAAGAAAAATAAACTACATGATTATTGTAATAAATGTTCCAAAGGCCATTTGGCCAAATTCCGCATTAATTCCTGACTTTTATGAATTACTTATAAAATAAGGACAGAAGAATATTTCTAAAAATATTTTAAAATAAGATAAAGGGGTGTCTGGGTGACTTGGTCAGTTGACCACCAGCCCCAACTCTTAGTTTCAGCTCTTGGTTTCAGCTCTTGGTTTTGGCCCAGGTAATGACGTCATGGTTCATGAGATCGAGCCCCACATTGGGCTCTGGGCTGAGCATGGAGTCCACCTGGGATTCTCTTTCTCTCTCTTCCTGCCCTCCCCCCATCCCTCTCTCTCTGTCTCTCTCTCTCTCAACATAATAAACTTTAAAAAACAAAATAATAAAAAATAAATAAGATAAAAAAGATTTATCTCAAATTATTAGCCCTTCCTACTAAAGCAAAAATTCTCATAACTATTACTTTTGAAGTCAATGCGAATTTTCAAAATATGGGGCACCTGGATGGCTCAGTCAGTTAAGCGTCTGACACTTGATTTCAGCTCAGGTCGTGATCTCACAGTTGATGAGTTTGAGCGCTGTGTCAGGCTCTGCACTGACAGCACACAGCCTTGTTGGGATTCTCTCTCTCCCTCTGTGCCCCTCCCCTGCTCATGCTCTCTCTCTCTCTCCTCTCAAAATAAATAAATAAACTTAAAAATTTTAATAAAAAATAAAATATGATACAGCAAAATATAAAGAATTTTTATTATAATTTTTTATACCTGATCTGACTTAGAGAATCAAATCACAATGTATTAGGACAAAGTGTTTTAATGTTTGTTCATGTTAGTAGACCCAAAACTGATCACTTTATCAGAGCCAGTAACCATCAAGTACAATGTAAAAATGCAAAAGATCCATTTATGATAGCAACAAAACTACAATATTTCTAGGAAAAAAATAGCCTAAAATGTGCGAGACCTGCGCAAAGAAAATGTACAGAGTGTGGACGTCACAAAACTTGCACAAATGAAGTTGTATCATGTTTCCAGATGAGACCTTCCAGTATTTATGAGGATGTCATATTTTCCTCAGTTTACTCGACAGGTATAATGTAATTCTAATAGAAATCACAAGTAGATGGTTGTTTCTAAAGCTATTTTGTCAAAGAACATGTATAAAAATATTAGAGAAAAAAATTAAAAATAAAATAAGATAGCAGAGTAATAAGGATGCTTGCCCTGTAAAATATAAAACACACATTTTAGCAATATTCATTAGAATAACATAAATGTCACGCACACACACACGAAGGCAGAGCACCAGAATAAAAACAAAGTTAAGAAGCAAGTCCGAGTACACAGAGCTACTTAAAATTGAACAGTGGGATTTCAAAGAAATTAGAAAAAGATGACATTTAATAAATGATGTGAAGAAAATAGGAAACCGTATGGGAATAATATTTAGGTCTCTGTTTTCCAACCTACATCAAAATACATCTTTGGTGAACTGAAATTTAAATGTAAAGTAAGCCAGAACTGCATTGAAAGAAAATGCAGATGACTTTAGTATGTAGAAGAAAGATCACTTTAAATGTTAATACCAGATGAAAGAAAGAAAGAATATATTTCACTATATAAAAATATAGAACTCTGGGGCTCCTGGTAACTCAGTCGGTTAAGAGTCCAACACTTGATTTCAGCTCAGGTCAACTCAGTTCATGAACTCATTGTTTGTGCATTCAAGCCCGTCATCGGGCTCTGCATTGATGGTGTGGAGCCTGCTTGGGATTCTCTTTCTCTCTCTCCCTCCTCTGCTTCTCTCTCTCTCTCTCTCTCTCTCTCTCTGTCAAAATAAATAAACATTAAAAAAAAATGAAAAAAATATAGAACTCTAGATCAGCAAGCACCATAAACAAAATTAGAAATAAACAAGGCCTGGGGAAGCTATTGATGGCACCTACAGCAAAGGTTTATAACCCTAATGCATAAAAGTTATAGCAAATCTACAGAAAAATATTATTGTGCAAAATCAACTCACAAAAGGGAAATTCTGTATAGCCCATAAACATATGGAAAATATTCAATCTCAAGAGCAATCAAAGAAATGTGAACTATTAACAACAATACAAAAACCAAGTTAACAAAGTAGATTCGTTTTCAAGTGTTTTTAATCTATTAACAAAAACAGTAAGTCACACAATGTCCATATAAAAATAAAAACCAATGCTCACAATGCATTGGATATAAGATGCCCATTTCTGATTTACTAAAAGAAAAAAAATTGAAAACCAGCCATATTCAGATACTTCTACTACCTGTAGAATTCTAATTAACAATGAAAGATTAAAAGTGTTCTAGTAAAAATAAGGAAAAGCCAATACACTCACTCTTCCCACAATTGCTTAAATTCTTCCAGAAGGGTAACCAATGTACTAACACAGAAAAAGAAAAACAAAAAAGTATTTAAAGGGAACTATTCTCCTAATCACAGGGGGAGGTAAGAACCGAAGCATAGCGAGTGTTCTTGCAAACTCTCCCCCACATAAAATGATAATCTCGATGAAATGCTAAAAACAGCTACTTAAAGACATTTAGAAAGCAGAAAGGAATGGACAAAGGCCAGGGAAGGGTTCATGTTATTAAAAAAAAAAAAAAAAAAAGGCAACTAAAAAATGTGAGAATATGAATTTGTGGCATTTGGAGCCCAAGGGGCTTTCCAACAACACTGCTGTGGTCATAGCAGCGGCAGCCCAGCCACCTCGAGGTGCAGGCCAACTCTGCACAGCCGGGGACACCACAAAGGACTCAACGGAAAAGCCGCAGAGATGGGGAGGGATTATTCCTGAAATTCAGCTGCAGGGTGAGCTTATGTGTTTGCTGCTTTGTTAACTGAGTGCATTCCCCAAACGCACGGTTCGAAGGGCAAAAAGCTAACGTCTACCGGGCTTGACATTTCAGAAGACAGAGCCTCAAGTGGTAGAGCTGCTGGAAACTAGCAGGACCCTTGGGAGCAAGGAAACCTTGGAAAAGCTGAGCACCCAAGCCTGAAGTAAATCTCAGGCTAAGTCTTCGGTGGACTGCTAAATTATCTGGGCATAGGTTAATTGTCCAAATGCATTAAGAGCTGGGAAAAATCAGTTTTAAAAATGACAATGAAATATAAATACAAGCAAGTTTGATGTACAAAGGTAGGCTGTATATCCACACTGGGAATTCATAAAAAACAGAGTAGAGATTTCAGTAGCTGTATAAAACACAAAAAGCAAACTTCATCATCAGAGGCCCAGCAACTGAACATGTGAGAACAAGACAAATAAACACTCAGAATGCAGCAGACTCCGGAATCACTATATCATACTCTCCACAATGTCTAGTTTTAAAACCCAAATCAGTAGACATATGCAAATAAACAGAAAAGTGGAATCTCTCCACAGGAAGAAAGGCAGCCACTGGAAAGTGACCACGGACGGCCTTGATGTTGGCTTTAGCAAGCAAGAGCTTCAGAGCAGCTCTTACAAAGAGAATTAAAGGATGAAAGAAAAGTGGTCTTGCTAACAGGAGACAGGAAATCTCAACTGAGAAACAGAGCTGTAGAAAGGGAAATTCATCACTAAAGAGTAGAGCAATGGATTTTAAAATCCATTCTAAGGACTCAATAGCGGATTGGAGATGATAGAGAAGAAAAACTGGTTACCTTGTCTACAGATAAATAGACATTAACGAGTCTGAAGAATGGGTAGAAAAAAAAAATAATAATGAAGAGTGAAAATCATAGGATCAAAAACAAAAACAGAGGAAAGCTTCTTTCAGAAGATCTATAAAATTGAAAAATCTGCACAAATAAAACAGAGAACGCAAGTTACAGAAATCAGGAATAACAGAGGGGACTATTACGGGCTCTACAGATACTAAAATGATAAGGGAATCATAAAAATAATGTTATTTCAATAAACTGGACACCTTAGATTGAAAGATATCCGTGACCTCTGACCAAAACCCTCACCAGAGCAGACAAAAATGACCAACAGTGATAGAAAAAGACACAGAACATCAGAATTTCTACCTGCATCTACCAAGAAAATTCAAAACCTTCCCTCAAAGAAAACGCCACACCAAGAATGCATCAATGTCAACTTCTATGAAACATTACAGAAGAAATAACTGCAATTCTTCGGAAATTCTTTCAGAAAACAGGAGGAAGTGGAGACACTAGCCAGTTGGTTTGATGAGATCCATTTTCACTTGGACAACAGAGCCAGAGACGCTGCGAGGGGTGCCACGAAACAGAAGCCCACGTAACCACACACACAAAAAACCCTTCATAAAACATTAGCAAATTGAATCCAACAATATATAACAAGGGTAACACATGACCAGTTAGTGTTTGTCCCAGGAATGCTAGGTTACTTTTCAAAAATTATAAAATCCACCATATTAAAAAATAAAAAGGAAAACCAGGCACTCTGATCTCCACAGATGCAGAAAAACTACTGGGCAAAACCAAGCTACTCGTGATAAAAAAAAAAATCTCAGCAAAGACTTTTTAGGGAAAGAAAGAGACTTCATTTGGTTAAGGACATCTATGTAAAAGTCACAGCGAATGTCATTCTGAAAAGACTGATGGTAGGGTTATTGGGTTAGGGTTTATAGGGCTTTAGGGTTAGGGTTATGTCCAGGGTTAGGGTTAATGTAACTGATGCCACAAGTCAAGAAAACAAAATAAAAGGTGTGCAGATTAGAAAGAAGAGTTGAAACTGTCGTTTTTCACAGTTGAATTGGTTGTATAAATGAAAAACACTAAGGAATGTACCTAAAAGCTACTGGAACTAAGTGAATTTAGGACTGTTCTTGAAAGCAAGGTCAGTATGCATTTCTGTATACTGGCAACAATTGATTGGAAGTTAAGTAAAAATTTAATTTACAATCGCATGCACAAATGTGAAATAATTAAGGGTGAATCAAATGGAGTATGTGTAAGTCTCATCTATTGAAAACTACAAAACTTTCCCTAAAGACATTAAGTCCTAAAGAAATGGAGGTGCCTGGGTGGCTCAGTTGGTGAAGCATCCGACTTTCACTCAGGTCATGATCTCACGGTCCGTGAGTGCGAGTCCCACGTTGGGCTCTGTGCTGACAGCTCAGAGCCTGGAGCCTGCTTTGGATTCTGGGTCTCCCTCTCTCTCTGCCCCTCCCCTGCTTATGCTCTGTCTCTGCGCCTCAAAAATAAATAAACGTTAAAAAAGAATTTTTAAAAATAAAAGAAATGGAGAGACATAGGGTATTGATCGACTGGAAGGCTCAATACAGGAAAGATACAGATCCTCTTTGATTGCTTTTTCTGTTCAACACAACCCCAGTCCAAAGGTCGGCACGTTTTTAGGGTAGACATTTGCAAGAGGACTCAAGAATGTCTGTGGGGATGCAAAGGATGAAAATAACTTTTATAAGAAGGAAAAATAGTTAGACAGTCGGCTGTGTTTGTGCAAGTCCTCTGAGAAGCCAGTGGGAGGGTGTTACTGGAGGAATCGTCTGTGTGAGAGAGAACAGGGGGGCAGAGGTCGGGAGCTCTGGAAGCCGAGGTCAGGACAAGCGGACGTGAAGCAGGAAGAACCCAGAGGAAGCAGAAGGAAGGCAAGCTGATGGAACCACCAGCGGCTGCCGTGAGGTCTAACGGGTTGTGCCCCGCCTGGGGACGTCCTTGAGACAAGCCCCCAGGACTTCCATGAAAGAGCCTGCCTCCGTTTCTGCGTCACTTGGCACCGCCTGGGAGCGTGTGGTTGGAGCAGCCTCCCAGCAACGCAGGATGGATTTAGGAGCGCGGCTGGGCCCGCGGTCGATCACCCGCCCCAAGTAGGAGGTCCTTGAGGCGCCTCCCGATGGCCGCCACACGTACACCAACCAATTTCAAGACTTACCATGAAGCTACAATAACTGGAACAGTGTAGTGTTGGCAGGACAGGGATACAGATCAATGGAACGGAGTAGAGGGTCCAGAGATGGACCCGCACACAAATCTTCAACTGATTTTTGACAAAGGCACCACTGCTGTTCAATGGACAGAGGAATACACGTCGAACAGATGGCGCTAGGACACCTGCATGTCGACGTGGGGTAACAAGTGATATCACACGCCAAAAGCAGCTTGAAAGTGCTCCCAGACCTAAAAACATAAAAGCTAATAGTATGAAACTTCTAGGAAAAAGCGTAAGAGAACACGTTTGCCATCCTGTGGCGGCCAAGGATTTCCTAGAAAAGACACAAATAGATCATGCTTCTAACAAAACCTATGAAGTAGGTACCTTTACAACCACGTTTACGTGTGAAGAGTCAGCTGGTCACCTGCCCAGGCGCATGTCCCGGAAGCGGCAAACGTGGGGCTCAAACGCAGGTGGCGAGGCTCAAGGACCACGGCGACCCAACTCAGGCCAGCTGATGCCAATTTCAGGAAAAACCTCAACGTGCGTTTTTTTGGCGGGGGGGGGGGGGGTTCATTGCTCCAAAATTATTCTAAGGAGTGGAGGAAAAAGACACAATAACAACAAAGAAAATTTAGAGGAGGAACACTGCCCTGTGTAATTCTTTTTTTCAACGTTTTATTTATTTTTGGGACAGAGAGAGACACAGCATGAACGGGGGAGGGGCAGAGAGAGAGGGAGACACAGAATCGGAAACAGGCTCCAGGCTCCGAGCCATCAGCCCAGAGCCCGACGCGGGGCTCGAACTCACGGACCGCGAGATCGTGACCTGGCTGAAGTCGGACGCTTAACCGACTGCGCCACCCAGGCGCCCCTGCCCTGTGTAATTCTAAAATACATGGTAAAAATACCAAAATTCGAAGTATCAGATGGCACCCAACCAAGCATAATCCAGTGAAAATATCCTCAAATGAGCCTTCGTATCAGTCAAGGTGGTGTGGCAGAACACAGCCCATGTCTCTGGGCCGGAGAATCGCTTAATCCAGGCGATTCTACTTCTGCAGGCAGAAGTAACTGGGCAGCTACTGAAACACAAGTTCGCTCGGAACATGACCTCAAGCCATACCTGAAACATTATAAATGGGTTAGGAATCTGGGAGAGGAAGGAAAGAATCAGCCTTATGTCCGGCTTTACTTACTAGTCCCGGAGCCCGGGGTCTCTCCACGCTGAGTGACGAGGGAGGAAAAGAGAGAGAAAACCCACTTGCCCCGAAGATCCAAGTCTGGACTCCGCCTGTGTCCACGCACCTGTGGGACACACCTCCCAGGCCAGTGGGTGGGAGACGGGAAATGGCCATGTGGATTTGCTCCCGGAGGGCACAGAGCCTGCGGGCCACACGGCACCAGACCCAGCAAACCGCGTGCACACCAGGACCCCAACTGGGGTCCTCTAAGTGTGACCTGACATCAGAGAAGTGACCCCCGTGCTGGGGTGGCAGGTTTTGTCTTTGATTCCCATTCGCATGGGGTGAGGCTGGGGGACACACGAGCAGAAAGGTGGAAAGACTTTCACACTCCGTTAGCAAAGCCAACTCCAGAGAAGCCGGGTGAACATAAGCGTGCGACCGGTGGAGAGGGGTTGTCAAACGCAATGTGCCCTGTGCTACAGTCTGGTTCAGCAGGGTTTTTTTTTTAATGTTTATTTATTTATTTATTTTGGGGGAGAGAGAGAGAGAGCAAGTGACCATGAAGGGGGAAGGGCAGAGAGAGGGACAGGGAGAATCTCAAGCAGGTTGCACACCGTCAGTGCAGAGCCAGAAGTGGGCTTGAACTCACAAACTGTGAGATCAGGACCTGAGCCGAAATCAAGAGCTGGACGCTTAGCTGACTGAACCACCCAGGCTCCCCTAGTCTGGCTTGGTTTAACATGATAGGGACATGTGACAATGCTTCTGATATGTTGCAAAACATCAGAATAAAATTATCCAACAACGTACCCAGAGAAGGAAGGGAAAACACAGAAATACTGACAATTTTCATCTCTGAGAGGTGCCCATGTTCATTTTTACGACAGTCCTTCTATTTTCCGTACTTTGTGAGACTTTTTCAACAAGCATGCATTACTCGTTACAGAAACGCCCGCCTTCCCACTGTAACTACGGGCGTCCTAGTGGGCGGTGTCCATTTTGCTTGGCTGTGCACGGGCTGAGCAGCAGGACTGTGCGTGCCGCACAGACAGCCCCGGCACCTGGGGGTCGGCCATTTAGTGACTTCACGGGGAGAGGATGGGGACCGGTCGCTGGGCTGGGCGAGCTCGGGCAGCTCTCCAGGGGCAGGAAGCGCCCTTGTCCACTCCACCCGGGAGCAGCACCGTCTGGAATGCCAGCCTCCGCAGGAGAGACGTCTTTGGAGGAGACTGGAGTCTGTTAGCATGAAACACGGCAGGCGGCCGTGGAGGCAGGGCCACCATACCGTGTCGCCTCCATGTCCTCGCGTGGGCCGGCTCGGCGGAAGGGGACCCCGACCTCCCTCCCGGTGACGGGGACAGGAGGCTGCCTATGAGGGTCTGCATGGGCTTCCCCGTCTCAAGCCTGCAGATGCCCGAACACAGGATGCCTGGCCTCGTGCAGGGGCCGCAGGGGACAGAGGCTGACGGGTGGCTGGTACCTCCAGGGGACAAAAGGCCACGGGACCGCAGGTGTGTACGCTCTGGCTAGTGCCGCTGAGCGCCACCCACATGGCACCAAGGACACGGAGCCCGAGGGAAGCAGACGGGCCTGGTACAGCCTCCTGGCTCCCCCTTCCCGCCTCGGCTCCCGGGGAGAGGCAGTGTCCGTCGAGCAAACCTTTCCCAACCGGTTTTGTGTTGTTTCTTCGCACGGCCATCGGCAGCAGTGGTGTGCTTGCAGATGTGTGACAACCAGTTCTGTCTGCGGGCGAGGAGGGTGGGGGACATCCTGGTGTCTGTGACGACTTCCATGGTGTGGATACCCCCACCACGACCGCGCTCAAGCCTCCAGGGTAACTCAGGGCAGACAGGGCTGGGGAGACACTGGCTCTGGGAGCCCGTGAGAGCAGGCTCCAGCTCAGGCCGACACCGGGCGCACAAAACCGGGGCTCCCGTCCACGGATGGCACGAATAGAAACTCCTGCAACCCCTTTGGAAGAGAACGTGGAGATATTCATCAAATGCCTTCAAAGTGACCAGGACTGTCAACCTAACAGCATAATCCCGTTTCTGAACATCTAAAGACGCAACGGGCCGAATGCAGGGATGTGTGGGTCTGGAGCCACTGGTGGGTCCCCCCCCCCCAAATCTATGTCCCCTCGGCTACCAGTCATGTTTTCCCACCGTGAACAACTGGAACGTCGAAACCAAAAAGCGATATCCCTTTATTTGGGTGTCCCGAACTTCCTCACCGACTTCAGAGCAAAGCACACACGCACACACACGAGTTACAAATGAGGGCCCTGAACCCACGGAGGTGACAGCAATCACAGCCAACACGCGGGTTCGAGGGGCTCCCTGACGCCAGCAGCCCGCACTCGGCTGACAGGCAGGCGACGGGCGGAAACTGGTCCCGGTGCCCGCTACCTGCACTGAGCGTCGAGATGGAAGGGGCTCAGGCAGAGGGAGGACGAGGCACTGCCTGCAGCTCGGCTCAGATCTCTGACAGCTGCCCGAGACACAGCCTGACGAGCAGGAGGAAAAGGGAGAAGGAGACAGCCTTCCGAGGAGCTCATGACCTGTAGATGGGGCAGCTCGGCGTGGCGCGTGCTTGTGGGGGTGGCGGAGACCACGGGAGACTTGTGGGAGGACCACGCAGGCCCCCGGGAGCGGGCTGGACCCCCCGGGCCGGTGCCAGGCCAGCGCTGAGCGGGCGGACGGATGGACGGACGACTGAGCGGACGACCCCACAAGGCACGAGTGGCGTGAGAGCCGGCTCTCTGCTCCCAGAGCTAGGCAAGCAGCCAGAGGCAGGGGGAGCTTCCCAGGACGCGCCGGCTCCCTCCAAGGGCACTCCCCGCCCCGCACATCCTGCCCCCGCCCTGCGCCCCCCACGTCAGGGCGTGGCAGTCACCGCTTCATGCCGGTTCCCCTACCCTTGCCGGGCTCTCCAGACACCACACAGCCTCATCCTGGCCCCGAGGCGAGAGACACACAGCTCGTGATTCACCGCAGAGTGGACGTGGTCGGGGGGGGGGGGGGGGTCCCTCATCTACGCCACAGTGTGGCCCCTAGCGCTAAGGCCCTGGCAAGGCTGTGCCCCCCAAAACCAGATGCTCCTCTGTTGAGTGTGGAGACACTTGGGCACAGACAGCTGGCAAATACGTCCACAGGCATACTGACATGTGACCAAGGTCCGTCTATGGGACAAACGTCGGGGAAGCAGCCATTTATCCTCAAGTCCCCCCTGAACACAGCCTGGCACTGTCCCCCCTGCAATCTCCCCAAATTCTTCCCGGCGCGGCCCAGAACATGTATGAAACACGGAAGGTTCGTAGAACTCAGTTTCATTTTGGGAGGATGCCGGCCTCTTCTGCCCCCTTTTCCCCAGGAACATCCATACTTGACCATTAAAGAAAAAGGAACTCTTGGGGCACCTGGGTGGTGCAGTCGGTTAAGCGTCCGACTTCAGCCAGGTCACGATCTCGCGATCCGTGAGTTCGAGCCCCGCGTCGGGCTCTGGGCTGATGGCTCAGAGCCTGGAGCCTGTTTCCGATTCTGTGTCTCCCTCTCTCTCTGCCCCTCCCCCGTTCATGCTCTGTCTCTCTCTGTCCCAAAAATAAATAAACGTTGAAAAAAAAAAATTAAAAAAAAAAAAAGAAAAAAAGAAAAAGGAACTCTACAGCCTGGGGGTGGGGGGGATGCACCCCAGCGCCCCCTGCTCCCCGGCTCCCCGCCAGAGCCCCGGCCACATCGCCGGCCTCCCACACAGACGCTGGCTCCTCTCAGCCACCTGCAGACATTTCTTTTTGTTCTGTCAACAGCACCAGTGAAAAGGGCGAGCCACCCTCCTCTCGGGTAACATTTTCACGGAAATTTAAATCGACTCCTGTTGGCTGAGTCTTCTCGGAGATACATAAGCCCTCTACTCTCCTTGGCCCAGTGAAACATGTTCGTGTGGATTTTATATCTTCTTTTAAATGGTTGGTTGGGAGCTTCTGGCTCTGCTTAAGGTCACTGACATTTTAGACACGATCGTTTCTGTGTCCCTCCACGTTGCCACGTGCACACACCCGTGTGCACACGTACACACACACACACACACACACACACACACACACACTCATCCTACTTCCAGAATCGTCACACTCTTACCCATGCTCTATGTGTCTCAAGGGCGTTCCGAGAGAGTCAGTCTGCCTGGTAAGTCTTCTGGGCACATTTCCACAATTATCTACCATTCCATCCATCTACCCACCTATTCCTTTCATTTCACATACTCATTATTATTTTCTTCATTTGCTCCTAACACTTGGGCGCTATGCTGAGTCATGCAACAAAATGTTGACCAAGACAAACCTGGGGCCCTGATCTCATGGAGTTTCCAGCCCAGCAGAGGAGCGGGAGGGTATACGAGGAAGTACACATCTGGTGATGTCAGTTCAACGGCGGTAAAGGCTAAAAAGAAGAATGTTTTCCTCCCTATCAGCCAGCGAACAATCTCATTCATAATGAGTGCACCCCACCAATTCTTTCTCATGATGCTGTGCTTTGCTTACATAATTAAATGGGGTTTTACCTGGCAATTTATACCCCAGGTTTCCCCAGAAGAACCCACAGATCTTACTGGCCTAACAGCATCTCAGGACAGTCAGCTCGAACAGTAACCTGAGAAGTGGGCTTTTCCATCCATATATTTTCAATGGTGGTGCAGAGAGAATAGTGACAGTGGCGTTACCACACCTCCCGGAACCACGCCAGGTTCTGCACACGCATCTCCTTCTCGCGCACCCCCCCTCCGGGGACCCAATGGTGAGGGCGTCCCTGATCACCCTCGCTCAGACCACAGACAAGTCTGACACGTGATGTCCTGCTCCCACCCCTTCCACCCAAGCCACCCTCACACTCCCCAACCATCTCGCCCTCGAGCAGACTTAATGCTTCTCCCCCAGCACGAAAATGTCCCCCAGCTCCCACTTTCCAAGAGGCGAATGTTAAGTATGTTGGTCTGGCTTCAATGCCCTCTGGAAAGTTTACAAAAGAAACTGGTTGGGAGCGGGGGGTCGGGGACACTTCTCTGGAGAGCCCTTAGAAAACTTTGAGCCCTGAATCTTTAATTAATTTATTAGAAATAAATGAAGTTTCACAAAGAACGAAGAGAAGAATGTGTGAGCGCTTCTAAAGATCTGCCAAAGGTGTTTCGTGTGGTCCTAAATGCACACAGGCCTGGGGGGCCGATAAAAAGTGGGCTCCTGAAGCAGGAAGAAGCCTTTAGAACAATCCTTGTCCGATAGGGAAGGCCCACTTCCACGTGGCCATCGTGCCTCATGAGGCCAGAGGGCCCGCCTGCCGCACAAGATGTCCTCACCAAGCTTAATGTCTTAGTGTTGGGGTTTAAGACGGCGTCTTAAGAAGCCGCAGGTGCACCCCGTCCCTTGCTCCTTCCTGAAAGAATCCCAAGGACAAAGTGAGTCCCCAGAAGGACAGGAGAAGTCAGGCTGGCGATTTCCTGGCGCTCCTCCAAGAAGATGTTCTACAAGAAAAGCCCCCTGATCCTTCCTCACGGCAGGAGCAGACCTCAGCCCCGACCCCTGGGGAACGGTGGGAAGGCCATGCCCCCCACGATTTGGAAACCCAGAGTCTCCAGCAGAGCAGACGCTGCAGGGCAGAACCCTGAACCTCAGATGGGCTGAGTTTGCTCCCTGCACCATCATGTTTTGGGGACGATATTTGTAAATGTTTAAAAATGCATAAAGGTTACAAAAAATAATATCACAAAGACTTCCAGGAACTGCCACCCAGAATTTTAAAACAATCACTACTTTCTTCTTTGTTTCTTATTTTAGGAAAATACAAGAATCCAGGAGACAGCAGGGCTCTCAGAGGACCACCCTCCGCTCTCAGCTGTGTCAGGGGACCGCCCCTCCCTGGGTCCCACCTCCTTCCCCGGGAAAGCCCACAGCCAGTGCCTGATGACGGGGGATGAAAAGACCCCACTCAGGACAATCTGCAGGGGGCCCAGGCCCAGTGCTTGCCCCAGGAGGCGGCTGGGTCTTTGCTGGGTCCACATCCCAGCTCATTTCTCCCTTGGCCCGTGGTCACTGGTGTGCATCCCAGGAGCAGTGGATTCCCTCTCCCTCCCCCTCCTCCTCTCTGATATCCTGCCACTCCAGAAAACCCACTGTGAGACAAAAATATTACCGATACAACAAACCCCCTTTGTACTTCTCCCTGGTCCTCGTCTCTTCCTTGTCTTTCCATGGACAACCACAAACACGAATTTTATGTTTATCCTTTGTGTTTATGCCTTACTATCACCCAAAACTGCAAACGACATGCAGTTTGTGTCCTTTTTAAAGAACACACAAATGTTAAGCTCTACTTTCATTCTACAACTTGCTTCTTTATTCAACATTGCTTCTAAGATCTGTCAAATTAATACACTGCTGATCAGGTTCAATCATTATCATCTCTGTAGAGCGCAGTAATCTATATCATAAGTGCACCAACGGACCGTATTAATTCTTCTGTCAGTTCTGCTGTCTGTATTAGTTCTGCTGTCAGCGAACGTGTAGACTGCTTTCCAAATTTATCGCTGCAAACCTGGCTGCAGCAAACAGCACCGTGCACAGCACCATGGACTGTAAGTCCCAGGTAGCGCCCACCACGTTTGCTAGAAATCGCCACGCCGCTCTGCAAACAAACGGTGGTAGGAGTTCACACCCGACAGTATTCTCCCCTCACCATGTCCACACCAACACGTAGTCTTATCATGTATTTCCAGTCTTCTGGGTGCAACATGGTAGCTCACTGTTTGACCCGAACCTCCAGAATTAATACCAGCGATGATTAGTGGAACCGATGGATGGAAGAGAGAAAACTGTAAGTATTTAACCCACAATAGTTAAATCACAACTCTTCTTTCTTGGTTCTAATATATGCACTAACGCTAAATCTACCGAAAGAAATGACTTTGCTGCAACCTACAGTGTTTCATAATTTTAGCTTTATGGTTTTGCCGTCCAACCTACATTCACTGAGTACCAACTGTACATCAGGCATCATTCTGGATGCTGGGGATAGAATTCTAAATATCTTATAATTACCACAGATTCCAGTTTAGATTCCCATCACAGGAGTATTCTGTTTCTTACATCTTTTTATTACCGGATTCTACATGTATTGTCCTACCAGCAGAGAACACATTATGTATAATATTGACCCTTTGGAACTGGAACAGGTCTCTTGTTCCATGGCTCCCAAGTCATTATTGTAAATGTACTTTGGGTAAAGAAAAGGACATGACTTTCTGTGTGGGGAATGTAAACATCGCTGCACGTGTACCATCCAAAATTCAGTGGAGACTCTCCAAGTTTTTGCCCGATTGGTCCAATGCTAAAAGAGGTGTCTTAGTCTCGTGCACTGTCAATGAGATGACAGGCTTGCACCGGTTTTCCTCTTAACCCTGCCCGTGTGCGCTCTTTTTATTTCAAACCTATGCTGCTAACGTGCATATAATTTCGTCATTTCTATATCTCTATTGATTTCTCCTTTTATTACAGCTCCTCAAAATTAACTAAAAATATAATGAGATTCAAATCCAAGAACTAGTCAGAGTTTCTGAAGTGAAGTTAGCAGAAGATTTCAAAATTTGTCTGAATAAATAAACTCCTCTGTTTGTTCAAGAAATATATTTATGTGTCCACAGTGTGCCAGGCACTGTCCTGGGCCTGGGCGTGTACTGATGAATTCCACAGATACAGCTCATTCCTTCCAGGTGTTAATGAGGGAGAGGATGTCACTGGAGTAAGCACGGCTCAAAGACAGCATGGTGAGACACACTTAACTACACGGGAACATCAGGGAAGACCACTCCAAGGAAACACACAGGCTCTGATCTGAAGAACGCACACGGGGGTAGCAAGGCAAAGGGTGGAGACAGGAAAAGAGCTAAACACGGTGTGTTTAGGAGAAGATAGGATTTTACGTACGGAAAATCCAAAACAACCTCCACATGAACCATAAAAAAATAGTAGGAGGCTTTTCGGACTCAAGATCATACCATATCAATTGTATTTCTCTATCCTGATAATAAAAAGATGTGACACGAATATTTGAAAATGTTAACAGTACTGAAGATTGTCAGGTACAGTATCAGAATAAATCCAACAAAAGGTGTGTAAGGACTCGATGGAGAAAATTAAATTTTAAAGAGAAAAAAACCTACAACAAATCAAATAAGACGTAAGACAGACAAATGAAAAGATGGTATAAAGTGACAGTTCTCTCCAAACTAATTTATTAGTTCAGTATAATGCTCTGCAGATAGATTGACAAGCACTTCACAAAGAAAGGATCCAACCAGCAAACAGACAAAAATGCACGGCATTTCACTGGCAGTCAGGGAAATGTGCGTAAAAACTCTATGAGATACGACTTACCCTACGGGCTGGCCAAACTGAGAAAGACTGATAACACCAAGTATTGATGAGGAGAGGGGGCAACCAGAACTCACAATTGTTGCTGACGGGAGATTAAGGGGTTCAACTAATTGGAAGAACATTTGGCAGTATCTACCAAAGCAGAAGATAATACAAACCCTACGAACTCCCAAATCCACACATGGGTGCCTACCCTGGAGAAAGGCAGACGCACACACGCTAAGATATCTGTACAAGAACATTCATAGCAGTGTTATTTGCAGTACTCCAATCTACAAACGATCCAACGTCCACTGACAGTAGAATAAATAAGGAAGCCTTCAAACTGTGGCATATTTATACAATGTTCTGCTGTACAGAATGAAAACAAACACACCATGAGTACCGTTGGCATAGATAAATCTCAAAGACATCATTTTGAGCAAAAGAAGCCAGACACCAATGAACACAAATTATAGCATCCCATTGACATCATGTTCGAAGCCAGGCAAAATTAAACTCCATTTATCAGGGACGCATAATTAGGCAGTAAACCTATAAAGAAAATCAATCAAGGAAATACCATAACATTCAAGATAGCAGCTACATGGTAAGGTATGGATAGGGATTCTGGGACACTTGGCAAAGTCTTAGTTTTGACCTAGGTGGAGGCAATAAAAGTGTTTGTTTTATTGTAATTTGTTAATCTGTATATCTACTCCCTCCCACCACACACTTTTATGGGTTTGTCACAGCGTACAAAACGAAAGAGAAACAACCAACACTACAAATACTATACATAAAGTTTTAAAAGAAATGGAAAGAGGGGCGCCTGGGTGGCTCAGTCAGTTGGGCATCTGACTTTGGCTCAGGTCATGATCTCGTGGTACATGAGCTCGAGCCCCCCATCAGGCTCTGTGCTGACAGCTCAGAGCCTGGAGCCTGCTTCAGATTCTGTGTCTCCCTCTCTCTCTCTTCCCTGCTCATGCTCTGTCTCTCTCTCTCTCAAAAATAAACAAACATTAAAAAATAACTACAAAATAAATGCAAAGTGTGATAACAAGAGTGCCTGGAAGGTGCTAGAGAGACCGTCTTCTTTCAAGGTGGGAAACACTCCCAAAGAGGCCCGGGAGTGTGCATGGTGGCCAAGGCAGATCTCTGACACCAGGAAAACCCGAGCAGGCTTCCGGGAAGTTACTCCACACCCCTAAGCCTCTGGAACAACAGGAAAACCGGGGCAACATGCCAGGGAGGGGGTGTCCCCCACATACTGCCTGGGACGCCCACCCCATCCTTGCTGGGTGAGACCATCGAGGACCCCCAGCCTGCAAGTGAACATATACTATGGAATGAAAGAAAATAAACCTCAAAATGATAAAGCCCTCCTACTTTTCAACATGGGTTTTTCAATAAAACCCACCTCACGGGACTGGGGACAAGTTGCTTAAGAAGCTAACTCACAGAAACCACTAGCAGAGTGAATTGGCTACCATATTTAATGAATGAAGTGTTCCAAACATCAGAGAGGAAAAGATACATTAAAAGGCATGTGAACGGCGAACAAAGGAAGGCACACAAATGGAATTAAACTATGGAAAGGAGCCATTGTCATGTAATTACATTCATGTGAAATTTACCAAGATAACATTCTGGCCCCACCCTTCCAAGATTCAGAACATCTTCTTTTTTCTCCTCTTTATTTGTTTTTAATTTTAGAGGGAGAGAGCGAGGGAGAGGAAGAGAGACAGAGAGAGAGAATCTCAAGCAGGCTCCATGCTCAGTAAGCTGACATGGAGCTTGATCCCACGACCGTGAGATCACAACCTGGGCCGAAATCAAGAGTCGGTGGTTCAACCGACTGAGCTACCCAGGTGCCCCGAGAGGCAGAATATTTTAATATCCACTGTTGGTTAAGTTTGGGGGAAGCAAACATGGGGTAGTCAGAGCTCTAGAAATCGCTGGAAGCATCAGGCACCCCCCACATTTAGAGCTGAGTGTGAACAGCAAAGGTGTGAGCAGGTCTTGCGTCTGTCGCATCACCGCAGCGCTACACTTCACAGGTGGGGAGAAAGGCCCAAAAGAGAGACCCGGGAGGCTGGGTCCTTGGGGCAGGGCTTGGGCTTGGAACTGACCCAGGAGCTCACTCGACAAGACGTTAAGTGGTTTTGTTTGTAGTGTTTTAAGCCACCCTGTGCTTTAGATCCAATTCTTTGTGAAAGAAATATTGTTTCTAAGACGTGACGTATTGGCAAGAGCTTGGTGTCTCTTCATTCTAAAAGGATCACCTCCAGAAATATCTTTCTATTAGGGGCATTGATTTTTCTGAGTCTCTCATATCTTTGCTGCAAGACTTTCCTCCAGGAGCTGATACTTCCGCACTGATGTCCTGACACAAGACCAACGGGTACCTCGCTGGGCGCTGACTCTATCAGGAGCAATAAACAGCAGGCACATCCCCGGCTAATAGAAATCGCCTCCCAGCTCTGCGCCCGGATTGGGATTCCAGACACCTTTTAGCCGAGCCTCTGCAGGGCAGGCCCTCAGCTCCGTGCCTGTTGGAGACTTATTTCCACAAAATATGTTGCAAGGCTACCTCCTGCTCCCTGACCCGTATTAGCATCGAAACCGCCCATGTACCCTGGCAGTGGCATTAGCATCCGGCATGCCTGTTCATTTCTTTCCTTCTTTACTGAGGAAATTGCCTGTGGTTCCACAGGATCGTAACTGTTATGACCAGTGAAAACACCACGCTGAGAATTTCTTGTGTGACCTCACACTGTTGACACATCTATTTAGATCTCAAAATTAAAACCGCACGCCTCGAAAGTCCTCGAGAATAGAGCAAAGGACACCACGGCGCTACATTTCATAACAGAAAAGCATTCAATCGTGCATCTGTTATGTCCCCTAAAAGGGAGCTCCTTTGTTAATCTAAGTCGCCAGAATTTATTAATCACTTACTGTGTGTGAGGCATTGTCTGGGGACTGGAACAGCAGCCGGGGAAACAAAGAGGAACCACAGGCGAGCTCCGCCTCTTGTGGCAATCACGGGCCAGAGGGGGCAGCTCGAGAAGGATTAAACTTCGCCAACTCCGACACCGGGTAAAGTGCCTCAAGGATTACGTGGAAAAATCATGGCCGTTCAGGGAACTTGCGGTTTCCATCACCTCCCACGTGGACTGCTCCCCTGCCTCCAGTCTTGTTCCCCTGACCACGCTGGCCTCGGAATCAACTTTAAAGCACAGGTTTGGTCATGCCGGTGTCTGGGCTAAAACGACTCAAAGGCTCGTGCTGTCCTTAACCTTAAGTCCAAAGTTCTTAAGAGGCCGGTAAAGTCTCTCTCTTTTCTCCTTGCTCACATCCAAATCTTTAACGTCAGTCAGCTCTTTGCAGGTGCCCTGCTTTGCTCTAGAACTCTCTCCCCGACCTCACCCCCTGGCTCCACTCCATCCTGTAGCATCCACTTCCTGTCTCACCGTGGAGATCCCTTCCTCTGTGACTCCATATCTAGGTTGTGTGGCTTCCTGCTTCTGTCCGTCACAGCCCCTGCACTTGACTTATCATGTGACTCCTCACACCACTATTATGAGTGCCCATCAACCAGAGCAGGGCTCTGTGAGGACACACAGGGTCTGCTCGGGCCACCATCGTCACCTCTAGCACCTAGCACGGTGCCTGGCTCATAGCAGATGCTTAGGACATACACATGGATGAGCAAAGGGGGGAATGTCTTCACGCTGTCCTAGCCGTGAAGCATCCATAACTGCACTCAGCAAGTGTGCCTTAGTCCATCCAGGCTGCCACCGCAAATCGCCACAGACCGGGTGGCTGACAAACAACAGGAATGTATTGCTCCCAGTTCTGGAGGCTTGGAGATCCAAGACCAAGATGCCAACATGGCTGTCTTCCGTGGGGTTCTGCTTCCTGGTTCACAGGAACCTTCTCACTGTGTTCTCAATGGTGGAAGGGGGGTGGCGATCTCTCTGGAGCCTCTTCAATAAGGCATTAATCCCACTGGCGAGGGCTCCACCCTCCTGACTTAAGCACCTCCCAAAAGCTTCACCTACTAAAACCACCACGTTGGGCATTAGGATCTCAACATAGAAATTCGGGAGGGGACACAAACATTCGGACCATAGCAATGCAGAAAACATGCTCCTTTTATTGGGAATTTCAAAAGACAGGCATGCAATGAGAAATTCAGTTGGAAAGGCAGGTTGAGGCCAGATCCTAGGAGGCCTTGAATGTCAGGCTAGGGATCAGGGAGGCAAGACTTGTGCTACCTCCGGGAGACTGCCAGGGACAGGATTCACTGCCCCACCTGAAACCATCAAAACAGAAGAGCAGGCAAAACATACAAAAGAGCAGTTCTCAAGAGGCGGGACATCAGGTGGTGAACAACAGTGATGCGTGAGAGGACGTTCACAAACCACATGAGCCTTATTGCTGCCCCCCCGCACTGCCTTGAGAGCCACAGCTTGGGAACAGCAACCCAGAAGACAGGACAGAGACTCCGGGACACTAGGCTGGTGAGAGTTACACAGCGGAGTGCTGACAGAGCGCCCTGCACACAGGGAAAACCCATTTCTGCAAGAGGATGTCCTGCGATATTCAGCCAGGGAGAGCCAAGTACACGTCAGCCTATGTGGCAGGTGGGAGAATCTACATGAGGACAGGGGAAACCTACCCAGAAGAAAACCGCTGAGCCTCACATAGGGCCAGATATGGTGCTTGTTCTCATCAGCCAGACTGCAAAATGTCATCATTCGCGGTGCACTGGGTAAATTACGCCGGAAGATCTTGCCTCAGTGACGGGCACAGTTGGTTCCAGATGGTACCCCCCCCCCCGCCATGGACCCAGCCAACAAATCGGGCGAACAAAACCTGAGACAATCAAACTGTCTCCTATTAGCTTGACCGTGTCCCCGAACGAAGTCCAGTAACAGCGGTGGGGTTGCAAAAATATCCAGCACTGAGTAAAATCTATGATGTCTGCTATTCAGAGATGAACAGATAAACAGAAGAACAGGGAAACACAACCCATAATGAGGAGAATTGATGAGTCAATTGAAGCCAAGCCAGAACTGACACAGAGGTTAGGATCAGCAAAAAGAAACATTAAAATTTATCACAAATGCATCCCCTGTGTTCGTTTCTTACAGACTTGAAAGATATAAAATAACACAACAGAAATCCTCAAGTAAAAACTACAAATCTGAAATGAAAGTTCCACTAGATGGGCAAATTAGACACTGCTGAAGAAAAAATAGTGAGGCTGAAGACATAACAATAGAAACTACCTAAAATAAAACACAAAGAAAGAAAATAATCAAGAAAAATGAGCCAACCCTTGGGCACTTGTGGGACAACCTCAAGAGCTACAATATATGTGTAATTTGAGGACTGGAAGGAATGGAGAGGAGGGCAGAGGAAGCATTGAGAAAATAGTAGCAGAAAAGGCTTCAATTTGATAAAATAATAAACCCATAGATTGAAGAAGCTTAATGAATCCCACAGCATATCCTAATTGAAACAGTGAAATCTTGTCAGAAAGCAATCCTAACTACCTGCTACCTAGGTGAAAAGCACTTTATTATTTTTTTTAATGTTTGTTTATTTTTGAGACAGAGAGAGAGCATGAGCAGTGAAGGGGCAGAGAGAGAGGGAGACACAGAATGTGAAGCAGGCTCCAGGTTCTGAGCTGTCAGCACAGAGCCCGACACGGGGCTCGAACTCACGGACCGTGAGATCATGACCTGAGCCGAAGTCGGACGCCCAACCGACTGAGCCACCCAGGCGCCCCAACAGCACTTTAAATATAAGCATAAAGAGGAGTTAAAACAAAAGCACAAGGAGAATATATACCTGCTAACACTAGTCAAAATAAGGTTGGACTGACTATTTTATTTCAGACAAAGAGAAGTAACAGGTTTTGAAAGTCACTTCATAAGGAGAAGGGCGCTGAACCAGTCAAGAAGCTCAAACAATTTTAAACCTTTACGAACCTCATAACAAAACTTCCCAATACATTGAGTGAAACAGATACAACTACAAAGTAAAGGAGAGAAAATAAAACCATGGTAGCTTTCGCTCAGGACCTTGTTGAAGGAGCAGAGAACCAGCGAGAATGTGGCCTAGTTCGATACCACTATCAACAACCTTGACTGACACAGAACGCCGGACCCAAAAAAGCAGAATGTACATTCTTTTCAGGTATGCACATAAAGTTTCCCAAGATAGATAACGTTCTGGAGGATAATTTAAGTCTAAACAAACTTCAAGGGATTCAAATCATGAAAGTATGTGCTCTGACCAAAACGAATTTAACCACAAGTTAATATATACAAGTTAATAACTATAATAACAAGTTAGTAACTACAAGAAAGATATCTTGAACATGCCCAGATATTTGAAAACAAAAAACATGTATTTCTAAATAAGCTGTGGGTCAAAGAAGAAACCAAAAGGGAAATTAGAAAGTATTTTAAACTGAATGAAAAACACATCATATCAGAATGTGTGAAACACAGCAAGTGCAAGAATCAGGTAGGAATTTATAGCACCAAATGCCGACATCAGAAGAGAAGAAAGATCTCAAAGAAGGACTTCAGCTTCCTCTTTGAACAACTAGAAAAACAACAGCACATTAAACCCATAGTGAGCAGAATAAAGGAAACAGGAAAACTCAACATGGAAGCCAACAAAAAAGAAAACAGAAATGGATCAAATCAAAAGTTGGTCCTTTGAACAGATCAACATAATTGATAGTGATAAAGAAACAGAGAAAACACAAATCACCAACGTTAGGGATGAGAAAAGTAACATCACTATAGATTCATAAGTTATTACAAAGGCTAATAAGGGACTATTAGGAACAACTTGAAGCCTCCTTTCAAAAACATAGATGCTATGAAAGATTTCCTGAAAGGTACAAACTGCCAGAAAAATAGATAATGTTAATAGCCTTATATCTATTAAAGAAATGGCATTTGCAGGTACAAGTCTTCACCCACACCTAATGCCAGCCACATCCACCAAAAAAACAAACTCTAGAATCAGATGGTTTTACTTGTGAGTTATACCAAACATTTAAGGAAGAAACATATGAATTCACCAGAGACACATCCATAAGACTGAACAGGAAGAACCGTTTCCCGATTCATTTTTGAGACCAGCATTATGCAGATTCCCAAATCAAAGACATTATCAGAAAAAAAGACTAGAGACAAATATCCCTCATAAACATAGACTGAAAAGAAATCTAAGCAAAATTTTATTTTAGTAAATCATCAACCAATACGTTAAAATAATAATATATCATGGCCAAGTAAGCTTTATTCCCTAAAAGCAAGGTCTGTCTAACATCTGAAAATCAATCAGTATAATTCACCACATTACCACACTAAAAAATAAAAACTATATGATCATCTTGACGGAGGAGGACAGGCATTTCACAAAATCTGACATCTCTTCTCCTTAAAGACTCCCACAAAACAAGAAATAAAAGTGAACTCCCTCAACCTGATAAGGCGCATCAATGAGAAACTACAGCTGATGTCATCTATAATGATAAATGTTTTCCCCTAAGATCAGGTACAAGACAAGGATGTCTATCCTCACCATGTCCATCAATACTGTATTGAAGCTTCTGTCCACTGCACTCAGGCCAGAATAAGCAATCAAAAGCAAACAGATGGGCAAGGAAAAAGTAAAACTGTCTTTAATCTGAGATGGCATGATCATTAATGACAAAGATTCAATAAGATCTGTAAAAGCTACTAGGACAAGTAAACGAGTTTAACAAGGATGTGGTGTAGAAATAACACCAGCACCCCAAAATCGATTATATTTCTATATCAGAAAACAATTGGAAACTTAAAAGCTATTTACAATAGCATTAAAAATATGGACAATGGATGCATTCAACAAAACGTGTGTAAACTAGTCTACAAAGCATTGCTAGGAGATATCAAGGACTTAAGTGACTGGGGATACGATTTTGTTCACAGGTCAGAAGCCCCGGTCGTGTTGATCCCAGTCCCCCTAAAATGTGGGGATCCGGCGCCACCCAAACAGAAGCCCGTCAAAGTTTTTTGTTGGAATTGAGAAAGGGATTCTAAAATTCACGTGGGATTCCAAAGGACCTAGAAAATGGAAGGAGCTTTGAAGAAGAAGCACGGCATTGGGAGGACAGCACCACCTCGCGTGACAGCTTGCTGTGAGGTGACAGTAACCAAACAGGGCGCCACAGATTTCAAACCAAACCAGTAGGTTGAAAGAAGAAGGAGAGATTCCACAGCAGACACACAAGGATGGACCCTGACCTCTGACAAAAGGGCAACGACAATTCAGTGGAGAAAAGACAGTCCCCTTGACAAATGGTGCAGGGAAAAGCAATATTCTGTGTGCACAAAAATAAAAAATAAAAAATAAAAACAACAGGGACGCCTGGGTGGCTCAGTCGGTTAAGGGTCCACTTTGCTCACGTCATGATCTCATGGTTTGTGAGTTCGAGCCCCACATCGGGCTCTTTGCCGATGGCTTGGAGCCTGGGGCCTGCTTCAGATTCTGTGTCTCCTCCTCTTTCTGTCTCACCCATGCTCATGCTCTGTCTCTCTCTGTCTCTCAATAATAAATAAATGTTACAAAAAACTTTTTTTAAAAAACGACAAACATTAACTCATACAAATATGCCATATACATAATATTCTCTCCGACCACATGTAAAATTTAATGCAAAATGTTTCACAGACTTCAAAGTGAAACCTAAACCATAAAGCTTCTAGAAGAAAATAAAAGTGAAAGGAAATATTTGTGATCTTCATGGAGGAGCAGGGTCCCTACATACCATCCCCAAAGCACCATCCGTACAAAAAAAAAAAAAAAAAAACACTGCTAAACTTGAGTTCGTGAAAACTGTAAGTTTCCACTCTTCAAAAGACCCTTGAAAGAATGGACAGATGTTGGAGGAACTATTTTCAAACCACATATCTGATGGAGGAGTTGTATCGAGAATCTACAGAGAACTCTCAAACTACAATTCAACACAGTAACCCAGTCTTCAAAATTAGGAAAGAGATCTGGACATTTCACCAAAGAAGCGGTATGGACAGCAAGTAATCTAATAAAATGTCCTCAATAGCATGAGTCATTAAGGAAATGCAGATGAGAGCCATGGTGAGATGTCCCCGCAAACCTAGTAGGGCTGCAAAGCTAGAGGAGACAGAGCATGCCAAGTATTGGTGAGTCTGTGGGGGAACTGGAACTCTCCTGCATGTGTAATGGTACAACCGCTCTGCAAAACAGTTTTCCCTACATCTGAACATACATTTAACATATGATCCTGCCATGGTCCATAAAAGAAAAAAACTGATACATGGGATGGACCTCATTAAAATTCAAAACTTCAGCAAGTCAACAGACGCTGAAAAGAAAATGAAAATACAAACAGGTTGGGAGAAAATATTTGCAGAAGATATATCTGATAAAGGACTTGTGTCTAGAATATAGTAAAAACAAACAAAAACACTTCTTACAACTCAATAATAAAAGATAGGCAACCTGGGGTGCCTGGGTGGCACAGTCAGTTGAGCATCTGACTTTTCGTTTCAGCTCAGGTCATGTCCCAGGGTCGTGGGATCAAGCCTCGAATCAGGCTCCATGCTGGGCAAGGAGCCTGATTAAGATTCATTCTCTCTCTCTCTCTCTCTCTCTCTCTCCATCTGCCCTTCTCCCCAACTCACACTTGCTCTTACCCCCCCAAAAAAACAAACAGAAAAAGACAAGCAACCCAATCAAAACATTAGCGCAAAATTTAAATAGCTATTTCCCCATAGACAACATACAAATGGCGAATGAGCACATGAAAAAATGCTCAACATTTTAGTCATTAGGAAAATGGTGGTGAAAACCACAATGAGGGATCATTTCACCCACAATAGAATGGACATAACAAAAAAGGCAAACAACTAAAGCTGGTGAAGATGTAAAGACACTGGATCCCATGTGCACTGTTGGTAGGAATGTAAATGGTGCAGCCACTTCCAAAAACTTTGTCCACTTCTTAAAAAGTAAAACGTGAATTTACCATATGACCCAGCAGTTCAGTTCCACTCTCAAGTATCCACCTAGGAGACGTAAAACTACACGCCCACACAAGAACTTTAGTGTATTTCTTTGCTGCATATTCTGAGCATTTACTCATAATATCCCCAACGTGGTAACAACCTAAATGCCCATCCATTGGGAAGAAGACAAAGGAATACTACTTTGCCACAAAAGGGGAAAACCCACAGGTACATTCTATCACCTGGATGAACCTCGAAAACATTATGCTGCATGAAAGAATTCAGACACAAGAAACCACCCACCATATTGTTTGATTTTTAAGAAATATCCAGAAGGGGCACCTGGGTGGCTCGGGTGGTTAAGCGTCCAACTTTGGCTCAGGTCACGATCGCACAGTTCGTGAGTTCGAGTCCCGTGTTGGGCTCTGTGCTGACAGCTCAGAGCCTGGAGCTACTTTGGATTTTGTGTCTCCCTGTCTCTGCCCCTCCCCCACTCACACTCTCAAAAATAAATAAACATTAAAAAATTATTTAAAAATTAGGGGCGCCTGGGTGGCGCAGTCGGTTAAGCGTCCGACTTCAGCCAGGTCGCGATCTCGCGGTCCGTGAGTTCGAGCCCCGCGTCGGGCTCTGGGCTGATGGCTCAGAGCCTGGAGCCTGTTTCCGATTCTGTGTCTCCCTCTCTCTCTGCCCCTCCCCCGTTCATGCTCTGTCTCTCTCTGTCCCAAAAATAAATAAACGTTGAAAAAAAAAATTTAAAAAAAATTATTTAAAAATTAATATCCAGAGAGGGCAAAGCTACCAAATAGCTTGAATCCACAAAAGTAGATTAGTGGGCAGATAAATGTGCACAGGGAATCTTACTGCATCAGTGAGATGTTCCAGAACCCATTCATGGTGATGGTTGTACAACTCTGTCAACATACTAAAAGAAATTAAAAAAAAAATTTACATTTTAAAAAATCAACTTAAAACAGGTGATACATATGGTATACAAAATATGCCCCAATCAAGATTTTAAAAAGACCAAAGTGGTTGGTTTTTTGGTTTTGGGTTTTTTTTTTTTTTTTTTTTTTTTAGAAAGGGAATGCGAGCAGGGGAGGGACAGAGGGAGAGAGAGAGGGAGAATTTCAAGCAGGCTCCATGCCCAGCACTCCGTGCTGAGCCTGACTTGGGGCTCGATCTCACAACCCTGGGATCATGACCTGAGTTGAAATCAAGAGTCAGATGCTCGGGGCGCCTGGGTGGCTCAGTTGGTTAAGCGGCCGACTTCAGCCCAGGTCACGATCTTGCAGTCTGTGAGTTCGAGCCCCACGTCGGGCTCTGGGCTGATGGCTCAGAGCCTGGATGCCTGCTTCCGATTCTGTGTCTCCCTCTCTCTCTGCCCCTCCCCCGTTCATGCTCTGTCTCTCTCTGTCTCAAAAATAAATAAAAGTTAAAAAAAATTAAAAAAAAAAAAAGAGTCAGATGCTTAACCGACTGAGCCACACAGATGTCCCCTAAGTAGTTAAAAAGAAAAAAAAATTATTAAGGCTGTCCCTGAGTTTTTGAGGATTCATGATCAAAACCGTATTTTAAGAAGATCCAAGCTAGATTTTAGGAACGGCTCCTACCGTTATATGAAAGATCGATCAGAGGAGAATGCAGTGAAACATATATTATGGCTTAAATATCTGAAGTCAGCCAAGTCCCATTTCAAAAGCTCACGTAATAGAGAAGACAAAAGACTCTCTCACTTCTTAAATGCCTCCCTCCAAGGAAAATAATTCCAGCAAATCAGGCAGCATTAAAGACAAGGAAAGCTGTCGGGCGAGGCCTGACTCCCAGCGATCTCCTCTGCTGTGACATCTGACAAAAGCTGATCCAGATTTCCGGATTACACTCTTTATGCAGTAAAATGCTGTTTCCTATCACAGCATCTCCCGCTAATGTGACAAGTCGGAAAACTGACAGCGCTGATGTTCTGTGCCAAAAACCATCCAGCAGGTGACTGAGCTCACTTCACTGTTTGAAAACCAGAGCCATCTGCCAATTGTAGGTGAGTGACACCTGGGAACTCCGACGTGGCGCTTCCGAGAAGATGATGTAGACGCCAATCCTGTATCTGATTTTGACAAAATGTCTTGTTCCGATGTAAATACACTGTATGAGTCAAATATAAATTTTTTGCAATATCAAGGTCTGTACTGGCTTGTAGGAAGGGGGTTTATCTTTCTGACAATATCCCGCTCAGATCTCTAGAACAGAATTTGCCACTCCAACTTCCTTTTAAATTTTCCCTTAATTGTGCCCTAATGCAATCCTTGCTCAGAAACTTTCTTGATATCATGAACACTTGGATTTTGTTCCTATTCCCTTGGAACCAGCTTTTATTCATCGGCTGTCATTCACAGTGCTAGGGAGGGACCATTCCCTTACATTTGTCTGAAATGCAATCACGCCAATGTCATCATTTTAGGTCAAGGTTAAAGTTAAAAGGAGTAAGAACGGATGGAGCTTGGGTGTAGACCACACACTGCCCACACTGGGAAGCTGTCATAAGACATTGTGCTGAATGAAGGCACTAAAATCCTGTACTTGGAGGCAGGCGGGCTTGGGGGCAAAAAGCAGAGGAGACAGGATGCGGATGTGTAGTGGAACGTAAAATATAAAGACACTACTTCGGGGCGCCTGGGTGGCTCAGTCGTTGAGTATCTGACTTCAGCTCAGGTCATGATCTCACAGTCTGTGAGTTCAAGTCCCACATCGGATGAGCCCCACTTCTCTCTCTCTCTCTCTCTCTCTCTCTGCCCCTCGCTCACTTGCACTCTCTCTCTCTCTCTCAAAAAAATAAAATATAAAGACACTAAGTACATGAATAAGCTTAAAGGAAATTGCACAAATACTCAGAGGCTACAAACAAGATTAAAATATGAAATGAGGTGAGTCCCCAGTCTGGTGTCTCTCTGGAGTCACAGACTGATCTGCAGTGACGTAGGGCTTCCTTTGACCATCCCTGCAGTGATGGTGCGTGAAGCCAGAACTTCCACAGAACACACTTGCAGTGAACAAAATCAAGCCCTAACTTGCAAACACGGCTAGCAAGCCCACTTGGCTCTCGTGCCCCGACTCTGGGTGTAACGGGCAGCATCTGCTGGCAACAGTGACATGTCGGCCCAGACCCATGGCTTTGAGAGCCATCTGCAAGATCCACACAAACACAAGCTGAGGACTGAGGTTAAAGTGGTCCCAGATACTAAGTCAAGAGACCCTGGGTTTCCTGGAAGAAGCAAATCCAAATACTTCCCAAAGGGTCTTGCACATAAGGAAGCGGACTCATCAAACAAAAACAACAACAAAGGAAATGAGCCACACGAGCAACAGTTAGAAGTAAGCAGCAGCAGGGTCAGATTCAAATAGATGCCAGATGGAGGGGCGCCCGGAGGGCTCAGTCAGTTGGGCATCCGATTTCAGCTCAGGTCATGATCTCATGGTTCATGAGTTGGAGCCTGAATCGAGCTCGCTGCTATCCATGCAGAACCTGCTTCACTTCCTTGTCCCCGCCCCCCCCCCCGGCCCTCCCCTGCTCATGCTCTCTCTCTCTCTCTCTCTCTCTCAAAAATAAATAAAGCACTTTTTTAAAAGTTTTTTAAAAAGATGCCAGATATTAGAATAATAGATTCAAAATCATGATGCGTATTATGAACAAACAAAAGAGAGACACAAAATAGGGCACAGAACAAGAGATGAATGGTTATGCAGATATAAAAATAAACAGTAAAACCCTTAAAGAAATCAAATGCTATATTAAATTAAAACGCATGAGATTTAAGAAAAGATTTAAGCAGGGGCGCCTGGGTGGCTCAGTCAGTTAAGCTTTCCACTTCAGCTCAGGTCATGATCTCACGGTTCATGGGTTCGAGAGCCACTGTGCTGACAGCTCGGAGCCTGGAGCTGCTTCCGATTCTGTGTCTCCTTCTCTCTCTGCCCCTCCCCTGCTCACGTTCGGTCTCTCTTTCTCTCAAAAATAAATAAACATTTAAAAATTTTTAAAAAGAAAAGAAAAGATGTAAGCAGATGCAGAGAGAATTGGTGAACGGGGAAGCAGATGGGAAGGAAGTGCCAGGGGCACAGCAGAGGGACAAAGGAAGGGAAGACACGAATGAAGGGGTGAGAAAGCTGGTGACAGCTGGCACATGTCTGATTAGGTTTCAGAAAGGAACCAAGAGATTGGGGCAGAGGTAATATTTGGGGATAATGTACGAGATGCTTCCATACCCAGGAATGACATAAATCCTCAGAATCACAACACAATGAATCCCAAAGAATAAACAAAATGAAATACAACATCACAGCATATCACAGACAAGTTGTGGAACATTAAAATAAAAAAATCTGAAGAGCGGCC
This sequence comes from Leopardus geoffroyi, assembly GCF_018350155.1. NCBI lineage: Eukaryota > Metazoa > Chordata > Mammalia > Carnivora > Felidae > Leopardus > Leopardus geoffroyi. The sequence goes on along the minus strand of NC_059334.1, from coordinate 86,061,600 downwards.
AGAGAGAAAAGAAAGATAAGTTGCTGTGGGTGGTGAGCAGCCTGGCAGCGGTCTGCTGGCCAGAAGGGTCCCAGGAGGACACCATCCTCAGTGTAGAGAGCTGCTCCCAACCAAACCCCAAAGACGGAGAAACAAAGACATTTCAGACAAACGAATCTCAAATTTACTGACAACAGATCCTGCCAACAGGGACTTCTCATGGATAAGTCTGGGGAAGAAAAGGAAAATTATTCCAAGAAGGAATTTCTGAGACTGAAAAAGAAAAATGATAAATATGAATAAATTTAAAGAAGCATTAATTCCATTCTTAAAAAAAATGATATTAACACTAACTTGTGACTCTGGGATTCTACTTGTAGAGACAGCATATTAGGAAATTTGAACTAACACTTCCCTGAGGAAACAATATATTTTAAAGATTCGTTAAAGACACTGGATATCCAGTAAGATCAGAGGAAGAAAGTGACCCAAGGAGGTAAGTCCTGCTTGGGGACCCGCTTTCCCATTGGGCTCATATCCAATCTAGAGAACAAGGCTAAGAAAATGCCAATTCCTTTGACAGCACGCAGGACGATGGTAAAAATAAATCTCGGCAAACTAGAAAGAGCAGGAAACTACCTTCCTTGATACCATTTTTCTGTATTGATAAAATGCTTATGACAAAACCGAAGAATAAGAAACTTGACCGCTATTGTCCACAGATGACATGATTGTGTATGCATAAAATCCAAAGGAAGGTATAGATAAACCAACAGAGAGTTTCGAAAAGTTGCTGCATGCAAATTTGATCTGTGGAAATCAATTATACTCCTAGACACCATCAAAATTAAAAAGTACAGTTTACAAAGATGCCATTTAGAAATATAATGAGTATTATGACTAAATCTAACAATATTGCAAGATCGTTAGGCAGGGGGAAAAACATTATTAAGACAACTTAAGGCAACCTTCAATAAATGGAGGAATAAACCATATGCATGTGATTTAAAGACTTAATATTATAAAATGTCAATTTTCACCAGTTGACTCAAAACAATACCAATCAAAATCCCAATCTGTTGACCTTCACAAATTTAGTCTAGAATTTAAATGGAAATGCAAAGGACCCGGAATAGGCAAGGTATTCTTGAAGAACAAGTTGGGACAGCTTACTCTACTTGTATCAAGATGGATTACAAAGCAAAAGTAAACAGCACAGACTGGAACTGACACAAGCATGTACATGCCGATGAGACAGTAGAAAGCCCAGAAGTAGACCCGCGCATATACAGATCCCTGGCTTACGACAAAATGGCCCTGCAGAGCAGCGAGGAAAAAGATGGTATTCTCAAGAAATGATGCGGAAGGACAGTGTGAAAGGAAGGACAGTAAAACTTCTAAAAAATAAAACGATTGCTTAATTTCTCCTTCTGTTGCTTCATTGTTGGGTATAGAAGTGCAACAGATATCTGTACATTGATTTTGTATCCTGAAACCTTACTGAATTGGTTTGTCAGTTCTCGTAGTTTTTTGGTGGAGTCTTTAGGGTTTTCTACATAGGCAATCATGTCATCTGCAAACAGTGAAAGTTTTACTTCTTCCTTACCAATTTGGATGCCTTTTATTTTTTTCTCTTGTCTGATTGCTATGACCAGGACTTCCAACGCTATGTTGAATAAATGTGGTGAGAGTGGACATCCTTGTCTGATTCCTGAATCTCTCAGTTTTTCACCACTGAGGATGATGTTAGCTGTGTTTTTTCCATCATGGCCTTTATTATGTTGGGGTATGTTCCCTCTACACCTACTCTGTTGAGAGTTTTTATCATGAACAGGTGTTGTACTTTGTCAAATGCTTTTTCTGCGTCTACTGAAATGATCATACAGTTTTATACTTTCTCTTGTTAATGTGATATATCACGTTAATTGATTTGCAAATATTGAACCACTTTTGCCTCCCAGGAATAAATCCTACTAATGACTTGAAATAAGGAAAGTTTCCTTAAACAGGAAATAAAAATTATGAACAAAAAAGATAGGATTGATACACCTGAGTCTATTAAAATTATGAATTTATGTTTATGAAAAGTCATCATCAAGGCAGTGGAAAAGCAATCTAAATGGGTAGGAGAAGATATTTATAATATATACAAATGTTATTGACTGAATGTGTCCCCTCAAAATTCATATGTTCAAATCCTAATGCCAAGTTGACAGTATTTAGAGGCGGGGCCTCTGAGAGGTGATTACATCATTAGAGTGGAGCCCCCATGTTGGGATTAGTGCCATTGTAACAGAGGCCTCAGGGAGCCCCCTCACCCCTCTCTCTACCATCTGTGGACACAGTGAAAAGACAGCCATCTATGAGCCAGAAAGTGAGTTCTCACCAGACACCAAATCTTCTAGTACTCTGATCTTTGACTTCCCGGTTTCCAGTAGATACGCGCACACATGAACCACCACCCCCCCCACACACACACACAGCCACCCACACCACACACCAACACCCACATGATGTAAGCATGTTCATTGCTACATTATTCAACATAGTCCAAAATTAGAGCTACACTTAAGTGTCTTTCAACAGAAGAACGAATAAAAAAATTGTGGCTAATTTATATAATGAAATACTACGCAGTATGAAATGAATAAATTATACTCTAGTTATACTCTACAAACTGGGTCACACTGACCTTTGTCAGAAGCTAGTGTCTGATGATTATAGACTTAAATGTGACAGGCAAAACTATAAACCTTGAGAAGAAAATGAGGAAAATATCTTCATGCGTTTGAAGTAGGAAATGATTTTAAACCAGAGAAAGAAGCAAAAACATAAAGGAAAGATGGATAAGGTTTGATTATGTTAAAATAAAAAATATCTATTCATAAAACACACCATCAAGCATGTGATGATCTATATTTTACAGGAATTCTTAAAAAAAAAAAAAACCAGGACGTTAGTATTCAGAATGTGTAAAGAACTCAAATCTATTTTTTCAGAAGCGCCCAACCAACTAAATAGGAAAATAGGCAAAAAGCTCAAACACAACTTTCATAAATCTATGAAAAGATTATCAGCCTCACTAATAATCATGGAAGTGGCAGCTAGAACCACAGTGAGACCCCTTTTCGTATCCAGCAGCTGAAGAAAAACTGAAAAACCTTACGGCCGGAACCTCTAACGAAGGGAGAGAGACCAAGTTTTTGATGGGAATGTCAGATGGTGTAATCAGTTTCAAAGCAGAGTAAGTTCTGGTGATCTAAGGCTCAGTGCGGTGATTACAGCTAATAATGCTGTATTACACATCTGAAAGTGGCTCAGAAAGTAGATCTTAAATGTTCTCACCACTAAAAAGAAATGGTAATCACATGACATGACAGAGGTGTTACCTAGCTCTCTGGTGATCATTTTGCAAAATGTAAGTGTGTGCAATCAACATGTCGTACACCTTAAACTTACACCATGTTCCGCGTCAATCCTATCTCAATAAAGTCGGGGGGCGGGGACAAATCGGCATGACCTCATTAAACGGAAAGACGTGTCTAACCTATGCCCTGAAAGATAGACATGCACGTGAACATGTTTGCTTTTAGATAGCAGGAGACAAATGCAAGACTACTTATAGCAGTGTTTTATAACAGGAAAACCCTGAAAATAATCCACTGGCAGTGCAGTAGATAAATAATTCTATTCTCTATTAACAGAATGCTATAAAGCAGTAAAGATGCACGAACTACGACTCCTTCCCTTTGTCACCATGGATGAACTCACAAACATGATAGGACACACGAAGGGAACTACAGAAGAATGCGTAAGGTTTATATAAAGTCCACAGTTTTGTAAGGCTAAGTAAAATACTGTTTACGGCACACGTGTCGTAAAACACCAGGGGCCGCCAGGGTGGCCACGAGGACACTTGGCTTGGTGAAGATCTCGGGTCGGAAGGGAGCCCGGCGCTATCAGCGAGAGACCCAGAGTGGGCTTCGAAGAGTCCTTCATATTCTCTGCCATTGGTTGGGTGATATGGACGCGGGCGTTTGGTTCATCAGTATGACTTCACAGATGCCACGTATGTTGGGTATATATAATCTGGCCAAAAGATGCAGTATTTTATACGACATCCGCACCGAGCTGTGCGCTGTATGGCTTTGCTTCTCCTCTTACGCCAGAATGCGCCCTGGGTCTCTCCTCCACCACCGCTCCTCCCTGGGGGGCTCCGACTCGCTGCATGTGCCCAGCGCCTGGCTCCCTGGAGCCCGTCTGCTTCCCCGGCTCCCGTGTGGATACCTCACGGTGAACTTGAGCCGACAGGGCCCCGCCACACCCTCCCCCGAGGCACGGTTCTCCCACGTGGCTGAAACCGCTGACAGAAATGTCACGTATGTGAGATGACACGTTGAGTAGCGCTAAGAAAACACCTGATCATGGTCTCTCTGGACGTGATTCGCTCCCATTTGACTCTTCATTTAGCTAATAGTGATAGTGGACACCTAGAGTGACCTCAAGACTGATCCTTGGGAACACACTTTGAACCCTCTGTGGCTGTCTCACCCCGCCCGTGTCAGACTCGGCACTGAACTCTCCCATCACTGGCCGTCAGAAAAGTTTACTGCCAGAAGACGCAAGTCAGGAATTAACTCTTTTCTCCATAGGGCACAGCAAGAACCCCTATTGCCAGCGGGTAAAAACCGCCTCTTCATTCATCCTCAGTCCTGTGACAGCGACAGGATCCAGAGGGAAGCGGGCCAGGCCAGAAGACGGAACGGGGAAGGTGGAAGGCAAGAGCGGACGTCGGCTGTCGAGAACAGGAGGGGCGCCGCTCAGGGCAGAGGCAGCGGTGAGGACTCGCCGACCTCAGGAGGGAGGCAGAGGGAAGCAGGACGGGTCTTCAGTGAGGGGAGGGCCGGCTCTGGGGAGCACCTGGCCCCCGAGGCATCGGCGTGACTCAGTGGAAGCTTTCGGACTCTGCACCACCACTGCCGGGGACGAGGGGCCTCTTCACTGCAGGGACCGCCTGAAGCCGGCTCTGACGTCCCCGAAGGCACCTTCCGTAGCACGCTTGCAAGGGCCAGTGCTGTATGCGAACCGGGCAGGACGTCGGGCACTACTAGGGCGGGGATTATAAGATGTACGTGTGGCCTACGCTGATGTGCAAGTATCATTGGCTGCATTTGTCCCCCACCACCACCTTGCCCACCAGAGAGAAAGCACGTCCCCTGAAGTCTCCCACCACAGCTGTGCTCTCCCCACCCGGGTCTCTGAAGCCAAGTCAGGGTAAGGAGAGGGGGAGAGGGGAGGGATACGCTGGGCAGGCTTCAGGGAGGAGATTTTGCAGGACGTTTTGCGAGGTCTGGAGGCCAGCAGGCATGTAAAGAAACCAGAGAGCGGGAAGAGAATTCTGTGTCTGCTCTACGTTTTTCTGAAAAGAGCAAGTTAAGGAATTGAAATATTTGGACATAAATTTTCAAAAGCGATCTGGAGCCCTGCTCTGTGACGGCTGCGTGGGCCTGACATCGTCAGGTTGCTGGCGACCGATTTTATGTAACTGTGCATCGAGTCTTGGAAAAATAATTCTAACAGAAGATTTTAACTAACCTAGCTGGGAATCAAGCAAGTTAGGGGCCTAGATCACAAGTTCTGGACAAACAGAGCATAAAATGCACCTTGTTTCTCCCATTTTGAATCTGACCAAGCCCTGAAGCCCTCCTCAAGAGTCACCTTCTCGTCCCAGCTGCTTGTAGCGGGGGGATTCTGGCTCCTGGGGGGCAGCGGGAAGTAATGGTGAAATCATTGCCTGTTATCAGGATCATCATCACAATGAATGTTTTAAGTGTCTTTCAAAGCCTGTTCACTGGGGCGCCTGGGTGGCGCAGTCGGTTAAGCGTCCGACTTCAGCTCAGGTCATGATCTCCCGGTCCGTGGGTTCAAGCCCCTCATCGGGCTCTGTGCTGACAGCTCGGAGCCCGGAGCCTTCTGCAGATTCTGTGTCTCCCTCTCTCTCTCTGCCCCTCCCCTGCTCGCACTCTGTCTCCCTCTAAAAGTAAATAAACATGAAAAGAAAAAAATTTAAAAGCCTGCTCATGACCCTCATCTGTAGGCATGATTATTATGATTATTATTGGCATTTGTCATATGGGAAAATCAAAATTCAGAAAGTTTATAAGATTTCCTCAATCTGCCAGCTGTTAGAAGAAGCAGGAATTCAAACCCAGGACTATCTGACTTTAAGGACCTCTGTGCCATCCACAGGACATGGTGTTTGTGATACCAGCTCTGGGGGAGTCGGCCTCCCTTCGCCCACCTGACCGAGGCTCCCGGGGGCACACCCAGAATCCGCTGGGGGTGAATCCCACGCACTTAGCAAAGATCAGGCAAACAGATGAGGCTAACTATTTGCTGATGGATGTAAGGCATTATTAGACATGGGGGGATTTTAAAGCATAGGGAACGGCGTTTATTTGCTCATCACATTGACTTCATCGCAAATTGATCGGTGGTGCTCCAGCAAGAAGGTAGATACACTTCATTAAATGCATCTATTAGCCACTGCAATTATACACACTATATTACTCAACCTGAAAATTGCAATAATTTATTTTTTATTTAAGCACTTTCTTGCTGGAGCTATCACTCTTGAAAGGCTCGCAAATGTGACTAGTTTGTAATCATTTAAACATATTCCCACTTTAAATGTACAAATGGAGTGACTTTTTTGTTTTTTAGAAGAAACAAATCACCGAAAAGCCAGTCTCTCTAAGAATTTAGACTGTGCATGAGGATTTCCTTTCTCCCCACAAACGTCCTTTTCTCGGAGTCCTGCAGAATGCAGTATTTCAGTGTACCGGAGCCCGGTGCCCGCTGGCCCTTCCCAGCTTCCAAAAGGACCCACGTGAAATCAAGCAGCAGGGCACAAGCTCGTGGCAGGAGAGCCTCAGAGGGCTGAGCTCCACGTCCACAGAGTCTGGCGAAATATGACCAGAGAGCCACGAGAGATGCCACTTAGAAAGTATGGGGGACAATACAGCCCCCAGATATCAAACAGTCCAATAACTAGGGAATGTTTTCAAGAGTTACCTTTAAAAGAATCTCCAGTCTCAACTTCTACTCTGGTCTCCTGGGCTTTCGGCTACCAGGATACGTTAGCTTCTCGGCCCTAAAAACACCAACAACTTCCCGATCATTTAAAGTCACTTCCCCCGACTGGAGTCTAATGAGTCACAGTGCTGACTGCAGAGGCAGAGGGAGACAGAGTGGAGGATGGAAGAGGGACCCAGAGGAGATGGGAGGGGTGAGACGTGACCCCCAGAGAGGAGGAGGTCGGGCCACCTTCCCTGCAGCCCAAGGGCAGAGAGGGGTGGAGCAGGGGCGTGGCCCCTGCCGGAGAGGACGTGGAAATAGCCGGAAATAGCCGTTGAGAGGGTGCCAGATGGGTCAGGATCTGTGGTGCTGAACTTGGCTCTCAGAACCCAGAGCTGAGGACAAAGAGCTATCAAAGTATCAAAACCTTGAACCACCTCATGTTCTGTAAGCACTGCAGATGACCGGGTGGCCGATGGAAGGGATCGCACCGGCTCCGCCCCTGCTCCCCTCCAGGCCTCCCCTGCCCGGGCCACTGATGCAGCCCAGAGACGGCAGGTGCGGGGCACCGGGACTTTGGAGCCTGTGCCCTCTGCCTCCAGTGGGAGGTGGGGTGTCCTGCCTGCCCCCAGAGCAAAGAGAGTGACACAGACCTGGCTCCGGGCTGGGAATGTAAACAAGGGTTAGACCAGGCTTTTATTTACTTACTTACCTACTTACTTATTTATTTATGTTTATTTAATTTTGAGAAAGAGAGAGTGAGAGAGACAGACAGACAGACAGTGTGAGTGGGGGAGGGGCAAAGAGAGAGGGAGGCACAGAATCCGAAGCAGGCTCCAGGCTCCGAGCTGTCAGCACAGAGCCTGACGCGGGGCTCGAACCCACAAACCACGAGATCGTGACCTGAGCTGAAGTCAGACGCTCAACCGACTGAGCCACCCAGGCGCCATAGACCAGACTTCGCTAAAGGCTGACTCACAGCCTCCTCCTCCTCCTCCTTAAACAGAGGAGAGTGTGGTGGTCAGTGGGGCCCCTGCTCTGCCACCTCTGGGTCAAGTGGACACCGTGGGGTGGTGCAGGGCTGGAGCAATTTTGCTGCCCCACCACATGGGTGGCACGCTGGTCAACGGGATCCAAGGAGCAAGGGGCTCGGGGGCAGGTGAGAGGCACAGGATGAGGGAGAGCTGAGTGGACCTCCCACAACAGAGAGGGGAACCTGGAGGGGCCCTGGTGTGACACTTCCAGGACATTCCAGGGGCCATCTGCCAGAGAACAGCTTTGGGGATCGGCCATTCAGAGAGAACGTGCCAGAGAAGCAGCCACAGCCAACAAAGTACTTTGACAGCACTCAGGTGCCTGAGGACACATGTCCCCTCCCACCCTGACATAGCGTGGAAGAGGGACCCAGGAAGACGAGGGACTGGACCACACCTCCTTCTCACTACAGGACGCTGGAGCCTCAGAAGGAGAGGAGGTAAGATTGGAGTTCAAGTTGGACACACTTGGGCTTTTCAATAAACAGAAGTGACCAGAAATCTATGGAATGCTGTCCGGATGACAGCAGGAGGCACAAGCAGGAAGTGACACACCGCTCAAGAGCATTCTCGGAAAATACCAAAGTCACTTTGTGTTCGTGCCCCACTGCGTTGCCAAGTCAAACACTAGCGTTTGGGTCACTGGTGAATCACAGTGGAAAAGAATGAAGACAGGCAAGTAGAGGAATGTGTACCTGTGCCAAGGGGCCCACGAGACAGTAGAAGCGCCAGTCAAGAACCGTAGGATTTTTCTTCGGCAAAGCCGGAAGCCAGGTGGGCATAAAGACAGCAAACGATGTGTAAAATTTCCTTATAAACAATAAACCATCATATAAGCAGCTTACAATTATGTCTATTTTCTTCCAAGTGCAATACCTTGAAGTCAGTTGCACCCCGGTGTCTGGTGTTGACTTTCCATGGATACAACAAAGGACAGATTTAGCACCAGTCGTTCAAAGTCTCACATGTTCCAGATGAGTCAGGATCTCCCTACACGTGTCCGGCTACACTCTGGTTTGTCTAAGGGTTTGGGGGCATTGAAGGCAAGACAATACAGAGAATAGGAGCCAGACCGCAATATCTCAAACCCTGTCTGCCACCGACTCTGGGTGGTCTTATGGAGGTTACAAGTCAACACCGCTCTGCCTGTGCTCTTTGAAAAATAAATTTTTTTAAGAGAGAGAGAGAGAGAGAGAGAGAGCGCATGAGTACATGTGAGTGGGAGAGGAGAAGAAAGAGAGGGAGAGAGAATCCCAAGCAGGTTCCATACTCAGCACAGAGCCCAGCGTGGGGTTCAATGTTATGACTATGAGATCATGACCTGAGCCGCAATCAAGAGTCGGCCGCTTAACCCCCTGAGTTTCTCAACTTCATATGGAAACACAGCTTCAAGCCCCCACTCCCAACAGGAATACCACCACGATGCTACAGAGAAATCCTGGAGCTACCTCTCCCCCCAAAGCCTATTTACACTGCAAGAGAGCCCCATCCGTGGGCAGGGCTAAGTTACGGGACAGAGGACGTTTTGGCCACCTCCTTCCTATTCAGGGCAGATCTGTGGGCCTCTCCCCATGTCCACTGCTGTGTCTCTCTCAGTGTCAGTGCAGGCAGTTAAAGTGTGCTGTCCACTTCGTCTTGACGGGGCATCACGATATACTCAACCCTCCAGCACTGACTCACTCAGCGGGGCCCACAACCCAAATGGAATGATCTAAGTCGGGTAGATGAGCGCATTTTTTGAAGCCTCCATTTTTCAGTGCCTGCAGTTGGGTCCAGCAACCCGGACATCCATTTGTCAGCTAAAAACCTGCAACTGAGAGGGAAGACAGAGAATGTTTTGCTCAATTTAGAGTCTACTTGAAATTAATGGAGAATAAACGTTCCAAATTCAAACCTTTCAAGGGACAGTTTCCATTAAGCCCGAGCTCAGCTTCATTTCTGATCCACTGTTGCAAGGAGTAACAGCTGTTAGGGGCTCTGTAACTGCGATCAAACCACGGAGGCCATAAACTTTGAAAAGAAAACTCTCTTTCTGATGGTCACCGGGAGAAAAGAGAAGTGAATGGCACATTTGATGAAATCTGATCACACCGTGAAGGCCCGCCAAGTCCTCGAAGCTGCACTAAAGGTCGCTGTGTGGAGATGCGAACCCATCAAACTACTTCCCCTCACTCCCCTTCCGTGGGCAAGGCAAGCCTGATGAGGCAGATGAGTGGTAAGGGAGTGAGGGGGAGGAGAAGCCCGCCCCAACAGGTCTGCTGTGGGCAGAATGCAACGGGCACTGTGAGGAGGGGCCGGAGAGGACCTCCTTCAGCCTGTAGGCCTTTCAGTTGTCTGGCTCCTATGTCCAGGGCAGCCCGGACTTGAGAACACATGACCAATCAAGCTCACACACTCCTTCATACAAGTTTACAGCCCCAAAAGTAAGGCAGACAGGGGGCTAAATACCTGTACCAAAAAAAAAAAAAAAAAAAGTCCCTTTTATGGATGGCAGATGGCAGCTGCTATCATACCCGAGCAAATTCTGCATCAATGTATCCTAGAGAATGTCTGCATCATTAGAGACCGCTCTGTTGTGTTGTCCATGGGCCGGAGTGGACAGGAGGACAGCAGACAGGGGATGAGAGCAACAGTCCAGGCGGGAAATGAGTCAGCTGGGGTGGATAAAGACTCCCAGAACATGGAAATAGACCATCAGATGTGGGGGGATGGTTTCTGGCCTCGGCGATGATGGCCCATGGTGCCCTTGCTGATATGGAATATTCTACAGGAGGAAGAGAGAAAGACTCTCCTAATATGCTCCCTCTACGAGTCCCTCCCAGACCAACAAAACCAGACGTGACCTGCTGGTCTCCTAACAATGTACAGCACATTTCCTGCCTCCAGTACAGTGAGTACCACGCACACAGATACTGTAGTGTCACGGGGGAGACAGCAGCCAGCTGTGTCCAAAGGGATAAAACGTCAAGAGAGATAAAGACGAAACCTTTCTGCTGGATTCAGCAACATGGAGGACGTGGGCTGCCCTAAGAAGGACGTTTTGGTGAAGTGGTGGGAAGAGAATGGAGGTAAAAGCCAGCTGGACAGCACAAAGGAAGGAACGGGAAGGAAAAAGGACAGAAGGAGGTGAGGATCTCTTCAAAAATTTGGCAGCAAGGAATCTTCCTGAGGACAGGGACCATTACTTTTCCAGAGTCTGTCAAAGTACCAGGCATATGATATGAGGTGCATAAATGTTTCATGGATAGATGGATGAATGAGTGAATGAATGAATGAATGCCTTTCTGTGGAGGCTCAGAATAGGAAGAGATCAAAACCAGGTGGGCAGGCTGGAAGGGCAGGAGACTGAGCCGAAATGTGGGCCTCAAGGGGAAGCCCTGGAGATGGTCACGGCTCCAAAGACGATGTTCTGTAGGAGCAGGGGAGATATGGGGCATCCCACACAAAAGAAGCCGTAAGCCCTCAGTCGCTACATGGGAGGTGAGCCTGAATATGCTGACTGAGTCTAGACTGGAGAGCCTCGCTGCCATGCTGAAAGTCCTCTACCTACTTCAAGAGGTCATGGGGAAATATCCAAGGCCTGTGAGCAGAATACTTCACAGTAGGTCCCACGCAGACGGCTCAAATGAGGACATAGGCAGGGCAGGAGAGGGACTGCAAAGAAAACGCATGTTTCCTGGAGTTGAGGCAGAAGGAGCTCAGCCAAGGACATGAGGACAGGGGCTGGTTAAAGGGGCCGTGCTTCATCAACCAACTGAGTCTTCCTGGAGGAGGCTCTTTTAAATGAGCCTCAGAAACTTACAGCCTTGAGATCTAGCATCTGATCCGGTGTCTTGCTGGATGCTGATGGGCAGAGCTAAGACTTAAGGTCCTGTAGAAAATCTGAATATAACCTCCTCCAGATTCCAGCATCAGGAGAGAAACAGCACACGTCTAGGATGAAAGTAGGTTGCAAGTGCAAAAAATAGTCATTACTGTCCAGGGAGGGTATGTTTTACCAGCTCAGTAAATGAGATCCAGAGGGACACAGCCCCTGGGAGAGTGGACGGGGCTGTTCCCGTGAACATTCTAGAAGTCTCTGGCAGCTCCCGAGTGAGCAGCCCAGGAGAACAGGAAGAACTAATGCATCTACAGAGAACCCACCATGAAGGGAGAGGAGGAAAGTCAGGGTCACAGGCCTCAAATGTGGGATTTTAGCCTTGAAAAGAGAAAGAGGTCGTGACTTCTAACTTCAAGTGCAGATGAAGTTTTAGGGTAGGAGAATTAACCAGGTGATGCCAGAACCATCATCCTTGAGTCCTAATTCCATAGCATTTTCCACTCACCAGGTGAAGGTATGGGCATAGAAGCACTTGATAAAAGTTGGATGGAAAATAAATCAGTGTGAGGTTTTTAAAAATTACAGACAGGTGCATCACCATCCACATCCACCATCCCACAGCTCAGAGGCTTTTATGAGGCGATCCCGCCATTAGGTCATCCGATGCCTGACTCATTCACTGGTCAACAACACTGAAACCCTCTCCTGGCTGAGGACCACTTCTGGACCCCTGGGCTAAGAGTGAATTTTGACCCTCTGCTCTGCGAGACTTACTCTGTTCACAGATCCCACTGGGGCTCACCGTCAACACAGAAGCTATTACCCAACTGGAATGGCCCAAGGGCTTTGGGGACCAACAGCACTTTCCCGTTGATGTGCACATCTAGCAAATCCAGAGTCTCATTTTTCATAAAGATGTACAGGATCAGGATCTTCCCAAATTATTTTCCAAAAGAAATTAGTATGCAAATAAATGCTCTTCCTGCTGTAACTTTACCAACTTTGATTTTGAAGCAGGTGGCAATCAGTTTGTATTTATTTTGGGAGAACAGCTTGGACTTGATGCTACTTCCTAAGTACCTTGTACCCTCCGAGGAGACACGTTCAACTTCAATGTGGTGATGATATGATTCAGTTAGAAGAGCCACCTCTCCTAATTAGCCTGATTGGAAATTCAACAAAACTTGATGCACCACTCACTAGGGAAATCCCCCAGCATAATGTTTGCAAGCATGCAAAACAGTCCCAGTGACAACGTGCAGAGAAAAACCACAGCCTCCTGCCCCAGCTCCCAAGTCAGACCCTCCCAACGCCTGCCTCCCAGCCGCTGTGCATGATGACCAGGCAAAAGTGGTCCCCAGCACCCTGGACGGACCTGCTGTCGGGTGTCAGGGTGCTGTGCCCAGCCCAGGCCTGCTGGGAACGAGTGCCAGATGCAGGGCTCCTCATTTTCAGATAAGTCAGAACGATGTCCCAGGTTCCCCACTCTGTCTTCATGGTATTTTCCTCTGTCACACCTCTCACAACTGTAATGAAACTATGACTTATCTAATTATTTGATTAATGTCTGCCTCCCCCCACCAGATGAAGGTCTGTTATGCCAGGGACCTATCCCATTATCCTCGCACCAATGAACGTCGTGTCTGACATAGAGACATTCGATGGAGAGTTGGTGAATGAATGAATCAATAAACCAACGAATCGATGCTCTACAGTGACATCTATTTTCTCTTCATTTGGGGCATTCGGTTTTGAAGAACACTGCTGGAGTTACCGGAAAGAACCGGAAGCGGCAGTGGCCCCCTCTCTTTGGCAGAGTCATGCATATCAGAACAGGATCACGATGGAGTCCTCTTACAGCCCGGTGTGTCTGGATCCCACGCCATCGGACCCCAGCAGGGCTCCATGACAGTGAGCCCCAGACGCATCCCAGCCAAGACATACCTGCTCCTGGGTCACCCGTGTGGGGTGACAGGTGAGCTGGCCTCCCAGGCTGATTCTGAATTGCACTGGCCCCCACGCCGCCTCCCTGCACGGAGGGCACATGCGGCACAGAGAGCTGTGTGTTCCCCGTGTTTACGAAGCAGTGGACGGGTCACAGGTCTGTGTGGGAATTACAGGTTTTAGAGCTTAGCAACTGAAAAATGCAGAAAGACCTTTTGTTACCAAAATAGAAAACAAAATGCTGATTTCTTTCCTCCAAAGAGAAAAGGCTATTTCCCAGAGATCGCAATATGAGGGCAAGAATCATCTTTGGGTGAGTTGGAAATGGCTCTCCGTCCCAGGAGTTTGGGCAGGTAATTCGCCCACATGTGATAAGCCAGGAATGCTCTTCAACCGTGGCGAGGGAGGATGCCCGCAGACTTGCGCTGATTGTCACTGAATACCTCCCGGACGCGTGGCCGTCCACGAGGGGCTCAAAAGCAGGGATGTGGTACCATCTGTATCGCACGAAGGAAGCCCCACACTCAGGACCGCGGAGCAGGCTGAGTCCTCCTTATATCACCATACACCTGCTTCCTACGCCCTTCCTTCTTCATGCCCCCCATCACTCTTCCCTCTACTTGTACCCCACCTCCCAGAGGGAGCCCCACTGTCCTGTGCATGAGAACCGCAGGGAGGAGAGACAGCCTTCGGGCTCTGCTCACCCCTCTGCGGAGGTAACAAATCACGTCCGTCTGTCCTCACGCAGGAACCCCACAAGCCACTCCCACTCACCCAGCTGCTTAAGACGTGAGAGTCCATAATGCTCGGAAGGAGAAAAATACGGCCTCGGTAAGAACAACAGTTAATATGCACAAGTAAGAAATCACAGCACAGTATTGAGAACTTAATAACAGGAGGTTAATAACCATAAAATACTATGATCCATTTTCCTGTGGGGCCAAGGAAACAATTCCAGCTGTTCACAAGCAATAGCCTGTTTCTAGGAGAAACCCAGACGGGGCCAAGACATCGCACTCCCGTACTGGCACCCGCGTGTGTCACAGGCACGGGCCTCCAGCACAGCTGTGCATGGGGCACGTATTTGGGGGGTTTCGAATTTTACTTGCGCTACAACACAGACAAAACACAAATACAAAACAGGAAAAGATAGGAGAATGGCTGTAAGTTGTCAAGTCAACATCAATGACAGACAGAGTTGTGTTAAATTACATTATTTCCAGGTTTCTAAGTATTTTCAACAATCTAAGCGAGCGTCGTGAGGATGGTCTGGGCCCCTTCCCGAACCCCCCCCCCCCATGCTTCTTCTCTGGTTCCACTGCACCCCTGACCTCTGTGTGCTGGGACGCTTGGCTTTCTTTCTCATCAGTGACAAGTCTTTTCAACCACGTGGCAGTGAGTCTATTCTGTGCACCTCCCACGTGGAAAAAAGTTATCATAATTAAGGTGAAATACTGCAACCAAGATATGACTGATTGTTAACAAACCCACTAGAATGCTCTTTTCCAAACGATTGATGTGGTTGTCTGGAAAGCTGTGGTCCTGCCCTTTACTTCAGGCGGATCGTGGCCCTGGGAGGGAGGCTTGGAGCTCCAGAGTGGAGAAGGGCTGGGCCCGAAGGAGAGTGATGCCCATGTCAACAATGCACGCATGTGAGTTATTGAGGCAGAGCTGGCCAGGCTTTAAATCCCCCTGAAGGTCATTCCAGAAAGACATTTGTAGAATGAGATGCCTCGATAAAAATTCAAAACCCTCTTAGCTGTAAGGGCTCAGTACATTTGATGAATATAGTCTTGTTTTGCACAGGGTCAGGAGGTGCACGCTTTCTGGGCACACACACAGAGTTCTCTCACACGTGCACACACACACCAAAGAGAAGTTCTCATCGAAGTTGCTTCCCAAAGGGATTCCTGCAATACTCAGGGTGAGAGTGTGGGGCCATCCTCGGGGAAGGTCACCAACGACTCCCCATCTGGCACTCCCCACTTCACTTGGTTGGAAGTCCCCGTTCCTACAAGCCAAGGTGGATTGATGGGGCACAGCCTCTGGCAGTGGGGGAGCCTCACGCCGGCTTGGGGCACTCTCCTCATCACAGCAAACAAACTCCAGGGTGAGCAGGTCCTTTAAACAGGGCTTTGCTGGAGGCCCCACCCGTTGGGCAGGGCACAGGGCCACCAGCCGCCCCCTGAGGCCACAGCCACACAAGGAGGGCCCAGAGGCCCAGCCCACGGCACTGACCGGGAGGCGCTGGTGGGCGCCTCTGACCTCTGCACCAGGAACGCAGCCCACAGGCAGGTACCACCATCCCGACGCGGCTGGAAGGCGGAATCTCACAAAAACCACAAGGTGAGCGGACAGCGTTTAAGGAACTCAAAGTACAGCACTGCAGTAGCCACAGAACGCTCCTCCAGGGGGACAAGGAATGCGAAAGAAACAGGGTGGGCGCCGGGGCCTTCCGCACATCCTGGTCTACCCTTCACACGCCACGTGGGCACCTGCCCAGGGAGGGTCAGGAGCAGACAGGTCCTGAGCAAACCAGGCCCGGAGCAGTCTGGGTCTCAGGGTAGGGAGAGCAGAGTCTGAGGCCGGGGACACACCGAGGCTGGAACAGGGGAGACGGCGGGTGCGCCTGGGTCCAACCTCAGATGCCGGCCGCAGGCCCGCTCAGGTGACCGGCTCCCACAGGTACAGCGGGTGCAGGGAGGCTGGAACCCAGGGAGCGGGGAGGGGGTGGGGGGGCACAGAGGCTCGCGGGCCGATCGCCACGTGGAACCAGCCAGCTTCTCCCCGCTTACTGCCGATGCCGCAAAGCGGGCAGGAGGCCAGGGGAGCGAGGGGCTGGGTGCAGGGGTGCAGAGAGCTGAGGTGAGCTGCAGGGCAGCTGTCAGGCACCTTCCCAGGAGGGAGCAATGACGAGGACACGGGGCTGGAATGCTTATCCTCTACGTGCCCTAGGTCTCCAGGTCTGAAGGGCAGCAGACCATGTGCGTCTGGTTCCTCCTCTGGGATACACGTCGTTAATGAGGGGCGGGGAACCAGGGCCCTGAGATGCGCTGCAGGGTGGGCCCCTCGCTCACACCCATGTGTGTACATGCACACTCACACAATACAACACACACACATACATGCGACACAATGTGCACACAGCACACAACATACACGCGACACACAATTTACACACAGCACACATACACATACAACACACACATATACACACACACCAAACCCACACAACGCACATCACAACATACACACAATATAGAACACAATGTGCAGACAACTACACACAACAAACAACACACACACACACACACACACGCACAACATGACCCCGTGTGTTCTGGGACCATGAAGAAACTCAAAACAAAACACAACTGAGTGGCCACCCCCACCCCCCCCGGGAGGAGCACGCCCCCAGCCCCAAGTGTGGGCTGCACAGCGACTTCCTCCAAGAGCTCAGTGAGGAAGGGGAGAGAACCTGGGGGTACTGGGGACGCGGCCTCAGCCAGGGGATGCAGGTCAACGTCGGCAGTGACCGGTCACGTGGACAGGACGGCCCGTGGCTACGACGCAGTGAGAAGGCACTTCTCTCTTCCTTCTCAAAACACATGATCCCAGCTTGACTGCAAACAAAACATGGACGGCTCCCCACAGAGGGCCTTTGTCCAACCTGCCCGTCCCGAACCCTTCCAACTGCCAAGATCAGCAAAAATAAAGGAACACCGAGAAACCGAAGTGGAGCCAAAGGAGACCTTTCCTGGGACGGGAAACACACACGAGATGAAAGCTAAGGAGATAGGAAGAAAACGCACACCGTCGTTTGTTCTAACACGCCAGCGTCACGGTCCGTGGTGACGAGTGTGCCGTGGCCGTGTCAGATGTCAGCCGTCGGGGACCCTGGGTGTCACGTGCTGAAACACTCCGTGTGCTTTTGCAACTTTTCTGTAAATCTCCAACCATTCTGAAGTGAAAAGTCTATAAGAAATTAAAATAGAATTAGGTCGCGTTGGCCACGGGACCTGTTGGAAGGGCTGTGTTCCTTTTGCCCTTCAGACCCCACGTCCTCTGCCTCCTCCGTCGGGCAGAAGCACCTGGGCATCATCCATTTGCCCATTCACCCCTTGGAATCTGCAAGTTGAGGTGTTGGTTAGAAGTTCAAAAAGCGGAATAGGCTGTAAATTCTGGCATGGTGTAAACATCACCGTTTTAAAATAAAACTATCACATCATCATTCATTGTACCAATTGGAATCAAAAAAGTGAGGCATTTCATACCCACGGTCACCATTTCAAAAATTCAAGAACAGGTCCTTCAATAGCAGAAAATCTTACATATTTCTTTTTTCTTCCACTTAAACCTGTATTTCCGAGCCACTTCTTCCACAGGATTTTGTCCCGAAGGGATCAATGTTTACGCTTGAGATTGTGTTATTCATCATCCTATCGTACTTCTCTGCTCAAGAATATTGATACGAAATATATATCTACTCTTTATTGCCAGTGACCATAGACTCTAAGTGTTAAAAATAATTTTCTTCTGGATTGGATTTTTCTACATTATTACTGGCATAACAAATCAAAACAACATAAATGTTATCTATATTTCGATAGATACGTATTAAGCGTAAAAATGAAATGTTAGTAGAAGTGCATCTTCGATGGAATGGATGTGATTTTTCCAAATGGCTCATTTATCCTGCAATGATTCCATTACTTATTTCTGGATTGGGGCTGGGGTCAAAGATTGATTCTATTTCCATTTATTTTCTGTAGAGGTATGAGCTGAGGAAGCGTCACCTCGAGCACGGAGATGACAAAGAAGCTTTGTTAAGGCTCTATCACTCTAAGTGGCAAACTTCCTCCAAGGGATGTGCAAAGACATTGGGTGGATGAGTTGTAATTGTCTACCAGGCTAACACTTCTGCCAGGTCAACAACCAGCCTGGGTCTTTGTTCGATTTTGTCTTGAAACCGGGTATGAGAGCCATTTCACTTGCAAAATGAGCCCAGCTCACTCCTTAGGAGCATTTGTTTTCCCAAAAGTCGACAACATCTCAGGTTACCGTGACTGTTACTGGCCTTCCTACGTGGGTGTGCACCGAGGTGACACCGAGGGCAAGGGTGTTCACCTGCCTTTACTGTGCAAGGGTGTGGAGAAGAAGGGCAGTGGTGGATGGGGAACAACAGGGTAGAGGTAAGACGGGTCAGGTTTAGGAAGGATAGGAAGTAGGGAATATGGAAACCGATTTCCCCAAAGGGCCTCGTGTTCACAGACACTCCTCAGCCGTCTTCCTGAGCCCCAGCGCACAGATGCTGAAAATCCATGGACCTTAGGAAGAGAATGCCCTCGGGAGCGCTTGGACTCCAAGGACACAAGGCTCCGGGAGCACGCAGAGCCCCAGAGTGCAGTGACACCAGGAATACACGGTCCCCAGAATCACAGGGACTCGGGAACACACCGCCAAAGCAATGAGCTGTTGTTTTGCAGGAAGCTAACACCCTCCGAGGCCTTCAGAGGACTTTCCTGCTGCGCCATTTGGGGGGCGAACCCCCAGAAGCTGACAAGTCTGTCATCGAGAAGACAAACAATGGGGAGCCCATCTCTTGAGTGGCTGGACGCGCCTGCACAAGTCCTGCTGGTTACGGCTGGTCGATGGTGGGAAGTGGGCCCGGAGGCCAAGTGTGGAGGACGCTGCTCGCTGAGCAGGTGTAGCGCCCGGTGCCCCGTCAGTGAGCTCACGGGTGCGGGCAGAGCATCCCCCGGCCTCGCCCACCCTCCGCACAAAGGGGAGCTGGGAGGCGCCCCCACCCGGAAATAGCCGCCAGGACTAGGCCACCGTGGGGGAGATAAGCCGCTCCAAGGGCAGGCAGCGGGCACACCCGGGAGCCAGCTGGCTTGGCCCGTCTCAAAGCCCCAGTCCTCACGTCTCCCAGCCGCCCAGCCATATGCCCGAGTCCTGACCCCTCGTTTCCGCACGCCCAGGGGGCAGCCCTGAGGCCGTCCACTGCTGCTCCACAAAGTGCTGTCCTGGAGGCCGAGGTGACCATGCCAGCTTCCCTCTGGTGCCCGGTGTGCAGAGAGGAGGGTCAGTCAGCCTCCGGGGCAAAGAGAGGGCCGGCTGTTGGGGAAATAAGGCAGCGGCCCAGAAACTGCCTTTCAGAGAGGGCGAAGGCATTCTAGAGAGTTCCTAACTGCAAGCAGCCACGACGTCTCTGAGTACATCTGATGCAGCAGAGAGCAGGAAGGAAAGAATGTGGCGTCCCTGGATCTCCAGAACATTCTCCCCCCAGGCCCAGCGTGAGAGGCCTCGATGGAGGGGTGCGAGGCTGGTTCCGAGGGTCCCCAGTGAGATCACAGATTGGGGTTGGGGGAATCAGGGCGGCAAACGTTACCACCCTGGGTGCCGGACCCCAATCCCTGCCCTGAGACAGTGAGAGCAAATCACTAAACCCCTCAGCCTAAGCGTTATCGTCTGTGAATCACGGAGCCTCCTCCGTGCTGACATGTGATCAGAGCCGGTGCCCCTCTCGCACTGCCCCGGGCTCTCCGTGGGCCGACACACGGGCACCAGTACCCTCAGCGTCACCCCACCTCTCGTTGGGAGCCCGCACTGGCCAGTCTGGATGACTCAGCTAAGAAGAGTACAGCAGAGCCTCAAATGCGGGTTGGCCAACAGTCCCGACACTTGCTCTGGCCAGGGTTCTGGTGAGGACGCGGCACGTCCCAGCCCCCAGGGGCCAACGCCTTCTGCAGACCCTGAGGCAGGGCCGGGAGGAAGCCCGGGCTCCAGAGGGCAGCCTGCATCGGATCCTGCCCTGGAGGAGGCTGGGATGTGCTCTAAAGGACACACCCAAGGGACAAGCCTAGGATTTCCACTCCAGCCTGGACAGAGGGCTCCGAGGGCAACTGTTTTCAACCCCTAGGGCTCGGTTCCCCTTGACTTACGGGGGCAGCGAAATAATCACCACCTAAGTACGCTGTGCGGCCAGCAGTGTTGCTGCTGAACTAAAACGTGGTCACAGTGCTGGCTTCATGTGACAGAGGGACAGACGCAATCTCATCTGCTGGGAGCACACCCAACACAGGCAGGACGCACGCCCCCCCCCCCCCCCCCCCCCCCCGCCATCCAGCCAGAGGACGGTCCCCTCACTGGCCCTGGGGCGCACACAGAGCCGACTTGCCTTATCCGGCGTGATGGGTCCTTGAACACCGTGTGCTGGAGGCACGGAACCACCACTGAGAACAGCACAGGCCTCAGGGAATCGGTGCCATGCATGCTCTGGACTCTGGAAGGTCTTCCTAGGCTGATAGTAGCAGCCCGGTTTTTATGATGTCCCGCAAGCTCATTTTTGCCATTTGACGTAGCAGGACACAGAACCGCATTTTCCATTCTGGTCGAGCTACAAATCCCGTAACTGCTGCTCTAAAAGCTACTGAGGCTTTGTGATACTTCCTTAAAGAACCAAAGAGCAATTATCGGCAAAAAACAAAAACACGAAAAACAGTAATTTTATGCGTATCAGTCCCTTGCTACAGAGGTCTCTTAAAAAGGGGGGCGGGGGTGCAGGGGGAGAACTGTTGGATCATATTTCCTTTGTCTTGTGTCCGCGTGTCCCTACACACTTTGCAACCGTCTGTCTGTGCCATAAACATGGGTCTGGACTGCTAAGTACTCTGGCTGCTTTGCAAGGCTCCCTTGGAGTCGAACATCGTAATTAAAATTCACAGCAGATGCTACTGAAAACATGTAATCTATGCGCAGAGGAAAAACAGTGAAACAAAGAAATATACCAGGCCTGGTAAATTGCTAAAGAAAATTTTCAAATAACCAAACGCGCACACGCACAGAACGGGAACAGCAGCCCAGAATCGCTTGATCAACGGAATAAAAGATCCATCTTGAGGGAACATGCTGCCCCCTGCCCCCGACTCCGCTCAGACGGGCAGGGCGAGGCACCCGGGAAGCTGTTTTGCTCCCTCCTCCTTCACTCCCGCAACGGGCTGTGTGCCCTGAGGGCCTCCCTTGCTCTTTTGCCAGCCATCAGTCCAAATTCTAGAAGAAAATGTGAAGATCTGGCGTTTTCCTCTTCCCTCCAGGCATCTGACGGCGGGCAAGTCGCTTCCCTGACTCCTGGGAAGGTGCCCTGCATTCCCAGGGCGGACAGCCCAAGCCAGGCAGCGCCCCAAGGCCCTTACGCTCAAAGGCTCCGCTCACAGGCGCCCCCTTCACAGCCCTGCCCCCCTTCTCCCACCTCCCAGGTCCTCACCACTTGGTGATGACACCTGGTGAATAGGCTTAGGCAGCCAGGGCCAATGGCATGGGGCCGGGGAGGCGGCAGGGAGATGGCCCCAGAGGACCCCTTGCAGGTGGCTGCAGGGTGGTCGGTCCCTCAGCAGGCACTGATCCGGCCTGGAGTCTGACCCCTCGTGCGTGTCCTGAAGGTGGAGGCCAGAGCCATAAAATCCAGGGACTCCAAAGACATGCCCAGCCCTTCTAGAAACAATATTTGACCATTCTAATAGTTTTGCCGTAGTGCTTAGATAAGTGCACAGGTAATCCCTAAAATCCACAAACGTCTATTCAAATAGATGCTCCGAGATCACCTCATCAGGAAGCCTCCCTGTCCCACAGACGAAAGAGCAGTGCCCACCATCTGCCCGCCCAGCTGCAGACCCTCCCCGTCATCTGGCATAGGATATGCTGACCAGGAGTCTGTGTGGCCACGTCTACCTGAAAGCGAGCCCCAGCGGGGTTCCACCAGGCCTGTCGCTGTGCCCTCAGAGCCCGACAGTGCTCAGTAAACATTCACGGACAGACAGTCCAGATCCCCCCCCCCTCAAATCCTTCTTCGTATTTCAAGACCCGTGCATGCTTTCTAGACTATACCAGTACCCAGGGCATGATTCTAAGGATACAGTGGGACACTGACTAGCCCCTGGCTCAAGTCACAAGTACCAACCACCCTTAAGGTTCACAAGGGCGGGTCACCTGTGGGCAGGTCCATCCTGGTCTCCCGGGGCTTTCCGAACGCCAAGACTTAGCACAGGTTCATGATGGCAGCCGGGATCTTGTCCTGACAACTGCTCAGTCTCCCCGAAGTGGCTCTGCGTCCAACTGATCCTCCTCTGGCTTGCTCAGAGAACAGGATTTTTCTCAGGCAAATAACAGTATCCCCTCTTGCTGGAGGTTCAAAGAGCTCTTCTCCCTTCAAAAGGCCCTGTAGTTTTACCACCAGCTCCTACCGCATGCAAATGCATCTGTGAATAGAGATACAGTCGTGGAGGATAATTGAAATTTCAAAATATTAAGAACTGAAGAGTTTTAGGGATTTGGTCTTATAATAGAAACAAATAAAGGCTTGCCATATTGGCAAATAAAAGCTGACAGTTAAGAAATTAGATTTGCATACCAAATATGTTACATTATGAATTAATCGGCAGCAAACTGTGCTCCAAGCCGGCCCATAACGGGAAGGGCAGGTGTTGACCCAGAAGACTCTCTACACCAAAGGCCACTGAGTTTGAAAGCCGCCCCACTGAGAGCCACAGTCACCAGCGGGAAAACACGGCCAAAAGCCGGCCTCCGCTGCAAGACGGAGGGATTTTGTTCTTGTTGTTTTGACCTGAAGGGCCTTTGACAAGACGGGAGGGTGAGGGCTGCAGGGGTGTGCCCTGGGAGATACCCACGGTGAGGCCGGCCACACAGACGGATAAAGCCTGAGCGCTCAGAAAGGGACACGGCCCACGAGAGCCATTTTAGAGCCAGAACAAAGTGATGAGAACACAGCCCAGGAAACTAGAGTGATTTTATGTCTTAAAGACCCGAGGGGACATACCTTCTCTAGATCACTCCTCTCTCCCCCATCCCCTCCCCTGGGCAGCCGCTCCTGGCTCCCAGTCACCTGGAGAAAGCTCTCCCTGGTCCCTGCAGCTCTAGGACACAACAGCAGGTGCCAGCATTGAGTGTGGGAGGTGGACGGTGCACCACGAATGTGCCGAAAGGCAAGAAGGGCTATGGGGAGATGGAACAGGCTGTCACTGTGCCCCCGAGGTTCCTGTGCAGAGAGTGGGCACGTTAGGCTTTCACAGACGGATGGACAGCTAGCCTGAGGCAACCAGAGCCACGGAGAACTCCAAACAACTGCCCACGAAGGAGGAAATCCCCGGTAACCAGTGCGACGACATCCTGCTCCAGTGAGGCACCTGTCCCACTCAGAACCTCCTCCAGAGGCCGAAGGAGGGCACTTCTACAGGGAAAGGAGGGCAGAGACGTGTCGCCACCCAGGACGGGCTGCAGCCCGTGCTCTCTCGACCAGGAGACAGAAAAAGTCCCGGAACCACCCGTGCGACCCATCCCCACGAGGGCGTCCCGATGGCGTGTGCTCCCCACTGGCACTGTGGGCTCGCTGGTCCCCACGGGGGAGTCCCGATGGCGTGTGTTCCCTGCTGGCACGTGCTCCCCACTGGCACTGTGGGCTCAGGGAAATGAAGACCTTCTCCTGGTATGCACCATGGAACGGATGAGGCAGTTTCCCAGAGCAGAGAAGCACAATTTAATTTTTGTAGGAGCCACGAAAAGAACAAGTCTTTGGGGAATGTCAGGGGAAAGAGAGGCAGGGCACAGATTCGGGGCAGGGTGGAGGCTCCGGCAGGGAAGGGCCCCTGTGGGAGCAGCTCAGAGCCCCAGGCACAGATGCCCAGGAGTCTTCTGAGACTGAGGACAAAAGAAGGAGCAAAACTTGGTAGAGAACCACGCACCAAGAGTAAGGAGAAGGAGCCTCCAAGAGTGCAGTTCATCTGGCTCCTCCCGTCTGACTCAGAATTCCTTAATTTCTCATTATCCCAACCCTTCCCCCCCCCCCCCCCGCAAAGTCTATGTTCATAATATTAATCACCTGTTAACTTACTGCGAGGCAATCAAGATGAAGTCGATTATCACCGCCGAACACATATTCAAAATATTTGGCCGACACCGAAATAGCCTGGGTAATTTCTCTCCATCTAATTAGCTCCGAACGCAGCCTGGGACTCCCTCCCATTAGCACAGAAGCTCTCGGTCCCTCCACGTAAAGCTGAGGCGCTATGTGAACGCTTTGTGGACACGGTGCAGGAAACCACGGCCGACTCACATAGACACGTGCAGCCAGATGGAGAGCCAATCTTAATGCTCACGCCCTGAAAAGTTGTTCAAATGTCTAAAACACATCCCCTGAAATTGTTTACAAATCAACTGTATTTAAAAAAACAAACCTGAGCCAGAATCCAATCCTGGTATCTCAGAAGGAAGGAAAAGCCATGACTCCCAAGCCCTCCAGAGAAGGGTAAAGACACCTAAGACCAGTCTCAGAAGGCACCTCCTCCAGGAAGCCTTCCCAGTCCTCCCCATTCACAAGTAGTTTCCCTAGCCCTATCTTTCTGAGAGAGCACTGTCTACCCCATGATAGAAGAATTCTTTGGGACATACACAATTGTAATTCGGAGATGTTATAAGTTTGGTTCCAGACCACCACGAGAAAGCAAGTATTGCAATAAAGCTAGTCAGATGAATTTTTGGTTTCCCAGTGAATGTAACAGGTATGTCTACACTCTACTGTAGTCTATGAAGTGTGCAATAGCATGACATCTAAAAATAACTATGTAGCTTAAAAAATACCTTATTTCTGAAAATACTCACCATTATCTGAACTTTCAGCAAGTTGTAGTAACTGATCACAGATCAGAATCACAAACGTAATAATAACGACAAAGTTTGAAACACTTTGAGAATTACCCATGTGTGACACAGAGACACGAAGTGCACAAATGCTCTCGGGAAAGTGGCTCCAACAGACTTATCTGACGTAGGGTTGCCGCAACCTTCACGTTGTTAAAAGCACAGAATCTGTGAAGCACAATAACGTGTACAGTGCTGCGTGAACATTATGGTTACTACCAACGCACCTAGGAGGCCAGGTGTTGTGACACAACAAATCTTGGTTTTCGCAGCTTGTGAGCACATGACCGTGAGGGCAGGTAACAAGAGGTATTATCCAAGAAGAAGAAACTTTCCAAGAAGGAACCACAGGGCGTAGTAATGGCAGACTGGCCCGGTGGAAAGAGAGCGGCGTGGAGGCCCGCAGTCCTGGCTGGTCCCGCCTCTGCAGTGACAAGTCTGTGACTGGGAGGCAGGTCACCGTTCCCCCAGTAGGGGGCTGCTGCAGGAGACTGGCCCTCGGGGTCCTTCCTGCTCCAGGCGGCAAGGGATCAGAGCCCACAGAAGGCACCTGTTACTGTAACGTGGGCTACGTTTACTTTAAAGAGTAAAGAGGGCGCCTGGGGGGCTCAGTCGGTTGAGCGTCTGACTCTTGATTTCGGCTCAGGTCATGATCTCAGGGTTCATGAGTTCGAGCCCTGTGTCGGGCTCTGTGCTGACAGCGTGGAGCCCGCTTGGGATTCTCTCTCTTTGTCCCTCCCCTGCTTGCTTTCTCTCTCTGAAAATAAATAAAAATTAAAAAATAAATTGAAAACAATAAATAGGGGCGCCTGGGTGGCTCAGTCGGTTGGGCATCTGGCTTCGGCTCGGTCATGATCTCGCGGCCCGTGAGTTCGAGCCCACGTCGGGCTCTGTGCTGACAGCTCGGAGCCTGGAGCCTGCTTCAGATTCTGTCTCCCTCTCTCTCTGCCCCTCCCCCGCTCACACTCTGTCTCTCTCTCTCTCAAAAACAAACATTAAAAAAATTTTTTTTAATAAATAAAAACTTAAAAAAAAAAAAAAAGAATAAAGATAAGTACCAATAGTGCTGTACTCCAGGGGCAGAATGCCAGCTGCAAGGGGCATTGATGAATATTTACTATTTTTTACACAATTTTTAAAATTAAGTTTTATGCCATTTTCCCCAATAGGCATGTATTACTTTTATAATCCTAAGACAACAATTTTTTAAATTCATGGATTTTGGCGCCAGAGCAGTGACTTCTCTTAAGTTTGTAACTATATTAGCCAGCTTACCAAGAAAACTACGCGAGCGTTCACGACTCTGCATACGGAAGACCACAGGCGCTCTCCGTCAGAACAGAATTGTTTTCAGATGCACAGCCTGGGCGCCCGTCCCTGCCTTCTGCCCGCCGCTGGAAGCCTGTGGAGTGTGACCGGGAGCATCCAGGGCCACCTTCTGCGCACAGCTGGAGGCGGGCGGTCGCCCTGTGCCCACGGCCGGAGGCAGGCAGCGCATCGGCGGACAACCGTGCGCAAGGAGGGGCGGCCCTGGAGGGTACCGTTCAGGAGAATGGAAAGGGCCGCAAGCTTCTGCTCCTGAGTCAGCGCATCACCCGCCAGCGTCCGCGTCTGGGCCCGAATCCTGCCGAGTGGTTCGGTGAATGCCTCCACCCCCCCCCCCCAACATCCTGGGAGGTGACGTGTCATCAGAGCCACTTCAGAGGCAGAACAAGCTCAGAGACCCCCAAGGATGGCCCCAGGGCTCTCTGTCCCTGAGCGCGGGAGTCTCCCGAGCCGCTTGTGACAGCACCGCCCCCGCCCCAACTCCCATAGATGGCAGGGTCAGGAAACAAACGGCATCAAACCCACCCGCCCCTTTTGAAAGGGTCCTTTCTGAGCCCCGTGCTCGTGTCACCAGTGCTCACCGTCATGCTGGCCATGCCACAGACTCGTAGTCTCCAGCAAGAATGTTGGCGACCTGAGGGGCACAGGCGTCTGCCTCTTCATTTCGGCTCAGGTCACAGTCTCACTGTTTGTGGGTTCAAGCCCCGCATCGGGCTCCGCACTGACATCGCGGAGCCTGCTTGGGATTCTCTCTCTCCCTCTCTGTCTCCGCCCCTCCTCCGCTCACACTCTCTTTCTCAAAATAAATAGATGAAACTTCAAAAAAACTGTTGGCAACAGGAGCTGCCAGGCTCTCGCGTCCACTTCCTGGGACTTGGAGGTGGACTCTATTAGTTTAAACGTTAGGAAGACGCGTGGTTGGTTGTTTCACGCTACCAGTCAGATCTGCGGTCATTGAGAGATTTCGGTCAAAAACGTGGTTAGCAATGAAAACACTGTATTCAGACCAGAAAACACAGCATGCCCTCAGGCAGCCACGTCCCGTCAGCAATCCTCTCTCTTGCTCAGGCAAAAAATGGGGCCACGTGCCGCTTAGTTACCATTTTATCTAATATATTCTGACTTTGCGTAAACTGTTTTTGCAAATATGATCATGTAATTGCAGCATCTGTCTTGTTCATTATTTAGCAAATGTGCCCTTTTAGCGCTCGTCCAAATGAAATTTGGGAGATTTGGCTAATCACAATTGAACAGATGTTTTGTCCAGTTCTATGCAATCTTAATTTCGACAGACACATACCCCTCCACTCACTGGAGCTCTAATTGGTGTCTCTCTTCGCCTATACAGAATGGTAAAGGTAAGAGCATAATAATTTTATCACACAGAGCCTTGTTCCTGCGGCTTTAATTAATTTAAGTGAAATCCCATTTGACCTTGACAACAGCAATCATTTAAAGCAAGCCTTGACAATATGTTTCACCCGGCACACATTTTTCAACAACATATCTCCATAGCCTCCCAGAGCTGACGTCTTAAATATCGTCCAGCAGAAGTTGGGGGCTTTTCCACGCAGAATCCTACATAAAAGCCCGTGCAGGCCTAGAAAGACCCAGAGTCCATTTCAACACACAGAAGACGTAAAAGGCAGCCTCTCCTTAAATAAGACAGTGTCCTCATCCTTACCAAGGACAGCAGAGACTCCTTTAACATCGGGCCACTGTTGCAAAGACTGGAGGTAAGAGTTTGACATTCTGGTTTCCTCTCGTGCAGGAAAATGGGTTCTCCTTCCTTTGGATAGAATTGCCCAGGGGCTGGCATCTGCCTCCTCTGAGTGTTGGCTTTTGACCTCAGGTGATTAAACAAAGTACGTCATGTTTTACTTCGAATAAGAGAGTGAACTTTTTACAAGGACCAGTGTGAGAGAAATTAAACAGTGGTCCTTCCACGATCGTGTGGAGAAATGAATGGACAAGACACGTGTTGACTAAGAAATGAGATCGTTTGAGGCTCAAGGGGAGCCCCGGCCTGCACCGCCTCTGCTTATAACAAAAGTGTGCCTCTCCTGCTGCACGCATGGGAAGCGTTTCCATCATTTTATTTTCTTTTCAATGTTCGTTTATTTATTTTAAGAGAGAAGGCAAGCAGGGGAGAAGCAGAGACAGAGGGGCAGAGGGTCCCAGGCAGGCTCTGCACCATCAGTGCTGAGCTCCATGTGGGCCTTGAACCCATGAACTATGAGATCAGGACCTGAGCTAAAACCAAGAGTCAGACGCTTAACTGACTGAGCCACCCAGGCACCCCCGTTCATTCATTTTAAAGCACTTGCTCTCTTGGTTTCCCCATCTTTGATAGTGAAAGCATCTGCTTCGTCACTCCTCTCTCCTGGGACAGCTACTCAATCGCCCAGCCCTGTCGCAGTTACCCAGATGCTGGCCTTGGAACCCCATCCACACGTCAGCCCCCACTGACCAGCTCCGTGATGTCAAAGGTCTCAACAACCTCCTGAATCCTCAGTTTCTTCATCCCAAAACTGAGGGCAGTGTGGCGCCCACCTGCCAGGGAACCGGGACAAATAACCCAGAAGACACTTGCACAGGGCCCAGTAAGTGGTGGTGGTGTTTCCACGGGAGGGCCACCAGACACACTGCCGGACCTCGGGGCCCCTGCCACCCCAGTGGCCCAGTGCCTCTCCCGGCACCTCTCCTGCAGCCTCACAGCCACTTGCAAACCCACTGGCGACCCCACACGTTTCCTCTGCCACCATGAACAAAGGACACTGACGCCTCCATGGACACACAGCCTAGAAGATATGCAGCATTGCAGGAATCCCGAACGGGTTTTGCTGCGTGGGGTCTGTCACCCCCGCAGAGGTGCCCCACTGGCCTCGCGCATGCCCGCGTCCCTCTAGAATCAAGCACAGATCACTTAGCCGTGCGTGTGACCTTGCAAGTCACGGACCACAGCTGATCTCTCAGCCCCAGCCTGACACATCCGAGAACATCCCCATCCCCAGGAGGCAGCAAAGATGCTTTAAACAAACTCTTAATCACATTCAATGCATTCTGATTTTTAAAAAGTCCACATGAAGAATATTGAGTAAATGTCTTAAAATGAGATTTCTTGGGGCGCCTGGGTGGCTCAGTCGGTTGAGCGTCCGACTTCAGCTCAGGTCATGATCTCGCGGTTTGTGGGTTCGAGCCCCGTGTCAGGCTCTGTGCTGACAGCTCAGAGCCTGGAGCCTGCTTCAGATTCTGGGTCTCCCTCTCTCTCTGTCCCTTCCCTGCTCATGCTCTGTCTCTCTCTGTCTCAAAAATAAATAAAAACATTTAAAAACATTTTTTTTAAATGAGATTTCTTAATTTCCCTTAAGTAACCATGAAAACGTACAAATGGAAAAAAAAATCTGCTTCTATCATAGAACCAAGGAAGCAGTTAGTGAAAAGAACCCAGGCTTTGGGGGCCAAACTGCATCCGAACAAGAGTCCTGGCCCCCTCGCAGCAGGACGGCGGACAGATTGTGACATGCCAGCACGGACCCCAGCGCAAGGGGGGCCACTAACGCGAGGGCATTATTGGCATAATTCACGTAACTTACTCTCCATGCATTTTGCAAAAAGAGAATGAATGTCACATGAAGAAGTGACATGAGCGTCCACCTGACAGGCCACCTTCTGAGTCCAAACATCAGAAAGTAAGACAAGACCTTACCTGCCACCTCTCCCCTGCAACCCACCCCTCGCACAGAGATCACCCCTCACACACAGATCAGAAAAGTGCGCCTATCTGAGAAAT
Source organism: Leopardus geoffroyi (assembly GCF_018350155.1). Taxonomy (NCBI): domain Eukaryota; kingdom Metazoa; phylum Chordata; class Mammalia; order Carnivora; family Felidae; genus Leopardus; species Leopardus geoffroyi. The sequence continues at coordinate 86,030,915 of NC_059334.1, read as the reverse complement.
GGGGGGCTAGCAGGATTTTGTCTCAGGGGCGGGGGGTGGGGGCTCTGAGTTCCCTGCACCTCTGCAATGGCACGTGGTAGCCCCCCTGATGCAGACAGAACCTCCATCCAAGGAGCTGTGCGTCCAAGGAGCCGTGCTCACCAGGGCGGGGGAGGTGGTGAGAGAGAACCTCCATCCAAGGAGCTGTGCGTCCAAGGAGCCGTGCTCACCAGGGCGGGGGAGGTGGTGAGAGAGAACCTCCGTCCAAGGAGACGTGCGTCCAAGGAGCCGTGCTCACCAGGGTAGGGGAGGTGGTGAGAGCGAACACCAAGACATAGCTGCCCCGAGCCCCCCGGCCTGCAGCGCAGGAGGTTTGCAATCCTGCCAACTGTGTGACAGAGCAATGTCTTCTCACGTTTGGGCCCGAGGAGCTGGGGCAGTGGGTCTCAAACATTCCAAGCTAGGTTTTAAATCAAAGCTCTGTATCACGGACTGCTAAGGAAAATGAAAATGAAGATCTCCCCCAGAAGACTCTCCAGAACCTCTCGGAATCCACAGATTCCAGTTTAAAAACCATGACCTGAGACTGACCTACAAGGGCACTAGCATGGGGGCGGGGGTGGCTCCAGGCTTGCCATTGCAACGCGTGAGTCAACCGCCAAGGACCACGCGCTTGCACCCTGTGGCCCTCGCATCTTCAGATCTGAGCCCGGGCTGGTCTTTCTTTAAGAAACACGGAAAACACTTTACCGTGTGCCTTGCGATGAGTTTCTGCAGCCTGAAAGAATGAGAATAATATCCTAGGGATTTGGAAGGGAAGTCTGCTGAGCTGTTTATGACAATAAAAGAATATTTCATAAAGCATCAGATTCAGGTTTCCAATAAGATTCAAGAGGATATTCCAATAAGGAGTAGAAAACAGGCAGAAGAAAGAAGGCCCTGCGAGGAAAACAAAAACAGCAAATTAAAATCCACACTGCAGGCAGCTAAGAGCACACGCAATGGTGCAGCAGAAACCAGGACAAGAGGAAGAAACGCGTAGAACACTCCATGGTGGGGGTAAGGATAAGACAGAAGAAAAGACAAGAAGACATGAGAAGTGACCACAGACCTCCAACCAACACTGTCAGGGGTTCCACAAAGAAGAGAGAAAGGAGCAGAGATACCACATGGTCGGGCTGGTACTGGTGCCCTCCAGGTGGGACCCAGGAGACCCCGTGAGGCGGGAGGTACAGCCACACGTGCCACGCCTGCCCAAGTTGCTCCCAGAATCACTCGGATGTTCACAGAGAGGAACAGTACTCTCCACACACAGATCACCAGAAAATGTCCTGCCCTTGCACCGTGACCAGAAACCTTACCCTGCCGTGTCCATCATTGAAAGACAAATCAAAATAAGGACATAAAAATGGAGGGATTAGAGGGTATGTGGTAAGCACCAAAATTAAGTGTAACCACATGAGGTGACTAGTTCTGTAATTATTTAATGAACGTATGGAAAAAGGCCCTTGTTTAGTATGGAATATTATAAAGAATTCTTATCTGAAATGAATTAAAGTTGGTAAGTAAATCAGGCAAAGCCAGAGTACCAAATACTTTGCTTTGCATATGAGATATGAAAAATTCTATCTTATCAACTATTAATATTGGTATATATATATCAATCAGCTTTTTCTGTGTTAGCTCTGTATTAGAAATAAACACAAAATTTCCGTGGCTTACAACACCAAACATTTCATTCTTACTCATGGGTCTACAGCACAGAAAAATCTGAGGAACTGCTAGACTTGCTGGAGAAAGTGAATACAACCCTAATATCAAAAACTGACAAAGAGAGTGTAAACTAAATAATTTTTAAAATAAGTTACAGTACAAATAACTTAAAAATAAATTTATTTACAAATAAATTTGTTTAAAAAGGAATCTAAAAACTCACTTGACAACATTAGCAAAGCAAAAACAAAACAAGTATCAACAGGATACAAATCAAATAATCTTGGAAACCAAGGAGATTTTACCCAAAACTGCAGACACTTTACATTAGCTGATAAACAAAAACTCATCACTTTTCAGTGCTTATGTGTATTGTAAGCTCTATAAGTGGATTTTTCCAATTTAATGCTTGTTAATATTTCATCTAAAACATGAAAATTTTATATCCTAAAGCAGTCAAGTGCAAACAATGCAAGTCAAAATCAGTAGATTTGAGACAAAAGATGTGATAAAATGCTATGGTTATTCAAATATTTCATTATATTTATTGTGCTTAAATTGAAGTTTTAAAAATAAAAATAAGCAAAGAATTTTTCATTTTAATAATATGCCCATTCATTCACACGGCAGCGTGTGTGCACACACACACACACACACACACACACACACACACACACACACTTATTCCCATGGGAAAATTATTTTTGTATAACATAACTTTTAAAACCCCTAATGAGATGGACATTCATACCTTGTCTGGGAGGGGAAATAAGCAAACCCTTGCATAAAGCAATCTGTGAGTAGGCAAAGAAAACTTCAACAATAGTTATCTCATGATTTCTACATTCAGAAAACTGGAAAAAATATTCTTATCAGCCATACTTGTAGTAGAAAAATAAAGCGTAAACACAAACTATATGTCTGATTGAAAGAAAAATAGTTAACCAAATTAGGAAACACACAGGATGGAATATTCTGTAACTGTTAGAAATGATGCTGATTAAAAAAAAAAAAAAAAGCAAGAAAGAAAAGAAAGGAAAATCAACAGAGCACCAATGAGCTATAGAACAACTTCAGGCAGCCTAATATGTGTGTTATTGGAGTCCCCTAAGTAGGCTGGAGTGGGAGAACAGCAAAAGTACTTGAAGAAATAATGGCTGCAAATTTTCCAAATTTGATGCAAACTCTAACCCTATTAATCCAAAAATCTCAAGAAACTGCAATCAAAAGGAACGTGAAACTTACACCAACATACATGATAATTAAATTGCTCAAAACCAGTAGTTAAGAGAAACTCTTAAAAGCAACCAGAGGAAAAGGGCACATTGTGCACAGAAACAATAAATGTGAGGATAAAGGCAGATTTCTTGTCAAAAGCAATGCAAGACAGCAAACATCTATAAAAAGCATAAAGGGAAAAATAAAGCTGCCAACCAAGAATTCTACGCCCAGCAAAAACAAAACCAAAAACCAAGGCAAAATTAAAAGACTTTCAGACAGACAGACGTTGAAAGAATTCATCACCGGAAAACTCATGCTACAACAAAGGCAGGCAGAAGGAAAATGACGACAGAAATACAGATCCACGGAAAGGAACGAAGAACACTACAGGTGGTAACTACCTCCAGAGGTACAGAAGAGTATTTCTTGTTATTTAAATCTCTGTGAAAGGTAGCTAACTATTTTGACAAACTGCTGAATAGTGAGGTTTATAACATTTACATCACTCAAGTGTATGACAGGATGGTATAAAAGCCAGGAGTGAAGAAACAGAAGTCCTCTACGACACGTTACAACATCACTTGAATAGGCAAAACCACTAACAAAACAAAACAAAGAGTTACAGCTAATTAGCTAACGAACGATACAAAATAGAACTGGGAAGAAACACACACACACACACACACACACACAATCCAGACAAAAAGGCAGAAAAAGAGAACAAACAGAAACACAAATAGCAATATGGTAGCCTAAAACTTAACTATATCAGGAATCACATTAAAGGTCTAAACATCTCATTTAAAAGAAGACTCTGACAGACTGGATTTAAGAAGACAAGATCTAACAGAAAGATGAGGACAAGAAACACACTTTACATATAAAGACACACAAATTAAAATTAAAGGGAAGAGAAAAAGTTATACCACGTAAATATTACTCAAAACAGCTGCAGTGGCTACACTAATAACCATACTAAGTAAATTTCAGAGCAGTCTTATTACCTGAGATTTATAAAAGGTCATTTCATAATGATAAAGGGTCAATTAATCAAATGGACACAATAATCTATAAAAGCTTCTAAAACTAGTGGGGTTAGCAAGGTTGCAGGATACAAAGCCATTACAAAAATTTAAAGGTTTTTGTATATCCTAGCAAAAATAATAGAAAATGGAATTTTAAAACAGCAGTTCATTTACCATAGTATCAAAAATAGGAAGTCAATGTGACAAAAGATAAGCGGGACCCGTGTACTGGGCGCTGAGAACAGTTCTGAGAAACATTCGTGAGGTTGCCCAGAAAACTTCACGAGGTTAGTGTGTCAGTTCTCCCCTAAACTGATGTATAGACTCAACATAATCCCAATGGGCTTCTTTGTAGAAATTGGCAAACTTATTTTAAAATTCTTATGGAAACACAAAGAACCTAGAATGGCCAAAGCAACTTGAAAAAAGAAGACTAGAGGGCTCTCACTACCTGATTTCAGGACATTATAAACCTATAACAATTAAGATAGCGCAATACTGGCATAAAGGTAAATAATTAGATCAAGTGAACAAAATAGACTTCAGAAATAGATCTGCATATGTATGGACAACACAAATGAGTTCTGACAAAGATACAAAGGCAATAAAGTAGAAAAAGGGTGGTCCTTCCAAACCATGGTTCTAGAACTACTGGATATCCATACGCAAAAAGTAAAAAGAACTGCGAGCCACACATCCTCACATATACAAAAATCCATTCAAAATGGATAACAGACCTAAAAATAAAACCTAAAATTACAAAACTACACAATAAAATACAAGATAAACATCTTGTGACCTTGAGTTGAACAAAGACTTCTCAGATACGACACTCCAAGCACAACCCATAAAAGAAATTTTAAAAAACAGGACGTCATCAAAATGTAAAAGACACTGTTAAGAAACTGAAAAGACAGGCTTGGAGAAATTACCTGCAAAGCATGTATCTGAAGAAAGAACTCATGGCCAGAATATAGAAAGAATGCTCAAAACTTGACAATCAAAAAAAAGAAAGAACAAAAAAGTGGGTAAAAGATACACAGACACTTCACCAAAGAAGATTGGTTCACTAAGAGATGTTCAACGTCGTGAGTTACTGGGGATTTACAAATGAAAACTGCAGTGTGAAACCACCCCACACCCAATAGAATGGCTAAAACTAATGACTGACCAGTTAATGACTGGGCAAACATTGGAGAGACTGTGGAGAAACAGGAATTCTCATACGGGGCTGCTGGAAATGGAAAATGAGAATACTGCTTTGGAAAACAGTTTGGCAGTCTCCTAAGATATTAGATGTATAATACCCTAGGCTCGAGCTATTCCACTCATAGGTAATTCTCATAAGAAAAGAAGGCACACATCCATACGAAGACTCATACGTGAATTTTCAGAGCAGTTTTATTTACAAGAGCCAAATATTGGAAATAACCCAAATGTTCCTCAGCAGGTGAGTGGATGAATTAACTATGATATATCTATGCCACAGAACACTACCTAACAATAAAAAGAATGAACAACTCAACACCCAAAACCTCCAAACCATCCAATTAAAAGTCGGCAGAGGACCCGAATAAATATTTTTCCAAAAAAGACATACAGATGGCCAACAGATACATGAAAAGATGCTCAACATCGCCCGTCATCAAGAACATGCAAATCCAAACCACAATCAGATATCACCTCATGCCTGTTAGAATGGCTAAAATCAAACAAGAAATAGCAGGTGTCATAGGATGGGAAGAAAAAGGAACCCTCTTACAGTGGTGGTAGGAATGCAAACTGGTGCAGCCACTGTGGAAAACAGGATGGAGGTGCCTCAAAAAGCTAAAAACAGAACTACCCTATGATCCCGTAATTCCCCTACTGGGTATTTACCCAAAGAAAATGAAAACACTATTCCAAAAAGATATATACACCCTTATGTTTACAGCAGCATTATTTACAGTAGCCAAGATATGGAAACAGCCCGTGTCCATCGACAGACAAATGGATAAAGAAAATGTAGTGTACCCATATATACACACACACAGTGGAATACCACTCGGCCCTAAGAACGAGATCTTGCCATTTGCAATGACGTGGACGCACCTAGAAGGGATAACGCTAAGTGAAATAAGTCAGAAAAAGACAAATGGTGTATGATCTCACTCGTATGTGAAATTTAAGAAAAACACAAACACATAAAAAAAAGAAACAAACCAAAAACCAGAGAAATTCTTAAATACAGAGAACTGGTGCTTGCTACAGGGGAGGTGGGGGGTGGGAGACAGATAGAGGGGATCAGGGGTCCACCCACTGTGATGAGCACTGAGAATGTATGGACGGGTTGAACCATTATATTGTACACTGAAACTAATATAACACTGTCATTTATACTTCAATAAAGTTTTTTTAAAGAATGAAATATGATACCCTCAACCCCACGAGTGAATCTAAGAACAATTATTCCAAGTGAAAGAAGCTGGACAAGAAAGAATGTGTACCCTACAGTTCCTGGTCTGGAAGACTCTGGAAAATACAGACTGCTGTAAGGCACAAAGCAGGTGAATTGCCAAGAGGAAGTGGGGGGGGGTTGGAGGGGAGGGAGAGAAGGAGGGAGGAAAGGAAGGAGGGAGAGAAGGAGGGAGGGGAGGGGAGGAAAGAGGGACGGAAGGGAGGAGGCAGGGAGGGATAACCAAAGAGGTGAGAGGGAAGCTTTCAAAAGTGATGGGCTTGTTCATTTTCCGGATTGTGGGGACAGTCTCAGAAGTATACACACACACCCAAACTTATCAAATTGCACACTTTCAAGACGTCCATTCACGGAGTATCAATAACACCTCAATAAAGTTGTTCAAGGATGCTTGTGAATGCTAATTTGTAAATAAGGTCTTGCAAAGTCTGCACTTGTGCTGTAAAATTATAAAACTCTTCTGATAAAATGCTACGAGAGAAACAGGACTCTGCATGTTATATAAAGTTTGGATATTTTATGTAAGAAAAAAAAAACAGCTTTTTGTGGGAAAAAAAATGCCTGAAATATCCAAAAATGTGGACAGTGCTTGTATCTGCATGATGAGGCTGTGGACGGTATTTTCCTAAATTTTGGTCATTTCTTTATGGCTGCTTGAATGGACACAGACCTGCTACTGTGCTTCTGAGGAGGGGAATTTTAAATTTTTGATGAAAGGGCTTTTTTTTTTGTTAATGCTTTCTACTTTCATTGAACTGTGATCAGAAAGTGTTAAGGGGCGCCTGGGTGGCTCAGTCGGTTAAGTGTCTGACTTCAGCTCAGGTCATGATCTCACAGTTCATAGGTTTGAGCCCCGCGTGGGGCTCTGTGCTGACAGCTCAGAGCCTGGAGCCTGTTTCAGATTCTGTGTCTCCTTCTCTCTCTGCCCCTCCCCTGTTCACACTCTGTCTCAAAAATAAACATTAAAAAATTAAAAAAAAAAGTGTTCTAATACTCCTACCTCATTAAACTTAATATTGTTTTCTCTGCAACCTAACAAGTGGTCAGTTTTTGTTAACATGCCATGTGTGTTTATGTGAACACATGCTAGCAATTATTAGGGTATAAATTACAGTATTTCCAAAAACCTACCTTATTGATTATGTCTTTTACATCTTCTAATTTTTTTTTTAATGTTTATTTATTTTGGAGAGAGACAGAAAGACAAAGTGCGAGCGGGGGAGGGCAGAGAGAGAGAGAGACACAGAATCCAAAGCAGGCTCCAGGCTCTGAGCTGCCAGCACAGAGCCCAACGCGGGGCTCAAACCCACGAACCGGGAGATCATGACCTAAGCCGAAGTCGGACGCTGAACCGACTGAGCCCTCCAGGCTCCCACGTCTTTTACATCTTCTATAGTCTAACGTATGTTTTGAGCCCTTTCTCTATCTTGTGCGACAGTGACCCGCTAAAGCCTTCCGTTTCTGTGTAAGTCTCCTTGAATACTGGGTCCGTGAAAGTATTGTTATCTGACCTTTGTTTCAATAAATAGCACATTTCTGCACGTGTGTTTACTTTCATCACTTTTGTTTCAGGTGACTGTGTTGCCCACAGAATCCATTTGGGACTTCCTTTCTGAAACAAATTGGAAATCATTTTCTCTTACACAGTGGGCTAAACGTTTGGTTCAAACCCTGTCATTATTTTTTTAACAGATCTCCTGAGGTATAATTTACACCTCATAAAATTCTGTAAGTGTAAAATTCTGTAAGTGTAAAATTCAATGATTCTTTTAATAAATTTACAGACCTGTATAGTCAACACCACAATCTAATTCTAGAACATTTCCATCACCCGTAAAAAAATAACACATGGCCGTCTGAAGGTTATTTTCTCTTCCTATCCTCAACACAGGCAAACACTCACTCTACTTTGTGTCTATATAGATTTACCTTTTCTGGATATTTCATATAAATGGGATCACACTATATGTAGCATTCTTTGCCTGGTTTCTTTCACTCAGAAATACTGTTTTTGAGTTCATCATGTTGTAGCAAATACTAATACACCTCTCCTCTTTATTTGTGAATGGTATTCCACTGTATAGATATACCACATTTTATTTATTTAGTCATTAGTTGATGGAAATTTGGGTTGTTTCCACTTTCTGGCTATTATGAGTAAGGCTGCTATAAACATTCACATGAAAGACTGTGGAAATACGTCTTCATTTCTCTTGGGTAGATACCCAAGGGTACAATTGTGGGGTCTTATAGCGAATATGTGTTCAACATTTTTTTTTTAATTTTTTTTTTAACGTTTATTTATTTTTGAGACAGAGAGAGACAGAGCATGAACGGGGGAGGGTCAGAGAGAGAGGGAGACACAGAATCTGAAACAGGCTCCAGGCTCTGAGCCATCAGCACAGAGCCTGACGCAGGGCTTGAACGCACGAACCGCGAGATCATGACCGGAGCCGAAGTCGGATGCTTAACCGACTGAGCCACCCAGGTGCCCCATGTGTTCAACATTTTAAGCAACTGACAGACCACGTTCCAAAGCACCTTATACTACCGACCTCCCCACTAGCAGGGAGGGGGCCTCTCACGTCTCCACATCCTCACCAACCCTTGTTACTACCATCTTTTGGATTAGGAATCCTGTAGCAAGTGTGTTAAAGTGGCACCTCACTGTGGTCTAAATTTGCATTTCACAATGACTAACAGTGTTCATCATCTTTTTTATGTGATCATTGGCCATTCGTATGCCTACTTTGGAGAAATTGTTCGAGCCTTCTGCCCACTTTTAATTTTTCTTATTATTGAATTGTTAGAATTCTTTAGATATTCTGGATATAAAGCTTTTATCAAATACATGAGTCGCAAATATTTTCTTCCACTTTGTGGATTGTCTTTTATTCTCTTAATGGTGTGTTTTGACATGCCAAAGTTTTTAATTTTAATGAAGTCCTATTTATCTTTTTTTTTCTTTCATGAATTGTGTGTATGGTGTTTAATCTAAGAAATCTTTACCTAACCCCAAGTCATGAAGCTGTATCTCTTAAAGTTTTTTTTAGAAATTTTATAGTTTTACATCTTACATTTAGATCTATGGTGCATTTTGAATTAATTTTTGTGAATGGTGTGACAAACGGGTCTAAATTTGTCTTTGTACGTGTCCGAGCACCGTTTGTGAACACATTACGTTATTTGAGTATCATGATTATTGTGCGTATTGTATCCGTTGTTTTGTTGTTTAGCTGATGTGTTTGCTTTTTTATCTCACTTGTATTTACTGTGGTGTTGATGACCATTTGCATTTTTGTTCTGGATGCGTTGACTCATTCCTGTTTAAATGGTCTTGTTCTCATGGAACCGTTTGGAGTCCCAATTTTAACTCCCTTTTTATAGTAGTTTTGTGTGGATAAAAACAGTCTGTGCTTCCACATTCACATAGACAAGGCTGGAGCCCTGGTGCGGTTCATGCGATCCTTGGTTCAAAACTACCCCCATCTACCCTCTGTGAGAGCAGAGAGGTGTGGTTCTCTACTCCACAATCAGCGTCTGCACTTGGAGGTGACCATAGTGGGAGGGAGTGCCTTTCCACTAGGATCCCACATTCCCTTGCTTCTTCTTCTCTTCACACTGTACTATTCACAGGCCATCTCTCCCTTTTGTTACCCCCAATCCTCCCAGAGCATCACCTTCTCAAGGTGGCTTCCTCACCTTTTCAGCTCACTTTTCAGCGTCTTCTCGATGGTGGGTACTTTGATCTACCAGAGAACCTTGCATTTTCATGCTGAGGGTGACTTTCTCGTTCCAGCAGTGACTTTGGGTCAATTTCATATGTACCGCGAGGTCCCCTCTGCCCTTGCGAATTGCACCTGCTCCCTGAAAACACTGGAGCACAGGGGTCTGTCCTTGCATTTGGGGCTCCTGTCCCTAATTGCAGAGATTTTTATATTGGATCATTCTCCATCTTCCAGTTATGCTGGGACATTGGTTTTGCAGTTTTATTGGTTTCCTTATTCCTCTTTATGTTACTGAGGGGATACGTTGTATGTTTCAGATTTATGCAGTTCCCAGTGCCTGGTTACCCAGAATTCCCCAATAAATGAATTTTTTAAAACTCCAATTTATACCAGAAAAGAAACACATGCATTTGTCCAATATATAGGAATACATTTGAGATTATTAAAATAAAAAAAAATGTTGTCTTATGTGTTACTTACAATCATCCCGCCAATTCCACTGCTTTACCCACTTTGGGCAACGCCACCCACACTGGCATTGTTCTCATTCCCGTAAGGCCCTCCCCCATCCGGCCCGCACTTCTGAAGCCAAGTTTGTCTTTCAAGGTCCTCGGTGAAGCCTTCCTGAGAAGCAGCTGTGACGCTCTCTTCCCAGCAAGTCCCCTCTGCCCTTGCAGTGGTATTTCTTAGGGCGCTTAATTCACCTCTTCTTGATTACAATCGTTCATCTTATGACCACACTTTTTTACCTACGTTCATTCCCCTGCCCTTAGCACACAGTCAGTACTCCATAAATGTTCATGAAATAATCTCGTTTACCTGCTGCACTGCACGGCCAGGAAGAAAAAAAAAGAGTGCCTGACAAACATTCAGGATGACTGTTGTATGTGATGCCACCACCCTAGATGATGTCCCCACTCCTACCAGGGTTTGTGGGTCTTTCTAAACCTGGCCTGCTGTACAAGGCCACAGGGCATGCATTCTAGTGCAAAAGCAGTAACTGTTTCTTTTTTTTTAATTTTTTAATGTTCATTTAATTTTGAGAGAGAGAGAGACAGAGAGCAAGCAAAGGAGGGGCAGAGAGAGAGACACAGAATCCAAAGCAGGCTCCAGGCTCCGAGCTGTCAGCACAGAGCCCGACACGGGGCTCAAACTCACGAACCGTGAAATCATAACCCGAGCCAAAGTTGGACACTTAACCGACTGAGTCATCCAGGCGCCCCATAACTGTTTCTGAGATAAGAAAGGAGAGACGAAAAGAAAGAAGGAGATGGGGCGCCTGGGTGGCTCAGTCGGTTGAGCATCCGACTTCAGCTCAGGTCATGATCTCACAGCCCATGAGTTCAAGCCCCACGTCGGGCTCTGTGCTGACAGCTTGGAGCCTGGAGCTGCTTCAGATTCTGTGTCTCCCTCTCTCTCTGCCCCTCCCCCCTGCTCATGCTCTCTCTCATTCTCAAAAATGAGTAAATGTTAAAAAAAATATTAAAAAAAAAAAAAGGAAGGAGAAGATGAGCTGTTTGCACAGCTAGAAATGGCATGGACACCATAAGTGAGGGCCCTGCTGCGAGTTGTCCCAAATGTCCAGCTGGCCCATATCCCCTATCCATGAGCAATCCAGAAACAGAGCCATCTCGACTCAGAGCTGGCTGACCTCACTATTAGATCAGGTAGGTACGTGACTAGGAGACATGCGAAGTAAAAAAAAGTTACCTTTGAATAAAAATTCTGAGTTCACCAGCATATGATTTCTAAACAGATTATGGGGACATTTTTAAAGCCTTATCTAATAACATCTGTAAACCCTGTGCACGACTGACGGTGTGGCCCAGTCCAGCCTCTCCAGGACATCCCGACTGGGAAGGCACCTTGCGTCACGCACATAGAAGGAATCCCAGAATGCCAGAGCTAGAAGGGGGCTGATCAAGCATGTGTCCAGTCTCCTCACCTGGGAGATGATAAATGGGAAGCCCGGAGAAGTCAGTCCCAGACCAGAAACCAAGCTTCCGTTCCAGCACACACAACGTCGACCTGCTGCAGCTAGGTCCCTGGCTTCTCGTCTCTGCTGTCACCTCCTGCTTGCTGCCCTGTGTCCCTCAGCTCTGCCATTTGTGGAGCACCACCAAGTCTTTGCCATCGTGCCCTCATGGAGGAGTGCCGATGGAGCCACGTGCACCAGCTGTGGGGGCCACGGGAAAGTCAACTATCACTTCCTGTTTCCAGTGTCATACCATCTGGGGGGGGGGGTGTCCCTGTGGGTGGGAGACCCAGCCTATTTAATGCCATAAGCCCTCCTTGTGAGAAATTTATGATCGGGCAATGAATGACTAGGCACAGATGAGTCCAGGACTCAAGAAATTGTAAGTTTCCATTGAAAAGAATAAAAAACCTTCAGTTTGGTTCCTTCATCAGTGGTTGATGTGACTGTTTTCTCTTTACCTGGTATTACACTTTAAGTATAGAAAAAGTTCCAGTATCTCCTTACCCATATGAATACATATATTTCCTATATTTGTAAGGCTTCTCATAGAAACAGAATTACTTGTTACGAGGTTTAACATCTGCGAGGATGCCACGTAAGGATACCAGCCCCCGAGAGAAAATGGAAATAACCCCTCCTCTATATGACCTCCCTAGAGGCACTTCTTCCAAGGGTATACGTGAGTGGGCAGAGGTGAAACTGATGTAACTAAGGGGGTGATGAAACTAATATAAGAAAGAAAAGAAAATATAAAACATCATTATATTCATGAAGTTCTATCAACAGGTTTAAACTGTAACCAGAATATCCCTGACTCAGACTCTCACATAAATTCAAATCATACAACCACTACCATCAGATAAGATTTATGTATTACTGATTATGGTCCCCTCACATATATCGTAATGCTCAGGCTAGGTTCTCTTTTCGGGAGGCCATGACTTCATTTACAACCCTCTCTGTTCCTATGTGTTTTTATCCCTCAGCACAACCTCCAGATTTCATGAGGCAAAGTGGTTCGCCGGGTCTGACGCAGGTCGATGACAGACACAACCCAGGTGCCGTAGGACGGCAGGCTTTGTGGGGACCTGGAGAAACTCTCAGAAGCAGGTGCCAGCAGGGAAGGATCCTCTAACTTGGGCAGACACACGTATGAGTGACTGCACCGAAACCACGTCCCGAACACGTACTGGGTTCAGGCATGACCCCCTGGCAAGTAGCCATGCTGTTCCTGAGTTCGTGTGTACCCTCCATAAGATTTTGTAGGCAGGCAAGAAGGGGAGCTGCCTGCCCTAGCCAAGCTGAAGGACCGTAGGCGAAGGTTAACTTAATCGCCCATGAAAGAGAGACGTTTTTAGCATGTCCAGCTGGTGTGGGGGGGCAGCTAAAGGGCACCTTACCGGCAGCCTTACTCCCGCAACCATTGGATGGGGGGAGTAAAATGTTGCTGAAAACGTTCAGGAAAGAGGACACAGGCGAGGTGTCAGGAAGCACAGCCATAGCAGAGGACAGCTAGACCTTGGGCTGTGGGTACGGCCTGCATTTAGGTAGCAGAGTCGTACTCCGCGTTGCAAGCTCAGCAAAGGGAAAGATGAGTGTACTGGTTCAGGGTGACGACTCTGAATACGCCTCCAGGTCATGGTGAGTCTTGATAGCAGAACACCAAAACATGGAAAGATCACCATAATTGGACATTAAGATCTTAGTGTCTCTCTCTAGAGAAAGACAGAGGCCAGATAGATGATAGAGAGACAGACGATGGATGGATGGATGGATGGATGGATGGATGGATGATAGGTAGGCAGGTAGGTAGATACATACACACACACACACACACACACACACACAGACAGAGATTCTGTATAGGCGCCATCTGTGGTTACTGCATTACAAATTTCTCCTGCTTGGGCCACCTGGGTGGCTCAGTTGAGTTTCCGACTTCAGCTCACATGATGATCTCACGGTTCCTGGGTTCGAGCCCCATGTCGGGCTACTGTGCTGACAGCTCAGAGCCTGGAGCCTGCTTCAGATTCTGTGTCTCCCTCTCTCTCTCCTTCTCCCCTGCTCGCACTCTATCTCTCTCAAAAATAAATAAACATTAAAATTTTAAGAAAAAAAAAACAAATTTCGCCTGTTGTATTTGCAATCTACCTCCTGAAGGTCTCCTTTGATGGACAGAAGTTCTTTGTTCTAACACAATCTGATTTCTAAATCTTATCCTTGGTGGATAGAATTTTCATTTTTATTTTTCCTTTCACATTAGATCAGCAGTTTGGCTGGCATTTGTTTGGTTTATGTGGTGAGGCAATGCTGAAATTTAATTCTTGCCCACATGGATATCCAGTCGACTCCGTATTATTTATTGAGAAAATAAATAAACATCTATCTGCCTGCAGCGCCGCCATGAAATGAAATCAAGTGTCCACACATGCTTCACTTGGCTTCTGGACTCTATGCTATTCCTATAGTTCATCTAACACTGTTATTAATGGCAAAGCATTTCAATTTTATTTTTTACATTGGTTAGTGGTGCACAGAAATACAGTGACTGAATTCAGTGTCATTGCTGAATGAGTACATTAAATCCAATAATTTCTCTATATACTCTTTCGGATGTTTTGTGTACATAAAATACCATCTCCAAATAGTGGTGGTTTTATTTCTTCCCAATTATTATAAATTTCATTTCTTCTTCTTTCCTATTGCACTGGTTATAAACGCTAGCACAATCCAGAAATGGTAAGAGCACACTCTGGTCTGTTTCCAGTCTTATGTGAAGAATTGATATTTCACCCTTTGCTATGATGCTATGTGGATGGTGTGACCTTTATCACATTCAACTGCATACAGTTTCTTTATTTCCTTACTTTCTAAGAGTTTTACCAAATGCTTTTCCCCCCATCTGTTAAAACCATCATGAGTTTTCTCTTTTATTCCGATAATATGCTGAGTTATATTGGTTGACTTTCAAAGGTTAAATCAATCTTGTATTTTAAAATAAACATCACTTACACATACCCCATTACCTTTTTTATGCATCACTGGACTCAGTCTGCTAATATTTTGCTTAGGGTTTTAAAATCTACTTTTGTGAATAAGGTGGAACTCAATTGTTCTGTTCTTGTGATGTCTCTGTCAAATTTCAATATTTCACATTATTTGACCGTTATGAAAGAAATTGGGAAGTGTTTCTTCTTTTTCTATTCTCTGGAATATTTTCTGTAGGGTGTGTGACTTTGTCCGGAAGAGTTTAATAGAATTTGCTGATAAAACTGAGAGCACAGGTGTGTGTGCAGGTGTGTAAAAATGTAATTATAAATTTCACATTTAATTCTGATAAGAATATTTAATTCTGATTAGAATATTCAGATTTTCTGCTTTTTCTTGGGTTCATTTTTAAACTTCTGTTTCCAGGAATTTGGTAATTTCACCTAAATGTCCAAATTTATTTCCATAAAATTGGTCATAATGGTTTTCCTTTTATGATCTTTGTAATGACAGTAATATCTCTGGCAATAACCCCTCCAGCAGTCCTGATATTTTCTTGATGTCTTCAGGGATTTATCAGTATTCAAAGATTCTTTTTAAAAGATCAGCTTTGGCTTTGTTAAATCTCTATATCATATATTTATTTTCTATTTCATTACTTCATATTCTTATATTTATTCCCATCATTCTACTTGCTTTGGGTTTGTTTATTTATTTATTTATTTATTTACTTACTTACTTACTTACTTATTTAAAAGAGAGAGCCTGTGTGTGAGTTGGGGAGAGGGGCAGGGAAAGAGAGGCAGGGGAAGAGAGAGAGAATCTTAAGCAGGTTCCGTGCCCAGAGTGGGGCCAGATACAGGGCTCAATCCCATGACTCTGGATCGTGACCTGAGCTGAAATCAAGAGCCAGCTG
This sequence comes from Leopardus geoffroyi, assembly GCF_018350155.1. Lineage (NCBI taxonomy): Eukaryota > Metazoa > Chordata > Mammalia > Carnivora > Felidae > Leopardus > Leopardus geoffroyi. The sequence continues at coordinate 86,014,912 of NC_059334.1, read as the reverse complement.
CTCAACCAACTGAGCCACCCAGGCACCCCTTAATTTTCTTTTTGAGGTTGGATTCTTTGATGATTAATTATTAGCTTTTTCCCCAATATATGCACTTAAGGCTATGTTTCCCTCTAATTAGAACAATTTAGCTCCATTAACCACTTCCCAACTTGTATGCTGCTGAATTTATGTGTTTTGAGACTATACGTTAAACACCCATAAGGCATTATTATTACAAATATGCTTTTAAATACACCCTCACATTTACCCTTCTCTTTGCTCCTAATTCCTTTGTTTCCCTAAACTACCATCTGGAATCGTTTTTCTCCTGCTTGGACACAACTCCTCTGTATTCCTCCTACTGTTCTCTTTGATGGTTTCAGTTTGTCTCAGAATCCTTTCGTGGCTTCCTGTCTGAGAGCTGCTGTCACAGCACAGCACAGGACACTAGGGACTCAGCTTTTTCCCTCGCGCCTCAAACCGGCGTGCGGCTACTGCGGGAGCCTCGTAGTTCTGTTGAAAAGCCAGCTGTCAAACTTTGTTGCTTCTCTCAAAGTCCTACGTGGGGGGTTTTTGTTTTGTTTGTTTGCTTTTTGCTTACTTTTTGGCTCCTTTTAAGGTTTTCTCTTAGCCTGGGCTTTCAGTTTTGCTATAACGTGGAGAGCAGTTTTCTTTATATCTTATCCTAAGTTTCCGAGCACTCCTGAATTTGGCATTTAGGGTCTCTTGGTATCCTCACATCTCTCCCAGTGAGCCCCAACTTAATGTCATAAGTTCCACCCCAAGGAACTGCCAGTATTCAATCATCTTTCCCTGTGTACCTCATAGAGCTCATCCTACATCCTAATATTTGACGGCTTTGTGGCTTCTTTTTTTCCGATCCTTTTGTCTCTGGGTCACTCAATTCTGATGTGGCCTTCTCACCTCCCTTCAGAGTTCCTGACTCCCTCTTCCCTGGTCTGGAGGGTTATTAAACTCAACCCCTGCACAGTTCAGCTCAGCATTGGGCTTTCTAGTTCTAGAATTACCATTTTCTTATTTGTATCATTCCCGATATTTTGTCAAATTTCTCAATCTCATCTCACGAACATACTGAGCATAGCTATCTTAAATTCTGTGACGGATAACTCTATAATTTCATGTTTGGTAAGTTCCATTTCCTGGATGCCATGACTGTGCCATGTGCTTATTCTTTTGATTTTTTAATTATTTTTAAGGTTATTTCTTTATTTTGGGGGAAAAAGAGCCCGCACACACGTGAGCAGACCAGCAGCAGAGAGAGAGACAGAGAGAATCCCAGTCAAGCTCCACACTGTCAGCACAGAGCCCAGTACAGGGCTCGAACTCACAAACTGCGAGATCATGATCTGAGCTGAGATCAAGAGTCAGACGCTTACCAGACTGAGCGACCCAGGCGCCCCTTGATTTTTCATTACACCTCATCTCCTCCTATGCTAGCTACTCTGTGTGGGGGTGTGTCTTAGGAAATTTAGAACTTTGTATATGAAAATAGTACATGTGACTTGACGATTTCGACAGTGTATTCTCCTCCAGAGAGTACATACTTTTATTCTTTTTGGTGGCTAAACGAGGGTCACTAATACTCACCTTAATCCAATCGGGGTTGAGGGATCGAAAGCTTGTCTGTGTGCACTCTTCTATTTCCAGCTTATTCTCTTTCTTGAGTTGTAAATTTCTGAAGTCCCAAAGCCCAAACCCAGGCGTTGCTGACATCTTTGAAATGAATGCACAATCTTACGATCTGCCTTCTCTCTGTCCTTCCTCCTCTATGTTCCTGTATCCCTTTCTTGCCAACTTTGAGACTCCTTAAATATTTCTATTACTCTATTTGTTACCTCTGCTAGCTTGATGCTTACACAGGCATCTGCAACTCTTCCCATGCCTGTCCTGGAGATCACAACCGGCCCCTGGAGTTACCAAACTCTGACTCTACATTTTGGCTTCTCAGCCCCCAGCACCTGCTGAAAACTTGCTGGTCTCCTCAGCCTCTGAGCTGCCGCTTCTAGAAACCGCAAACACCGCCAGGGTAAGATCCACCCCAGTGACCCTCAGACTCCCAGGTCTGCCCTCCCTGAGAAGCCCACAGTTCCCCCGAGTTTCCTAACAGAACTTGTAGATTCCTTCCCCAGCTCCTGCGGCTGTTATCAGTGGGAGGGCTGGTCCACACCTGGCCCACCGCCCACTACCAGGCGTGGAAACTTGGTCATTATCACTTCCACGGACACTTGGTTCATCTCCAATTATTTTGAATTTTCAGGTGCCAATATAGACGGGGGACTTTGGACCTACATCATCATGTCCAAGATTTGCTACCAAATTCTTACTATGCTCGACACTGGCCTAAGTACTTAGTCCCCACAATAAGGCTTTGAGTTGGGAGTACTGTTGTAAGCTCAGTTTATGAGTCGTTAGCACGATGGGCAGAGGAGAACTGCCAAGGCCGTGTATCACAGCTGGAAAGCGGGAGGAGGGAACCTGCAGAATCTGACCTCAGAGTCTACACTATACTAGTTGACTGGGAAACAGTTCAACATTTTTGAAAAGCCACAGGCCCTAGAACGATCATGTAGATGGCAACGTGAACTTAACAGACTTGACCGTATGTGTGTGCCAGAGGGAAAGATCCAGAACGCAGCGGGGAAGGTGTTTGATGAGCAGCCTCTAACCAGAACAGTAAAAATGCACATTAATAAGAAGGATACTTTTCTAAATATACTGAAACTGGATTACAGAAATACCACTGCAGAGTTCAGTAGTTACACTGCTTGAGAACAATAAAACCATATTTATGTGGGTTTAATTCCAAGAATACTCTCAGGAGGGTGATGCAAACCCCTCCAGTTATGAAACCACGTGCTCCCAGGATCAGGGCTCCCAGAGTATCCTTTTCATCTATTATCCTCAAAGGAGGAGGAGCCCCAGGAGGGGGGCGGGACCAGCAGGCAGCAGGAAGAGAGCCAGCGAAGGGTCACTCTGGTGCTGACATCTCTGTGGCTCCTTGCCCCACGGTTCTGCGGCAGCGCCCCCCGCCCCCCACCTTGAACGCAAACCCAGGTGCTGAGGAGCCGGGTACTGGACCAGCGGGAACCCGTTTCAGCACACAGGAGGCCTGTTCCCAGCCTCCCAGTCGGGACAGAGCTAGAACGACTGAGTCCCAAAAAGCAGGCAATACCAGTGAATGGGGACAATGACGTTAGCAAGGAAACCATCAAGGCCATCTTGAAAAATCCCATTTCAAGTTTTCCCCAAGATGCCATAAACTGAGACAGAGTCAAGCCCAACGTCTTTACCCAAACGAACAATTCGGAAATGAGTTTTATGAACTTCCCATGTCCATGAGCACGGTGGCTAATTACCTTGACAACTGCTGGTCCCCCCAGCTCTTGTGACAATGGAGCAGCAGTATGACTGCCTCCTGGGTGACGCCTGCAGGCCGCGGGGGACCTGGAAGGGACGGCAGCCACGTCCCGGCCTCCCCCCAACAAACAGAGTCAACTGCTCCCAACACGCAAAGGAGCCCGCCTTCAGGAAGGGTCCAGAACCCCACCTTCAGGAAGGGTCCAGAACCCCGCCAGGGCCCGGGGACTTCCGACCTGTGGCTTTTGCTTTCCTGCGCTGTCTCACTACTGCCCACAACGTCTCTGTTCTCATATCCCTGACCCGTGGTGGCCTGAGCGATTACATGGGAAATTATACCCTGGTTTTCATCTCTGCTCTGGGCAAAACACCCACAGTTATGCGGACACACATGTAACTCTTGAGGTTCAAGGGAGCCCTGCTGTTCGAATTGCTAACAGTTCCAATGCAGCTGTGTCCACCGTGGGCCGTGACTTCACCACCTACCATGTGCCGCCCTCGGCAGAGAGCAAACGGTGTCACTGTTCTAATTAAAGAATAAACGCTGCATCGAAACTGAATGTTGCAATAATCGACACCGGAGCCTTGATTTAACCAAGCGCTTGTGTGTTTTTCATTCTCCAACATCAGCCCACAGTGTGACCAATACAATGACACAGCCACTTAAGAGGAGAGCAACCCTTACTACAATGTCCCATTTTTGAAAAGCCCTCAGAAAACTATTTTGGAAGGAATTTTGCCCACTAGGGTCAGAGAGCAATGCTTTTCCACGGTCAGGGTAACTGCTTGGCTCCCGGCCAAACGGCACGCGGGGACGAGTGACGAGGACGAGGGGCATCGGGGAGCTCTGCGCACAGAGGGTGGTGCTCAGCTTCACAGGAGAGGGGGCTCTGAGGTCTTAGAAACCCACCTGCTAAGGGCGAGACGGCCGATGTCTCAGGACTGTAAGGTGAGGCCGTGACACAGGTGCCGCCCCAGGGCTCCCGCAGAGCTGAGCTCACAGACTGGCCGAAAGATAGCCAACAGGCTGTGGTCTGGACAGACCTACGCCGCTGCATCATCGCCTCCCCCATTTTCCCAGCTCTGTCCTCTGGGATCCTCCCCTCCATCTTCCCCTTGAGTGGGAGGAGGGGGACCACGGGAGGAAGCTCCTTGCTAACCCCACAGAGATGCAAAGCCACCCTGATTACTGGCCCCTGGCCTCCACAAGGGCACCTTGCTCAAAGCCGCCAGGGATGAGCACGGCCCGGGAGGAGAGCAGGATTTCATCTGAGGCTCCCGGGGCCCAGAGATTCCACACTGTACCACGAGGCCAGGCTGGCGCCCACACGGGAAGCCAGCCAGAGACAGTCGCATCCTCAGCGTGGCTCCAGCCTTTCTCCAGGACGAGCGAGCATCTGAGCAGTTGTGCTTCCCTCTGACGTACGACCCACCCTCTCCTCTCCAGCGAGCATGGTCCCAGGGGGAAGAGAGGCAGGCAGTCCCACAGGAGTTTCTGAGTTTTCGGGTGGCAATGGCCAGTCTAGTGTCCACGACCCAAACCTGCTCCCAGGGAGGTCAGTGTCCTCCTGGGTGAGTGTGCCCGCACGTCCTTACAACGGTGTTAATTTGAAAAATCACACCCCTTCATTGGTGTATTATGTCCTTGTGAGCATCATCCCAGGAATCTTATCGAAAATAGCTCTCTGTGGGGCGCCTGGGCGGCTCAGTTGGTTAAGCAGCCGACTTCGGCTCAGGTCATGATCTAGCGGTTCACGACTTCGAGCCTCGCGTTGAGCTCTGTATTGACAGCTCAGAGCCTGGAACCTGCTTCGGATTCTCTCTCTCTCTCTCTCTCTCTCTCTCTCTGCCCCTCCCCTGCTTGTGCTCTGTCTCTCTCTCTCTCTCTCAAAAAAAAAAGTAAATAAATATTAAAAAATTTTTTTTGGTTTTTTTAAATAGCTCTCTCTGCTTTTCAAGCTTTCCTGGGGATGAAGTCACCCGCTGGGCTGTGCCAGACAACACACACAAAGGGCCAGAGCTCCATGCCCCCTCGTTCCCTCCCACTCTGAGGACCCACGCTGCCCTGGATGTGGAAGGCCCTAGAATATATCACAGTGTATTCCACACGCCCCTCCAGAGGTGCTACAGGAAGAGCAAGTCATTATCAGCAGTTGCCCGTCCTATATTCTCAGCGGTTTGGGTATCTACAAGAGTCCTCCCTTCATATAAAACATTCCAGAAAAATCAAATTGCCCCTTGTCAACTGAATTTCAGCGTTCCAAAAAGAGTCATATGATAACTCAACCCTAAATAGCAGTTCAGAGCTAGAAAAATAACTTTAAGGTATGTATTGAATTTTTCTAAAGGCTGCTTCCTCTCACTAGTATTTTAAAATTATTTCTCCCTGAAGCACGAACAGAAATTTCACAAAATGCAAATGTCGGGACACTTGAACTCAATAAATTCACCTCTATTATCCTCCTGTTCCTTCTCTGAGCCCGGCCATCACTCTGCTCAAGAATTAAATCAAGTAAGAACCATCGCTTGCTTAATGCAAGCCCTCACCTTGGCAGGAAGCTTACGGTAGAGTCTAATGTATTATATGTTGAAAAAAAAGCTCTCACACAAAAGCTGAGTAACCATCACAGCTGCTAAATTTTCCCCTGGAAAAAAAAATGCATTTTAAAGTAAGTGGTGTATTTTCTTCCTTCTCCCTAACTTGAGATTTCCCTTGGTAAAAGCCAAGAGAACAGAGTGCCAGCATGCATATCACTCAAGGATCAATCAATTTTCTGGAGGCATTTTTCTCCGTGAGAGAAGACCACCACTTGCTCTAATCATTTTGGATCTTTTTGCCTGACATCACACTCGTTTCCTAGGGACAAACTAAATAACCAAGTTCCCTGAACTGAATACGTTTTACAGCGCACTGCCTTGACAATGGAAAATATTTTAGCATCAAAGCCTGGCTTCATCTATCAATGGGTGACATTTTAAAAACAAAACAGGAGGAAAAACTAAAAACAAGAAAACGCAGTTGACCTGTTCTATTAAGGTAACGAAGAAGGCACTTATGACACAGAACTCTTTAGTTTTAGTACCTTTTTATAAAACCAGATGTGTCTACCAGGAGAAGCCAGGGTAGAAAACAGTTACGAACCAGCTCAAGACCTCAGCGAGTGCAAACGGCCAGACGGTCTCTCACCCACAGCACAGGTCCACGGTGCTCATGGAACGGCACGGGCCGCTCCCACCTGCACCTGTACCCACACCTCCCTCCCCCGGGAGCAACGTCACTTCCGGCAACACATTGGCCAGAACCGGTCACGTGGCCAAGCCTAATTTCCAGGGGACAGGGGTATTTCCTGTCTCGAAGGCACCCCAAAGGAAGAGTGAATCCTGCAACGGTGAGCACTGTAGTACGGGCCCCCAAAATCTGATGCCCCAACGTGGAGTTCTTGACATGGCCACCCATTAATAGCCCAGGGGAAAGCTTTACAGGGCCCTTCCCAGACCAACAAATCCCACATCTCTGGGGTGGAGCCCAGCCATCTGTAGCTTTTCAAAGCTCCCACAGATGATTCCAGCTCGCGGCCCTCCGTGACCTGGCTCAGCAGTGTTGCACCTGCCTGTGGCCCAGCCAGGCTCAGCACCGGGCCCAGCCTCCACTCCCCACTGCCGGGGGGAGGACCGGAAGCCTCCTTAAGGCTCGGGACCCGAGACCTCAGTGTACTAGAATCTCCTGAGTGCTGGTGAGCACCATGCATCCGAGTACCCACCTCCCAGAGTTCTCATTCTGTGGCATCCACGGGGGGCCTGGGAATCTGCACTTGACTGATGACCTCCCCCCGCCCACACACACACACCCCAATGTAACATATACTGCTCAGGAGGTTCCCATCTGTGATGGTTAATTTTATGTGTCGCCTTGATTGAGCTAAGGGATGCCCAGATTGCTGGCAAAACAGAGTTTCTGGGGGTGTTTCTGGAAGAGACTAGCACTTGATTGAATAGACCAAGGAAAGAATACGCTCTCCACAGCGTATTATCCAGTGCGTCGAGGGTGGGCCTAGAACAAATGGGAGGAGGTTCAAATGGGCTCCTCTCCTCTGAGCTGGGGCATCCCTCTTCCCCTGCACTTGGGCATCAGCGCCCCTGACTCTCCGCCCTTGGATTCAGACTAGACTCACAGCACTGGCTCCCCTGGCTCTCAGGCCTCCAGACTCGGACAAAACCACACCGTCAGCTTTCCTGGCTCTCCAGCTGGCAGAGGGCAGATCAGGGGGCTTCTCGGCCTCCGTTACAGAGTGAGCCAATTCCCGCAACAGCTTTCCCCTTTCGGGTACACGTGCCTCTCTATCGTCCCAGTCACAACACACAGCCGAGCAGGCAGCCGCTTCAACTATGGTCAAACCTTTTCCTTTGCTTTGTTTCCCCACTTCTCTACAGACAACCCTCCCCAGCTCCTTTTGGGGGAGGGGCGCTCCCAACCACTTTCAGTTTGGCACTTGCCGGTCTGAGTCAATGTTTGCTCAAAAAAAACCCTTGAAAAGCTGTACTGTGCCTCAGTTTACCTTCCAACAGCACATTGCTGGTGGCAGAAGGGATTAGAGAGGCCGGGAGGGTATGGGAATGACAGACAACAAGGAAACATGCCCTCGAGTCCAGTGGTTCGCACCAGGAATTCACGCATTACTACCCGATGTAAATATTTCTCAGCACTAAATAAGCACAATTATAGAAGAAAATACAAAACTTTATTCCTACTCCCTTATCTTCCCCTGCGAGGGCAAGATTCTGGAACACAGAGGAAGAGATTTCATGTTGACATTCCGGGAAAAAGGAACAAAAAGCTTCCTCTCTCGGGCAGAAAGTGCTGTTTTTGCCACAGGATCTGAGTGATTTTTCCACCATTTCATAGAGAGCGAGAAGCCTATTTCATCACCAACTTTGGGGACGATCCATTATCATGAAATGTTTCCCAGACACTCAAAGTCACAGTAAACCGAGTGGTCTGCCGTGTGCCACACGGTGCCCATCGTGGCCAGTTGCCGTGGGCACAGGCAGCTGCCGCGGTCACAGCTGGGCCCTCAACACACAGACAGACAGGCGGGGAGCAGACACCCGCGTGGCCCCAGTGGATGACACATGCAGACGGTCAGGAGCTGAATTAGCTGGAATCACAGACAGGATGCGGTCGGTCCCAGGAAGGTCAGACGTGCTTTCTGAAAGTGTCACCCCTCCTTCTATACGGAGACCAGTCTTTTGTCCGGCAGTTATGAAGGCTTCCTGCTGGGTCAACATAATGGGCACCGAGGACACGGGGAGAAGCCTCCCCCCCCCCCCCCGGCATCCAAGAGGCCCCAGCAGTGAGACCACCTGGAGAGGGTCGTGGCTCCGTGGGAGGCTGCCTGGTCCTGCCCAAAGCTCTCTCCCTTGCCTGGGACTGCAGAGAGAGAAACCCCACCACATGAGGACCAGGCCCCACTCCTGGGGACGCCACCCACTCCCGGCCTCACTGGGCCTCTGGTTTCCTGACACCCTGTAGAGGGAGAACTCGGGTTTCACGGTGGGGAGCTTTCCCGCGATGGAGACAGGAAAGCCCAGAGGAACACGGGAGCCGTGGTCCACCAAAGGCAGTCAGGCGGCATTCCTGACCAAATCTTGGCAGGCACCAGCTGACATAACTTCCTGGATCACCAGCTGGAGGAACAGAATGCCAGCCTGCCCTCCCACAGAGGCAGGTGCGGGCACAGGAAGTGACATCCAGAAGGCTGGAGGAGAGGGTCTGCAGTCCTCACTACACGGTCCTGGGGAAGGCGCTCCCCCTTGCGGACTAGGGCGCTGGGTCCCAACACTTCATAGACATGGGAAAGCCATTCCGGGCTGTACTCCCCAGCTCTGGAACATCCCCACCGGCTTGGGGAAACCCCAGGGGCACATCCCAAAGGATGCCTCTGGCTCAGTCCCTCCTGAAGCCTCCTCCTGGCCTCCCTCCCCCGTGGGGGAGGTGATGACACCTCTCCTGGATGTTTGTTGGACTCTCGAAGCCTCCGCACCAGCAACTTGGCCACAACACTTCACAGCATGCAGAGCCCTGTCATTCCTGCGTCTGCTCCACACCTGTGCCCTCCCACCTGTGCCCTCAGCACCTCACCTGCTCCCACTCAGGTCACCCGCCCCACCCTGTGCTCTTCCCCGCTCGCCTCTGCCCTACACGACCCCCCACCCAAGACCTTCCCCGTATCTTATGATGATCATTTCCCGTAAAATAGTGGCAGAGTCCCTAGCCTTGCTTCCAAGGCCCTCATCTCAGAACAGCCCTGACGAGGTTGCCCCGCTGCCCTGGCCCTGCCCTGCGCAATCCACCCTGCCTGGCCCCCATGTGCAGCCCTCTGTGCCTTCCCTGGACAGCCCCGCTGCCTAAAAAGCCTGCCTCTGACTCCCACCAAAGAAAGCCTTGCCCACCATCCTCTTCCCAGTGCCACGGTGGCAGGACAGACACCAGAATGGAAAACTATTAAAATGGGGCAGAAGATCAACAATGTCTGAACATGAACCCAAGGACTGCTCCAGGTAGGGAATCTAATGGGAGGCTCCCGCCTAAAGATGGGACTGCAGAGGTCTTGTATCCTCTCACCCTAACACAGGGGAAGGAGGAAACACTGCCCTGAACACCACACCCCGTCCTTGTGCAGGTCCACTGTCTGAATTCACACTGTTTTTAATCCAGAAATGTCAAGCAAGACATTTAAATTATGTTGGTGCCTGGCGGCAATACCCGGGTCAGAGGGAGGAGGCAGTCGTGGAGCTGGGTGCCTGGTGGCGCCCGGGTCAGAGGGAGGAGGCGGTCATGGAGCTGGGTGCCTGTCGGCACCCGGGTCAGAGGGAGGAGGTGGATGTGGAGCTCCTCTGGAGGAAATCAATCTCAACACACCTCTCAGAGAATCCCACAGAATTCAAGGATGGGAGCAGCTGATCTCCAAGTCAGGAAATAAACTGCCATGAGTGAGAAGTGGCAAAAGCAACAGAAGCAGGCGGGAAAAGCCTATTGTGATTGATGTTTTAAAGAAATAGAAGGGAAACATGGGAGCGAAGAGCAGAGTTGAGTAATAGAATTTCTGCGGATGAAAAATATGATGACTGAAATTAAAAACTCTGGTCTCCACACCCAGAAAGATGGAGCGCATGCGCCGTTCCTCCTGCTCTGGGTCACGGAAGCCCCTGACGCTATTGTCAAGGAACATCGGAAGATTCTGGAGGGTGGAGAGAAAGCACACATACAGGGACCCGGAGGAGGCCTCTGGGCTTCCTTTCTGCTGCACACGCCCGGCTGTGAAGCGGACCGAGCCCACCAGCGGCAAACAGCAGCAGGAGCTGACAGGAAGCCGGACAACAGGACGAGGAAGGAGCCCCATCAAGACAGAAGGCTTACAGGGGCACGGGGGTGGGGTGGGTGCGGTGGCCTCCATCAGGCAAGCGTCCGATTTCAGCTCAGGTCATGATCTCACGGTTCAGGAGTTCGAGCCCCACATCAGGCTCTGCGCTGACAGTGTGGAGCCTGCTTAGGATTCTCTCTCTCTCTAAATCTCTCTGTCTCTCTCTCTCTCCCCCTCTGCCCCTCCCCTGCTCATGCTCTCTCTCAAAAAAAAATAAACATTTTTAAAAATTTTTTTAGTGTTTATTTATTTTTGAGAGAGAGAGAGATAGCGTGCAAGCGGGGGAGGGGCAGAGAGAGAGGGAGACACAGAATCTGAAGCAGGCTCCAGGCTCTGAGCTGTCGGCACAGAACCTGACGTAGGGCTCGAACTCGTGAACCAGAGATCATGACCTGAGCTGACGTTGGACGCTTAACTGCCTGGGCCACCCAGGTACCCCTACTTTTGTTTATTTAAAAAAACTTTTTTAAGTTTATTAATTTATTTTAAGAGAGAGTGTGAGCAGGGGAGAGGCAGAGAGAGGGGGAGAGAATGAATCCTAAGCAGTACAGAGTCCGATGCGGGGCTTGAACCCACAAACGGCGAGATCGTGATCTGAACTGATGTCAGACACTCAACTGACCGCCCCAATACGTAAACATTTTTTTTTTTCTAACAAAGACAGAAAGCTTACAGACAACAACAGCTTTCCCCCAGCCATCGGGAAAACTGGCCGCACCCCCGCCCAGCCAGCAAAGGCCTGGGGGAGCCCGGACATCCACCTCTACTGGGCAGTGACAAGGCACCTCCACCCCTGCTGGGGTGTCAGCGCAGACCCGGCGGGGAGCCAGGACTCTGACCAGCACCCAGCAGCACCCCTCCATCCCTGGGGAGCACACAGGAGGCGAGGGGACTCCCACAGTGCACACCCCAGCCGGGGAGTCGGTGGACGTGTGGGGGGATCTGGAACTCTTCGCCTCCTGGCAGTGAGCACGCAGCACACCCCGCACCCTGGAGCCACACGCGTCCCTCCAGCTTTCACCTGGTCGGTGAAACAAATGAGGAAGTTCAGCCCACTCTCCCGGGGAAGAAAACCCAGCTCCACCTCTCAAAGGGACAAGCGGCAAACAATCCAGACCACCGCAGTGTCGCAGATGAGGGCAACGAAAACACAACGTATTAAGAACAAATGCAACAAAATGTTCACGAGCCTCTCGGGCAGAAAACCAGAAAACTGGACTGGGAAGCGGTAAAGATGATGTAGAGAAGCAGAGATACTAACCAGGGCCGTAGAAAACCTCAAGGTCCCCACATGATCACCTCTCTTCAAATTGATCTACAAATTCCATACGAGTCCAACCAAAATCCCAACACATTCATTCTTAATATGGAACTTGAGGATTATTCTAAACTGCACACTGAAGAATTGATGACCAAGGGTTATGAAAACACTCCTGGAAAATGATAACCTGCTAGCAGGGGTAGGAGCACTTCCTTGACCAGATATCGAAACATATTATGACCCTAGAAGCATCCTGTCTCTGAGAGGGACTGGACATGGGGGACATCCCAGGGATGAGGGGGTGCAGGCCCACCAAAGCCGCGACCCTGGGGGCAGAATGCGAACAGCGGCATCCACTTTGCAGGAAGACTGGCATCACCTACAACTCGTACGTGTCCCAATCAAAGCCCCACAGAAAGGGGGCTGTAGGGGTACATCCTTGAGAAACTGCTGCCCATGCAGCAGAAGGACGCCAGAATGGCAGGATGGCAGCTCACTGGGGCCCCAAATGACCCGACGCTCCCACCAACAGTGACTGGTATACACAGACCACAGAGTATTGCACAGCGGGAGGAACAAACTAGCCATGTGCGTGGATGTAGACAAACCTCAAAGTCACAATGTCAATGGGGCGCCTGGGGGGCTCTGTTGGTCGGGTGTCCGACTTGATTTCAGCTCAGGTCCTGATCCCATGGATTGAGCCCTGAGTCAGGCTCTGTGCTGAGCACGGGGCCTGCTTACGATGCCTCTCTGTCTCTCTCTCTCTTTGCCCCTCCCCACCTCAAAATATACATATATACATACATACATACATACATACATACATACATACATACATACATAGAAATAAAACATCACAAAGTCAAGCGGAGAAATAAACATCCTCCAGAGTGTATAATCACATTTCTTAACTTCAGGAAGAGAGAAACAAATGATTAAGCAGTACCCATGCGAGTGACATGACACTAGGGAAAGCCAGGGGTCAAGTTCAATTTCAGGATAGTGTTTCCCAGGCGGGGAGCTGGAGAGAGGGGAGGTAACCAGGTTGGGAAATGCGGTGGCAGCCGGATGACCGACTTTCCCAATGTCTAAGGACTGGGAAGGTCCTGGGAGTTGGGAATTTCAGCACTCACACCAGGATGGTCTTGGCAGACAGACAGTTGGCTACCCCACACCGAGAACCTCTAAGGTTCCAGAACATTCTGACTTGACCCTGCTTGTGCTCTGCTTCGCCGTTATTTTCTTAACTGGGTGTAGCAGGTTAAATGGTGAACTGCCCCCACCCTCCAGAAGAGCTATGCCCAAGTCCTAACGCCCAGGACCTGGGAATGTGACCTTACTCGGAAAAAGGGTCTTCGCAGATGTAAATAAACAGGCTCTCGAGAGGAGATCTTCCTGATTAACAGGTGAGCCCTAAAGGCAATGACAAGTGTCTCCAGAGGAGCCAGAAGAGAAGACAGAGAGACCAGGCGGCTTGAAGAGGCGGAGGCTGAGGCTGGGGACACGGATCCCACCCTGGAGCCTCGAGGGAGGGCGGCCCTGCTCGCACCTTGACTTCTCTGGTTTTAAGCCTCCTAGTTTGTGGTGATTGGTTTTGCAGGAGCCAGAGGAAGCCAATACTCTGGGTGTATGTGTTTTAGACCCTGCTTTGTGTGTGTGTTTTAAAATAAAGAGAAACCGTTCACTCCTTCCTGTCCTTCCAGGCAGCAGCCGCAGAAGTGTCCCCAGCCACCAACGGCCCTCGCTCTGCAGTCATTTCTGAGCCCACGTTCGAAACTCCCTAATTCGGCTTCACCTGTGTATATGAGTAAGCCCGTCGAATCTTCCCTGCTAGATGTAAGTAGCCTTGAGGACGCCGACCAAGCCTCGCGTTAGGACCAGGAGGCCTCACGGTGCCCAGAACAGTGTGTGGCAAATAGCAGTGCTCAGGTAACACCGATGAGTGAGTGAGTGAATGAATGTCAGCAAAACTCCACAAGGGCAACACCAGGTGTGCTGAGACCCTCGTGCACATCAGATGCCACAGGTGCCTGGAAGGCCAACCTGGTCCCTGAGAGGCAGCCTGGAGCCAGCGGGCTGCGACTCCGTCAGACTGTGCTCGGTTTCCGTCCATGTGCCCAGCCCCACCGCCATGTTTGCCCGCCAGCTTCCGGCTCCGACTCCTCTTCCGGGAGGCTGGTGTCCACTGGTCAGCCATTGACATTTGCCACGCCAACACTGGCCGTGGACTTGGGCTCCGATCCTCAGCCTGGCTAGAGCTGATACTCCCAGATGCTTCCCAGGCACCAACTCCTGGTTTGAGCCATGTCCCCACCCTGTCTGGCTCCATGGGGCAGCTTCTTCCTCTCCAATCTCATCAATCTGTGACCATTTGCAGACAGAGCTTCTGGAACCTTCCTGGTGCAAACCTGCTATTTCCAGGACTGGTCACCAAGGTACGAGACCCAGATATAAACGTACCGTGAATAGGAGTGTCCATCAGAGCCCGGGCCTAACTCTGCCCAGCACATTCCTGAGACCAGCGTGCGAGGTCCAAGGCTCTGTACTCCCCATCTGCTCACGCCTGCGTCTTCCAGAGTGGGCAGCCCGTGCGTGGTTACCAGGACCAGCCAGAGTGGCTAAAGGCTCACACCACTTCCCAACAATAGTCCTTTGTCATTGATTTGACGAGGACGTCCATGATCTGACACACACACAGCAGTCAAGGGGCTCCCTAGTCTAGACACTCCTTAGGAAAGAGCAGAGGCCAATCCTGGACCTAATACCTGCCTTGCCCGACATCCATCTGACCGGCCCCTGGGACTCACACAGTGGGATTCTCGCTGGGAGAGCTGGTCTGGGGAAACTGGGCAGGACTGGGATCAAAATTACATTCCGCCTCAAAGTTCGTGGCACATTTCTCGGGCCCAAAGTCACTGATAGTTAACAGAGGTCCGACGGTGGGTTCCATTTCTCGGGGAAGAGTTGCTGGTGGCCGTGACTTCATTTTATGAAGGAAAACACTTCCTGGAAAGAGCCGGTGATGAGTCGAATCTCCTTTTATGAGTAAGCAAGACACACGGGGCCCCTGGGGCAGCTCCTATCACTGAATCTGTGTCGGCGTATATCTGGAGTTCTGTGACTGTTACTTGTCAATAGCCACACACAAGGGCTTAACAGTGATGGTGACCGCATCCCAACAGCCTCACCCGGCGGTCTCAAAGAGCGATTACCCAATGCCAGATAAGTACGTACCATGGCAATTAAATTTCTGTGGTGATCCTTCCTGCATATTCTTGTTTTTTTTAATTTTTTAATGTTTATTTATTTTTGAGAGACAGACAGACAGAGAGACAGAGGTGAGCAGGGGAGGGGCAGAGAGAGAGGGAGAGACAGAATCCAAAGCAGGCTCCAGGCTCTAAGCTGTCAGCACAGAGCCCAACACAGGGCTTGAACTCACAAACCACGAGATCATGACCTGAGCTGAAGTTGGACGCTTAACCGACTGAGCCCCCCAGGTGTCCCCTTCCTGCACGTTCTGATTCTGACCTGCATAAGGAAACAAGTAGCAAAAGAGAGATCCCACTGCTTACAGACATGGAAACTATGTCCCCAGAGAGTTCACCTGTAGCAGAGATGATGATTTTCCCCGGTAAAATCCATTAGAAAGGGGTATCAGGACAACAGTAGCAAAAGCCCCCTGGGTGCTTCCTAGACAGCAGGCACATGCATAAAGTGTGTTGTGTAATTTATCTCAGTTAATCCTCATGAAAAGCCCATGCAGCAGATATCACGGCCATCCCCATTTGACAGTGGGGAAACTGAGGCAGGGCGAGACGGAGTAGCTGCCCAAGGTGGCCAAACTCAGTTTTGCACCATGGCCATTGCCTCGATCCCTTGGGGGTTTAGCCTGCAACTCAGTGTTGCCCAAACCCTGAAATACCACAGCACACCTTCCCGGAACGGCTCGGGTGCCCGGCCTCCTAGAGAGCCCACAGCGATGGCAGGGGTGGTCATGCCCAGAGCCAGCGTGCCGTTGGTGCCCGCGAAGCCATGGCACTGAGGTGGTGGCATGTGTGTCTCAGTCTGAACTGTCCCCTCCTAGAGTCTGCGTCATCCAGCCTCGAGGCTGCCGCGGCATCCCGGGTCCCTCCCCTCACAGAGGGCCCCCGGTGGGAACCACCCACGACCGCGGCACACACACATTCATAACCCCCCAGGAAAGGGGTCGTTCCTGGATGTCTGGGGCCAGTTCCTGGGCCTCTGGGTGCCCACCGGATTCCCTGCCCCAGCTCGCCGTGTTCTAACTGGGGCTTGGTCTTACAACGCTGGTCCTTCTCCAGAGCAAGAACGCTGTCTCCTCATGTAGTACTTTCCAGAGCTTAGAATGAGTCTCAGCACAGAGGAACCAAGCGTTTCTCTTACAAGAATACAAACAGGATCTGGTTAAGCCCTTGCTGTACGAAAAAATGGCTATGTGGCCGATGGAGAAAAGGGTGGACAGCGACGGAAATATTCTCTTTGTTCTCAAGATGAACTGAGACTGAAGCCACAGCCTGGCCGTGGCCCAGGCTGTCCACAGGGCTGCGGAAGACACGGCACACACCGAGCACTCCCTGGACCCTGCCCGAGTCTCTTTATGGCTCTAGACTGACCCTGACCAGGGCTCTGAAGGCAGTGACTCTCCACATCCTCCAGCTGTGTCTGGCCACGTGTCACCTCCGCCCAAACGGAGCCCACGCACATGCTGTGCCCCGGGATATTCTGAATGCTTCTACTCGAAAAAACCCAGGTCCCGGGAAATCCGCCCCCCCGCACCTGTTCCCTGAGAGTTCTTGCCGACTGGACGTCCACCTGGGGCCCCATTCCCTCTGTGCCCTCTGCACCCCCGCACACACACACCCAGCTCTGCCGGGCCGGATCGAACCAGGAGAGCCCCAGGCAGCAGCGGGCGGCTCTGCTTTGCACTGGCCACAAGCCCTCGCCTCCCCGAAACCTGTCCCTGGGCCTGTCCTGGCAGCAAGGGAGGCGGAGGCAGCTCAGGGCTGAGCCGTGCAGAGGGAGGGAAAGCCTCTGGGCCCCACTGCTGCCACCCCCGGTTGGGCAGCCAGCCCGCCAGCCTTCTGAAGTGGGCAGGCGTCTCACGCTCTTAAGAAAGCATTCCATACGCTGCTGACCCAGGCAGAGGGGACGCTTCGAATGAGTTTCCACACTTACTGTGTCCCGTGTGCGTGCAGCACACTGTGAAATCCGCAGGACACATCAAAGAGGTCTGCAAAGTGGAAGAGAAAATCATCCTGGAGTCCAAGTGGACCGCCATCATAAACAAACTGTAACGATTTAATACGTTTATGGGCGGCTAAATCTCCTGCATTTTCAGCACACTCTCCTGCCCTTGGGAGCCATCACAGAGTTCACACCCCCGGTGAACAGACCCGCCAGCTACAGAATGTTAATAGCCCGACTCCGCTGGACTCCGGGTGTGTAAGTGATGCACTCCGCTTTTGTAGGGCGCCATCAATGACACACAGCAGGCACACCGTACAACACAATGGGAACGTTTTCCTTCCTGTACCCAAATCTGAGCAGTCTGCCGGGGATGTCCCAGGAGGACGTGTCCCCGGCGTGGGCCTCTAGGTTCCTGTGGAACAGGCACCAGGCTGTTGCAAAGCCACGTTTCGAATCCCTCTCCTCCATCCATGTACTAATGAAGCCGTGAGTCACGAGATATTTTCCAAAGGAACCTGCGGAAGATGCTTTGCTCTGTCTTCAGGTTCCTTCAATCATAAACTGTGCAGGGGTAGGGGGCTCATCACCTGCCGACAGGCTTGCCCGCAAGCAGGCAGCCTCTCGAGACAGGCCCCGGGTCCGCGTGTGCAGTGGGACCGCCTGTCCCGCCAGCTGAACCAGAGTCCAGTCTGCCCCGAGCAGCAGGGAAGGGGCGCCACTGTCGCCAACCTGGGCGGCCAGCGTGCCGGGAAGCAGCTCTCAGGGCCGCCACCCAGCGCGTCTCGGAAACTGTTGATGTTGGACGGGAGGACGAGCAGAACCAAATGGTTAGTGGTAACTGCGTTTCATCACGAAACTTGCAAGTTCAGAACGCCAATAAATTATTTACGGCCCAGCAGACAGACCTACAGCCGTCACGTACATCGCATCAAGAAAGTTTCGTTCAGACGTTTCCAGCGTTTTCTGGCCAAAGTGGGGCTTGGGGCTTCATGCACCATGCAGGGTGGGGCCTTCCCGAGGGACTGCTCTTCTGAGATGGGACGGGCTTTCTCTGAGCAACCCCCCTCCCCATCCCTCCCACCCAGGCCCCTGGGTGTCCCATGTCCGCTCCGATCCCACACATGCCCAGCCGGGGTCAGTCCTTCCCCGGCCCACACCCCTACCACGCCTCTCCCCCAGACGCATTTCTCCCAGCAGCTGGGAGCAGCATGAGCGCCGCTTCCCACCCTGTGGCCCCAGGACTCCTGACAGCTGAGGAGCTGGACTCTGAGTCCTGAAGAGGAAGGAAGGGGCTGCCCCCGGTGTGCCACTTTCCCGGAAGGTCCCGGCACAAACCATGGGCAGCTCGGCCGCTTCCCCCAGACAAGCGTGCCGGGGCCAGGCCGCTCTCCACGGAAAGGCCGCGGAGGCACACGGCAATGTCCCTGATCGCAGGCGCCAGGAGCCTCTCCACCCGCGCCAGCTGCTCCGGGACCAAAGCCCAGTCGTCTCCATCCCGGCCTTGGTCGCGCTCCGGCCCCCAGCCACTGACGCGTGATCCAGTGTCCTCTGACCTGGCAGATGCACCTTCTCGCGGGTCCCGGTGGGGGAAGCGTGTACCCCCCACGGCACGCCCCCACGGTGCTGCCTGGGAAGCGGGCCTGGCCGGCAGACGGCCCCATAAGGGCACCTACCGGTGCTCAAGAAACATGAACTTCTGCAAACCACATGCCCCGGGCGGTGGCAATGGCAGGTCAGGGGCTTGGGCTTCGTTCTACAGGAAAGAAGGCTAAAGACATGAGTGACAGTCACAAACCATTCCCTACATGCTTAGACATTCAGTCACTAGTTTTCAGAAAAGCACCCCCATTCCGTGTTATCGCTACATATTTCATATTATGGATCACTGTCACACGCCAGGTCCTGGGTAGGTCTTGGTAAGCCCTGAAGAGAAATTATCGTCCTACATGTACACACACATACATGCACAGACACATGTGCACAGACACATGCGCTCACACACGTGTACGTGTATGCATATGCGTGCACACAGGCACACGTGTGCACACAGAGACACATGCATGCACGTGAAGACATGTACACACGCACCTACGTGCTTGCATGCACACGCACATGCACACCGTGCATACCTAATTGCGTGCACATGTGAACATACGTGCGCACACAAGCGTGAGTTCATGCCTACACAAAAGCACATGTGCACACATGTACATGCAAAGTCAGACCTCTGTGTACTAGTACAAGCATGTGCACTCATGCACACACACACGCACGCACGCACGCATGCACACGGAGCCTCTGGTAAAAGTGCCTGCTTGTGGCACAATTGCTAAGACTGTTGGGGCTCTGAATGGACACTGCTCCCCGGAGAGGCAAGGCTGGTGCCCACACCCGGACAGGGACCCTGTGGAAACACTGACCCTCTGTCTTCCAGCCCAGCCCCGAAGCCAGGCCCGATCCCCCACCCTGCCCCGCCACACACCGGAGAGAAAAGCGGCCCAAGGTTTGATTGAAACTCGAAAGAGCATCTTGTTATCTCTAGGCCAGTTTTTATTCCTCCATCTATATGGTAATATATCTCAACTTTGCTTCTTATAGAAATGTTCAAACACGCGTGAAAGAGAGAAAGCAATCTAACGATCCCCGTGGACCCATCGCCCAGAGTCCACCCCACATCTTCCCTGCGTCCCCTCCCCTCCTGTTGGGCAAGGCGGGCAGGCAGCGCAAGTGAGATGTGGAGGGCCAGACGGCATCTGGCGCCTCGCCAGCATTTAACTAGCAGTCATTATTAGCGGCAACGGCCCTGGCTGTGTCACGTGGACGTGCTGCACGGGCGGAGAAGCTGCGGCCCAGGGTGCAGAGCCTCGAAGGCCAATGCGCGGGTCCCAGGCTCTGCCTCTCATCCCGTGACCCCGCTGAACTGGGCAAGGCGGCTTCGTAACCTGGAGGAACCCCCCCGACCCCGCCACTTGCCTCTCTGGAACCCTAAGACACGGTGCGGCCAGTATTTGAACTCCGAACCATCACACCGAGAAACAAACACCCCAGAGGCATCATTTTTGTGAGTTTAGCCAGCAAGCATCTGAGAAGAACCTTTCGTTACGTCTGGAAGTCTCCTTTTTCAAACCTTGCTTTTTAAACGCCACCTTTGCCTCTAAAGGACAGGACCTGGTTCCTTGGAGTCGGCAGCAGGGATGTCGCGTTAGGCCCGCCTGGCTCCCACGCGGACTGGGTCTTGCCTCGAGCGTGTTCTGTGCACGAAGTACGCAGCTCGCGGCTTGCGCAGGCATGTGGTGAGAGGAGAGGAGGCCGCACCTCACAAACGTAGGCACCGGGGGCCACGCGTACAAACGCCCCAAGTGTCACCCCCAGCCCCCTCCATCCCCTCACAGCCCCTGGTCAAAGGTCTGGCCATGCGCGTCCCCCTCTGGGCAGGTCAGAGCTGCTCACCGAGAACAGCCGCCTGCCGCTGACACGCACCAGGGAGCAGGTGGTCCGCAGAGACCCCTGGAGCTGCACCGGGCACGGCATCCTGGGACTCTCCAGGGACACTACAATCACGTCCCCGGTCCTCCAGAGGCTGGTGGCCTAGCTGGGAGTGGCTTCAAAGTTACAGATCAGAACCTTAGCCGGGGACAGTACACCACCCACTGCGAACCACGAACAGCGGAAGAGAAGCGTTGGAACCTCGTGTCCCAGGGGCCCCCGTGCCCCGCACCCCCATGTCCCACGTGCCCTACACCCCCGTGCCCCGTGGGTCCCATGCCCCATATCCTATGCCCCTCGCCCCTATTGACACGCTCCATCCAGAGCCAGAAAACAAAGGGCAAAACTCCCAAAGATGATGTCTAAACTCAGCGGGCTGTGCCATCCACTCTCTCCTGCCCCTCCTTCTCCACGCTCAGGCCTCTCACGGTGTTTTGTTCCTGAGGGTAGCTAGGAGAATTACGACAGCACGGCTGGGACCCGGGCTAGAGGAGGGGCAGGGAGGCTCAATGCTCCCGGATTAAATTAAATGAATCATAATTTGGTGTTTCCAGCTATAGAGCGAGTGCACTCCGGGCATGCGCAGGGGCGTGCGTTTGCTGTCCCGGACTTACTTCCCCTAGAAAATGCTTTGGCACATAGTCTGCCCAGGCCCGACTCCCCAGACATCCGTCCCCAGCCGGCAGGAGCTGTTATTCTGGTGTGAGCAGGTGCCTGACACGTCACGCAATTCCCCAGCCAAATAAAATATTCAGTAAACGCTGGGTGTACAGAATCATAATGTTACCCATTGTAGTGGGGTTTCACCTGGCTCAAAAACCATTCCTTAACCGCAAGTTCTTTCCCAGCGATGTGTCCGACGACATTACCATTCTCCCCATGGCTGGCGATCGCTCATCAGTCACGACTGCGCCCCTCTTCTTAATGACAGGCTTTACAAAGTGACAGCTGGATTAGCGTTGAGTGGCCGTTTCATTCCCAGCTCGGCCTTTGTACAACTTCCAAAGAATGTTTAAAATTCCTTCAGTCGAGCTGTAGGCTACATGTGAATTTTTTAGGAAAGTAAACAAAAATTGTGACTTCCATTTGGGAATTAGTGAGGAATGAACAAGTCACAGCTTGGTTTTAAAGTAATGGCTCAGGAGCTGGCTTTGGCAGGCGCTGGAAAGCGCACCCCAGGCTGACTTGAGAACAGACCTTTCTCTCCAGACCAGTAACTGTCTGAAAGCAAAGTGGGGTGTAAGGCAAAGCAAGTGCGTCCTGCGTGCAGCGGGCTGCCCTCTGCAAGCTCAGACAGGCGGAGCCAGGGCCAGTCAGGGACGCTGACGGGGGGCAGCACCCCAGGTCAGTACGTTTAAGCCCGTATAGACAGCGCCCCTGTTCTTACACGGTTACTCCTTTTCTATAGCAGGTTACACTCCTGTGCTTGGTTCTGCTCTTGCTTTCCTAGGTAACAGCAGACAATGGAGTGGGAGCTCCCAGCCTTGGCCTAACACTGGAAGCAGCTGGACAGATTTAGAAATACAGGGGCCCAGGACTCACCCCAAAGGGTCTAACTTAGTTGGCCCAGGGTGTGGCTGGCTTCCGCAGTGTAGTTCAAAGGCACAGCCTAGGTGCAAAGTCCTTGGTTAGGGGTGGTGTCCCTGGGACACCGAGTCTGGCAGCAAAGGAGGAGGGACAGTGGCAGAGGAGAGACAGACAGAGAGAGAGAAGGCAAGGAGGAGAAGGAGGAAAGGAGGGTATAGCCTGGGAAGCAAGATAAACAGCCTGGACCACAGGACACATCCCCTGGGGAACAGAAGAAAACGTCCTGTGTGTGCTTCGTGCCTGAGAAGGACATAAAAGGAACAGAAATTCAATAAAAAATAGTCACTCAAAGGCAAGGTTATAAAACAAGAAAACAAGATGAGAATGGAAATTGTAGACTCCAGAAAACAGATTGACCAAAACACCATCATTACAGAGATACTGTGTGAAGTCAAAGCACCCAGAGAGGAGCTACACACGACTCGCAAGGACAACGTGGAAGAAAGACCCAGAGCGCCAGGGAGGCTGAGGAGGCGGGGACAGAGCCAAGGAAGAGAGGTGGGTCTTGGGCAGCAGTAATCAAATGTAGGGAAAAGTGGCTTCCCCAACATGGAGAGCCCGACATGTGGAGCCCACAGGGTCAAAGACAAAAGGAAAGATCTCATAGAAACATTGTGGGAATCTACAGCCCCATATCATACCAGGTTTCAGGATAAGATTACACAGAACAATCTACAATAAGACACGTACTGTTTAAGGCACTGATTTAAGTTTAAGGAAATGATTCTTGGGGCATCCAGGTAAATACAGAACTCACCTGCCAAGGTCAGCGCTATGGAAACAATGGGGCCCTCGCCCGAGGCTCTGAGGGAGGATGCGTGGCTCCAGCCACACTGTCCCCCGGCCGTAAAGACAACAGACAGTAGACTCACAAACACAAAAGATCTCAGGAATGCACAACCACGAGGAGCCCTTCTTGGGAAACCTGCTCAGGAACAAAATCCAGCCGATGGGAAAGACAGTTCCGGCACAACACCCACACAGGCCACCAGACACGGTGGGGACTCAAGCCGTCCTCAGAAGAAAGCGGTATGGAGGATGGAAAGGGACAGACGTTCCCAAGCTCCCACGGCCTCCGGGAAAATGGTAACTGGGGTTCTTCCAGGGAAAAATCACCGGCAGCAAATCGAACCAACTAGGAAACGAATAGAGACGATCTAGAAACAGGGCGGCTTTCACTGAAAGGACTGGAGGTGAGGAGTGAGCCCACTGAACACAGACCCCAGACCAGACACGTGTGGGAATTAGCCACACAGCGAACGCATGTGGTGGCAGCCTCGGCGTGTTAACGTCACAAATGACAAAAGCCTGACGTGGAGGCGTCTCTCTGGATCTGCCCTAACAGAGAAGCAGCCAATAACCCGGAAACGAAAACATGTAGTTTGGACAATAGGACTCCAACCTGACCATTCTGCACAAGTCTCTTCATAACCTTGGGGCCATCGCTGCATCACCAGTATCTCTTTTAATTAGAAATATCTGAATATCTGAGATCGGGGCACTGACTCTTGATTTCAGCTCAGGTCATGATCTCACAGTTTGTGGGTTCGAGCCCCACGTTGGGCTCTGCACTGACAGTGTGGAGCCTGCTTAGGATTCTCTCTCTCCCTCTCTCTCTGCCCCTCCCCTCCCTTAAAATAAATTGAAAACAAAAGTTTAAAAAAGATATCTGAAGTCAGCCGTCTCTTCGAGTTTCCTTGCATTTTTTTACCTTCTTGCAGAATAAAATTAAATATATATTCTTTTTTTTTTTTTTTTTTTTTTTTTGGGACAGAGAGAGACAGAGCATGAACGGGGGAGGGGCAGAGAGAGAGGGAGACACAGAATCGGAAACAGGCTCCAGGCTCCGAGCCATCAGCCCAGAGCCTGACGCGGGGCTCGAACTCCCGGACCGCGAGATCGTGACCTGGCTGAAGTCGGACGCTTAACTGACTGCGCCACCCAGGCGCCCCTTAAATATATATTCTAAAAGATAAAATATGTGTAGCATAATCTCACCTTAACTTAGAGCAAGCTCCCTGCACCAGCCACCTGACCCAACACACATCCTCCTTCCTTCCATGCACACCTGTGCAGAGAAATGCTCCCCAAAGATCTCAGACATTCCCCAAACGTCTACCGACTACACGCAGGAAATGGGCAACTGATCAGGGCCTTTTTCACTTCCTTATGCACATCCCCTTTATTCCATACCTTTTTAGAAGATTATACATTATCGTTCCAAAACCAGAAAGTTAAAAAAAAAAAACCTCAGAAGTTTTCTAGAAGATGGAAACCATAAAATGCATTTGTTCCATTTGTCTCCACGCTGAGCCCCCTCCCCTGTCTCCCTGAGGCCCCCTTGAGCCCAACACCTCCCCCAGCCTGCACCTCCCTTCCTCTGCCCTCAGACAGTGAGCCCCCCCAACCCCAACAGAGCCCAGACTCCGGGAGCAGAGGCTGGCCGTTGGAACCTGTCACCACTTCCCACACACTCCCTAACCACGGAGGTCCTCTCTCTCTATGCCAGGTACCAGGGAAAGCGATCGGCACAAACTAGACGCTTCAGTGAAAGTTGATAAAAAAAAAAAAAAATACAAGGTGATATTATGAAAACTTTATGTCCATAGAGATGACAACGTGGCTGGAATTATTGTCTAGTCAAATTCAAAACACAAAACCGATACGGAAAATGCTTGCTAAGGGGTTTTTGTTTTTTGTTTTTTAATGGAAGAAGAACTTCCAACAGAAAAACAACTGTGCACATGAGTGCAAGGGGCCTGATCCTGAGGAGCGAAAACGGGGTGCTCTAGACGGACAGGACACAGAGCAACCTCACTTCGGGTTCCTGCCCTGTTCCTGGCACCCCCCGGTTTCCCTACTCTGGTAAGACGGAGCGGGGCAGACACAGGTGTGGCTGCATCCTGGGACAGTCTCTCGTCTGTCCAAGTCCAGGCTCAGAAAGCAGTTCTGGAAAGACTTGGGGCTAAGGGACATACTAGAAGACCCTAGAATTGGGGGCAGGGGCTTGGGCGGAGCTCCCCACAACAGCCCTTCAGTTTGGGGTCCTCGCTTAGGGGGCCATCTGGGCTGGGGGAGGGGCACTTTGCACTGCTGAGCACCGTGCACCCCTCTGCCACCTGGCAGCGTGCTTTCATGCCCGAGATAGGTCCGGGTCTGGAGAGCAGGGCGCCACCTCGAAGGGCTGGCTTGGGTGGAAATGGAAGCCCATTTGGTCTCAGACACGAGGGAGGGTAGGAGGGCAGAGTCTCACTTACAAGTTCCGGAATAGTTCCTCCGTACCGGGTTGGACTGTGTCCTCGCAAGAACTCACGTCTACCCAGAGCCTCAGAACGTGACCTTATTTGGAAACAGACTCTTACCAGGCATTCCGTATGGGTTAGGGTGAGGTCCCACGGACCAGGGCGGGCTCTAAATCCAAGGCCTGGTGTCCTCATAGGAAGAAGAGAACAGAGACACACGCAGAGGGAAAGGCTGTGTGACACCGGACAGAGACGGGAGGGCAGCAGCCGCCAGAAGGAAGCCGGGTGAGAAGGAAGGACCCTCCCTTTTGGGTGAGCCCTGGCTGAGGACACCAGGGTCTCAGATTTCCGGCCCCGGAACGCGAGAGAGTCTGAGTCTGTTGTTCTAAGCCCCCTGGTCTGTGGTCCTGAGAAAGGCAGCCCCACCACACTCCTCTACAGGGAGACTCCTGGAGTCCCCTGAGTGTGGGGGCAGAGGGAAGAGTCTGAATGTGGCGGCTGGCTGCCACGAACCGTTTCCTGCCTCTCCTATCACCGCTGTGCCCTCGCCCCCTATTTCACTCAGCCCACCCTCTTGGACAAGTTCTAGAACTTTCCCTGGCATGTTCAGCTATCAAATTCCATCGCAGGCCAGGCTGCTTCATCTCCCACCTCCATGTGACATGAATGCCACCCCAGGTGCCTGCCTGGCCCTGCGGTGGGGGTCTGGGCACGACCCTATCTGCCCACCTGCCTGGGGCCCCCCGGAGCAGCAAACCCTCTCCAGGCCCCTCAGCCCTGCAGTGCAACTGGCCCTCCCCGCTTTCAGCACCCTCCTGAACACCAACAACTCTCTGCCGGGCCCCCGATCTCCTCAGGCCTGGGTCCTGGACACAGCTCTGGGCAAAACAGGCCGGTGGCAAGAGACCCCGGAGCTGGCCCTCCCCTGGGTTCCACCCAGCACGCGCTGGCACAAGTGCCTGGACCAGCCAAAAGCTTCCGTCTCCCCATTCTGCTGAGCTGCCCTCATGTCACAGGCCAGCTGCAGCCCAGGGACAGGGTGCGTGGGGTGTGTGCCCCTTCGAATGCACGGAAGGAGGAAGTGAGGGCTCACACTGACCCCCCACCCTGCTCTGACTTGGCGGCCTGGAGGCAGGAGGGCACGGGCGGGGCTGATCTCTGCGCTCACTTGGCAGAGGTTGTGTGCAGCTGTTGCCCGCAGCCTCCACTGTCCTGCGCTGGTAGCCACGCGGGTGACAGGCCTGGCTTTCTGGGGGTAGGCGCTTGGCTCCCTGCTGTGGGTTGAATTGCGTCCCCGGAAAAGATATGCTGAAATTCCCACCTCTAGGACCTCAGAACGTGAACTTACTTGCAAACAGGGTCTTTACAGAGGTAACCAAGGTAAGATGAGGGTCCCTCATCCAGTGCGCCCCACGTGATGAAGCCCCGCTCCCCGGAGCCTGTGAACAGATGCTCAGAGACCAAGCGTGAGGACAACTGGAGCTGCACAGGAGTGCCAGCTGACCCGCGCCTTCTGGCTGGTATCGGCTGCTGGCTTTTAGTAAATGTGAGTCTATTTGTCAGCTCGGTGCAACACCGCCCTCAGCCCCCCCAGGCAGGGCCACCCCACCGACTCAGCAGTACCGGAAAGCACAGCGTCCTGACGTGTTCAGAGCAGCGCCTGAAGCAGCCGTGCAGGCTCCAGCAGACCCTCGAGAGGAAGGAGAAGCAGAGGAGTCTAGAGGCAGAGACACCTGGCGGGCTGTGAACAGCACGGCCGCCCTCCAAGAAGACCAGCTGTGGCCACCAGCCTGACGCCCACTGGGCCCACGAGTGGCCGATCATGCTGATGAGCCCCTGTTCCCGAGAACACAGATCTGTGCCCATATGCCTACCGTGGCCTGGGCTGGCTGGATGCTTTCAGCCAGGGTTCACAATCGCCTCCTCTTTTCTCCCTAAATATTCTTTTTCCGCTCCAGTCGCTATCTCCAAACGACTGAAGCCTAATTCCAGCAAGCATCTTTACTTGTTCTTGAAGCAGGACTATTATCACCGGTGATGTGTCCGGGGCTCCGACCTTCCTCGCTGCTGGGGTTGCCCCTCCTAAGAATGATGGGGGGTGACGCAACAGAGCTCTGCATTCGACGACCCTGCATTCGGGACAAAGGTGGGAAAGGAAAAAGGCCCGGAAAGTATTTTTCGACACGGGACTGGGGAGCCAGATGGGAACAGGCTGGAGAGAGTCAGAAGCCTTCGGGCCCCTGCCCAGTAACTAGGTCACCTTACCAGAGTCACCTTTCCTACCTGACTTCCACCTCCACAAGCGCCAAATGAGGCCAGAGGGCTGGGTGATCCTGCGATTGTCTTCTACAAGCAGTCAGACACGAAGCCAGAACTTTCTCCCTACTCAGCCCTACAGGAATTCAAGAAACCAGAGAGGTGTCGGGGACCTCACTGAGAGCTGAGATGTTTGACCGGAGATGTGACGCATGGTGTCCCCGTCGCTACCATCCAGAGAGAATTCTCCCCGTGGAGCAGAAGGCCTTTAAGGCGTTGACTGAGGGGCCCTGCCCAGCTGCTGGCTGACCATGATGTATCCTCAGCAACCTAATTCTCGAGACCTTCCCTCACGGTCAGTAGCCTGCCTGCTACCACCCACAGATGAAGATTCTGAGGTTCCGAGTGGATCTGTGACTTGTCAGGGTCACACAGTTAGAACCAAAGTCAAGGCCACTCCAGGGCCAAACCCTACCCTTTCTGCCCCATCAGGTTAAGCCCACATAGATTTATTCTTATGATTATGAGCATAATTATGATCAAGGATTATTATAAGGATGATTAGAATCATACTCAGAAGAAGGACAATGCACACACACGGCGAGCTTGAACAGAGTCAGGTGGAAATGGCCAGCACGAAGCTGTGCTCCAAATGTGGCATCAGAAAGAGAAACACTGGGGCGCCTGGGTGGCTCAGTCGGTTAAGGGGCCGACTTCGGCTCAGGTCATGATCTCGCGGTCCGTGAGTTCGAGCCCCGCGTCGGGCCCTGTGCTGACAGCTCAGAGCCTGGAACCTGTTTCAGATTCTGTGTCTCCCTCTCTCTGACCCTTCCCCATTCATGCTCTGTCTCTCTCTGTCTCAAAAATAAATAAACGTTAAAAAAAAAAAAAAAAAGAAAGAAAGAGAAACACTGGAGCCGCTAACATCACCTGCTGTTTCTCCTGGGCCTTCCCAGGCGAGGCGCTTTCACGTACACAGAGATTTCCTGACTGAGGTTTCAAGGTAGTGATCAAATGCCAGAGCCGTAATCAGCAGCAAACCCAGCCACGAGAGCCTGGTGGGTCTTGGAGGTTTCCCGTGTCCCTCCCCCAGAGTGCCTGCTCCCGTGGGGCACAGACGTCCCAGATTCTTGTTTGAACCAGATCAGGAATGCATTCTTTCAATGGCCACGCTCTGGAGTTCGAAGGAGACTTCAGTCCATGTCAGGCTGGAAGCCCTTGACCACAGAGACTCCTCCACACCCAGCCACAGCCGGCCCTTGACGAAGCGACGTATGGGACATGGTTCAGAGGTTCCTCACTACCCTACGATCCAGAAATCGCTGCTTGGACGTGTATCCAAAGGAAAGGAGAGGAGTACCTCGAAGACATA
This sequence comes from Leopardus geoffroyi, assembly GCF_018350155.1. Taxonomy (NCBI): domain Eukaryota; kingdom Metazoa; phylum Chordata; class Mammalia; order Carnivora; family Felidae; genus Leopardus; species Leopardus geoffroyi. The sequence goes on along the minus strand of NC_059334.1, from coordinate 85,985,719 downwards.
CGTGCACAGCCACGCTGGCTGCGGCATTAGTTACAATGGCCAAAGCAGGGAAACAACCTAAGTGTCCATCGACGGGGGAGTGGGTGACGAGGTGCTATATACACAGCGGAATGTTATCCAGCCACGAGAAACAGGGGATCCTGCCGTCTGCAACAAACTTGGATGAGCCTGGAAGACGCTTTGCTGAAGTGAAACAAGCCCAGACACAGGAAGAAAAGAAACGGCATAATCTCACTTATATGTAGAATCTTAAATAGCCAACTTCAAAGAAGCAGAGAGAGGAACTGGGGAAATGAGGGGATGTTGTTCGAAGGGTACAAGGAGGCAATCGTAGGATGAGTAAGTCCAGGGACCTGATGTGCATATACCACGATGGTTACAGCTACCAAGTTGGCTCTGAATACTAGAACTCGGCTAAGAGAGTAGACTCACCACACACAACAAGGGAACTTTGTGAGGAGGTGAAATGTTAATGACCCCAACTGTAGTAATCTTTTCACTGTGTATCTGTATATCAAACCATCATGCTACACACCTTAAATATACAGAATTCTGATTATAAAATAAAATTTTAAAAAACAAATTCACTGGGGCGCCTGGGTGGCTCAGTCGGTTGAGCGTCCGACTTCAGCTCAGGTCATGATCTCGCATCTGTGAGTTCAAGCCCCGCGTCAGGCTCTGTGCTGACAGCTCGGAGCCCAGAGCCTGCTTCAGATTCTGTGTCTCCCTCTCCTCTGTCACTCCCCCAGTCGCTCACTCGCTCTCTCTCAAAAATAAATAAACATTAAAAAAATTTTTTTAAAAATGAATGTCACCGAGACAAAAGAATACATCAGCCTTAGTAAGGATTTATTGAATGAATGAATGAATGAATGAATGGATGAATGAATGAACGAACGGTGGACAGGCTGAACAATCCCGCCTCCTCCATCAGGACACTACTGCCTGCAGGAGATTCTACCCGAACGCAGTCGGAATTCCCAGGCAGCTCGCTCCCGCCCGCAGGACCCCAGGTCGTCCCACCCGTACACCTGCTCCCAGGACTTCACATCCAGTGATCCAGTAGAAACTGCCTCAACAAATCAACCACCAAAAATAATTTTCTTCAATCCCCTTTACGGTCCTAATAAAAATGCAAAGTATTGCCGTAATTAGAGTTTTCAAATTAAACCAAAATAAGTAAAATAGTTCCCATTACTCATATTATTGTTCAGGCTGATAGAAAAGATAATATTTACTAACTAGCAGCCATAATGAAAATTAATCTTTTATGTACTTTAATGGGTTTTCTGATATAATTCCGCACCCCCCCCCCCAAATTATTCTCAAACAATTAAAATTTTAAGTGCCGGTCTTACTGAAGTTCACATGAGGAACCCAGAGAAGAAGGATCTTAGGACACTGATGGGTAGCAGCTCGGAGAGTCACCCTGTGACAGGACGCTCCTCAAGCAGCTGGAGGAGCCTCACGAGGCCGTGATACAAACTGGGCTGTGCACTCCCAGCACTCGCCCATCGCCTTCGCATCGTCCCCGTGCAGACAAGACTCCTCTAACCATCCTCCACCGAGATGCCCCCGCCTCTGGCGCTTCCCGTATCCTGTGAAGACAGCACCCGGGACCCCCCATAAGAAGCAGCTGTGCCCGTAACAGAGAATGCACAGTCACCATCATCACCCCCTGACACTAAGTGGAAACAGTGGTCTAGGGGAAACCAGAGTCCGGCATATAAGCTCCTTTGGAAACCAGGGAGGTAGGACCGGGGGGCAGCTAGACCAGGCCACGGGAGGATCAGCCAGCATGTCCTGACTGCTTTCCCTGCCACTCCAGAGCTGGACTGCCAAGGCGCGGGCAGGCGGCAGGAAGCGCCCTACGCACCGCATCCCCACGGAGGAGGCTGTGGCTCTCACATCAGCCGATTTCACGAGCCCCTTGGGTTACGGCTACACCCCCCTCCCAAGCTTGGCTGCCATCCGAGGTAGCAGTGGGTCAGTCTTAGATGGCTCCAGAACGTAGCTGCAGTCTAATGCCACGCTGCCAAAACCCGCCACGGGGGGAGCTGATGCGCGCCAGGCACCTGCTGTCCTTGAAGCGTAGACACGAGACCGAGAGCGGCAGCGACATAACCAATGCGGTTGTCTTTGAGACAGATTCTCTCAGATTATCGCTCTAGGGAAAGGCACTTATTGTAACAGGCTCTGTGACGAGGAAAATAAGCATGTATTTTTAAGTTCGGGTTTTCCTTGAAACAGTCAACATGCTGCTAACTTCAAGCACCATAACCACCCTAACTCCGTGCCAAATCAATTGCATTATTCAGTTTTACTGTCTTTCTCTCAAACATTGGCTGACTGGGGCCAGTTTCACTTACGAGGGAAGAAGGGTTGAATGCGGTCCCAGCCCCGGGTTATAGGGCTGTTATAAAGGCTTGTGTGTGCACTGTTACAACCACATCCAAAACCTCAGCGTTTTCCACTCTGAAACTCGCAGGTGCTAAAAGGGATAATCAATATCCATCATCTCACAATAATTGTATTGATTCTCAGAGTAAGGGATTCAGCTTGACTTTTAACGCTCTGTAGTTCTACTGGTGCATTTGGATACAATTTCAGGATCTACACTGGAATTTCATGCCTTGCTCAGACACGGGGTAGTTGCAGTGCATCACAGAGCCAGTCAGACACACGCTTACCAGATTAGAAATCAACATAGATGCTGGCCACACCTTTTATTTTATTTTTTTTTAAGAAGTTGTTTGCAAAGGAGATTACGCCACCTGGGAGACAACAGATGTCCCAGTGCAGGAAGGGGCTGAGGGACAGACTCTCTGTTGGCATCTGGGCTCTTGCATTCGGGGAGGGCCCCATCGCCCAAACTGCTGACGCTGCCTCGCCATGCCCACACCGTTGGCACAAACAGTGCATTTGTGCGGCTCTGTCCTGGAGCCGCCGTGCATTGGGCCCTGCCTCTGATCCCACCGCGGAGGAGGACGGTCTGGTCAGGTGTCCTGGCAAAGCCAGCCCTCCAAAGGGGCTCCCGGTGGAAAAGGCAAAGCCCCCTCCTTCCCGGCCGCTGACATGCAGCCTCTCACCACGGAGGAGGGACATCGCTTCATCCCCAGAAGCCACCCCGGGCTGGCGCACCACCTTTGCCTTCGAGCACGTGACAGGACGCGGGAAACGAGAACGCGAGATGAGAGTGCGGATCACAGCAACAGAAGGCTGAGCGGTTCAGGGTGCTACGGATGAAGGTCTGTATCCCCCCAGAGTCCTGCGTTGAAGCCTAACCCCAGTGGGAAGGTGTTTGGAGGCGGGGTCTCAGGGAGGTGATTAGGGCATGAGAATAGAGCCCTTGTGAATGGGGTTAGTGCCCTTATAAGAAGAGCTCTCAGAGAGCCCCTGACCCCTTCCACCCCATCAGGACATGACGAGATGGCATGTACAATGGGGAAGAGAGTCCCGGCCAGAGCCAGACCCCGCAGGCACCCTGCTCTCAGATGCCCAGCCTCCGGACCCCGCAGGCACCCTCAGCCTCCGGAGCTGTAAGAAACAAGGCTTATTATTGCTCTTGAGCTGCCCGGTCTGTGGGCATCTGCTACAGCAGCCCCAACGGACCAAGATGGGGCAAGTCTTGGCTCTTTAATGTCAGAAACTGAAATCAGCCCCATGAGGAAATGCGAGGCACTGAGACCAGACAGTCCAGAAGGCACATTGGGAAGAGAACGCAGGAGCGAGGACCCAGGAGAACCGGGTGGGGGCAGAAGCAGGGCAGGAGCTGGGACGGTGGCTCAGGCTGGGCCGGGAGCCGACCGCCCCCAGGGGTGGGAGCAAGTGACCTAAGGACACAAAGCCCACTAACACGAAGTTTGTGTGATTCTCCTTCCCTCGTTAACTAGTCGGTAAACTCTAACGCGCATTTGCCCACAGCCTGACTGTGTTATTTCAGTCCGTTCCTTTTTCCCTTGAGATCTGGAGAGCCAGTTGGCTAACCCAGCCTGTCGGCACAGCCCGCCCACCTGGCCTGCCAAAGAGAGCCGCACACCGCAGGCCAGGCCACCTGCTGCGGCGTGACACGTGGACGCCACCCCACCATGACCCAGGACCGAGAACGTGTTCCCTACGTGCCTGCCCAGAACACCAGACACTGTCAGACATGGAGTGTGGGCCGTGTTTTCCAAGTTCCCGTGGGAATGCCAACACCACATCCCTCAGACAACACGAGGTTATGAGAACATCCTACATTCCCATTACAATCCCTGTTTTCGGAGTTTCACGGAAGAGTTTTCCATAGATATTTAAATTCTTGAAAATAATGTCAATACTTCTCTAAAACCTCAGAAACATACCAACCACAAAAAAATTAACTTAGAGACCTCATTCACAGAATGGGGACCCTACCTCCAATTAGCCCGCAGTGAGAATACCAGCAGAAGAAAAAGTATCCATCAAGTGTATAGAATGTTCCATCTCCTGACTACAGAAGATATGGGGGGGGGGGGAAGGGAAGGGTCAAGCCCCAGCTTAACAGTCCTGACAGTCCCCCATTATGAATGACCTCCAGAGGGAGCTTCAGACAAAGCAGGGTTGGAGGGGGGTCATCTCCAACACCCAACTTCTATTGCCAAAGTAGGAATTTCAAAGCCAATGCAATGAAACCTACACCCTTGAGGTTCTTTGTGTTCTGTTTGCATTTGAAGAAGACCCAGCAGGTGAAAAGAGAAACACTGAGATCCTTCCAGTAGGGGGGCCAAACCTCTGCGATTCATCAAGAGGAGTGCAATGGGCCAGCTGGGGATGGACATTTTTGTGGAAGCTTGTTCTTAAGGCAAGAGCTTCAAAGCACTTCTGTTCGATGGATTGGAGAAGCCTGGAGAGAGAGGGATCACCTTTCTAAGGCAGTGGGACTTTGCTTGTAGCCCCTATTTATAACATCGAAATTTAGACCAAATTAACCAGCAGCAGTTGCCAGACAGGGATTTTACGAGCTGAATTCTCCACACTCTGCAATTCTGTCTTCTCCTTCTTTGTCCATTTCACTGCTTGTTAGCAGGGACAGAAGGAAGAGAGCAGGAAGAAAAGGGGAAATGCAAAACCAACCAGATCGATGACCCATCCACACCCTGCCATGACAACTGGATGGAGGAACTTGAGAGAGTGGCTTTAATGAGGTTTAGGGTATTGGGTGACTCCATTCTCCCCCAGAACAACAGCCTAGACTTAGTCACGTTTCCTAAACCACAGAGGAGCTCATAGCTGGGACAATAATAAGGGGAAAACAATGGTTGTTTCCCCATTAAGTACCTATTTCCATATTACGATGTAAGTGTTTTGTGTTTACGCATTTTGGAATGCACAAATTGATCACTTACGATCTCTGACAGGTCCAGAGACAGGAGGAGCCGTCTGAGGATATGTCTGGTGCTGAGAGCAGATGTATTTTGAAGTAGCTGTTGTTGTGTCTACCATGATTGGAGGGAAAGGTCAATTGAGCCCTAACTACATGGGGTCAATGTATTATTTCACTAAAAGTTATGTTCTTAGATTGGAAAGTATTTATAAATATTAAATAGCACAAAACAATCAAGCGATTATTCCCTTAGGAAGAAATGTGCTTTTTCCCCTCCAAGCTGCTTAAGAAATGTAAAAAGATTCAACATAGAAGGCATTATGAGAAAATAATGTGTCTGCAGTTAGAGATCTAGATGGAGATTCAGATCACAGCACTAACCAGGGGCTGTGTCCTTGGCCGAGCCAGCCTCAGTCGTAGGAGATAGCCAGCCTCTGCTGTAGGAGAGGGACGGGGCCCCACTGCAGAAGGCTTTGTCAGGAGCTCCCCAGACGGAGTTTTAAAGTATTTAGCACAGAGCCAGGCACGCAGTAAACACTCAATTAACAAAGAGGAGACATCTTCAATGTAAAACAAAATGGTAATTCTCCCATATGGGATCTCCTGCTAAAGTCAAAGTTTCCTTCTGAGATGAGAGTGGCATTCTGTGTTCTTTGATCCCCAACCACCACTGAGAAGCTGTCCATACTCCAAGGTAACCAAGTTCGCCTCAAAGACTTCTCCTGTCCAAAGGGAGACTTGCTGACAAGACTTGTCCTGCATGGTGGCCCTTAAAGAATATTTGGTAATAATTCCCAGGCCCGGTCTCCCCTGCTGCCCCTCAAGAAATACTCGAGGCCCTGGTTCTGCCAGTCCCCAGCAGGTTGGTTTTGGGACTAGACATGGCACCATGACTCAACTGTATTTACATCATTCTTTCTCTGCTGGACTCCCCCTGGCTGCTCAGGCGGTGAGGGTGCCCAACGCATAACAGTAGTCTCCTGCATAGAAGGGCAAGTGGTGCTCCATGGGGCTCACCGTCCTAGAAGGGTAGAAACTTATATGTACGTAATGGTAGTGTCGGTCCCATGTATCTGCTATTCTATGAAACGTGTGTGTGTACATGCACCTGCTCTAGACTTTGATGTCAAAGACATTGTTTGCTATGGGTCAGGTCAAAACACTGTGAAGAACTCTGGTCTAGAAGGGAGGGATTAAATCCGGTTGGTTGACTCTCTTTACTAGACAATGGGACCATTTGCCTTCCTGAAGCACCAAGGCTCTTTGCGTATGGTTGCTGGATGTGACCACCCGAGACCACTGGATGCTCTATGTCCCTCCATTTCCTCCTCATGAGGATGTGTGGCCTCCACTGTGGACGTGTGCCTCTCGTTCTCCAGATGGTTCCCACCTGACCCAGGCCTGCTGGACTCTCTCTCATGTTTCTACAATCCTTTCCTGCTGCCTCAAGAACAAACACATCTCCATCCTTCAGAGATGGGAGGGGACTTATGAGAAGACACTAGACACCCTACTGACTATACCATTGTTTGCTCTGAGGACTCCTTTTGTATCCTCTGTGGTAACTTTTCTCTTGGGCGTCATCATGAGCTCGTGGCTTATCACAGGCTCCATGCTTCCCCATTAACCACCGGCCCACGCCCCACCATTAGCCACCAGCCCACACCTCCCCATTAACCACCAGCCCACACCCCCTCCATTAACCACCAGCCCATGCCTCCCCATTAACCATCAGCCCATGCCTTCCCATTAACCACCAGCCCACGCCCCCCCATTAGCCACCAGCCCACACCCCCTCTATTAACTACCAGCCCACGCCTCCCCATTAACCACCAGCCCACGACCCCCCCATTAACCACCAGCCCACGCCTGCCCCCATTAACCACCAGACCACCCCCCACCATTAACCACCAGCATTGTCCTTTGGACTCCCCACAGCACAGGGACGATAATGTCCCTTCCGGCTGGACCCTCCATGCTTCCAGCTCTGCTTCTCCCTTGAGGACAGGACTCTCTCTGCTATAAGACCATGTTCCAGAGCCACCCTGATCTTTTCCTGCTTCCAGACTGAACGGAAGCCAGCTGCCCTGCTAGGAGTCCTGGTCGCATTTGTTGGAGACCCAGGGGCAAGGGCTGCGTGTGGCACTGTGATGAGCAAACGGGCAGCAGGTGCCACTCAACGATGGCGGCTCAGCAGGCCTTCCCTGCGCAGCATTTGGAGTTCACCTTGATCTCGCCAAATTCCAACCCTTGCCAGTCCCTCATGTTGCACAGTGTGAGGTGTCCTGCATGACCGAGAATAAGGAACATAAGGAAGGGGGCGGAGGTGGGCTCCTCCCCTGTCGCCTGCTGGGCCACCGCCCCATCTGCTCATCTCATTCAACAAACCCAGGCTGTTGCAAAACGGGCACAGGGCAGGGTGGGCAGTAGGCCGGGCTGCCCGAGAGGGGCGTCTTCAGCTCCCCCTGCCTCTGTCCCCGCCACGCCGATCACACTCGGCTCTGCTCTGTCTTCTTTTGTGGAGGAGACATTTAATGAGCCATTAAGCCAGCCTTAATTCTCCCCATTTAGGTCACTGTCTCCTCGGGGAGGCTGCTTCCTGCTTGGAAACAGCCAGAGAAGCCTCGGTCTCCCTCCCGCTGGGACCCGGCTCTGCAGATCCACCCCACCAACTGCCAGTTACCCTGGCTTCCCCAGCTGAGGCCAGAGTACAGAAGCACCCCGCCGGGTCCCTGGGTGACGGCTGCTCTCGGAGAGGCCCGGGCACCCCGGTGCCCACCCCCCAGAGAAGGGATGGACCCCACCAATGACTGCTTCCAGAAGAAAGGCCAACCCCTCAGCCACGCATGTCTCGAGTGTTTTAAACGTGTCGGCACGGCAGCCTGATGAAACGCTAACCCGGATTCTGCAGCAGCTGCACCTGCCTCCCTCCGCGTACTACTTTCTTGCGGGCAGCACAGACCAAGTGGGACGAGGCCCTTGGACTGTATGAGCAGGTTCACACTGGGGTCTGTGCCTTTACCACAGGCCGGGTAAGTAACTCCATGTTCCCCAGAGCCCGGGGGGCAAGCTCCGGAAGACGGCCAGTCCTACTCAAGTGGGCCACTGGGACCTTCCCGTCCACACACATGCACACAAGCCCATGGGCACACTCACACACACACAGACACGCATGCACACACACATAAATACAAGCTCATGGGCACAGGTGCATGCACAACAGACACAGACACACACATGCACACACATGCATACAAAGCTCATGGGCACACACAGACACGCATGTACACACACACATGCAAACCCACGGGCACATGTACATGCACACACACAGTCACCTACATGCACATACAAGCTCATGGGTACACGCACGTGCAGACACACGTGCACACACACATGGTTGGAAAACAATGATCTGTCCGTGGACTCTTTATGCAAGAGGGGACGGACATTATGGTCACTCCCTGATCCAGGATAATGCATATAAAACACCCACTGCAGAACCAGACACAATGTCTCTTTTTCTACATTATTCACTTAAAAACAGGTTAGAAAATTCACATTACAGAGTTAATTTTTTTTTTCATAAATGCTGCAATCTGAATATACACATGGACCAAAGGTTTTCGTCCCCACTGCCGGTCTCTCTGGAGCACCGGGATGAGGCCCATCTCACTGCTCCCCAGTCATCAGCCGCCATCTTTGCTGAACCCCAGAAAGCCGACCGCACATCTGGCCGTGACTTGTCCCAGAAGGAGCAGTCTACACAGCGTCTCCATTCCAATCTGACGCTTTGCTGTGCTGCTACTCATGTTTTACAACAATGGACAAACTGTCTGTGCCTTTGAAGGCTCCTCTTATCCTCACAGAGAGTCACCCAGGGGCACAGATGATGGAAACCTGACAAATGGCCAAATCAAGAAATCAAGAGCACTTTGGAGAGCCGACGCTGATTTTCTGCACACGGGTCAGCACAGCAGCAGGGCTGAGCGGCCGCCAGATGGAATGTTCTGTCGCTGCTAATATGACATGACAAGGCTATTTTCTCCCCCAAATAAGCTGCTAGGCAAATGCAAGAGACTTGACTCCACAGGCTAAGTCAGTCCACTGGAAAATAACTATTAAGCAGGGCAAAATAAACATCGTCTTCTGTGTTTGAGATTCATTTTCAGAAGGAAGGACGACACTTGCGGCGAAGCAGCATCACAACACCGCGGGCTCAGACCCGCCACGGCTCTGCGGTGACCAAACGCTTGTCCTACTTCCTTTCCATTTATTTGTTTGCATCCTTTTTCCAAACTGACATCAAGGTAAGTAGCGCAGAGGTAGCCCACTAACGACGCTCCCAACAGCCACAAGCCCCTTGTGAATTTCTAGTTTCTTACTTCAGATGTTATGGGTTTTTTTGTTTTTTGTTTTTTGTTTTTTTTTTTTTTTGGAGTAACTGTGTCCTTACTTTTAGGGAGGAAAGAAAACCAAATATAAAAGGTGAATGTTGAACCTTCAGAATAACCTGGGGCAGAAGCAGAAATGCAAGCTGGTCGATCACCATTTTCAGCGAGACCTTCTCCCCCAAGGCGAGCTGACAGGCTCCAAACCAAAGATGGAGTGATGTAAATGTTGACACGAGGTTCCACAGACACTGGAGAAGGGCAGGGGAGAGAGGGGCGGAACAGGCATGGCATGTGGGGACAATGGGACAGAGCACAGCCATCTAACTTAGGTCGGAGGGAAGGCCAAGAAGGGTGCCCACAGGCCAGAGAGAATGGACACCAGGGCAGCAGATCCAGTCGGGGCATTGGCATGGGCAAGGAAGGAGTCCTGCAGGCACAGAGAGTCCAGATACAGGCCACTGTTCCAGTCCCAGAGGCAGCTGTTGATGACGGCAGAAACACGGCAGAAGAGAAAGTCAGAGGAAGACAGGATTTGACAACCAATTGGATGGGAAGGAACACAGGAGGGAGGAGAATCCAAAGAGGACTTGGAGGTTGGGTCTTGCATGGAAGTGAGTCTTTCACCCCAGACAGAAAGTCAGAGAGAAAGGTCAGTATGAGATACACGGAGTTTGGGGTGAGGGCAGGGTATGGATGGGATGAGAGCCAAGAACTCAGGAGACAGATCTCTGTCTGAGCCCAGCCTACAGTGGCGTAAGTGACTGGGATCAGCAGAGGAGAGTGTGCAAAAGAGGAAGTGGACCGTGGATGGAGCTCCACGGAGCTACATCCCTGGAGCCCTGAGCGGGGAGCACCGAGAAGCTAAGAAAACCAGAAAAGTTTCATCACAAATATCAGGGGGAAATGAGGGCTCTAGTTAAAGAGAGATGGTGTGGCTGGATGCCATGTGTTTGTACAGCAATCGCCTGACTTGCCTCCAATATCATTCAGCATCTTCAGTGAGTGAAGAAACCAATGACGGAGTCACCCGAGCTGGGTAATAAGCCCCTTCTCTAGACCCCGATTTTGTGGGGTGCCGTGAGGAACATAGAAGATATAAAGGTATGGTCTCTCTCGGCTTGAGGACCCACCATCGGATTGGTGATAAGACTTGTGCGCATTAAACATACTGATAACAAGAGCATGGAGCATATTCTAGAACATGCTAAGAATAAGTTCTTTGGAGACGAAAACCTCCCCCACACAGCACGTTGGAATTGGGAATAATTTATAAAGAAAGACAGGTAAAACCTTTAAGAAAATAGCCCACTAAGATAATCAGAGGAGAAAAAGAAGCAAGCAGCAATATGGTAGTTTTAAATCCAACATTAGGATAATTACATTAAATGTAAATGGTCTTTTAAAAACCAATTAGAAGGCAAAGATTATCAGATTGAACAAAGAAGAATGACCAATATTATGTGCTGTCTACAAGAAATACGTTTTAAATATAAAGACATATACCTATATCTCACCTATATGTGTATAATATGGGTTATGTATTAAATGGGCTTATACACACACATGCACACACACACTCACGCTAAAAGCAAAATGATGGGGAAAAGACATAATGTATAAACACTAATGAAAAGAAAGAAAGCTGGAGTGTCTATATTAATATCAGAGAAAGCCAATGCAGAACGAGCGACACTATCCGGATACAGAGGGACATGACGTAGGTCACCAAGAAGATGTAACAACCCTAAATGTCCATGCACCTAACGACAAAGCTTCAAAATACACAAAGCCACACTACTAATGGGACTGAAGGCAGAAACAGACAAATCTGTAAATACAGTCAGGAACTTCAACAGTCATCGTTGAGAAATTGAGACAACAAGTAGATAGGAAGTCAGGAAGGATGTGGAATATGTAAACAACACGTGGAACCAATGAGGCCTCACTGACATGGGACACTCTCTACAAGGACACATGCCCTTCAAGAGTAAATTAAATACTCACTAGGATGTGCCACCATCTGGGCCCTATAACTAACCTCGACAAATAGAAAACAATTTAAGTCCTACAAAGTATGTTCTCTGACTCAAGTGGAGTTAAGCTAAAAATCAATAACAGAAAGAGATCTGGAAAATGTCCCCAAATGCCAAATGAAACAACACATTTCTAAAGAATCCACAGGTCAGGGGCGCTTGGGTGGTTCAGTTGGTTGAGCGACCGACTTCAGCTCAGGTCATGATCTCACGGTTTGTGGGTTTGAGCCCTGCGTCAGGCTCTGTGCTGACAGCTCAGATCCTGAAGCCTGCTTTGGATTCTGTGTCTCCCTCTCTCTCTGCCCCTACCCCGCTCATGCTCGCTTGCTCGCTCTCTCTCTCTCTCTCAGAAATAAATAAACATTAAAAAAAATTAAAGAATCCACAGGTCAAAGAGGAGGTAACAGGGGAAATGAGAAAATATTTTTAATTGAAAGAAAATGAAAACATGTTAGATTAAATGTGTGGGGTGCAGCAAAGCCAGTGTTTATGGAATGATTTCGAACAGTAAGCTCTTATACTAGAAAAGAAGAAAGGTCTCAAAATAGAAAAAGAACAGCTGAACACAGGAGACGGAATGAGGTGTCAGAGCAAAAATGAAAGACACTGAGAGCAGAAGAACAGGGGGGCAAGATCACCCTCTCCTCCCTCTACACCTCCTGACTTCAAGACACAAAGCCATGCCGAGAGCCCTGCTGTCTCCCCTGAACTGAACCCTCCAACCCAACCTGCCCGAACATGTGCTCATCACCTTCCTCGTCAGCCTCTTCCTGGGCTCCCACCGCCCTCCACCCACCTGCTCGCCCGAACTTGAATCCTGTCCTTTCCATCTCTCCCGCCACCTCCCAGATCCAAACAGGCACCAAAGCTCCGCTGACTCTGTTCCTCACTCTCCACCCTGGGAGTCACCCTCATCTTCTGTCACCCGACACGGTAAAGTGGTGCCCCACCCAGCCTCCGGCTCACACCATAGCCCTCGTGACCTTCAAGATGGAACTTGGTATTGGAGAGGACAGGACCGGAGCTGTCCAGAGCCAGCCATGGATAGAGCAACTGGGCTCCCAAGCAACACTGCAGACAGCTTTCATTCCCAGACTTCGGAGAGCCGCACCTGTAAATGATCATTTTTGTGTCTCTTAAACCCACTACCCGGTATGAATGAGGCCCAGGGCGGCAACTCCTGAGAGGGACCAGACAGTAGTTTTCAGTGATTCACCTCACACCACATCAAGACCTTTGGGTCAAAGAAAAGTATACATAATGGCATCACATTTGAAAAATCAACTCTAACACCCCCAGAACCCGCTGGCAGGGCACAGCAAAGAGCAGGCAGAGAGAGCTGTCACGCGCTCAACACACGAGTAACGCAAAGGCTGGCTTTACCCGAAGCAACAGTTCACGTCTGTGTGTGTGTGAGCGTTTCTTACCTCAGTCAAAACACATATCGGGCTAAATGACCAAGGCTGTTGCCAGTGTGTGTACGTTGGAGGTGGGGGAGGTTAGACCGAGCATCATCTGACACACGTGGGGAGGTTGACATCGGACCCTGCGGTGGGTTCCCTAAACACAGCAGAGGATGCAGACCTGGGACCCTTTGGCACGCGCCCGTGTCTCACAAGGACTTTGGGACACCCATGTTGGATTCCCTAATAACCAAAAGTCGTTCACAGAGGAAAGACACTACGATCTGAGGGGAGAAGGGAGGGAAGAGCCATTTACTTGTAAGGAAAACTTTGGTCAGCGGTTAATCCTCCTGGCCTGCCAGGGCTTGCACTCAGGCATCCGCTCTTAACAGGACCTATTTGCGGAAAATGAAGCTACTTAGCTTGGTGCCGCTGTTACCGAGTCCACGGTGACCTTCGTTCTATTCCATTTCAAGGACACACCTTGAAGGAGTCAGACTCCCAGGGGCGTCTGTTCCCCCACCAGAACACCCATGCCCTCCGCACGATCCCCTCCATCAAGCCTCCCTCAGCGCCCACCCCCAGCCTCCCGCCCCGCCCCCAACTGGCCCTTAGCCTCTGTTAGCAATGGCTCCAGTTCAGAATCAAGTGACCGGCCGCCCGGTACAAGGTGGGGGGCAAGAGGAGGAGTCCCACCGGAGACACCTGTGTCCAGCCTGCTCCGAGATCTAAGGGGTTCTCTTCCCGCTAAGGGGAGGGAGGACGTGTGTCTTAATTTGCATTCCTGTAGCGCAAGTGGGAGCTAGAGCACTGTTTCAGGGTTTAGAGGGAAATGTCAGCTGAGACATCTTAAATCTCCTGGGGTCTAGCTGGACCACAGTGGAAACTGGAAATAATATATTTGAACTCACAGCCCCACGGTCAGAATGCATGCACACAGCCAAGAACACAGATCCTCGATGTAGCGTTGTGCCTTTTGAGTAATGACGTGGAAAGCAGACGTTCTGGAGACACTGAGGTGCAAGAATCATATGGCACATATTCCTCCAAACCCGTTTTCAAGCCCCGAGCTCTCTGCTTTCCTGCTCCATGGAAAACCTCCACAGCATAATTTCCCCAGGGGCTCCCTCGGCCCTCCCCCACCCGCCCCTCTGGAATCATAGGCTCTGCAGGCTAGGGTCTGGTAGGGGTGGTGGGGGGCACAGAAGAGGGAGCAGAGGTGCTGTCCTTGTAGGCACGCCCTCTCCAGACCCAGCTGGGTTGGCAAAGAGTTCAATACAAAACCACCCCACACAGCTCCCTGCTTGGGGCGGCAGGACGGCCAGAATGGCCTCTTGAGAAGTGGGGTAAAAAGGAAGAACAATATGGTTCCATTCTGACTCACAAGGATTAGGACTTTAATTTAAAGGGGATATTTCCCAATTCCTGAATAACATTCCAATTCCCAATTCCTAAATGCTGACCGGTCTGAGCTAACAAAGGGCATTGATCATTTTGACATGTACGAAACACTAGATGGTATTTTTCAAAAACATATGCATTGGAAATACGTGCTGTATTATCTTAGCCTACTGTTAATATGTGTCCAGGATCAGTGGCTCTCCTCACATTATTATTTCATTATGATTTCATAAATCTGCACCTGAAAATAACTCAAACCAGATTTTACTTAGAGTTCAGTGTTAAACTCAACACATTTTTTTTTCCTAAGAATGTTAGATCCAGAAGGAAGGTCTTTAGCTGCTTGGCAGGTGGCCCCATCAACTCAGTGGTACCTGCTGTCCCAGATCCACATGATGTGGGGTTATCAACACAGATGGACAGCAGAAGGAACATTTTATTCAGAATAAATAAAAAGTCTACACCCCTCTCTCTGGGCCACCCCCACTACAGGGAAGCCCCCTGCCCCTCCATCACTGCAGAGGAAAGGTGAACAGGCGAGTGTCCCATACGAGGAGCTCCAGAAGACGTGGACGCCTTTCCCTCCAGAAGCAGAGAAGCAGCAAGGAGATCTTAACAATTCACTTGGTTGACCAGCTGAAGAGGCTCCCATGGACAGCCTGAGGAGCCTGTCAGAGGCGCTGGGTTTTTTTTTTTTTTTTTTTTTTTTTTTTTTTTTTTTTTGAGAGAGATAGAGAGACAGAGCATGAATAAGGAAGGAGCAGAGAGAGAAGGAGACACAGAATCCGAAGCAGGTTCCAGGCTCTGAGCTGTCAGCACAGAGCCAGACATGGGACTCGAACCCATGAACTGTGAGATCATGACCTGAGCCCAAGTCCTAGGCTTAACCGGCTGAGCCACCCAGGTGCCCCAGAGGAGCTATTTAAGCTAAGTCCACCTGTCGTGAATTGTCCACAAGTAACTAGAAGGCATCCTGGTCCACAGGAACGATCACGACTTATGAGAGCTTCCTACGCACAGTCGCCGCACTAGGCATTTTACATATGTCATCTCGCGGAAGCCTGTCCACTCTGGGACGAGGGCACATCTGTTGTCTTCACAGACAAGGAGAGCGACACTTAGGGTCAGCCCCTTGCCTGAGGCACGCGGCTGGCATCTATCAGAGCCAGGGCTCTAACCAGGTGACTTTAACGTCCCTTCTAAAACTCAGAGTCCCAAGTATGGAGCCGTCACCAGGGGACAGCCCCTCCCCGTGGAGGAGAGGACCTGGGTGCCTGACTTGGGCCTCTCTGAAGTTCCCCATCCGTGGCCACTGGGACTGCACAGAGCCTCGACCTTCGCCATGCTCTGTCAGCCATGCCCAGGTGACCTCATCTACCCAGCCCTATGCCAGTACCTCCCGAAGAGCCGCTTTTAATCCTGACCACTGTTCCACACTCCTGTTTCCAGCCACCTTCTGGATGTCCCACAGGTGCCTCAGACTCACCTTGTCTAAAGATAACCCCAAACCCACACACCACCCGTCATCCTACCGGGACCAGGACTCCCTCACACTCACTCACCCATGCACACATTACAGTTAGATGAAGCTCCTGACAAGGACGGAGGGCTGCCCAGAGCATGAGCAGGTACAGAACCTTTCCAGAATGCTGGGGCCCTAACTGAGGGCTTCAGGGGGCAACAGCTGGTGTGTGGATACTATCTCCACAAATCAGTAAACTAGGATGTTAACAGACAAAGAAGCTAATTCTTCTTGTACCAAAGTTCTTTTGTGCTGGGAGGTTTACACCATTAATCGTGGAGGGCGTAAGCACATCACCTTCGCCCTTCATAGGAGGTCCTTGCAGACATCAAACAGCAGCATGTTCTAGAGGTTTATCATGTCCGCGTCGCCTCTTGGGAGACCAGGCAGCAATGTCAGCGCCCAGGCGTCTTTCCGTAGCACCTCCAGGTCTGCAGCGTCTCGAAACCCATTGGGTCCCAGGGGTCCGGCGTCTCGTTTGACATTCGTTAGCTGGTGGTTTGATATTAAACTGTCACCAAGACCACATTCACAGATTCCTCCCTGCATCCTCCCAGCCTCTGATGGGCGGTCATCCATCAAGGAACCATGACTCACGAACGTCACGGGCCACACACGTATAGTTTCCGTGGTTTGGAACTGATCGGTGACTCCCACTGATTTCTATGAATGCTGTCTGACACGTTACCCGTTTCGCCCTTTGGAGGATCATCCTGGGTCGACAGCCCGTTATGAGTTGGGCTACAGTGGGAGCACCACCCTGTGTGTCACAGGGGCACCAGATGAAGGCCGCTCCCGGGGGCAGTGACCACTTGCCGAGTGTATTCACACCCCACATGCCTCTAGGTCGGAAAGCCACCACTGCCCCTGCATACTGGAGACTCAAGGATGCCCCCGCTCTCGGGCCGTCCCACTGTCAACGCCTCAAGGAGCTGGGAGTCCTGAGACAGAAAGGCCAAGAGGCCTTGCCCTCTCTCCACCTGGTTGAGGGAAGGGGTCACAGGCTTCCTCTTTAGCGGATCAGCTTCTTTCACAGCCTGCGCGACTCAGTGGGGACAGCCCCCATGGGGCTGGAGAACGTTCTCCTTTCTTCTGTGCCTCACCAGCCCCCGCCCCCACCCCTCTGAAGGCCCCTGCGCTTGGCTGGGTCTGCGCGTGTTCAGGTGGGAGCTGCACAGTCCCTCGTGTTCGAGGACGAGGGGACGGGCACTAGGTCCGGTCCCCGGGCCTGGCTCAGCGGCCCCGACTCTGAGAGCGCGTGTGCACCCAGCTGGCTAGCTGGGCGGCACCAGCAGCAGGAGGTTCCCAGCCCCAGCACTGCCTTCTCGGCTCCTCTCTGCCCCAACCCCCTTCCTTGCAGACTGAAATTCATACCTCCTCCAGGGATAGTCCTCCACATTTTGAAATGTTTTCAACTTGTGAACGCAAGTGTCTTTTCAATCATCTTTTATTATGGAAAAGGAAACGGGGCTGGCCAGCCTCCTTTCTCAGCTCAGAAACCACAGACACCAGGAGAAGCGTCAAAGCAATTTCCAAGGTGAGCAAAAGAGGAAGTGAGGGAGTAAATGGAGAACCCCTTCCCCACGTTCCCCAGCGTCCAGGGGAACCTTCCACGCCCTCACAGGCACATGCTAGCCTCCTCTTTCCTCCTCCTGGTGCCAGGCCAACAAGGATGGCTTTTCTAAACGACCCCACTCTGGACACATGGAAGCTAGTTAACACTCTCCTTAAATTTTCTCTAGACCACTTCAACTCGGTGTTTGAGAAAAACCATGCATTATCTTAGAAAGAACAAAATACGTATTTTTAATGGCTCCTATAATTAGACAACATTCAAATGTCCTGCTTGGGCAAGCTACACATTCATATTTAGCTTTGAAACAAATTTCAAATGGAAAAAAGAAAATACTTCCCCCCCCCCCCGAAAAAAACAAACCAAACAAATAAGGTTGCATGTCTTGATGGGATGCTTTCATTTTTTCCCTCAGAAGGAAATTTCTCCTAGAGAAAATTCTTCCTGGGGCTCTTGGCTCAGATCACTACCCTTCCCCCATCACTACTGAGAGAAAACCAAACTCCCATCAGCTTTGACAAGTCACTGAGATGCAAAAGAGAGGCTCTTTTACAAAATGAAACAAAACAAAACAAAGAACAAAGTAACCGGCACAGGTGAAACTCGATCTTTCCCTCAAGATGCACTTCCCGGTAAGAGTCAGCCCAGGAGGGTCCGTCTGTGAGTCTATTCCCTAAACTGCTGCCTTCGCCAATTCTAGTTTCCAGAACCTTGGCAGCTTTGTGGTTTGCGGGCGATGACCGAGTATATGTCCTGAAAGCTCTCCCCGCCAGTGTGTGGGCGTGGCCCCATGTGCTGAGAACAGCTGGGTCAAGGTCCTGCTCTTCACCACCTGCCTCAAGGGTCTCTTGCCCCGCCATTCGCCAAGAACCACCCCAACCCTCTTGTTACAATGTTACCACTCCCACCATACACTCAGCTGCCCCAATTTCTCAGTCACACCTCCCGGCTCCGCTCATTTGTTTTCAACGGTGGATAATAGGTGATTTTATCTTTCTTTTTCTTCTTTTTTTTTTTCTACCTCCAGTTCTTAATGCTATAGAAAGGCCCTGATTTTATTTGCATAGAAAACCACAAAAAGCAATCTGACCAGAAAAGCACATACTAACTCCATAATATGCAAATTTATTTCTTGAAGCTGCAGAGAATATATACCATCTTTCTCCCAACAGCCAGTATCTTAAACAGAGTCCCGCAACCTGCACTGGCCTAGTTATCTGCGAGTTTACACATGGCCTGGGGTCTACCACCCGTCTTCCCCCAAACAACCCATGATTCTCAACTATCCAGCCAGTAGGCTTCTTGCCCGTAGATCAGTAGTTCGTTTTTCATCTGAGGCAAATGAGTGGCTTTTAGTTGGTACATGACCCCCTGCAATCACTCTCGACATGCGTATAAAATATGCGTATTTCCTGGGATGGAGGTCTCCAACATCCATCAGATTCTCATGCAAGAACATCGCTAACAATGATCATTATTCTTGTTCACATTGGCTGGTTCAGTCTCTAGTGCACAGAGCATTTCCAGGGGCAAGAGTGACAAAGCAAGTCTTCAACCTACTGTGCTAAATATTCATACTTGATCCCTGGAACTCTACCAGAAGGACAGCCCAAGGTGGACAAGCCCAACGCAGAAGGCCAAGGTGAAGCAGCCGCCATGATGGAGAGGCGTGGTCTGGTCTGGTTTCACACTGCATGAACTGTTTTGGTCTCTTCCCCACCACGGGAACATGTAATTTTCACTGGGGCACACTCAAACTACAAAAACCGGAGGCAACAACAAAATAACAAAGCCCGTGGCATTTTAGCAAACATCTTAGAATTTAACACTGCTTTGTTCTTTTGCCACTGCAGAAAATATCAACTTGGCACTTAAGACCCCCGTTGAGACGTGAGTGTTAAGGATCACGCAAGAGCTGGCTGTCTTTCATTATGCAGCTTCTCCGGGGGGCAGGAAGCGGGGCTTTATGCAGAAGCAAACACACAAAGCACCGTGAACGCGGGGGCACTTCAGAAATCACAGCTGTCTCTGCTCCACGTGGCCTGGCTCTGAACCTGGGCTGGTTACAAGGCGCCTATTATGGGGCCTCAGTCAGAGGTGTTGCAAATGTGACTTCATAAGAGCTGCTTCGGTAATATATTATTTATTAACTTAAGCCCTGGGAACAAACGTGTATTTCTTTTTTTTTTTATTTTTTTTTTTCAACGTTTATTCATTTTTGGGACAGAGAGAGATAGAGCATGAACGGGGGAGGGGCAGAGAGAGAGGGAGACACAGAATCGGAAACAGGCTCCAGGCTCCGAGCCATCAGCCCAGAGCCCGAAGCGGGGCTCGAACTCACGGACCGCGAGATCGTGACCTGGCTGAAGTCGGACGCCTAACCGACTGCGCCACCCAGGCGCCCCACAAATGTGTATTTCTCATCCAGAGCCCAGGCAGACAGAATCTGGAGCCCGAAGAGGGGGGCCCCTCCTCATCCTCCGGGCCCCTCCTCAGCAGGACATCGCACGGTGAAGGCCAGGTGAGGAGGCCCATAAAACCAAAGACACTGGAGACTGGCCTGCACCTCTGGGGCTCTCCCACCCCAGGATGCTGTCCGAGGGCCTCTCTCCAGAAAATGGTAGAAACCATGTGTGTTTGGGCTCAAGGAGGAGCAGCAGGGAAGGCGGATGGCCAGAAGCCCCTTCCTCAGGACCTGATGCATGAACAAAACCTTGAGGCCAAGCGTCTGTGCAGGGAGCCCAGCCCCTCCCAGTGAGGATTCCCCAGCACTAGACGGCGGCCCACCCCCTCCTGAACCTGGGAGCCCTGGGCCCCTCAGAAAGCTCCCAGAGTGCCCTGGGTCCCAAGGCAGCCCAGGGAGCCCCCCATGCACGTGAGCCAATATCCCAGTTTGGGTTTACCTGAAAATCGGAACAGCCGGCAGTACCTGGGCGGTGGGAGTGGAACGTAGGAGGCGTTCAAGCCAGCAGGGCGGATCCGCAGTTCCCCCCGGGAACTGCCCGCCTGGAGGGTGGATGCAGCAGCCGGCACCCAGCGGCTTCCCTTCCTTGCTGGAACGTTCCCTCCCCCACCGTTCTGGGCTGCAGCTATGCCCTCAGGGGCAGCACGTCCTCTAGGGGTGACACGGCCAGCACCGGGACGGTCTGAGCTCTCCCCGGTCCGCCACCCGTAGCTGGGCTGGAATCAGAGGGGCGCTGGGGCTGTGGCCCGGGGCACCACAGGCACCCTCGTGATGGCTTTTTGAGGCTGACTTTCCTACTGGCCTACCGAGCACACCCTGCACCAGGTCGCCAGGGCGACCTCGCTCGTTGACTGAGACAGGAAAGCGGAGGGGGCATAAAAAGCACACTCCAGGCCGTCTGGCCACAGACAGAGGCCTGGCACAAAACCGGTCCTGGCAAAGCAGTGGGACAAGGTCCTGCTCGAGCTGTCGGGGCAGGCTGGGGTCACCCAGCAGCCATGTGCCCATCCCGTAGCTGGGGACCCTCCCTGCAGAGCCCTTCACCTCTCCGTGGGCCCTTCAGTTCCAGCAAACCCGCCAAGGATGCGATTGCAAAGAAGCTACTGCGTACCTGGTGGGCTCTCCAGAGGAAGCTGCTCCAGCCCTGAGGTCAAGGCCAGGGTGCCCACACCAGCTGGGCCGACACGCCAATGGGGCCAGGGGCAGCAGTGGCGACACGGAGGGCACTCCACGGCTCTCCTGGGCTGCCCCAACCACCTGCAAGGGCCGCGCTGCCTTCCTGGAACAAGCCCCTCACTTTCTGCACATTTATGTCAATTCCCACAAGCCAAGCACTGCTCTTTGAAGGGGAAATGCTCCAAGGCCTCACCTGCTGGGCCAAGGGAGTCGGGACCCGGTTCTGAGAAACCTGCACTCCTGGCTCTAGATGGAGACAGAACAAGAGGGTCGTCAGAGCAGGACCTCAACCCCCTCGCCACCACCCCCCCTACACACAGAGGTCCCCGAACCAGCACACAAGAGCCACCATGAGGGGCGTGCCCAATGCCGCCACGTCAAAGCAAAAGAAAAAGTACGAGATTTTAATTTTTTTTTTTTTCAACGTTTATTTATTTTTGGGACAGAGAGAGACAGAGTATGAACGGGGGAGGGGCAGAGAGAGAGGGAGACACAGAATCGGAAACAGGCTCCAGGCTCCGAGCCATCAGCCCAGAGCCTGACGCGGGGCTCGAACTCACGGACCGCGAGATCGTGACCTGGCTGAAGTCGGACGCTTAACCGACTGCGCCACCCAGGCGCCCCCGAGATTTTAAAGTCCAGCTAGATTTGGCCACCGTGTCAGCGAGAGCTGCGCCCTGTGTCCACGGACATCCATGCTGGAAGGGTTTCTGGGCCTTCGGCTGATGCAAAATGCGTTCCAAGAGGGGGTAAGCCCCCTCCGGGGGTCAGCACTGAGGCCTCGTCTCTGATGAGGGACATGATGGAACGGAGCTCCAGGAGGGGAGGCAAAGTCTGGAGCCGCCAGGAGAAGCCCCAGGAAGGCCAGCACTGCAGATTCAGCCCTGCAAACGTAATTCATCGAAATGGGTCACTTTTGGAATCTATGAATATCTGAATAAAACCCATGCAGATGGAGCTGTGAGGCCAACGGGGGGCCGGCAAAGCCATGAGTCACGGCATCAGGGTTGCGCTGACCGAGCTGTGCTGGCGGAGTGGCCTGGCGCCCCCGGGCACAGCGGCCCTCTGCAGAATGCGGGCACCGACAGCCAGTGAGCACTTCTACGAGCGGGGTGCGCGGAGACGTGGCCTCCACTGCTCTAACCCAGCCTCCGTCTGGGGCAGGCGCCAACACGTGGCGGGTTGGAGCGGGCTGGCGGCGAGCCAGGAGTGCTGGGGGTGCAGCGGGCGCCAGGGCTCACCTCCAGCCCCGCTTGGCACCCAGTCTCTCAACCACCAAGGAACAGATCCGGAGGATGTGCTGGGAGGGAGCAGTGTCACTGCTGCTAGAGGATAACTGATGGCTGCAGCCGCAGCACAGGTGACAAAGCAGGGATCGCAGGGACCTTGAGGACGGCGGCTTTGTGCCCGCTGGAGTGCTCGCTGCTTTAGAGCGCGCTCTCGTGTACTGTTCACAGCAGCACCGTGGCGAGGAGCACCACCCGTCAGGTTCGCATCCTACATTTCAGGAGATCAAGGTTTGGACAGGTCAGCTGGTCACACACCGGCCAGTGCGTGCCTGGTTACACTGGAGTGTGCACAAGGTGACCAGCCCCAGAGCTCACTGCGCTGCTGGTCGCCGTGCAGTGCAGCTGCTATAAAAGCTGAAAGCCCAGATGGCCCCCCGGTGGAGACTCTCGTTCACTGGTGACCGTGTGGGGGCAGAGGGCAGAGGCGGGCTGAGCGGCTCAGTGAGGGAACGAAGCACAGAACTCGTCCAAGAAATCTGACTGAGACAAGCGGGGCCGGGGAGGATCTTCCGTTTCCGTGGCATATGACTGTGCATGTCCTACGTGCTGAGAGCAAGGACTGGGAGGAGGAGGAGGAGAGTCAAAGTTGCGGGAGAGGGAAGGGGCAGTGGGCAGGTGGGACAGAATGCAGACCATTCTGGGATGCCGGCCTAAGACGGAAGGGCGTGCCTCCCGTATTTTGACAGCAAAGGAAGAGAAAGACGCATGTGGGAGCAGACACATTCGTAGAAGAGGGAGTTCCAGACGGCAGCTTCTATTTCCTGGGATTAGTGGGGAGTGATAATTCAGCTCAGAGTAATCATGGAAGCTGGACAGGTCAGAGATATGAGGATGGAAAAGGTTTGAAAACACCATTGCAGGGGACAGAACAAACTGGTTAGAGATTCGCAACGTCATTGGGCAGCACTGATGGCCCGCTGGCAGTTAGAGATCATGAGTTTATGACGGATGTATTTTTACACCACGGGCAACTACCATAAAACGTTTGAAAGAGTTCACAATAAGAGGCCCAAACACAGTCAAAATTTACCACAAGGATAAGAAAGTGGGGAGTGGAGAAGGGTAGACAGAGTTGTAGCAACAAACAGCAAAATGGAACATGACATCTAATTCTGAGCTTCCTGGACACTAAGACGATAACAAAAACTTCGTTGTCTGCTGGATACGCGTCCGCTTGAGAACACCTCTCTCAGCCTTGAACACTGAGAACAGTCCGTTGCATGTGTATTAGTTTTTATAAAGCGATGAGATCTAAATATCGACACCAGAGAAACATTGGGTAATGAAGAGGACAAAAACACACCCCAAATTCCAATATACACAGTTCTTTATGTGAGGTCCAAGGGGCATGAGAGCAAGGCCATCATTAATGGCATTTCCCAATGATGCAGGAATACTTTCTGTGGCCTTTCACACCTCAGCCTTTGCACAATGGGCAACACAATAAAAACTGTTTCAGGGCATTCCCCTAGGAAACAAAACTCACAGTACAGGCATGTCTTCTAGGTAATATGATAAATCAAAAGTAGAAATCAACTAACACAAAAGGTAGAAATGATTAAAACACTTCCAAGACCAATGGTTGTTAGCAAATACTAATTAAGGACCAGTGACAACGTTGAGAACTACTTGGGGCATAAATTCAAAATACAGACTCTCAGCCTCATCCTTGAAGATTCTGATTCCATGTTGAGGTGTTGCTGATGGTGATGGGTAATGATGATGACGACAGTAATGATGATGATGATGTTGGTGATGGTGATAGTGATGATGGTGATAATGGTCGTGATGGTGATCATGGAAATGGTGATGGTGATGATGGTGATGATGGTGATGGTGATGACAGTGACAATGAAGACAACCATGACAATGACAGCAGCCAGCACTGCTTGCTAATTTTCTATGTGCTAGGTAGGCACTGTTCTTAATTCTTTACACACCCCATTTTACAGATGAAGAGACTGAGGAAATCTCTATTTGAAACAAGCTATCCTATGAACAATCACCTAGGTTTGAAGATAACCTGCTCTTCTCTCTCTCTCTCTCTCTCTCTCTCTCTCATCAGCCCTCCAAGTCGTAACTATCAGTGCAAGTGGGGGAGGCAAAAGCAAGGATAAGAGGGACAGACTACTTAAGGATTGTTCAAGTATTGCTTGGTACACACTGAAAGCAGCCACCCAACCAAGAGAAAAGCGAAATGCATCTTGTGCTATACAAATGCAGTGGCCACAGCATCCTCTGTAGAAAAGTCAAGGATAGTTGGATACCGAAGACTGTTAACAGTATTTACCCACACAGCCATTCTTCTCAATCGTTAGTGGTGTCAACATTTTACAAGGCAGGAAAATAAACTTGCCATGAAGAAGGAAAATATCAAGACTTGTTTGAAAGTTAAGACAAAGGGCTTTGGGATGGTGTGAGCTAGCCTGAACACTCTCCTAGAAGAAAAGATGATGAAAAATCATTTCAAATTACTATTTTCTTATTCCATCTCTAACGATTAGTCATAAGATTGGCTAATAAATGCTTAATAAATAATCTAATAATTCAACCACTGGGGATTAGTTAAAACCTATATAGATTTTTAGGGGCGCCTGGGTGGCGCAGTCGGTTAAGCGTCCGACTTCAGCCAGGTCACGATCTCGCGGTCCGGGAGTTCGAGCCCCACGTCAGGCTCTGGGCTGATGGCTCGGAGCCTGGAGCCTGTTTCCGATTCTGTGTCTCCCTCTCTCTCTGCCCCTCCCCCGTTCATGCTCTGTCTCTCTCTGTCCCCAAAATAAATAAACGTTGAAAAAAAAAATTAAAAAAAAAAAACAAAACCTATATAGATTTTTAAATAAAGTTACAGAAGTATACCTATTGATATAAATTGATTTAAAAGAAAGGAATTCATAACATATTGATAGGAAAAAACAGATTATAAGCAAGATGTAGAACTTTTGTTCCAAGCATCCCATAATAGGTTGTAGCCAGCTGATGGTCCCACTGCAACAAACAAAATAAAAATAAACACTGAAAGCCATATATTTAAAACATCAAAGAGTTGTGATAGCAATAATGTCTAGATGATATCCCAGTGTCTAGATATCATCTAGACAAATATCTTTAGTAAGGAGGAAAGACTCCTTACTAAGTTGATGATTGCCAGAAACTTTTCCTTGTGAGGACATTTGGACATTTAGGGCACAATCTGAGGATTTAGTTTGGCCAACACAGAAGTATTCTAATGAGACAGACAGCCACCAGCAGAGCTGCTGACAGTCATATAAGCTGGCATGATGGATTGAAATCCAGAAATAGAAGGGGGGAAAAAGCACCAAAACACTGATTTAAATCCTCAGGGCATTTGCTAAGTTCTAGGGTAACACTGGAAATTGGGAGGGGGTGGGCCACAGTCAGAAACCTCTACTGGGCAGAAGGAAATATCCTGCAATGAAAAGCATTTAAAGGGGGCACCTGGGTGGCTCAGTTGCTTGAGCATCCAATTCTTGATTTTGGCTCAGATCATGATCCCAGGGATCAAGCCCCATGTTGGGCTCCATGCTCAGCATGGAGCCTGCTTAATACCTCTCTCTCTCTCTCTCTCTCTCTCTCTCTCTCTCTCACACACACACACACACACACACACATTCTACTTATAAAACAAAATAAAATTTTAGAAGCGTTTAAAAGACAAATTTCCAGGAGAAAGGGGGGCTGCCTCCAATACAGAACCAGTATCCTGCTCAGCAAAATTGAACTGGAAGTTGCAGGATGTGAGAAGCTGCAGGCCCAAGATCAAACTTCTGAAAACAGGTGAATGTCCCACAGCATTTCAGAGCTGAGGAGGCAGATGCCTGTCAGCCTCCAGATCAACAGCCAAGGAGGACCACGCCCAAGAAAAAGAGAGGGAACTGAGTTAAGCTGAATCTTACTAAAACAGCAACCCAGCTGAGCTCTTGACTAATCAGCTGCTCAAACTTAAACAACCACACAAAAAAACTACTTACGAAGAAGATAATCCTTCCCAAAGGTATGAAGAAGATAATTCTTTTCAGAGGAAATCAATACCATCTGTAGCCCTTATGGTTCTTTCATCCATAATGTCTGGCACACAATCAAAAATTACGAGACAAATAAAGAGGCAGAATAAGGTGACAAATAATCTAGAAAATAAAAACTAGACCATATAAGCAGATCCACAGATCATACTCGTGTTGGCGTTGGCACACAAAGACTTTTAAATAACTATAGATAATATGTTAGAGAAAAATTTTAAAGTGGATAAAAGAATGAAAAGATTGAGGGTTACCTGGGTGGCTCAGTCAGCAGAGCGTCTGACTTTGGCTCATGTCATGATCTCACAGTTTGTGGGTTCAAGCCCTGCCTCAGGCTCTCTGCTGACAGCTTGGAACCTGGAGCCTGCTTTGGATTCTGTGTCTCCCTCTCTCTCTGCCCCTCTCCCACTCACATTCTCTCTCTCTCTCTCTCTTTCAAAAATAAATAAACATTTTTAAAAGATTGAGAATATTTAAATCTATAGCAAGAATCAAATCAAAATAGACATCCTAAAACTAAAACTACAGTATTTGAAACTAAAAAGCATCAGATGCACTTAAAACAGGCTGTACACAGAACACAATGGTGAACTCACAGAAATATCAATGAAAAAGTGTCTACACCAAAGCACAGAGGGCAAGATACGAGGACAGAACAGAGCACTTGACACACGTGGGCCAGTATACCTGTGAGTAGAGTCCCAAATGATAGAAGACCAGTGATGAGGCAGAAACAATATGTGAACCGAGAATAACTAAGAATTACATAGAACTGATGAAGGCCCTTAACCCGCAGATTCAAAAACCTCAGTGAATCCCCAGAAGGGTACTTGCAAAGAAAACTGGACCTAAAAACGTTACAGGCAAACTTCTGAAAGCCAAAAATAAAGAGAAAATCTAGCCAGAGGGGAAAAGTCAAATTAACTTCAAAACAATAACAACAAAACCAACAGGTGGCTTTTTAAAAGAAAATGTGAAAACCTGGAAACAAGTGAATGACATTGGCAAATGCTGAAAGAAAAGCTAATCCCAACTAATAAATTTTATACATAGGAAAAAGTCCTTCAAAAATAAATGTAAAGAGGCACCTGGGTGGCTCAGTCAGTTAAGCATCTCTTGATTTCGGCTCCGGTCACGTTATGGCAGTTTGTGAGTTCAACTCCCATGTCAGGCTCTGTGATGACAGTGCAGAACCTTCTTGGGAATCTCTCTCTCTCCCTCTCTCCCTCTCTCTCTACCCCTCCCCTGCTTGCATTCTCTCTCTCTCTCTCAAAATTAAAAAAAACACTTAAAAATATTAAAAAATAATAATTATAATTGGTAAAGATGTTTTCATACCAATGAAACATTGGTGTGAAAACAGTATTTGTTGCTAAAAGGGCCACAATACGAGAAACACCAAAGGAAGTTCTTAACTGCAGAAGGAAAATTATCACTGATGCAAGTGCAGAAATGCATTAAGGAATGAAGGGCACCGCCAAGGGTAAATATGTGAGTGAATACACAAGAATATTACTAATACAACAATAATAATAACGACTGGGTTTACAACGTATGGAGAAGGAAAATAGGTGACAAAATAGCACAAAGCATGGGAAAAGGGTAAACGGAGCTAAACCACTGCAAGGCTCATGTGTCAGCAGGGAAGTGGAAAAATTACTGAGATGCGCCACTGTAACCGAATCCTGCAATCTCTAGAATAACCACTAAAAAAGTATCGACAAAAACAACAATGCAGAAAGACACGTGGAATAACATTAATCCCAAACAAGCCAAGAAAGAAGGAACAAACAAAAGTAGAACAAATTGGAAACAAACAGTAAAATGATAGGCTTAAACCCAACAAAATCAGTTCTTATTTTAAATATAAATAGAGGGGGACCTAGATGCCTTGTCAATTAAGCCTCCAACTCTTGATTTCAGCTCAGGTCATAATCCCACAGTTCGTGATTTCAAGCCCTGTATCAGGCTCCGTGCTGACAGTGTAGAGCCTGCTTGGGATTCTCTCTCCCTCTCTCTCTGTTCCTCCTCTGCTTGTGCATGCACTCTCTCTCTCTCTCTCTCTCTCTCTCAAAATAAATAAATAAACTTTTAAAATAAATCAATAAATACATACATACATGTAGAATAAAACCTTCAATTACTAGACAAAGATCCTCAGACCACATAACAAGATTAAACCCAATTATGTGCTTTCTACAAGAGACACACTTTATTTATTTATTTAATGTTTTAGAGAAATAAAGAGCAAAAAATGGGAAGAGGGGCGGAGGGCAAGAGAGAGAATCTTAAGCAGACTCCATATTTACCATGGATCCTGGCGTGGGGCTCAATCCCACAACCCTGGGATCATGAAATCAAGAGCCGAACACTCAACCACTTGAGCCACACAGGTGCCCCACAAGAGACACACTTTAAATTTAAGGACACAGAGTGAAAGTAAAAATATTGGAAAATGCATACTATGCAAACACTGGCCAAAAGAAATTGATTTTGTTCTATTAATGTCAGATTATGTAACACTTTCTGTATTACTAGAGGAAATTGGGCATAGCTCACGATGATAAAAGGACTTACAGGAAGGCATAACGGCTTTACCCTGGAGACAGCAAATGGATGTCCACACCTGGCCCAGTCTTTCAGGATTCCCACCCCCCCACTCCCGGCCAGGAAGGCATAAAAAGTATGCAGCAGGTGTACCCAGAGTACCACAGGTGTACTCAGAATGCTTCAGAATCTCCAGTAGGGCTGATGAAAGGTGTTTCTCTCCTGAACCCAGTCAGCAGAGACTGGAGGAGGTGACTGCTTCTTCAAATGTGAAGACAGCAACACAAGACTTCAAGGAACAGGAGAAATCAAGGAAACAAGACACCAGCAAAGTAACACAGCAATTTTCCAGTAACCAAGCCCAAAGAAATGGAATCTGCAATTTGCCTGATAAAGAATTCAAAATAGTTATTTTAAGGGTGCTCAAGGAGCCACAAGAAAACAGAGAAAGACAACTCAACAAAATCAGGAAAACAATAAATGAACAAAATAGAGATAGAAATCATAAAAATGAGCCAAAAAGAAATTCTGGAGCTGAAGAGTGCAGCAAATGAAAAGAATATGCAGTGGAGAGCACCAACAGTAGGCGTGATCAAGCACCAACCGTAGGCATGATCAAGCAGAAGAAATAATGTGTGAGCTCCGAGACAGGTCTTTTGTAAGTATCCAGTCAGGGAACAAAGACACAAGAATAAAAAAGAGCGAAGAAATGGGGCGCCTGGGTGGCTCAGTTATTTAAGTGTCCAACACTTGATTTCGGCTTGGGTCATGATCCCACGGTTCATGAGTTCAAGCCCCACATCAGGCTCTTTACTGTTGGCACAGAGCCTGCTTGGGATTCTCTGTCTCCCTCTCTGTCTCTCTGCCCTTTCCTGCCCCTTGCACTCACTGGCGCTCTCTCTCTCTCTCTCTCGCTCTCTCTCTCTCAAATATGAAGAAATAAACATTAAAAAAAAAAAAGAGTGAAGAAAGCCCATGTGAACTGTAGGATACCATGAAGAAGAATAATCTATGTGTTACTGAAGGCCCAGAAAGAGGAGAGAAGGAGAAACGGGAAGAAAGATCATTTCAAGAGATAATGGCTGACAGCTGCCAAAATCTGGAGAGACATTTGGACATTGAAGTTCATAAATCTCCTAGATCCCCCCCCTCCCAGATTTCAATTCAAAAAGATCTTCTCTAAGACGCATTATAATAAAACTAAAATCAAAGACAAAGAAAATTTCAAAAACAGCAAGAGAAAAAAAATTCCTCCCCTACAAGGGAACCCCCAGAAGGCTATCAGTGGGTTTCTCAGCAGAAACCTTGATACACTCCAAGTGCTGAGAAAGAGAAACTTCCAAGCAAGAACACCACCAGCCAAAGTTGCCCTTCAGAAATGAAGGAGAGACAAGGATTTCCCGAGACCAACAATGGCTGAGGGAGTTTGCCGCACTGGCCCTGCCTTAGAAGATGTGCTACAGCGGATTCTTTCAGCCAAAAGGAAAGGACGCCAATTAAGCAAGCAAAACCCACGGATAAAGACAAAATTACAAAAAAAAAAAAAAAAATACTTTGAACTGCACGGTAATGGAAATGTGGACATGAAAACTGTGGGACGAAACAGTGCTGAGTGGGGATTCAGCCTGGAATGCATATCCTGAAGCCCGGGGGAGCAGGGGGAAGCGGGGAATGGTTAACTCTCATTAAACTGCCATCTCAAGGGTGCCTGGGTGGCTCAGTTGGTTGAGCGACTGACTTTGGCTCAGGTCATGATCTCACAGTTTGTAGGTTCGAGCCCTGCATCAGGCTCTGTGTCGACAGCTCAGAGTCCGGAGCCTGCCTTGGATTCTGTGTTTCCCCCCATCTCTCTGTTCCTCCCCTGCTTGTTCTCTGTCTCCCAAAAATAAGTAAGTGTAAAAAAAAATTTTTTTTAAAAGACCTGCCACCTCAGGAATCCAGAAGAGGAGCAAAGTGACGTGGAAGAGAATAGATAACAAGGACAAGAATAGGCATCAGAGAAGGAGCGAGCAGACCTGTAACACAGAGAAATGAAGCCAAATCATGTTATTTTAAAATGTTAATAAAATTAAATCCTCTAGTAAGAATTATGAGGCAAAAAGGGGGAAAAATTACCACTCTCACGAATGGAAAGCAGATGTAGCTAGGACCTGATGAGCTGTGAAAAGAAAAAAAAGAAAGAAAAGAAAAAAGAAAAGGCATTATGAAAAATCTTATGCCGGGGAATTTGTAAACTTAGATGAACAGAATAAACTTGTTGAAGGACACAACCTAAAGGGCACGAGGAAAAACTGAGCATTTTTTTTTTTTTTAAATTTTTTTTTTTTCAACATTTATTTATTTTTGGAACAGAGAGAGACAGAGCATGAACGGGGGAGGGGCAGAGAGAGAGGGAGACACAGAATCGGAAACAGGCTCCAGGCTCTGAGCCATCAGCCCAGAGCCCGACGCGGGGCTCGAACTCACGGACCGCGAGATCGTGACCTGGCTGAAGTCGGACGCTTAACCGACTGCGCCACCCAGGCGCCCCTAAAAACTGAGCATTTAAATAATTCTGTATCTGTTTAAAAACTGGACCGACAGTCACACACCTTCTCATGAAGAAAACTGTTCCCAGATGGATTCACTGATTCATCCCCAAACCTTTAAAAATAATAATACCCACCTAAAAAAAATTCTTTCAGAGAAGAGAAGAGAGGGGAACACTTACCAGTTAATTCTGTGATTATGACATGGACCTGATACCAAAAAACGACAACACTATAAAACAAGAAAAGTACAGTAAAACCTTGGCTTGAGAGCACAATTCATTCCAGAAACATGCTTGTAATCCAAAGCACTTGTATATCAAAGCGAATTTCAAGAAGCATTGACTCAGTTGTGGTCATGTGACATGTAGCATCACATACGACTCATATCGCAAGATGTGGCTCATTTATCAAGTTAAAATTTATTGGAGGGGCACCTGGGAGGCTCAGCTGGGTACACGTCTGACTTTGGCTCAGGTCATGATCTGCGTTCATGAGTTCGAGCCCCACATTGGGCTCACTGCTGTCAGCCTGTCAGCACAGAGCCCGCTTCAGATCCTCTGTCCCCTTCTCTCTGCCCCTCCCCTGCTTGGACAATCCCCCAAAATAAGTAAATATTAAAAAAAAAATTGTTGGAAACATTTGCTCATCTTGCAGAACACTCGCAGAACAAATTATGCACAATCCAAGGTTTTACTGTCTAAGCCAATATCTTTTATGAGTTTAAACACAACAATCCTAAACAAAACATCAGCTATTTGAATTTAGGGATAGTAAAAGTAACATATATCAAGACAGATGGAGTTTACTCCAGAAATTCAAGTGTTAACATTCAAACACCAAAACAATGTTATTCACCACACTACAAGGTAAACGACAAAACCATAGACTTATCTCGACAGATGAAGGAAAACACTTGATAACATTCAACATGCAATCATGATTGAAATGCTCAGAAAACTGGTAATAGAAAGGGTCTTCCCAATTGTGATAAAGAGTAGCTATTGGGGAAAAAACCCTACAGCCAATAGCATACTTGATATTAAAATAGTGAACACCTTCTCTGTGGGTTTAAAATGGTCATTACCATCACTTCTGTTAGATATTGTGCTAGAGATATTATGCCAAAGTAATGAGGCAAAAAAAGATAGATGACATATAGATGGATGGATGGATAATGGATAGATAGATAGATAATGGATGGATGGATGGATAGATGAATGGATGGATAGATAGATAGATAATGGATGGATAGATAGAAAAAAGAAAAATGTCAAGATTCACAGATGACATAATTGCATACACAGCAATTTAAAATAACCTATGAATAAACTTAGAATTAACAGGTGACGTTAGAAATGTCACTGGAAACACAATCACTAAGAAGAGTCCGTTTTGTCTCTACATAGTAGCAACAAATTTTAGGAAAAAAATTTTCAAATACTGTTTAACATAACATCAAAAAACATCAAATATCTATGGATGATTTTTTTCAAGTGCAAGACCTCTATGTGAAAAACTGCAAAACATTACTGAAATACATTAAAGAGGGCCTAAGTAAAAGGAGCGATATTCTTTACTTAAGGATTAGAAAAATCATGATTTAAAAAAATGTCAGTTCTTCTCAGATTGATCAATGCAAGCCCAATCCAAATCCCGGCAGGTATTTCTGTGTAAGTTGACAGCTGATTCCAAAATCCATATAAAAATACAAAAAATAAATATATAAATAAGCATAGAATAGTCAAGACAGTCTTGAGGAAGAATAAAAAAGTTGTGAGACAAACTATCAGCCAACAAAGCTTCACAAAGGGAATCAGGGCAGTGCGATATCTGCATGATGGATAAAGAAACCAACGGCAGGGAACAGAAAATACAGAAACAGACACGCATATACAGTCGCTTGCTTTATGAAAGGACGTGCCAAAATTCAGTGGGGACAGGACAGGTTCTTTAGCACCTGGTAATGAAGCCAGTGCATATCGATATGGGGAAAAAACCCATACACTTCTATCCAACTTCAACCCATATCCAAAAATTAAATTCAAGACTTATTATTAATATAAATGCAAATGGTAAAACGAAGTTTAAAAAAATACGAACATATCTTCCTCATCTTGAGTGGGGAAATATTTCTTAACATGACAAAAAGCATTAACAGAAAAAAAATTTTTTAATTGGACATATTAATGTTAAGTAAATGCTTTTTTTTTAAAGAACGCAAAGTGCAATCCATTATCATAAATGTATAATATACCCATGTACACATATATATATAAAAAGTCTGGAAGAATTATACATTAAAACATTAGCATTAAGTTGACTCCAGGTACGAGATATATGAGCGATCTTTATTCATTTTTAAAATACCTGTATATTCTTGTTTTCTTGAATTCTATGATGAACTTGAATTATTCAGGTGACTTTCGTGAAAACTTTTTTTTTTTAACGTTTTTATTTGTTTTTGAGACAGAGAGAGACACAGCATGAACGGGGGAGGGTCAGAGAGAGAGGGAGACACAGAATCGGAAGCAGGCTCCAGGCTCTGGGCCATCATCAGCCCAGAGCCCGACGCGGGGCTCGAACTCACAGACCATGAGATCGTGACCTGAGCTGAAGTCGGACGCTTAACCGACTGAGCCACCCAGGCGCCCCTCGTGAAAACTTTTAAAAGAAGGCTTGTAAAGATCTGGAATGCCATTTTCTATTCAATCCACATCCTGCACTGGATCACACTGGGAGGAAAAAGGGGCCCCGGGTAGAGGGCGCCACCCAGTTCCATGGCAGGTGTGAAAACACTGACGCTAGAATTAATGCCCAAGGGCTACTGAAACCAGAGTCGTTCTCAGCAACCCTGGGGTAACTGGCTGGCTTCTGGCTTCGAGGTCACGTCATTAAGCAGTTTTATGGCAAAGAACAAAGAAAGCCTTTTATTGCCGCCCCCCCCTCCCCCGTTGGCGGCCTGTCTCCCCCCACCCCCTTCTTCTGCGTGGATCACTGTTTGTTTATCCTCCACACAGGGGATGATATCACGCTGCTGAGTTATGGCCACTTCACGTTTACTAGAGCAGATAATTCTTATATCTCATAACCTATTTATTTCATTTGGATCAGCATGATTTCATAGACTTCTCAAAGCCATAAGCAATTATTTCTACATCTTTTCCTTTACGACTTACCGTTAAGGGACTAAAAACAATTCTTTGACCCATGGAACTGGAAACAGTGTTCTCAGGCTGGGAATTCCAATGGATTACATACTGTTCACATCTGAGGGGCTGGATTATCCCAAGGATGGGATAAGTGTCTGCTTTTTTCTTGGTTGTAAATTTATCTTAACTCCCTATGAGAGGACTTCCTGCTCAGGTTATTGAATTATGCATTTTCTGAATCATTCCAACAAGAAACCTTACCCCATAATGTACAAGTGAGCTCGGATGAAGGACCAAAACACCGGAAGTCCCACAAGAGTCAAAGATCTGTATTTATTAGCTTTCTATAAAGTACCAAAAAGCCAATGAATCAGTACCTCTGATCTTATTAAAACATAAAACTTAGGATCCATACTTTTTTAATACAAAATCTCACTGCAGTCCCCCATAAATCTTTAAAGAAGCCACATATTAAGTCTTTTTTTTTATATATATATGCATTTACGGGCTGTAGATCTCACTGGGAAACAGGGCCAGCCCGTAAGGCACAGCACCGCCAGGAAAGGGGGAGTCACCGCATTTAAAGGGAAAATACGTGGGGGGGGGGGCACATCTGGGTGGCTCAGTCAGTGAAGCTTCCGACTTCAGCTCAGGTCATGATATCACGGTTCATGGGTTCGAGCCCCGCCTTGGGCTCTGTTCTGACAGCTCAGAGCCTGGAGGCTGCTTCGGATTCTGTGTCTCCCTCTCTGTCTGCCCCTCCCCCACTTGCACTCTGTCTCTCTCAAAAATAAACATTAAAAAAATTTTTAATAAAGGGAAAATAGGCACTTCACCCCCATTTGCTTCTCTTGGATGAAATGAAGGAAGCAATGACGGCCATCTCGGTGGCTGCATTACCGTCCTATCCGATTCACTTCTCACAGGGAGTTAAGATAAATTTATGACCAAAAAAAAGCAGACACTTAAAGACAAATGCATCATACTCGATCAAGCCTGTAGTTAATCACTGTTGCCCCAAAAGCTACTTCATTAAGGTAACCGAGAAAAACAGCGCACAATTATGCAGTTTAAAAGGTTTCAATCAGAATGATGAATAGCTCTGGTTAGCTTATTAACATGTTTAGGAACATATTTGTTTGTTGTTTTTGTTTTTCTCAAGAGAAGAATCCTGGAAGGGCAGCCTACCTGTGAAGACTTCTTGTTTGGAAACCTCTAGCTGAGTAGAACAGATACGCATCCCCTTAAAACGGCCGGGATTCGGGGGGACACGTGCCTGCGGACTGTCTACACAGCCGCTCCCATCACAGAAAGTAAAATCCAGCCAGGGGGAGTGACTGACCCAGGGCACCAGCCGCTTGCTGGCCAGGCCAGGACACCCCTCTGTGACTCCCTGTCCCTCACTTTCTCTCTGAAACCTTCCTGAAGGCCTCTGGTTAATTGATATGAAGGCCACACGCGGACCATAAATTAGGGGCGTGCTGAGATATAAAATAAAAAGGACAAAAGAAACACAGCGCTACAAAGTATCCTTTTAAGCCAAAGGTATGTGTTCCTTCTTCCACCGGGAATTTGAGGGCTCTGGAAAACGATGCTTTCAAAAGTTCGAAATACTGCTCTGCCTCTCTTTTTTTCTTACCTTTCTGGCAGCTTTGAAAAAGATGACAGGTGACACACTCACCGTTTTTACTTTAAATACATCACGAAACCTTCATGAAAGCAAGTTAAATGGAAACTCTCAGGTCGCCGTTTCACAGATGTTTCGCACGGTGCTGCATTGTGTGGGGAGGCTGCGGGAGAGGCCGCCGCTCCGTGCATATGAATATTCAGCTCGTGAATCAAAAGGCAATGAACGGTCTTCATTTCAGCCAAGTGAGGGACGGCAAGGACTGTTTATTAGCACTCGCTCTGAAACTGCCTTCACGTGTAAGACTCGCCCTCGCCGGCGGGATCCTCGCAAGCATCAGGTTCTGCATCACATTCCCGTTGCTGCTGGAAAAAATTACCAGAAATGCAGTGGCTTAAAAGAAACCCACACAGTTATCATCTTCCGGTCCTGGAGGTCAGAACTCTGAAATCCGATACAAAGCCGGATCATCAGGTTATGAGGCAAAGACTTCGTTCTCAGGAGGGACTCTGGATGTCGGGGAGGCACAGCTGAACAGGTGCATGGACTCTCACTGGACCGCGTCCCTCCGGGAGGCTCCAGGAGACAATCTGTCTCCTTGCCTGTGCCAGCTTCTAGAGGCGCCCGCCCTCCAGGCTGGGGACCCTGTCCTCCACCTCACTCCAGCCTGAAGTAGATTTGGCTCAATCATTGCGTCCCCCCACCCCACTTTGACCTTGCCACCCTCGTACTGGGCTAGCCCAGGTAATCGAGGATAATCTCCCCGTTTCAAAGTATCTCCTTCAACCACCTCTGCAAAGTCCCTTCCACCACATAAGGGGACATTTTCGGTGGTTTCAGGGGTTAGGACACAGGCATGTCTGGGGACCATTGTTCTGTCTACCACGGGGGCAGGGCTGGTGCTGGGCATTCCTGTCCTCCCAGCAAGTGGCACCAGGCAAGCAAAGTGACACATGCCAGAAACCAGGAGTAAACCGTGTGGCCATGAGTAAATGTGCTGGAGGAAGCCAGAAAAGAGGGAGGCACCCTGAGCATAGGAGCCGAGGGGACACTCAAACAAGTTTCAAACAGACCCTACTGTACAGGGAACTCTGCCAACACAGGCTTAATACCGCAGCCTCCCGGGGCGTGCTGTTCTCAAAGGGTAGAAACTGAGGTTAAACTGAGCACAGCAAAAGCCATAAACAGGCATCCCTCCTGTGCCAGAAGCAACCTCCAAGGCCACAATCTTGTCTGTGCGTGAATCTCAAGTCACTCTCCGAAGTCACCATCGGCGTGGATATGCAAGGCGGCTGGAAGAGAGATGTTCGATGGGATCCGGTGGACGCCAGGGTAATAGGTTTCCATCCAAAATGGCCTCACTCCTACTCTCCCAATTAACAGCGCCAAACAGATGAAAATCCAACACCTTCCCAACACAGGGGCCTCATGCTCTTGGAGGAGCAAATGTGCAACCAGAACTAACAATTAATTACCAGGCTGCAGGCAATTACACAGCCATGTCAGCAGAAAATCAGGACGGAAACATGAGACAATGAAGTCGATGTTGGGGTGAGCCGTGGGATACAGAGCCTTCTTTCTCAGGAGGGACTCTGGATTTCAGGGAGGTGCAGCTGAACAGGTACATAGACTCTTGACCCCTGGAAGCCGGGACACCTGGGACTCAGCACCCCTTTCCTCCCACCGCCTCTCAGTCAGACGTCACACACACTTCCAAGGAGGCACTCTGTTCCACACTCCGGAACAGCTCAGGGTCACGGACACCACACAGTGACAGACTCGGGCCCTGCAGCCTTCCAGGTGTGTTATTCCAGAAACCAGACGATTCGAGGGCAGAATCTGGATCGCTGATGGACTCTGTTGGAAAGTTCAAACTCAGCTCACAGATAATCAGAAGCGCCTGTTGTGATGAGTCATGAGGCACCGGCAGCTGTGCTGGGCCCCTCAGACGCAAAGTCAAGTCTCCCGCCTTTGGAATTCCAACACGAGCCCCCTGGATTACTCTCCATACATCGTCTTCAGCCCGCTGGGGTGTGAAAGCTCTTGGCTTACAGGCCTGGGGGCTCACTATGTGTACAGGCTGTGACATGTCTAGAGAAAATAGCCAGCCGAGCGGCAAGGCCACGCTTCCTGGTTTCTTTTCATTAAGCAAAGTAAATTACAGTTCGGAATTGTTTGTACAAGTGATTCTGTGAAGCTATGATTCTAGTCTCAAAATTCACAAGTTCAGAAGATGCCCTGAATGTCTCTTCGTTCAATACTGTCACTGAGAGAGGCATGAACAAGATAAATTCATCCCTGCCCCAGACTGAGCTGGCGAAGCATAAACAGGGGTGTCGGTGGAGGGCCTCTGCCAGGCCAGAGGGAGCCCCTGCAGGCCAGTCCACGTGGTCCCAGGGAGGCCACCACAGGGACCACTTAACCCCCGGTGCTCAGGGCGAAATACGGTCCCTCAAGGCTTCACAAAGAGGCTCGAGGCAACGAGTTGAGACAGAGACCCGTTGACTCCACAAAACAGGCCTGGGGGCGCCTGGGTGGCGCAGTCGGTTAAGCGTCCGACTTCAGCCAGGTCACGATCTCGCGGTCCGTGAGTTCGAGCCCCGCGTCGGGCTCTGGGCTGATGGCTCAGAGCCTGGAGCCTGTTTCCGATTCTGTGTCTCCCTCTCTCTCTGCCCCTCCCCCGTTCATGCTCTGTCTCTCTCTGTCCCAAAAATAAATAAACGTTGAAAAAAAAAAAAAAAAAAAAAAAACAACAGGCCTGTCTCGGGAGCTACAGTGATAACGGTGGCCTCACAGGATTTCCAATGACATCGGCCCTACACCAGAGAAGCAGTTCTGGGCCCGGAGCAGAAAACAGGTCTCACCTCCGAAGGATGGTAACGAGCGATTTTATTAGAAATCCACCTCCTCTCGGCACACACTCCTTTCCAAGCTGCGATGGTGACAGATTTAGCTTGGGGTCTCTGCAGGGGTGACGGGTGCGCGGTGCAGAGGGAGTGTCCATCTCTGGAAGGCAGGGAGCAGGCTCCTCACCCAGCGTCATGGGCCTGGTGGGCAGCAGCGGGCAGTGAGCAGACACAGCAGAGAAGACACGCTTCGGGGGAGGCATTTAGAAGGAAATCAACAAGCAAAATGCTAGTTTGAAAGAGGAGGGAAACCAAAAAGGGTGACAAACACCCAGCCAACCTCGGATCAGACGTGCAAACTCAGATGTGCGGTGCACGAGGAATACTTCTGAGGCCCGGCGGCCTCCTCCCAGCACATCAGGCTGCTTGGAACGTCCACGTCGGTCGGTTTCTGGGGCCTTTCTCTTCCTCCAAGCACCTGGTGCCAGTGTTCCAGGAGCTCGGTCAGCACCCAGCATGGCAGGTGTCTAGTTTCCCAGGACGACCATCGCCAAGGGCCACAACCCACCCGGGTGACTTGCAACAACAGACACTTATTCTCTGGGAGCCCTGGAGGCCAGGAGTCCGCACCCGGCCGGGCCCCCTCTGGTGGCTGCAGTGGGAGATCATCCCTGCTTCTTCCAGGTCCTGGTGGCTTCGAGACACCCCTTGTGGCAGCATCGCCCCAACCCCTGCCTGTCTTCACGTGGACCCTTCTCCCTGTGTGTTCTGATTCTCTGTGTGTCTCTTCTCTTCTCCTGAGGACTCCAGTTATTGGCTTCAGGACCCACCTTAGTCCAGATGACCTCATTTTAATGAATTATACCCCCAAAGACCCTATTTCCAAAAAGGTCACATTCTGACTCCCGGGGTTTGGGACATGAACGCAGTTTGGGGGACACAGTTCAACCCACCACACAGTAAAGCAAGAGCTCTGGCATGTGCGTGCACCCAGATATCACGGACAGACCCAGTCTCCCCATCATCAAGACCCCTACAAGGCTGGTGGCTCTTACGTCCCCCGTGTCTTAGGTGGAACAAAGGAGTCTTCTGCAAGGCCAGGGACACCAGCCTGTCTCCATCACCTGTAAGAAGTGCCCTGGGCTGTCCCTCTCTACACCTTTGTGACTCCATCAGTTTCTCCCCGGGGGCCACAGCCAGGCCGTCCTTCCCAAAGCCTCAGTGTCTCCCCTGCAGCTCAGGTCACCGCCTGCTCTGGCCTGGAGACGGCTTCCCCCACCCTCTTCCCCCCTCCCTCCAGCCTGAAGCAAGAACAAAGATAAGAAAGCTTCCAGACTTCCTTGGCCTTGTTCCCCACCACTCTCCTCCCCGACGTGGCCAAGCAAGGAGCCGGCCTCTAGTGTGTCTGGAGAAATGGGCCAGGGAGGCAGGAACGAGGCGGCCAGGGGATCAACGTGCAGGTTATCACCAAGCTTCACATCTCCTTCTGGGGTGCCTCGCTCCCCAGGACCCCCGCAGAGACAGAGGCACGAGGAAAACAGGCAGCAAGACGGGGTTGGGGGGGTCACCAATGTGCTTTTCCTAACTTAGCACTGACTGTGCCTTTGAGGACCAGTGTGTCCTCAGAGGGCCTTGTCCAATACCGTGAACCAAATCACCTGGTCATTAGCTGTCAAAAGCCACGTTTTGGTACAACACACCGAAATGAATTCGCTGAGTTTAAAGAAAGTGTTGTTTCAATCGATATGCTTCCTAAGACCTGCATAAGCTTCAAGTTTTCTTTGATTTGTCAGATATTAGGTGCTCTCACCCAAATGTTGCTCAACCCTGAGAAGACTCTTAAAAGTAAAAATAGGGGCACCTGGGTGGCTCAGTTGTTCAAGCATCTGACTCTTGGTTTCAGCTCAGGTCATGTGAGTTCAAGCCCCACATTGGGCTCAGCACTGACAGCAAGGAGCCTGCTTGGGATTCTCTCTCTCCCTCTCTCTGTCTCTCTCTCTCTGTCTCTCTCTCTCTCTCTGCCCCTTCCCCATTCACTCTGTCTGTCTCTCTCACTCTGAAAATAAACTTTTTTAAAAGACTAAGAATATAGCAAATATACTAATTTAAGCTAGAATGTGCCTGCTCTTTATACAGAGAACACATAAAATTTACTGACAACAAAAAGATTTTAGAAGTATTTTACCAGAATTGCATTGGTTTTTACAGGCCCCTCAGATCACTGTAGGCACACACATGCACATTTACACGCACGTACACATACATGGACACACACACACACACACACACACACAACTGAAAGCAATGAAGGGATGATCCAGGGATTCAGGTCCAAGGATTGAAAATAAGAACAAGCAAGCACGTTCCTTCCGTCCCCTGCACATGGGGTCATGACCCCACTTCGGGCCTGAACCATCGGGGTGCCCTCAGCTGCCGAGTGCCCTTTGAGATTGGAAAGCCTCGACTGGGCAAACATCGGCATCTCCAAGTATCCACGCCCAGTGCTGCCACGGGCTTTGGCGCTAAGTTACAAGGCTTTGCCACGTGCATGCCTGCCTCCGGGGTGACAGAGACCAGGACTGGGGCTGGGGGGGCATCGCACGGGCCCCGACCCTCTGTGGTCACAGCATCCGGCCGTGGCTCCTCCCCCAGACACCCGGCCTTCCCGGGGACAGCCGCGTGTCCTGGCAAAGAGACAGAAACCTCCGCACGCGCAGCGGGCAGCGCCCACCGGTGCCACTCATGTTCCCGCAGACGCCCACCTCCACCCGCCCCGACCGAAACCACAGCCCCGCACCCCTGCAAGCTCGGGTGAGGACACCCGTGTCCACGAGAGTGGGCATTCGTGGGCCCAACTGGTAAAACACGTCTCCGTCCCTCCTTTGAAGTAACACCTCTGGGCAGTGAACGCTCAGGAGCCAGTGGATATTGTCTCTTGGGCTGGATATTTTTTTTTTATGTTGTTTAAACCATCGTGAGTGAGGAGGTACCAGCTTCCCAACACCCGTCACGTCAGCGGCAATAAGGTAGATTCAATCTGCTTTAATAATGTGGATAATTACTAGCATTTCAAATTTAATTAAGAAAGATGCTTCTGGCTTTATTTGTATTGAGCTTCATATCTCTGTTCATCTAACATCTAGGGATTAACAAGAAAAGGAACTATTTACACAAAATCTTTAGGGCATCCAAAGAGCAGAATGCCCCAGTCTCTAGCCATTGTTCAGACACCAGATCAGCCTCTCTCCACCTACAATCACGGCTGTGGCCAGCACTCTGTAGGACCAGGTACCCAGACGCTGTGGATCCAGAGGTGAAGGTGGCTTTTCACCTCCCGGGCAGGTGGGGGTACCAGGCTCCAAGTGTGATGGGCATCGCCCCCTGCCTGGAGGGAGGTGGGGAGGGCTTCTGGTTGGGGGGGGAGGGGTGGCCTGAGTCTGGGCTCCCAAGGAGGGCAGGAGGGCAACCAGACAGGAGAGAAAGGAGATGGGTTTCAGGTAGAGGAAAAATTCTCTGTAGAAACCTAGAAATCATTGACGCCTTTGGACCTGGCCCCTTAGGCTCCTGAACAATGAGAGGGAGGTTGTTCTGGGGGAAAATGTAAGAAATTTCACAGGCTTAATGACACCCCGGAGGCACCCTATGAACATGGTAGCTGGCATGAGTCCTGAGTTACCTCTCATATTTTGTGGGTCCTCACGGGATGATTCTTGCCCAGTCACCTCTCAATTCTGTCTCCCTACGTCCCATGAAAACCCACCTAGCAAGACGGTGGGAGGTTTCCTCACGTTTACCTCTACGGGACACTGTCTTTGGCAAAAATACAGCAAGTCCCTGGGACTTCTAGTTTCTTTTGAGATTCAAAGG
Source organism: Leopardus geoffroyi (assembly GCF_018350155.1). Lineage (NCBI taxonomy): Eukaryota > Metazoa > Chordata > Mammalia > Carnivora > Felidae > Leopardus > Leopardus geoffroyi. The sequence continues at coordinate 85,942,516 of NC_059334.1, read as the reverse complement.
CAGCAGGTCACTGAAATATCTGCCTGTTCAGAGGGAGCGGAGGGTGGGGTTGGCCGAGGATGCAGGACCGGGCAGATGACGATGCAACAGGTAAGCAAATCACCACTGGAGTCAAAACCAAGCCACTCTATACATAGAAGCTCAAGTGTGTTCCAACCAATATCTATCCTAGATCTGGAGTTTTAATTTAAAGGAAGGAAGAGGGGGGAGAGGCAAAGAGGGTCTCCCCTGGAGCGGTGGCTGGCAAAGGGCACCTGTCGCAGTGGCAGAAAGAAAATCCAGAGGAGCCTGACAGTGATGGATGAAGCGGCCGCAAGGGGCCACCAGGGGCCACCAGGGTCTGCCAGAGGCCACCAGCGGCCACGAGGGGCTACAAGGGGCCTCCAGGGGCAGTGAGGGGCCACGAGGGGCCACAAGGGGTAGTGAGGGGTAGCGAGGGGCAGCGAGGGGCCACAAGGGGCCACCAGGGGCAGTGAGGGGCCACGAGGGGCCACGAGGGCCACAAGGGGCAGTGAGGGGTAGTGAGGGGCCACGAGGGGCCACCAGGGGCAGTGAGGGGCCACGAGGGGCCACGAGGGACCACAAGGGGCCACCAGGGGCGGTGAGGGGCCACAAGGGGCCACAAGGGGCAGTGAGGGGTAGTGAGGGGCCACAAGGGGCAGCAAGGGGCCATGAGGGGCCACCAGGGGCAGTGAGGGGCCACGAGGGGCCACGAGGGAACACAAGGGGCCACCAGGGGCAGTGAGGGGCCACGAGGGGCCACAAGGGGCAGTGAGGGGTATCGAGGGGCAGCGAGGGGCCACAAGGGGCCACCAGGGGCAGTGAGGGGCCATGAGGGGCCACAAGGGGCCACCAGGGGCAGTGAGGGGCCACGAGGGGCCACCAGGGGCGGTGAGGGGCCACAAGGGGCCACAAGGGGCAGTGAGGGGTAGCGAAGGCCAGCGAGGGTCCTGGGAGAGCAGTGGCGAATCAGGGGAGGGCCTGGCAAGCTTAGCTCTCTGCATGGTGACCGTGAACCAGGATCAGAGTCCACATCTGGTTCAGAGGAAGGGGTTTCATCCTCAGGTGGGGGGAATCGGGTGTGCGATTCTAAGAACAACACATGTTTACAAAAAGAGTCAGTGCCGTCTGCGTCGCGTTTAAGACCCTCTATTGCTGTTTCACAAATAAATGCAGAGAACAAACACCGGGCAGAGCCTCTGCTTCATGAGTCTAGTGTCATCAAGATTTCCAATCGGGAACGAGCCTGTGAATTCTGCAGCTGAAGTCCTGGTCTGCACGCAGCCCTCTTCTGATGTAGCAGAGGTGAAATTCTCATTCAGCCCCAGAAGTGTTGTCTGTTAAACGGCTGGCCAGACCAGCCTGACCCTGTTTATCTATCAAAACTGACAGAAAAAAATTGGAAGACTATTCTGCCGTCAGATATCATATGGACTCTACCAGCACACGTGCACAACGAGTGAGTGGAGAGAGGTTCAGCAACATAATACGCTGCAGAAGGTTCTGGAGCCTCCGGCTGGGAGACCCAGCCGTGCTGGAAGCAAAGAATCCACAGAGAAGAAAGCAGGTAAGGCCGTTGGGGCAGCTCGTGACACTGTGTGCTCGGCAAATGAAACTCAACTTTCAGATCAAAGCAGAAAACTTGCTCAAATGTTTGACGTAGTTCATTCGTTCCACATCCTCTGTCACCTGCACTGCCACGCGGCTTTGCTGACGCAGCCTTTCGAACCTGAGTCAAGCATTATGTTCACCTTCCTGACCAGCTCACGTCGATTTTCCTCTGAATCCTCTGGGCACCCAGGCCCTGGGTGCTGGGATCACCTACCCGGAGCTCAGCAGAGGCCCTGCTCCGAGCGTGCCCCATACGCATTCTGTCCCCCTGGGATCTCTCGATGCCCTGCTGCCCTGTGGTGTTTCCAGAGAGGCCACCAGTGCAGGAGGGCTTCAGGCCTGAGTAGGAACACCTGTGCCTTCTTATCCTTCCCTCCAGCTAACATCCTCCCTTCCGTGGTCTGATTCACCTTCCAGTCTGGCTGGAACACCTTTCCACAGTATTATAGCAGCTATTCACAAACTGGTCGTAAAGCCATAGATTACTGGGCCTCTTTCACCCCTGATTACGGCCATCAGCACTAAGGCTGTAACACGTCACATCTGGGAGGAAAGGAGAGTGATCTCATTCGTTTCATAAAATGACAGAACCAGATTTCCAGAAAATCAATACCCTGAGAAACTTCTATTTTTACTGAAGTAGGACACAACTTTGTTCAATACTGTGAACAAAATACAAAAGATACAAAGCAGAGTCGATACTCCAATTCCAAATTTTTGTCCTTGAACTTAATTTGGAGCAGATCTCACATGCAATGTGTCTCATGGCTTGTACTCACCAACATCGGATGAGCACCGAGCGCTATGGTGACAGAGGCTCTGCGGGTGCCGGGAACAAGGGACGACCAGGACAGGGGTCCCTGCCTTGCAGACCATGGTTTGGTGAGAGAAAGCACCATGCAAGGCGGGTTATTACAGTTCAGCAGATTCTACCCTGAGTCTGCACAAACATTCAGAGGCAAGACCAGCTTGTGCTGCTAACATTGAAAGTACTGCGTTGAGGGGCACCAGGGTGGCTCAGTCAGTTACACGTCTGACTTTTGGTTTGGGCTCAGGTCATGATCTCACGGTTCATGAGTTCAAGCCCCACATCGGACTCCTTGGGACTCTCTTTCCCCCTCTCTGCCCCTCCCCTGCTCTCTCTGTCCCTCTTTCAAAATAAATAAATAGACTTCAAATTTTTTTAAAAATAAAGTCTAAGTTGAACCTTGGGTAATAGTCACATTTTGTGGCCAGTGTATCATGCCCTGATGCACTGAGATAAAATTTTGTCTGAGGCCCCAAACTTAGTGTGGAGTCATAGGAGCGTTTTGGAAGGGAGCCATGGTTTCTCTCCATTGTCTGCGGATGACTGGCACTCCCTACTTCTCCAGCACCTGTTCCTGCCTCCCCACCCTAAATGCCGCCACCCTGTCTCCCTCCCTCCCTGGGGACCTCGCCTGACCTCCCTGCTCCCTATGGCTCCACTTCGACTCTGGACCAGGCTTCCAGGTGACGCCTCCCGAGGGTGGGCTGTGGCCACCTCTCGTCCTACTCCACCCCATGAAACGCTCCCCTTTCCCTAGGATGAGGACCCCTTGCCTGACCTTCAAGGCCTGACACTGTCTGTTCCCAGACTACTCAGCGGAGCAGGAATTCCAAAAGAACGAAGACCCGTGCTATTCCCGGTCACCCAGCCCGCTTTTTTCCCTCCTCCCCCTCACCTGCCACCTGATCTGAATGCACCCGTTCCCCCAGCATCAGTCCAAATGCCACCTCTGTGAAGTACCCCCCGGCTCCCCTGGGACCATCTCCCCAGATCAGTTCTCTCCCTCTGGGAACTCGGGGGTGCTGCGTCCACGCCCTTCTTACCATGTACGGCTCGGTGCTGCCCACCACGGCCGTCCTCCTCCAAGGCACAGCCAGGGTCTGACTGGCACCAAGACCTTCTTCCCCCCTGTCTCTCCTCCTTCCATCTGTACAGATCGTCAGCCCTGGAGCTGAGCGGGCCTCCCACATGAATACATCATTATGGCAAGAATTAAACTCAACTCAATTCAAGCGGGACCGTGTCAACTCACCAGTTCCGAAACTTCGCACAATCTACGAAAGCAAGTAAACAACAGATGGAAAATATGAGACAATTGGTCAACCGGTCAATTTTTGTTTCACAGACGATTATCACTCACTAAAGAATGTTTAACTCACAGAAAAACACGGGCAAAAAAAGATATATGGTATCCCCTTAACGGGGACAGCCATATTCCTCTAGTGGCCAAATTTAACGGTAGTGGATTTCATCCACTCACTCGCTCATTCGTTCGTAAGAGGTACTGAACATCAACCACACCCGTGGCCCGTATCACGGACTCTGTGGGAAACTGCAGACAGAGTCCTGGCTCAGCAGGACTTTCCCCAGTGGAGAAGCTCCCATACATAGTAGATAAACCCTCTCCTACATCCTCCTCACTGTTCCATGAATTCCACGAGAAAAGCAAAACCAACCAAAGCCCTCTTAGACTGGGCCACTGGGAAGCATCACTGTCCCAGGATGCCCCGGTGAGACAGATACTATAATTCTCTGAGCCCCCCACGAGGATCTGCTACATTCTATGCAGCTTAAAAGATCTTAGAAGGTGATCCTTGGTTTACAAAGCTATCTTTCAAGAATGACTCTTCAAAAAAAAAAAAAAAAAAAAAAGTTGGAGTTTAGGAGAAACCATGTTGGCTTGAGATTTGGATCTCAGGGAATAACATTTACTCCTGGACATGTCTGCCAAAGGGACCCCCAGAGGCAGTGTTAGGCCAAGGTCCCAAACACGCTAAGAGAGTCCCCCAAAGGGATGAGGAACCAAGCTTCAGCCCACAGGCCTGGACCTCATCTACTGCCTGCAGATAGGACCCCAAACGTGGACACAGAGCCACCACCCCTTCCCCAGAGGCAGCCTTCCAGGGACAAAGGCAAATAATGAGGCATTTCCAGGAAGACTTTCATCCTTATTCTGGCTAAGGTCTTGAAAGAACAGCCATGAGCCCTGTACCCAGTAGGAGCCTCTGCCAACACCTGAGCACAGGGCCTCAGAGGCTTGTCCACAGCCCCTTCTGGAATGGAGGCTGAAGGCTCCGTGGGGTGACCCCACAGCTGGCGGCAGGACCACGACAGCTCACTGGCCTCCAAGCCTCTGGTCCAGGCACCTCCTCTGAGTGGAAAGGAAATCCCTAGCAAGTGCGGGCCACTTATTTAATAAAATTAAATTTAAAAATAAAAATAAAAACGTGAGAAATAAATCCACTGACCTAATCAAAGGAGGGACGCAGAGACTCAGAGGACAGTGAAGCAAGGCATTAATCAACGTTCTTGCAAAAGCAGGTGTCTGATGGACAGGAACACTTGGAGCAGTTACAGCAGACAATTTATCCCCTAGTATGCAAGTCCCTCCCCTGGTTCCTCATTGGCTGAGTGCTACAGAGGTAAGTCCCTCCCCTGGTTCCTCATTGGCTGAGTGCTACAAAGGTTACAGCCTTCTCCAGAAGTCGCCTGTGCCCAGGTAAGGCAAAAAGTAGTCTGACTGGAACAAATGTACATTTCCTGAGGTGACTCAGATTTCAGATCTTTGGCACATACTCATTGCATGCATTCATACATATTTCCAGTAGGTTGTAAATCTATTGTTAAGCAGACAGCACAGATTTTATTTGGTATCTCTGAAAATGAATCATCCACTTACTTTGCACAAGAAGCAAAAGGACATTTGGAACAAGATCTGTAACTATGAAAGATCAACATTCCCTTGACTTCTCAAATGGAAGGATTTTAATTGTTTTGTCGCATCCTACTTGTCTGATAAATCATTCATTTTCAAAATAGTATCCAAAAAACAGAGGAAGGGGGGTACCTGGTTTGCTCAGTCGGTTAACTGTCCAACTTCAGCCCAGGTCATGATCTCACAGTTCGTGGGTTTGAGCCCCACATTGGGCTCACTGCTGTCAGTGCAGAGCCTGCTTCGGATCCCCCATTCCCTTTCTTTCTGCCCCTCCCCCGCTTGTGCAATCCCTCTCTCTCTCTCTCTCTCTCTCTCTCTCTCTCTCTGTCTCTCTCTCAAAAATAAATTTAAAAAAATTTTATAAAAAAGAAAAGGGAGGCTGTACTGAGTTAAGAAATTATTTCCTAATCATTTCCATTAATGGCAGAAAGACGTTATCTCCCCAACAACCACCCAGCTAGGCAGGAACTTCTCCCAGCCAATGGAAGCTCCCTGAGGGCCAGAGACACAACTAGTCACCCTCTGTCCTCAGCTCCTGTACCACCCAGAACACGGAAGGTGCCCAAGGTCGGCAAATGAACAGATGGCCCCATCTCAGACAGATCTTTTGTTTTTCTTCAATTTTTTTCAACATGGTAAGTGTACTCTTTAATCTCCATCCCACCCACCTGCCCTCTGGTAACCATTAGTTTGTTCTCTCTCTCTCTCTTTCCCTTTGCTTGTTTTTTTTCTTAAATGAGTGAAAATTTTCCTAAACGAGTGAAATTTTCACCCACCTATGAGTGAAATCATATGGTATCTGTCCTTCTCTGACTGACTTACTTCACTCAACATAATACCCTCTACATCCATCCATGGTGTTGCAAATGGCAAGATCTCATCCTTTTCGTGGCTGAGTAATATTCCACTGTGTGTGTGTGTGTGTGTGTTCTTTATCCATTCATGTATCGATGGACACTTGGGCTGCTTCCATAGTTTGGCTATTGTAAATAATGCTGCTGTAAATATAGGGCTAGAAAGGACATATTTCTTAAATAGTTCCCCTAAAATACATCCCCAGAGATTACTGATGCAAGGCTTGAACAGAATGAAAATCCAGGGGAATTCTGCATCCTCACCATAATATGCTCAGTGACTGGGAGGGGGTTTAACGTAAACATGATTTAAATTACTGCTCCTCAGTAAAACAGAGCACAGATGTTGGTCCTGTGACCCCATCACCCGCCCCTCAGCCTACCCTGGAGCGTGCCCACCCTGGTCTGCAAGGCTCGGTGTGACGGGAACGGAGTATCAGACGCAGCAGCTTTATAGCTTTAAGCTACCTCTGCCAAGAAACCAGTCACTTGACATTTCTAAAATTTATATCTAAATAATTATACATGGTAATTGAAAGCATTAGGAAGCACGCTATGTGCCAAACAGTTATTAAAAATAAAAAAGCATACAAACACAAACATTTTGCTGGTTAAAGAACTTCAAATTGCAGGTTGCAATCAGTCCTTCCAGGGCATATAGGCTGACACACTGATGTGCTGGAAAGGGTAGGGTGTGTGGGGATTCGAGAGGAGCAACATGGGGTGGGGGTGTCGTAGAGACGGGCGAGGAGGATACAGGACGCTCAGCTACTTGTGGCACAAGACGCGTCCCACAGTGCATGAGCTTCCTGAAGCTGCCATGACAACCTCCCATGGACTCATGGGCTTAACACAACAGAAATACATTCTCTCAAAGTTCTGGAGACCAGAAGTCCAAAATCAGCGTGTGTCTGGGCCGGTTCTCCTGGAGGCGCCGACAGAGCCCCTGAGCTGTGCCCCTCCTCCAGCTGGCGGGGGCTGCCGGCAACCTGTCATCACACGCTGCTGTCCTCTGTGTCCTCGAATCTTCTACTAAGGGTGCCAACCATGGCTTAGGGCACACCCGAGGCCATACCCTAATCCAGTATAACTTTATCTTAACTAATCACACCCGCAACGACCCTATTTCCAAATAAGTCACATTCTGAGGTTCTGGATGGACAGGAACTTTGGGGGGTTGAGGACACTCTTCAACCCAACCTGCTTCAACAGGCAGCAAGAGCTTCAAGGTCCAGCAGAGGAGCCAGAGCCACATGCTCTCCGCGCTAAGAGGACCATGACGGGTCCCACAAGGCAGCTTCACGGCTGCTCACAGGCTGTAGGGAGCTCAGGGAGCAGGCATCAGGATTCTCCCTCAGTCCTCGGAACCTTACTCCGTCCTTGTCCTTCCCTCTCAGAACAAGGCTGACATACCTGAGTGTTCTCCACCCACAGGATCGCTGATAGCTACGTTCTTCCAGGCAGGGTGGCTTCCTGGCGGTGAGTCTGTAAAATGGCCCTCATCCCAGAAGGCGCTGGTATGTGGCCAACACCACACCCTTCGGTCCGGGTCTCCCCACAGCAGTGTCTGATCTGAACTGTATGACCCTGAGCAGCCCCTACGATGAGGGGAGAGGCCACACCAGGTTCTCTGGAGGCCTCACAACAGGAGCAATGCTCAAAATAGACTTCAAGGAGAGAGGAGAACGTTCCAGAAGGATGAACTGCACGAATGTAGGTGGGGAAGTGCAGGGCACACACAGAAAACCCTGAAAGAGTCCCAGTGGCTAAAATACAGGTGTGCAGGGGGTAGAGACAGGATGCTGGGTTGACCCAGCTAGATGCTGAGGCTTTCTCAGACTTTCCCCTCCACAAGCTTTATTCCGTCTTGGGGGGGTGGGGGAGTCTGTAAGATTGTAGGCCTTCTCTCTTTCCCAAAAGGCCAGGCCCAGAGTGGAGAGCCTCCTGTTTGTTTCCCCAGTGCGGTGTCCTCAAACGCTCAAGCTTGTGAACCTTCTCCCAATCCTGCAGCCCCGGGCTGGCTTTCTGTGTGTGCCCAGGAGCCGTCTGCCAATGCCTGCTCCTGCCGTCCTCGGGATGACACGGGGAGCCAGCCACGGAGCGGGAGGGTTCGGGTGAGGCAGACAGAACGCGGAGCCGGTTGTGGTGTTTGTTCCCCGTGTCCTCGGGCCCGTGGGGGGTTCTGCAGGAGAGGTGCCCCAGCGGCCAGGGTGGGCTTCCTGGTCACCAGGACGACCCCTGAAGGAGTTAGGGGCACCCCTTTAGCAAGCTCCAACCCTGGGTGCTGGGTCACCAGCTTCTCCCAACCACCCCACCATGCCGTTCCCTTCGGTATTCTGGGCGGGGCGGGTCTACGCTGGGTAGAGCTCACACAGCCGGGGAAGCCGGTGCTCTCGCTTCCCTGTGGGAGAAACGGCAGGCCGAGAACCTCCTCTGGGCCTCCCTCCTATCCGCGGTGGTGGTGGCAGTCGTGATGCCCCGTGACTTGTGGACGCATCGCTCCAACCCTCTGCCTGCACGTCACCTCCCCTCCGTGTCTGTCTCCGTGTCTAAATATCTCCCTTTTGGGGGCTCCTGGGTGGCTCAGTCGGTTAGGTGTCCGACTTCGGCTCAGGTCACGATCTCGCGGTCTGTGAGTTCGAGCCCCACGTCAGGCTCTGTGCTAGCAGCTCGGAGCCCGGAGCCTGCTTCGGATTCTGTGTCTCCCTCTCTCTCTGCCCCTCCCCCACTTGTGCTCTGTCTCTCTCTGTCTCTCAAAAATAAATAAACGTAAAAAAACAAACAAACACAGGCAGCTCAAGGTGGATGGACTGTGAGGAGGCCGCCTGCCTCGTTGGGGGCGAGGGAAGCAGAGGGAAGCCACGGCTTCCACAGCTTAGGTGGAGCCGGCTTCGTGAAAGCTTTCACTTCTCAGATGGGCTGGGCATGGGGGCCTCCTGCCCGCCCTGGGGGTCTGCAACCCCTGCCCCTCCTGTACCAACTTGTTCAAACACATGCACCTGGAGGAGGCAGCTCAGACACCCCACCCCCACCAGCCTGGAAACCCCGGGACGCAGCTGTGCCCGGACCCTCAGTAGTCACAGGGAACACAAAGTGTGAATGACGGCATGTGGCCGTGACCAGCCCTGGGCACTGCTGGTTACCCATCTGCTCTGGGGGACCCATCGGAGCAGGTGTCAGGAGACACGACAGCACAGAACGTGTGTTAGTCCCCAGACGCCACAAATACTCACTGATGTGTAAGGACACGGATCCTCACATGTCTGGGATCAGAGTCCCCTCAGATGCAGAAGTTTCCAGGCCACACCTGCATCTCCTTTAGTTTAAAAACACATACCTAATAAATTATCTTCATCTTTAGAAATGGCATAAATGTCGTTAGAAACTAACCTGAGTTTACTGGCTTTATTTAACTCTTGACAGGTATAGAATACAACATTAAAAATGCAATTAACTTGGGCACTGGGGGAGAAAGAAACCCATCAGACGGATGTCTTGTGGGCGAGAGAAGGTATTTACAACTCATAAATCTTACAACTCTCATAGCCCACACCCAAAGAGAGGCCCATGGTACCTGATTAGCCCAAATCTCTCAACTCTTGGAGGCAAGTTACTCGTTAGCTGTTACCACTGATCACATGCAAACACAAAGATTCTCCTCGAGAAAAATCGTTTTCCAACAAAACATGGTAGGACTGGATGTCAAAGTTTTATGTGCCAAACTGACTGGGCCACAGTGTGCCCTGACTCTCGGTCAGACTCTTCTGGGTATATCTGTGAGGGTGCTTGTGGATGACATTAACATTTGAGTCCATAGCCCCAGTAAAGCGGAGTCCCCACCCTACTGTGGTGGGGCCCCTCTAATCAGGCGAAGGCCTGAGACAGCAGAAAGGCCTACCCATCCACAAGTAAGAGGACATTTTCTCCTGCCTGACAGCCTTGGGCTGGGACATTGGTTTTCCCCTGCCTCGAACTGAAACACTGGCTCTTCCTGGGTCTTGAGCCCGTCAGCTTCGGACTGGTATTTACTGGCATTGACACTGACTCTCCTGGGTCTCCAGCTCCGACAGGAGACCTTAGGACTTGTCGGCTTCCGTTATCATGTGACCCGATCCTGGTGGTTCTGGTTCTGTGCAGAACGCTGAGTGATCCACGGCCTTTGCACCATTATTCATTCAGTGAGTTAACAAATACTTACTGAGCACCATGGAGGACTGCTACTTTCAGATCTAACACTCATTATGCATTCTTCAAAAACGGCACCTCGGTTTTCTCTGGAGGCCAGCTCCTTGTTCTCAGTCTGTGTGGCTTGGCTGGGACTGACCCTCCCTCCCTTGTATGCCACAGTTCAGGGTAAGCATGTGACCCAGGCCTGGCAAATCCACACCGCCTATCTGGTGGCCTGGGCACGTGACCCAAGATCACCCAATCACAGAAAATCCCGGTACCCCAATTTTGGAACCATCGGAGGAGACCCTTCCTTCCCACCGGAATTTCGCCTGAATGCTGCCACTGCAGGACAACGGGGGCCAGGCCGGGGGAACCCAGCAAGAGCCAAGGCAACACAGACGGCAGCAGAGAGCACACGGAGAGGAGTCAGCAGAGGCCCTGACCCTCCGGCACTTTCCTTTCTATGTCCTCTTTGCCACCGAGAGAGGGGCGTCTGCCCCTTGCAACGCAGAGAACCCCACCTTTGTGCTGGGAGCTCAGAAATGTTTCACCGTGGGCCTTCAGTGGGCTGAATGGAGCTGACTTCGAAGGACAAGGCAAACGCACCTTCCATTCTGCACCAGGAGACACTGGAAGCCACCCCCGTCCCCTTCAAACAAGGAGGCCATGTGGGTGTCAGGTGGACGGCTCTTGGTCACAGAGCAGGACAGGAAGCAGCCCCCAGGCCCAGGTAGTGAGTGGGCTCCCTCAGAGTGAGGAGACGCCGAGGAGAGGAAGACCTATTGTCGGAGGAACATCTGGGATCTAGATAAAGAACAGGGTGGCGCTGACCACTGGATCGACTGAATTTTAAGAGAAAGTGGAAGCTATTTCATACCTGTTTATCCTAAAACACGTGTGTCCTGCATACCAGCTATGACCACCGCTCCCCATAGGCTCTTAGTCCGATCTTGTATTGTCCCCCATTTCACTGACGTAACACGATGTAAGAAATTGCTCCATCCAACACGAGCACCCGTGAAAATCAGAAGAGAGAAAATGAAGGCCCAGAGTAGGCTGAAATCCTCTTTACGCCTGCCTGATGTCTTCAAGGACACAAGCGTCTAACCCATACTTAATTTCACGGGTGTGTGACTAATACGGCCCCCTCCACCGGCTCAGACTACATAATGAGCTCACACACCTTTTAAAAGTCAAGTTAATAACTCCCTGTTTCCAAACTGTACCGTTAAGAACGCTTTCCTTCCTTCAGTTTGGGACCTTCCCTTCCCCAAACTTCAGTCCCCACACGGGCACACTCCACCTGCTACAAAGAAAGTCAGAAGCCCAGGAGGTCCTGGCTCACGGCCGTGGTTGCCCATGCAGCCACGTGACACAGCCACTGGCCCGATTCTTCCGCACCGATCCTGCCCTGCACAGGCCAACAAGCCAGGTCTCACCATGGCTCTCAAACAGTTTCTCCATGTTGGGGGAAGGACACCTCTCCCTCCGCATCAGGCTCAGTTCCAACCACTTTTACCACCACAGGCCAGTGGCCACTCCTTCGGGGACAGTTCTGTTAATTTACACACACACACACACACACGTTTTTACAGCAGCTCAAGGTGCCAGGTGGCTGGGTCAGAAGCCACACATCACCTCTGGACAAGAAAGATCCCCCTCCTAAGACCTTGGGGAAGGACTACTTTCTTGACACCCTAGTGGTGTGGCTGTTGGCTGATGTTCATCATTAGGACTGTATTACCATTGGCCAGAGATTGGGGGTAGGGGCAGGACCTGAACGGTACACAGGGGACCAGAAACAACCCTTCCCACACACAGACACACACACAGACAAGGGCTTCAAGACCTCCCGCATCACGTTCTTCCTGCCCCAGGGATGTTGGAATTGACTGCTGTACCCCCCCCCCATGGCCTCTAAAAGACAGTCACAAAAATAACAGCCTGATGTCAGTCCACTTCCCAGAGGCCAGAGTAACCAGCTTTGGTAGGGGTCACCTTGTTAACTAGCACTGTGCACTCAGATCTTCTCTGACACACAAAAGGCTCAGTACCAATCAGGGCTAATTGCAGGTTTCTGGGGTACCCTCCCGGCTCAGCTGTTTGGCAAAAACTGCATTTCATTACATTTTATACTAATCAGCTTCAAGAGCAGAGTGCAAAATTAACTTCAAATAATTTCATGCTCTCAAGTAACCTTTATTTCCTAAATTGGGGTGCTTTGCAGTAACTGTTTTATCCTACTGTATAATAACAGTGTTCTTTGCGTTAGGGTATAGCACTTCCGTAACAGCTGTTATCTTAATCAAATAGCAATGGTTCATCTTGATTCCAGCATTAAGTCAATAGCACATGCCATTTGTTACTTCATAAACTTCAATACCATAAGTGTTATCGGTTAAATAAGTGTTCTCTAAAGTGTGGTTTAATGAATCAGAACCAATTTAAAAGACGGTCTGGGTTGAAATACTGAAATCTGCCAAATTTAAGAGTTCTGTAAAACATCAAAATCCTCAGGTAACCAAATGTTGAACTGTACTTTGAGCATGCATCCTCTTCCAATGAGCCCTCACATAATGTGGTTTCACTGAAGATACAAGGGAGCGTGTGCATGTTGAGGACTCACCCACCACAACCCCGGCTCGTGCACCTGTATTTTCACTCTTTCCTGATACATCTTTAACGCATATTTGCCCAATGTCATCCCTTGAAAGCCAATATTGAAGCAAAGAAATACCACGTTTATCGTGCCTTAAAAATCACGTATGTAAACAGGACTGGAGGTTTCCATCAACTGTGAGCTCTGGGGGTTTCCATCAACTGTGAGCTCACTGTCAGACAAGAGAATAACACAGACATCAAAAAGGCCAAAGCAATCTTGAGCTACAATAATAGAGTCATAATATCAAGGAGGCAGGAGGTAATAGCCTTACCCTGTAATTGGAACTCGCCTGGAGTGTCATATTTAAATATGAGCCCCTCACTTGGAAAGAAAAAGAGAAAATAAGGGGAGAACAGCATACATAGTTTAGAGACTGAAGTGAGGCTCTGAGAGATAAGAGGAAGGTTGGTCACAGGACTTCGACGCATGTCACAGCATTGGTGTGGGGACTAATCAATAAAAACGACAAGCTGGGAGGAGCTCCCTGCACACAGAGCCGCTCTGGCATGGAACAAACCACTTTAACAGGTCAGCTACGTGTAGTTCCAAGTCCAAAAGTAATGGAAAGCTATAGAGAGGAGGCCTAGCAAGTGGTCTCCCTGTGTCTGCCTTAATAGGTCCGTATGTCACCAAAATATCCTCCAGGCAGAACCCAATGGTCTCCCTGAGATGAAGAGATAAAGCAGGAGACAACAAGAGGCTAGAGGTCACAGAGTGCTGGTGAGGACAGGGTTGCACACACTGAGAGCTCCAGAGACCCACAGAGGGCTCCCCTCAAGGAGCCAGCAGAGTACGGTCTGTGCATGCGTGTGAAAAAGCTACCCAAGGCCAGGAATGGGACGCCCCAAAGGATTAGAGGGAACAGCAATGGAGCTCACACAAAGCCTGAACAGGGCCTATGCCCAGCAGCCAGAGCAGGAAAGTTTTAAGTTACAGGGTATAGGGCAGAGAACTCAAAAGAGTTTTCTTTCAGTGGTGGAATAAATTAACCCTAGGTCTGCAACCACCTAAGAAACATAAAATCAAAATCTGACAGGATCAAATTGTTTCCATGGAACTTAGCCATGGAACCAAACAAAGCTAGAGAATATTTACAGGAACAGAAAAATACCCAGCACATGAGAAGGTAAAATTCACAGTGCCTGGCATTCAATCAAAGACTATCAGGCATATAAAGAAATAAGGAAATATTACCCGTAATGAGGAGAAAAAGCAATCCATCAGAACTGACCCAGCATTGACACAGAGGACAAAGTTAGTAGGAAAGGACATAAATAGTTGATATAACTGGTCTCTTTGTTCTGGAAGATAGAAGAGGCACTATGCATGTAAGAAAGACATTTAAAAAGACCCAAAATGAAGTTCTAGAAATGAAAACTATAAGGTGTGAGATCAAAATAAATATGATGGGTGGGGGGGCACCTGGGTGGCTCAGTCAGTTAAGCGTCAGACTTCAGGTATGATCTCATGGTCCGTGAGTTCGAGCCCCACATCAGGCTCTGTGCTGACAGCTCGGAGCCTGGAGCCTGCTTCAGATTCTGTGTCTCCCTCTTTCTCTGCCCCTCCCCCACTTGTGCTCTGTCTGTCTCTGTCATTCTCTCTCTCAAAAAATAAATAAACATTAAAAAAGATACTGTTACGGGGCGCCTGGGTGGCTCAGTCGGTTGGGTGTCCAACTTTGGCTCAGGTCATGATCTCACAGTTTGTGAATTCAAGCCCCGCATGGGGCTCTGCACTGACAGCTCAGAGCCTGGAGCCTGCTTTGGATTCTGTGTCTCCCTCTCTCTCTCTGACCCTCCCCTGCCCATGCTCTGTCTCTCCCTCTCTCTCTCTCTCAAAAATAAGTAAACATTAAAAAAAAATTCTAAGTAAAATTAAATATGATGGATGAAATTAATTGCAGATTAAACATCACAAAAGAAAAGATTACTGAGATTGAAGACATAGGTGAAATTAAACAGAGGGAAAATGGCTCAAAAAAATGAAGAGCATCAGGTGTGATGGGGCAACTTCAATGGCCAAATAAACCCACAATAAGAGCTCCCAGAAGAAAGCAGAGGTTGAGCCAAAATCTCCTAAATTTGATGAAAACAGAAATCCAAAACGAACAAAACGAAAGCACAATAAACAGGAAGAAAAACATACAAAGGCACATTATAGTCAAATTGTTCAATGAGAAAGAAAAAAATCTTAAAAGCAGCCAGAGAAAAGTGTTGCATTAGCTACAGAGGAAAAGAGATCAGGATAATGGTAAATGAGAACAGTTCCAGCTGAAGGACAGTGGTTCAACTTTAAATTTTTGAAAACCACTATCAACCTAGAATCCTAGAATCCTGTACTCCCTAAAAATAGCTTCAAAACCTAACGCGATTTTTTCAGACACATATATGCTGAAAACTATTATCATCAGCGAAACTACACTATGAGAAAGGAAGTCAAAAGGAAAATGAGGACAGATGGAAATCTGTATAGACACAAAAAATAAAGAGTACCAGAAATGGTAACTATATGAGGTAAATATGAAGACAGTTATTTAAATCACTTTAAAACAGAGTTGACTCTTTAAACCAAAACTAGTAACAATGCATTGTCTGGTTTATAACATCTGTAGAAGTAAAATGCATGGAAATAGAACAAGGAAGGGAGAGATGTATGTATATTATTTTAAGGCTCTTGCACTACATACACAGCCAGGTGATATCACTTGGAAGTAGACTGTGACCCATCAAAGATGTATAAACCATTACAACCATTACAATAACAATAAAAAAACTATAGCTAATACAAGATATAAAATGGAATCATAAAAACACAAATAATCCAAAAGAAAAAGAAGAAACATGAACAAATGACAAAAGAACAAATAGAAAACAAACAGCAAGACACACTTAAAAATAACAGTATCTGCATCTCATTAAATGTAAATGGGCCAAACACCTCAGTTAAAAGACAGAGATGGTCAGGATAGATTTTTATTTTTATTTATTTTAAACTTTATTTTTTCATAATCTCTACACTCAATGTGGGGCTGGCACTCATGACCCTGAGATCAAGAGTCACATGCTCTTCCAACCGAGCTAGTCAGGCACCCCTGTCAGGATAGATTTTCAAAAGCAAGACTAAATGATATGCTGCCTACAAGAAACCCATCTTAAATATAAAAACACAAATAGTTTAAAGGTAAAATGATGGGAAAAGACATATCATTCCAAGTTCACCAAAAGTAGAGCTAGATATGTTAATATCAAAGTAGGTTTCAAAGCAAAGAAAGTTAGCAAGGTCATTCCATAATGATGAAAACGTCAGCTCCTGAAAATATAAGATAAGAAGATACAAAAATCCTAAGTATTCTGATCTGATGGCAGAGCTGAAAGTGCATAAAGCAAAAACCAGCAGATTTGCAAGGAGAGTATAAACAAACCTATAATTCCAGTCAGAGATTTCAGTGCCTCTCTCTCACAGATTGACATAAAAAGTCAATCAAAAATCAGTAAAGATATGGGAGACCTGAACACCACCACCAAGCAAGTTCATCTAATTCACACTGATACAACAGCCCACCCAACAACAGCAGAATTCATATTTTTCTTAGGTCCACATGAAACATTCATTCAGACAGACTATAGCTGGGGCCATAAAACAAGTCTCAAAAAACTGAACAGGATTCATACGTACATCTAGTCTGCTCTCTGTCCAGAACAAAATTACCTTACAAATCAACAATAAAGATATCTTGAAAATCCTCAAGTATTTGACCACTAAACTGACCATTACTCTTGGCAGGTGGATTAATAGCCCCAGATGTCCAGACCCTAATCCCCAGAACCCGTGAACATGTGACCTACCGTGGCAGAAGGAACGATGCCGATGTGATCAAATTACCTTGTGAGTTAGGGAGTTTATCCTGGATTATGCCATGAGCCCGGTGTGGTCACTAGGGTCCAAGAGAAAAGGAACAGGATCAGAGTCAGTAGTAAGAGACATAACAATGGAACCAGTGAGTTAAAGGGATATACGGAAAGAGGCTCCAAGCCAAGGAGTGTAGGTGGCGTCTTCAAGCTGAAAAAGAGGCAAGGCTTTCCCCGCAGCCTCCTGAATGAATGCATAGCCCTGCCCACACCTCGATTTTAGGAGTTGTAACCCCCAGAGTCATAAGATAATTAACGGGTGTTGTTTTAAGTCACTACGTCTGTGGGAATTTGTTAAAGCTGCCATAGGAACCCCATACATACGACAAGCTTCCCAGTGGCAAGTTCCTCCCCAGCACAAAGCCCAAGACCTCTGCTGTAGGAGATACCCATGAACTTGTGGGTACCTCTCCACACTGGGTGGAGAGCTCTCCAGGAGACCCAGAAAATGAGTCACAATATCATGGTCATTTTCCTTTAATCCCAGTGGAAAACAAAATAGGCTATGCAGAAAACGAACTGTTTCTGAATTTTAATTTCTGTCCCCCTGAGGAAAAAAAAAAAAAAACAAACCCACACCAAAATGACCTAAGATGGCAGAGTAAGGGAGTCAGATCAGACCTGTATCTGAGCTCTGTTCTGGAAGACACTGCCGTCAGGCCAGTGTGGAGGACGAAGAAGCACGCGGTGAGGTGCAGGATAAGGGAGATTCCTCCAGTGCCGAAATGCTTCACAAAGACCCAGCTGGACTCTGAAAATCCACAAGGAAATGCACCGGGAAGAGTGGGGGGTGCTCGGCCAGAACGGCGGGGGCAACGGCGGGGGGAGGAGCCCAGAGCTCTCAGTTGCTGCTGGCAGGAATGCTAAGTGGTACAGCGGCCCTGGCAGCTTCCTAGTTCCGCGTGCACATGACACACGGTCCGCAATCCCACGTCCGCGACTGACCCACGTGTAATGAAGGCACAGGTTCACACCAAAACCTACACAGGGATAGTCATACCGCTCTTTCTGTAACAACCCAAAACTGAAAACAACCCCAACGTCCTCCACCAGGGGAGCGGATAAAAACTGCGTGCCATCCACACAGGAGGGGTCCACCTCTGCCCCAAGGCGCAGTGAACTCCTGAGCTGTTAACATCAAAAGCAAATGGAGACCAATAACACGATCAAATGGAGAGCTGCTGGAACATTCCCTGAGCAGGCGAAACCAGTTTACCCACACGAGCAACGAGTCATTTAGCTAACTTACTGTGCAAGACTACCTGGGCCTGAGTCGCGTCACGCTTACGCCTCTGCAGATCATAAGCAAAGAACGAACCATCTGCCAAGGCTGGCGGGAGGTAACCACTAACCGGTGCCCTCTCGTTCAGGCAAATTCAAACACGATGCGCCATCGCTGTGAAGAACGCAGCCCCTGCCTCCGCCCTGCGTGAGCTGCTCTCGAACCACCCCCCCCACCCCACCCCCCACACCGAGCCCCGTTCCGTGGTTTGATTTGAGCACTCCGCTTCGCCAGCTGTCTCCTTTTTTTGGTGTGCTCACAAGACATTTTTGGAATCACTACTTTGGGGACTCATTGGTTTGATTTTGGGTATTTTCATTTTTTAATGTTTATTTATTTTAGAGAGAGAGACAGAGTATGAGTGAGGGAGGAGCAGAGAGGGAGACACACAGAATCTGAAGCAGGCTCCAGGCTCTGACTGTTAGGACAGCACAGAGCCCGACACGGGGCTCGAACTCACGAACCACGAGATCATGACCTGAACAAAGTCAGACTCTCCGAATGAGCCACCCAGGCGCCCCTACTTTGGGTATTTCTGACAATGCTCACGACCTGCGTGAATCTGAGAGGCACCGAGCGGAGTGAACCCCAGACTCAGAAGGCACATCTTGTACCGTTGTGTCTCTGACACTCTCAAGAACTCTATGGGGACAGACAACAGATCAGGGGCTGCCATGGAGGCAGCAAGAGGGAGTCTGGGGGGTAAAAGAGCTGAGCTGTAAGCCGATTGTGCATCTGCTCATGTGTAACAACTTCTAAGACTCTACACCCCCAAAAAAGTCCATTTTGTACTCAAATCTTTAAAATAACTTTAAAACTAATTTTTAAGAGGAAATAGACAACTCTGAAAGACGAGGTCCCCTGCTGACGTTGCACCGAAGCCACATGGAGGGAGCGGGCCTCTGGGGCTGGGGCTGCAGTTTCGGGGACAGGGATTGCCTGCCTCCCACCATGGGACCCCTGCACAACAGGAACGCCTGGAAAGAGAAAGCCTGGGCGCCTCCCCCTTCATTGGTCACTAGCAACATCCAGGTCCCAAGGCAACCACCTGCTACCAGGTCTGAAGGAGAGGAGACATGCCTCACGACACCGCCCACGGGGTGCACTGGCCTGACACTCTGTTCCCTCTAGGGACATTCAGAGCAGACATATGTCCATCACAGCGGCACCTCGGTGGGCGCCCCCGTCTTCCTTCTGTTCCTGAAGGAAACTTGCTGGATGCAGCTCCGAGCGGACCAAACGTGTCTGCAAAGCTAAGGTCAGTGCCTGCCGGGCTGCCCTGAAGAGGGGCAGAGTCTGGCCCAGGTACCCACCCCTGCCCTAGACAGGCTCCGAGCCCCGCAGCCTGCAGCCCTCCTGCCCCTCTGCAGCCGTCGCCACACGCACCCTGGCTGAGGAGCCTTCCCCCTTTCTTTCATCTGGAAGACGCTCAGAGCACCTCAGTGTCAGTCAGGAGAAGCGTTGTAGGAGCAGGGCCTCCCTCTACCCACCCGCACCCAGGCACACTCTGATTTCTAACCCAGGCATTCAAAACACACCCCGCAGTGGAAAGTCACAGCAGCATAAACAGCACCTTCTACTCAACCTCTCGGGACCTCACTACTACTCCCGGGGGGCCCCAAGTCGTCACAGGGTCTTGAACGTGGAAGCGGCAGGCCGAAGAAAGCGAACCCTCCAGACAGCAGAGTGAGAAAGACCCAGTCCGACGCTGCTGGCTCGAAGATGGAGAAAGGGCCACGAGCCCAGGAATGTGGGCGCCTCGTAAAGAGGTTCTCCCCCAGGGCTCAGAAGGACCCAGCCCCCTGACCCCTTCGTGTTACCCACTCACCTCCAAAGCTGTAAGAGAATTGTGTGTCTTGTTTTAAGCCTCTGAACGTGTGATGGTTTGTTACAGCAGCTGCAGGAAACTCACACATTCACTTCACTGAGCGGCTGGAGGGCTGGGTACCACTCCTTCCATCTCTGGCGGCGGCTCCTGGATTTGGCTCTGGGCAACCGCCCTTCCATCATCTTCAATCCAGGCGTCAGGAGAGGCCAACATGAGCGTCAGAGTGGCCCCAGGGCCCCGGGGTGGTCAGATCACAACACATTTCCCCCTGGGCAGCGGTTGGTTCAGGAAGGGCCATGCGGACTTCTTCTGCAAGGAGCTCAGCTGGCGGGTGTGCATGGGGACTCAGGGTGGCTGTTTCCGTCCGCAGGTGGGAGGGTCTGCTGAGAACGAGGACAACGTGGAGGAAGACAGTGGAGTCAGGGGACAGGTTCTAGATGGCATCATTCCAATGCCTGGATGGGGCCACGCCAGTTACATGTGCCAGCCGTCCCCCCAGGAGCTTGAGTTAGTAGGTGTTGAGTCAGTAGGTGTCTGTGATCGCAATAAAGAGGAGTGTAGCCGCCCACTTCTATGGCTTTTGTGCAAGGGCTCCTTCGAGCTGCACTCTGCCTGCCCACCCTTTAGAACTCAGCTAAAACTCCACCCCCCAGGACACCCCTCTGATCCCCAGACGGTGCTGTTTCCCCTGACGTTCCCAGAGCACGAGGCTCGTTCACTGGACGAGAACACCCTTCACCAGGCTTCGGCTGCGGTCAGGTTCGCACGTCTATCCGCCCTCATGTAACCTGCCCTTGGACCGTGCCTTGTGCACCTTTCACCTCCTGCCCCACCACCAGCAGCTGGCCTTGGCTCACAGGGGCAAAAATGTCTACTAAATGCAACTCTGGTAGAAGGAAACAGAATGATGATGCACCAGGACAGCTGGGGGCTCCTGACAAATCAGCCGAGACTGGCCCCCCTTTCTGCCCTGGGCTGCTGTTCTCAAGGACAGAGCGAATGAAGCCTGCGGCGCCATGGGGTCTGCGGAGAACAGCATTCCATCATCACTGCCAAACTGCGGACATTGAAATTCTGATCCCCGAGGCACAGCGTGGAAGCCTCACTTGGCACAATACCGTGTGCGCATCAAACAATTACGAGGAACACACGGGGTGCTTTAAATGCTGCGGAAACGGCAGCACGGACACCCTCCTAAACAAGGCAAAGGCACTGTTCCCCACCTGCCAGGAAGCTACAGGGATCCGAACACGAACCGGCCATTTGCTGTCCTTCCAGGACACCGCAGGCCTCGCACATCCCGCAACATGCGTGCAGGGCCCAGGGCCCAGGGCGCAAGACCCCTGCTCCGCTCCTGGACACGGACTCTGCAACGGCACCTCCTCTCTCCCTCCTGAACCCGACAGCCGCGGCAAACTTAAGATGCCCAAACCGAACCCGGGATTCCTCGCCAAGCTGCTTTCCACCAGGCCTCGTGGCAAAGACAGGCCCCTCCATTCATCCAGTGGGTGGGGCAGCCCTGGAAACCCTGGTCTCAGGCTCCTCTGTGCCTCCTCCCAGCCGTGAACCTTTTATCAAGCGTGGTCTTCCCTGCCTCCAACCCCGTGTGTGTCCACCTGCTGCTTCCCCCTCCAGCCACACCAAGCCCCAGCCGGCAGCGTCCCAACCGCCTCTCGGGTCGTCCCAACGCCTGCGCTAACCAGGCCTTCCCACCGCACCCCCAAACCCCCTAACAGAATGACCCCAGCATGGGCCGCCTGCCTGGGTCACCACGTTCCCGCC
This sequence comes from Leopardus geoffroyi, assembly GCF_018350155.1. Classification (NCBI taxonomy): domain Eukaryota; kingdom Metazoa; phylum Chordata; class Mammalia; order Carnivora; family Felidae; genus Leopardus; species Leopardus geoffroyi. The sequence goes on along the minus strand of NC_059334.1, from coordinate 85,920,676 downwards.
ATACGGTGCCTTTGTCTAGTGCACAAGCAAGGTCAGGGTCTCCACCCAAACCAGTCAGGAGAGGACGGTTCACTCTCAAAACAGGCGGATCTCAAGTCCCGATGGCTTTACGGACATGGTTTGCGTCTCACTCGTAAACTCGGCGAGGACCAGGCACCCCTCGCCAGCTGAACCCACGTTCTCCGAGGCCGTGGAGGCTGGGAAGAGACACGAGCGAGCGGGACTGCAGCCAAGGGCTTCAGCTGGGGAGCGACAGACATCGTGTTTCCTCACAGTCCCAACAGAGACACCGCCTCTCCGGGAGTCTAAATTACGACAGGAACGGGAGGTTGTAGATCACGTAGCCAGGGGGCCCACGAGGGGGTGACTTTGAACACAGAGCTGAGCTCTGAGAAGGAGACAGCCGAGCGAGAGTGTGGAGGACCAGCCGTGCTCAGGGGCCCCGAGACCCTCAGTCCTGGGGCAGAAGCAGGTCCCCTCAGGCAGATGTCCCCTCACTGGGACAACACCTCGTGTCCTCACGGACCCCCAGACTAAAGTCATGCCTTCCCCAAACCACTTACTGAGTGGCCCTGTGTCCCCAAGCCAGAGAGAGTTCTAGGCACTGAGATTCTAAGAAAGTGCTACTGCTTTGCTGTTACACAATCATTTTAGAAGCTGAGTTGGCTATAAATCCAACATTTTAGAAACAGGCATATTTTTGCTGATGACTCAGCAACTACACTTTCAGAAAATGATCAAGGCCACGCCCAAGCATTTAGCTATGGGGAAATTAATTGATGCTTCACTTTTAATGGAAACTGTCCCAAAACAGGAGGATGCTGAGGGTCTGTCTGAGAACATCTATTAAATAGAATATTCTTCAGGCATTAGAGATAATATTCTGGGAGACCTTTTGTGCACGGAAAGCTATTCACAATTTGTGATCGAGCAAGTTAATGCATTCAATTTAAAGTCAGAGAACATCTGATTCAGAGTATCACAATACCAGATAAAGAAGCAAGAGCCAGCAACGTGCCATTCCAAGAAGCCCACTTAAATATGAAGGCAGAAATAGGGTAAAAATACCGAGATGGAAAAAGACGGGCCGTACGAACGCTAATTGAACGGAAGCGGGAATGAATGTATTTGTAGCAAAGCAGACTTTAGAACAAGGAGTCTCGCCAGGGATGAAGGACATTACACAAAGATACGAGGTCAATTACTCAAGAGATATGATCCTGAATGTGGATGCAACTAATAAAAGAACTGCAAAATATGTGAAGCGAAAGCTGATTGGATTGAAAAGAAAAATAGATAAATCTGTAATTATAGTTGGAAACTAGAACACTTTTCTCTTTGTAATCAATGGAACGAGTAAACAGAAAATCAGTAAGATACAGAAGAATGGAACGGCAATCCCTACCAGCCTGGTTTAATTAACACAGAACAGTTCACCCAATAACAGCAGAACATATATTCCTTTCAAGGGCACAGAAACAGTCACCAAAAGATAGACCATATTCTGGCCCGTAAAATGAACTTCAACACCTCAAAATATTTAAAATGTCCCCCAATTTGGAAACTGAAAGGCGTGCTTCTCAACAACCTAGGGGTCAAAGAGGAAGGCATAAAGGGCATGAGAATTATTTTCCATTGAATGAAAATAAAAACACAAGGTACAAAAATATAAACTTCAGGGGTGCCTGGGTGGCTCGGTTGGTCAAGTGTCCGACTCTTGGTTTTGGCTCAGGTCTTGATCTCACAGTTCATGAGTCTGAGCCCCGTGTCAGGCTCTGTGCTGACAGTATGGAGCCTGCTTGGGATTCTCTCTCTCTCTCTCTCTCTCTCTCTCTGCCCCTCCCCTGCTTGTGCACTCTCTCTCAAAATAAATAAACTTTAAAATACATACATATAAACTTTTATATTATATTCAATATACTTAAGATAATGATGTGATTGGAGTAAATCTATCAGTTTGCTAGCTATTTGCTTTTCGTCTCCTCTGTTCTTTCTGTTTCTCTCTTTTTCTATTTCTGGACTGAGTGTTCTTTATAATTTCATTTTATCTCTACAACTGGCTTATTAGTTATACTTTTTAAATTGCTTCGAGGATTGTTGTGCCTTAAGAAGACTCAGTGACTAGGAATCCAGATTTGCCAGAAGAGAAGGTGGAAGTAACTGTTCACTTATGACAAAACCCTCTATTCTGGGGGGCGAATCCACAAGGGATTCCAAGCTCTAACCACCTCCACCGATGTGTGTGGCAGGGTCCAATTTGCACGTAAAATTGCCAACCAGCTTTGCAGCCTGGTGGCGGCATATTCGTATCGACAAAGGGGCCCTGCCACAGTGAGGTTTCCAGGGCTGGCCACAGCCCGTCCACCTCGCCCGGCCCTCCATGTGGCAGCCTCGCACGGCGGGCTGGACCGGACCCAGGGGAAGCGGGTCCACGTGAAAGGTCTCCCTTCTGCCCCCCTCTGCTGCCTCTGCCTCGAGCACAACGGGAAACACCTAGCTGCTCCATTTCTGCCCAAAAGGCAGCAGGGCATCCGCCATCACTCTCCCAGGGAGGGCAATGGGTTCTGCTTTGTTGCACAGCAGAATCTTCAAGGATGAATCGGGCTAGTTCTCTCCATTTCCAATGTCAGTGAGCAGAGCTCAGACTTGCATAATAATGCTCATGTGGTCTGAGTATTCAAAAGGGGAACACAATTCTCAAAGACAAGGAAAAAGATAATTTCCCAACTTCCAATTAATCAACAAAGGCAGGTTCTTTCTTCTTTGTTGCTGGGATCGCTGAGCAATCATGAAGCTCTACAGAGCAGCTAAAAATAAATATCTTTCCCTTAACAATAGAGGGAACGGAGCATCGATAACGCACCAACACAGTCTCATTAAGAACATGATCCACTGCTGTGCAAATCTAAGGGGATGAGTGGACTCCTCAAAAGCTCTGCTTCTCAATTATACACCCACCCATCCATCCAGTATTCTGATAAAACTCCAACCCCAAGATTTTCCAACAACGGTGCCATCCACGCATCCCAGAATGCAACCCTCCAGGTTCTGCCCAAATGTTCTTGCAAGTGTCTGGAGCTGACTTGAGTCCTCTCCCTGCTCTGTGGGGCTCGGCAGCAGCCATGAGGCGACTCAGGGTCTTGTGTCCCCAGCCCAAGGTGAGAACCCATGTCCAGAGCAGATGATAGGGCCAGGTGCCGGTCACGGGCAGGCACCAGGCCCGTCAGGTGCCCTCTCTGGAATGTTACTGGTAACCAGATGGCAAAGCCCTGACTCTACCCCGCTGCAGGCCTGACACCGCCCACCTTGGATCCTCAGGGCCGCCGGAGTGTGGTTCCCCTGCCCCGGATAGTTCCATCGTACTCGTGGCGTCAGCCGCACTGTGCTCCTAATAAACTCTCCTCTTGCTTACCTTCACTTGAATTTGTTCCCATCTTTCTATAAAACAGCATTGTTACCTGACGATAGGTGGGAGGTAACAGACCCTCGGGGAAACAAGGAACATTTTCACCAGGGTACCTAGCTGAGCCAGCTGGCAGACAGCAGAAAAACTCCTTCCTCTTCTGGAAGGAGATGCCGGAGCGCTCGGGGCCTGTATCAGGACGGCTCCCCAGGCTGGCACCACCAGGTGGGAGGCTCTGGGCCCAGAGGCACCTACCGCAAAGGACTATGGTGACAGGAAGTGGGGACCTGCTAGCCAGGTTGAAGGAAGGTCACTCCAGACCCCTCAACGCTCACCCTGAGAAACGGTCCGTGACCAGGCTGGGAAAATCTCTCGTTTCCGCTACCCGTGGCTAGCACAGCTCAGAATGAGACCCGGAGTTTGCTTGCGCCGCTAAATTCCAGCAGCTTTTAATCGGCTCCCTCACCTAATTCAGTGAAAGGGTGGGTGGGCTGGAAAGAGTGGTGCTGTGATTCAGGGGCTTGGGAGGGCACAGCCGGATGCTCCAGATCTGTGTCCTGATGTCCTCATCCACGAGGGCCCTCTGGTTGCCAGCAACACAAATCAATCTGGAAAATCCAAGCCATAGGAGAATTCCTTAGGAGATGATGAAAGAAGCTCACAGAATCGAAGAAAAGGCCAAGGAACCAGGCTCAGAAAGGACCGAAACGCAGGCAGCTCCACAGGATCTCAGGGACTTCATATAACCTGTGCTCCCGCCAGGGTTGGGCCACTCCAGGCACTTGTTCAGGGGCCAGTCTATGGAGTAACGCTGATGGCCGTGCTGCAGCGGGCTGGGCCGCCTCTGGCCAGGTCCCACCAGACTTTGTCCAAAGGGGTTGGTGGATTCCTCAAAAAGGAATACAGCGAAACCTTGGTTTGCGAGCATAATTTGTCCTGGAAACACGCTTGTAATCTAAAGCACTTGGAATCAAAGCAAATTTCCCCATAAGAAATAATGGAAACTTAGATGATTCGTTCCACAACCCAAAAATATTCATATAAAAATGATTACAATACTGTGATATGATACAAAATAATAAAGAAAATACAGAAGATAAAGAAAAATAAATTAACCTGCACTACCCTTGAAAACCATGGTGATTGGTGTGAGGGAGACAAGGGAGGAGGGTCATTGTGTAGGACGACTTTCACTATCACCACCGGAATCACTGCTGTCCATCGGCTCGATGGAATCTTTCCCTGCATGGGGGCCACTGTATACGCTCACACAGATGTTGACTACAGTACAGTATTAATAAATTCTTGTCATGTAGTGTATTTCATGTAACTGGCAATTAGACAGCAGACGAAAGGGTCTATATCTGCAGGCAGCTTGACCTAGAATGAAGCAAAGCATTCCTAAGCTCACTCTGGTCTGGAAAAGCAAAGGACTGACCGGAGGTGCTTTGAAGTGACAAAAAGATACACTAACGCCAGTTGTGGGCACCTTCCAATGTTCCGAAAAAGCACTCATTTCTGTCAAACCCCACGGCCTGAGACTGAGCATCCGAGCAGGGAAGACGATCACCCACAATCCCGTACAGAGAGAGAGAGAGAAGAGAGAGAGGAGAACCATTGGCTCAGTTGTGATCATGTGATGTTCAGGGTCACGTACTTTTCATATTGTAAGACATCACTCATTTACCAAGTTAAAATTTATTAGAAATGTTTGCCCATCTTGCGGACACTCGCACAACAAGTTCCTTGCAAAGGAGGGCGGAGTGGACATCCAGCGAATGGTCAGCAATCAGCAGGCCTGCTACCAGGGCTCCCACCCCAACTGGGAATCGGGGCCTGGGTTCGAGGGCTCTCAGTAGGAAATGGCTGGAGTTCACAGTCTTGCCTTCTGCGTGTGAAAGTTCAGTGCGCCCTGGAGGCTGCCGTCCAAGGCCCAAGGCCACGTTTAAGCAAAAGGATACAATAATCACACAGGGGCACAACTGAGGTGTCCTGCAAAGGCACTTCTCTGGTGCTCACACACCTCGTGTATTTTATTAGTCTCCACAATCCAACGCTGTGCTAATGAAGCATCAGTATTCCAGATCCAATGTCTGACGCTGGGAAGATGCCTTCCAGTTTTCAATTAAAAGCTGATTTTCCATGTTCAGTTCCACGTTACCATTACCTCTTTAATTAATTTAGCATCTCTCAACCAGCAGTTGCTAAATTGCCCAAGCGGAGAAGGGAAACCAAACCACGGAGCTCCCAGCCCAAGGTGAGGGCCCCCTGGAGCCGGGAGAAAGCTGGCGATTTGAATAAGAAAGCACTTATCTGACAACACTCAGCTTAAACAGCAATTAGTCAGGGAGGAAAGACACAGCCCTTTCGGAGGGCCAGTTGGCAGGCCCTAGGCCAGCACTGGGGAGGGTCTGCTGAGGCTTGTGCCTCACTCTTAAACAGGAAGCCTTAATTAGTTCCTGAGGGAATCCGACCCCTGCCTTTTGCGGTTTGGGGAAGTTTCCCGCGACCTTCTTATTTGCTTTCCTAGGGGTTTTGTTTTTGCTCTGTTTTTGTTCTTTTTCTTGTTTAGAACAACAGCTCTCCAAGGCCCTTCCTTCCAAGGCGTGGTCCGTGGGCCCTCGGGCATTGATGCAGGCTTGGGGCCTGGGTCCAGGTCCCAGTGTCCTGGGGCTCAGGGAGTGATCAGGACAAGAGTCCCAGGACATCTACATACCAAAGGATCTCCATTTGGGGGCCTCCTGGCAAGTCCCCGCACCACCCCACCCACCCCATCAAATAGAATCCGATGCTTTAGACACTCTGCATTCATTAAAACAAAACAATAAAAGGCCTGTCTTAGCAAGGATCAGCCTGGACCCCCACAAGCAACCCTGAGGAGGGAGCATTAAGGCGGGCTGAGGGCAAAGCCCGACCGAGCTCACAGCCCTGCGTCCCGAGGTGGGATCTGTGGACTCTCCTGGGCTCCCCGGCTGCCCGAGAACAAAGCAAAGGGAAAAAACCCAGGGTAACTGATGGAGGTCACAGTCCTGCAGGACAGGCGTCTCCCTCAGTGTACATGTCTCGGTAAATGACAAGAAAAAGGCAATCTTGTCAACAGCCTAACCTCCAGACCCCTGTAGACTCAGTTTCCTGGAGCCCCAACATCGCGCTCCCCTCCAGAGTGATGTGGGAACAAAGGCCAGAAGGAGATGGCAGGTAACGTTAAGTTTCCTTCTAACCTGCAGCCCTTGGGCAAATACTTGAGACCAGCAAAGTTTCTCCAGGAACTCCCTACTGTCTTTATGTTAATGCTTTGCTAGAGGGAAAAACAACTTTGGCAGCAGCAAGGGCCCAGGCATCTGAGAGTCCTCTTTAGCACATGAAAGTCCTTCCGGGGCCTCGCCTTTTGACTTCACCTCCCCAACTCCATAGTACTTACTCAGTCACTCTGCACAACCCCAGGGCAGATCTTTCTGCCCACCCCCCACCCCCCACCCCCCACCCCCGCCCCGGTCCTGTCCCCACACTTTAATAAAATTACTTTTGTGCACCCAAGAAGACATCTCAAGAATTCTTTCTTGGCCTTTGGCTCCAGACCACCCACCCACACACACACTGCTCCAAAACCGCATCAATACCATTCGATAAAGAGTCCACTTGGGTCACCAGACTCTCACCGAAAGTCAGGGAAGCCTGGGCAGCTGGGTGCCCTGGGTGTCGGTTATGACACAGCCTTTGAATGTGGAATTCAGGCTGTCGGAGACGTCTTGGCTAGCCTTTAGCAACATCTGGAAGAGGCCCCGGGGCAGGTGCACATGGGCAGGTGCACGTGCTCTCTGGAAGGATCAGGGGCTGCCAACTGGCCCCAGAGCAGAGCAGACCCATGTCAGCCATCTGGGACAGCCTGGGGCAAGGGGTTCCATGCCTAGGCCTGGACACCAGGGTCGCCCCCACCAGGTCGCCCTGGGTGAAGCTCCTCCCTATGGGGCAAGGGGGAACCTAGCGCCCATGCCGCTGCCCTGCAGATGCCCAGGGGTTCTCCACCTGGCTGCACATTAGAATCACCTAGTCCAGACTCCAGATGCGGAGTCCCATCCCCAGAGGTTCTGATTTATCGGGTTTGTGGTAGGTGCACACCCGGGGCATTCTAGAAGCTTTTCAGGTGACTCCAGTTCACAGCCTCTGCTGAGAAGCCCTGGCAGGATAAGCCTGACTGCCTCCCACCCTCACCTGGGCAGGTGCAGCTTGTCTGCAAGGCCTCCTCCAGCAGCCTGGTCCCCCCACCAGAAAGTTAGTCCTGCATCAGGCTACAAGGACCCCTGCTGCGCAGAGCTGCCTGTGAATAGAAGACCCTACCCCCACCCCCACCCCATCACCCCCCAGGCAGCAGACAGACAAAGCTGCCAAATCTCTTTACCTCTGCCAGGAGGTGAACAGGTACCAGACCCACTGGTTAATATGACCAGACTTCTCTGCCTTCAACTCCAATGCCTCCCTCCCTCAGGGGTCCCTCAGGGACCAAGTCTGCTCTGCTGCATGGTATTGTGTCATTGTGCTGTGCTGTACTAAGTGTCTGTGACCTCTTAATAATACACACACACAGGGGTGCCCCCGTGGCTCAGGTGGTGAGGCATCTGACTTCGGCTCAGGTCATGATCTTGTGGTTCATGAGTTCGAGCCCCACGTCGGGCTCTGTGCTGACGGCTCAGAGCCCGGAGCCTGCTTCGGACTCTGTGTCTCCTCCTCTCTCTGCCCCTCCCCTGCTCACGCTCTGTCTCTCTCTCTGTCTCAAAAATAAATAAAGAGGGGCATCTGGCTGGCTCAGTTGGTTAAGCGTCCGACTTCCGCTCAGGTCCTGATCTCGCAGTCTGTGAGTTCGAGCCCCGCGTGGGCTCTGACAGCTCAGAGCCCGGAGCCCGCTTCGGATTCTGTGTCTCCCGGTCTCTCTGCCCCTCCCCCACTCACGCTCTGTCTCTCCTCTCTCTCTCTCTCAAAAATAAATAAATGTTTAAAAAATTAACAATACATACGATAAAATGCAAAAATAATTTTAACAGACTCAAGGAATTCCACAGTATGACAGGACACAAAACCACATATCATTACCTTATTTATTTTGCCCTGAGCTTCCTACTAGCTCGTGAAAAGGGACATGTTGGTCTACTTGTTTGTTTTTAGCAGGAGAAAGCACCCAGCTCCTCCGGGCAGCAAGGATTCTCCTGGCTTTGGGCATTGCTTGCTTTGCTGCCATGGAGTTTCCTCTGGGAGCAATGATGTGGGAAACGAAGCTCCCCCACCCAAAAAAAAATTGAATTTCCTCACAACTTACAGCCCATTGACAAGTCCTTGCTCTAGGAACTCAACTGCCTGCATGTTGACGCTTTGCTCAGGGTAAAAGGCAATCATAGCTTAACATTATTCCAACCTCCAGGATCCTGTAAGTCTCCTCTAACATATAAAAATTCCTTTGGAAACTTCTTTTATCTCCCCAGATAGATGTTGGCAATCATCTTCCAAGCATGTGGCCCCATGATGTACATCTGAAGAGTCTCATGACAGAGTTTTTACTAGACTGTAATAAATGACTGTTCCCTAACAGCAGCCAGCCCCTCGAGGTCCTGGAGACCTCGCTTCCAAAATTCCTTAAAGACTTCTGCTGTCCCTAATGCCCCCTCAACCTGAAGGTCTATAATCCGTCAGCTGTCACAACCCCAGTGCAGCTCTTTCTGCCCACAGGTCCTGTCCCTGTGCTTTAATAAAACTTCCTTTTTGCACCGAGGACGTCTCAAGGATTCTTTCTTGGCCGTCAGCTCTAACCCCCACATTTCCTACTTCATTAGGACCATCCCAGCAGGTGCATGCGGACACAGGCAGAGATGCTTCTGTAACCACGGTTGACTCCATGGATTAAGTTCAGGGAGAATCCAGGCAACCACACCCCTCCTTCGAGTGTTGTGGCGAGGGGCTTCCTCCTGTGTGCCTCCCCATCCCCACGAGGTGTCCAGGGCCCCAGCCTCCTCCCAGACTCATCCCTGTCCTGGATTCCACACCAGGAGCTTCACATGGATGAAGCTGGGGGAACCGAGTGGAGCCCCAGGGAATGGACGGCACACCAGTCCCGCACAAGGAAGCGCCTCTCCGGGCGCTGGTGGCAGATCTAATGGGGCCCTGGGGTCCCTCATTTGCCAGCACGAGGCTCCCAGGGAATCCGCAGGGGCCGGCACGGGGCCCTTGACCAAGACTAGCATGTCCTCTGCCTGCCATCCTCTGTCCTTGAGGCTCCGCCTGTGTCTCCCGGACTGGCCAGGGAGGCAAGGAGCCCTGCCCTGACCCGACACTCCCCGGAAACCCCTCACCTGCCCGCGTGCCTCCCCTGAGGCAGGAGGGCACAGAGACACCAGATTTTCCAATGGAGGAGGAGAGAGAAGAGGAAGGAGAAGGGCCTGTTCTTCACCCTGCTGACCCCAGTAGTTGTACAATCCACACGTTGTTGGAAAGCCTGGTAGCACTCCCGTCCAGGCCTGGCCGTGGACCCTGGCCCTCAGCACCACTGCATGACCGGCCTCCTCCAGCGCCTCCCCCCCCGCCTCCCCACCGCCATACACACGCACCTGCCCCAGCAGATGCAGACACTCCGTTCCCCAGCTGGGCATCTCAGGCCCTGGGGCAAGACCCTGATGCCAGGCCCAGGCCTCAAGTCCAGCCACTCCCTGAATTTCCAGTTCCCCCTCCTTTCACCCAGGGAAGCTCCCTCTTCCCCACGCCCCCGGCACAGACATGACCACTGACTTGCTTCTACCACGACAAAGGACAGGGCCAGGTCTGGACAGAAAACGTAGGGGCTGGATACCCCGTGTTCTCCTGCCGCTGCCGTCTCGTGTTGAGGCTGCGATGTCCGAGGACCCAGTGGTAACCATCTGCAGTCGCCCTGGCCGCACAGATGTGCCTGCAGACCGCCCTCCCAGAGAGCCGGCCCATCATCATGAAAAGGGCTCTGGTGTTTCTGGGAAGACTTGCCTGACAAGGATCACAAACGATCCCTGCCTTCAAGTATATGCACCCCTGGCAGAGACCGTCTGTCTGGGGCTGCCGAGAGCAGGGGGCTCCAGGCTCCCGATCCAGCCCTCCTCCACTTTTCCTCCATCATGCCTCTGAACATGAATTTCAGCCGGTATTTGGGGGAGCCTGGCTCCCTCCCTGAAGATTGATCACTGAAATCACACTGTCTGCTTAAAATCTCTGTTCCAGAATCAAGAGAGAACATGTTTATAAGTGTTAAATTGCCCTAGACTAAAGCCTTTCTTGCAAAGGGATGCTGCATAATTAAACTACAAACAATAGCAAAAAAAAATTAAACTTTAATTGTTACTATCTTGAGAGGTATTTGCCACAAGCTTTCCCTTAAATAGCTCACTTTTCTGGGGGATGAAATTGCACTAAGTGCTTTCATTAGTGGACATTTGGGTTTTTTTCTGGGGCAGATGTGAGACATGTCAGATTTGGATTAGTAATTAACACAAAATTCAAGCTCTTTGAATATCATGTTTATAGATTATCGTTTTATCTGTTCAGTGACTGGTAAGTGCCTGCTATCCTGGACTGAGTCAGGGTGATGGCGATACGGAGTAGCAGCTGGGTTCGGGGGTGAGCACGAGTGCCCGGGGCAGGGGCGGGGGAGGGCACAGCTGGTCCCCTTGGCGGCCGTCCGTACCCACACGCCGTTTATTCACCTGCACCTGAGAAGCTGCAGGTCTGCTGACACGTAAGCTCCTTTTCCTTCCTTCCTTCATTCTTCCCAGTGTTGGGCTCTGCTCTTGGTTCCTGGGGTTCAGTGGCACATCCGAGGGACCGAAACCACTGCCTCCCAGAGCCTAGCGAAACGAGAGCGTGGACAACACACAAGAGAAACTCGTAGCTCAGGTGGCGTATTGGAGCAGGTGCATGTTCGGAGAGCAAGGAGGAAGAAGAGGCTTGAAAGGAGGGAGCCAGGAGGCGGGGGTGTGCGGGCTGACTGGGCAGCTCCCTCTGGAGCCTCCTTGCTGCCAACCCCCAACCCAGCTCTCCTGGGCCAATCCGCAGCCCTCAGCACGGTCAGTCCGTCCCCCTCCTCGTCCTGGTGGCTCTTTGGTGGGAGTCTTTTTCCGAGTCCCTGCTCCATGGCGCCTGCGTGTTGGAGGTCCTTCCGGCTCTGCTGCTCACTCCCCCTTCCATCATCGCTCGCTAGCTGGGTGGCCTTGTCCAGGCTCTGACAGCTCCCACATCTGCATTGCAGCCCGGACCCTCCCCGGAGCCCCAGACCCCCAGAGCTGATGATTCTATGACATCTCTGTGTTAAGCATGGTTATTTGTTCCGACGCTCGGACATCTGTGGCCCTCCCTGCTGCCCCTGGAGGGACCGCCCCTCCCAGGACTGCCCCATGCCTAGTGACAGTGAACAACTCAAAGGCATTTTTCTTATGAAAACCCACCAATCCCTAACTATGTCCTCTATCTGGCTCTCACACACCTGCCCTGCCCTAACCTCTTCAGGGTAGAGAACCCGACCCAGAGTCCACCGACATCATTCAAATGAGCCAGGCTGAGCCTGCTTCCTATGCCTCTCCCATCTTTTCCTGTGGAAACATAGTAAAGGCTCCTGCCCTTTACTAAAGTAAAGGGCTCCACACCCCCGCCCTGCCTCCTGACCAGCCCCCGTGCTTCCCGTGGACCCCTGTGGCCTGATGTGCCCCCCACTCTTGGGAGCTGTGAGTCACACACTCTTTTCATTGACAATCGCCTGGCCTGTTGGCCTCACCAGTCCTGTATAACAACAAAACCTGTATTTTTAAAGCATCTGCTCTGAATGTCAAGTTGATACCTTCATTGTCTGTGCTGCTTTGAACCCGCTCCAAAGCTTAAGAACCTAAATAAAGACCCTGTGGCCAGATGATTTGAGCTGGGCGGTAGATCCCTGCAGGTGCCATTGTCCAGCAGCTAACGGGTGGCTGGCCCAAGATGGCCTCATTCGTGCTGGGCAACCCGTGCTCGGCCAGGACAGCTCCTCTCCGCACGGCCGCCTCCGGGCATGTTCCTAAGATCCGGAGAGCAGGAGCGGCAAAGCCTCTGGAGGCCAAGGCTCAGAAGCCACACAACATCACTTCTGCCTTTTGTTGGCCAAGGCAAGTGTCAAGACGAGCCACAGTCTGGGGTTGGGGAAAAGACTCCATCTCTCGATGGAAGGAGTGGCCAAGCCCCGCTGCAGAGGGGCCTGGAGGCTGGGAAGGCAGCCACAGCACCTCAAACGTGTCCCACACGTTCTCACGTGTCCACACCCGAGCTCGGGCACTCGCCCCTCCGGCAGCTCTCCCTCACATCAGTGAAGCCCCACCCTTGGTGTCACTCTCGACTCCCCTTGTCCACTCACGCCTTGTGTCCATCCGGCAGCAGGATCTGTGGGCTCCACCGTCTCAGCGAACCAAGAACGTGCCCACATCTCGAGACCCTCACTGCCGCCGCCCTGGTGCAGGCTCCCAGTCTCCCCACCAGGGTGGTGCCGGCCGCCCGTCCCAGAGCCAGCGTCCTCTGCTCCGCGGAGCCGGCTGCTGACGGAGCCACGGGTTCTGTCCTCCAGCCTCTGGGTCTCACTGGATCCGGCTTGGCCCCTAGCATCTCCAGCAGACGCAAGCAATTGATTTCTAGGCCCCGTGGCTTCAAGCGTCTTCAGCCAATAACTACCAACGACTGATAAAGTGTCAACATTCTGTCCTGAGATCTCAGTGTTTGGAAGTCATCTTCCAAGTTGCTGATTTCCAAAACGTTTTGCTGTTTCACTCCCATCCATTAAAAAGAAACGAGCATACTCTCCTAGTGCATGTGTATTTATTTACATTCTAAATATATACATCAATGGCCAAATGAACACATAATGTATGTGCTCAGTGTCATTAGCGGACCCTGCCAGACCTACGTCCCCACCCTTCTCCTGGCTCTGCACCCGGAACGCTATCCAGCACGGACGTCATCGTCATCGACAGTCCCCTCATATTCTGCCTTCTATTGGGTCTGGCCCTCATGTAGCCTCGTGAGGTCAGGGTGCTTACTCCCAGCTCCCTCCCTGGGGGGTGTCATGGCCTCGCTGCACCCTTCCCCTCTCCATAGAGCCCTGGGGTGCTGACCGTGCCTCCTGGTTTCCCTACACCGTGACCACATCTTCCAAAGAGTCTCTTTGTCCCGGGTCCCAACAAGAAGCATATGGCTCATGCGATTAGGACACCTCAATAAGCGTTTAGTAAATGTACAGAGTTTAGTACCCTTTACAGGGGTGTGGGAGAAAAACGTGACTCAGGGCCAGTTGTCAAGGTGTAGTCACCTTCCCAGGCACACAGGAAGAAGGGAAAAGTGGACCCCAAACCCAGAAGGGCAGAATCCTGCAGAGAGGCCTGGAGAGAAGCAGGGCCCTCGGGAGAAGGAAGTCAGACACCCAAGGCAAGCCCACGAGAGGGGGCGGTGACTGCCAAGCCTCCTGCTCCTCCCTCTTCCCAAAACCAGCCAGGGCTCCCCACCGCCCAATCCCAAAAGGGCAGGGGCGCATGGACAGAGCTCACGCAGGACAAAGGAGCAGTGAGAGGGCATCTGAAGGGGCGAAGGGAGCCAGCACAGCCTTTACTCCTGGCTCATGAGATCATGCTGACATTGAGGGTGCTGCCTCCCTCCTGCCAGGACTCTGACTGATAAAATGTACATTGTGAAAGTACAAAAAAAAAAAAAAAAAAAAAAAAAAAAAAAAAAAAAAAATATATATATATATATATATATATATATATATTAAGTGTAACTCCTTTAAGTTAAAGGTAAGTATCCACAGATGTTCTGATGCCCCCTGCCCACGTTCAGTGGCTGATACTGTGTCCTTTGCAGACACACACACCCCACGGCAGGACCCCTGTGACACAGGGCCGCCCAGGTCAAGAACAGGGAAGGCAGGTGAGTCGAGAATCCAGCTATCACCTCTTCTCTGGGGGTGTCCGTCCTCTAAACGTGAGCCCAGCCTGGCAGGCTGTCCTCAGATGCTGATCTCTCTGGGCTCAGAGCTTCTGTGCCACTCACCTACACCTGTCAGACGAGTGTCCGGGGGAGGAAGGGAGAGGAAGCTTCCGGGGGCCTGTCAGCTGCCAGTCCGCCCCTGCACGCAGCCAGGGCACTTGAGCGAGAACGCACGAGTCCCTCTCTGGGTCTCATCAAGTTCATTGGGTCATGTGCATAGGAAGGACCATGGCCTCCCGTCAGGGTGCCAGGACCACCCCCCACACACCGATGGGCTTTGAAGGAGGGGGCAAAGGCACAGGAGCTCCTGTGGCTTCTGTGACAAATGGCCACAGACCGGGTGCTTTAAGACAACAGAGTGTGTCACAGGAAGTCTGAAAGAGGGGCACAGCAGGCCGTGCTGTCTCCACCGGGTCCAGAGGAGGACGATTCCTGCCTCTTGGCCGCTGCAGCGGCCAGCGTTTCGTGGCTGGTGCCACGCGGCCGCACCCTCCGCGTGCACCGTCTCGCGACCGCCTCCCCCCATGCGCTGTGTGCGCCTCTTGCTATGGGGACACATGTCACACCAGACCAAGGGCACTATGCCAGGATGATCGCCTCGTGAGTTATAGGTTGACGACATCTGTAAAGACCTTATTTCCAAACAGGTCACATTCACAGGTGATGAGGCCCGAGGCTTCAATGTCTGGGGGGAGGACAACACCGGGCTGCGGGGGAGGACAACTCAAGGCTGCGGGGGGAGGACAACACCGGGCTGCGGGGGAGGACAACACCAGGCTGCACGAGGAGGACAACTCCACTAAAATGAATGTGAAGGGCGTGGCTGAGGGCTGTCAACCCCTGGGAGCAGCCTTTTGTCTGGACCCTTCCGTGGGCGCTCCAGCTGGACATCTAGGGGCCCGCAGACTCTCCTCTGTAAGGAGCCTGACTTAAGAAAACACTTTTTCTGGGTGCCTGGGTGGCTCAGTCAGTTGAGCGTCCAACTTCGGCTCAGGTCATGATCTCGCGGTCTGTGGGTTCAAGCTCTGCGTCGGGCTCAGCGCTGACAGCTCGGAGCCTGGAGCTGCTTCCGATTCTGTGTCTCCCTCTCTCTCTCTGCCCCTCCCCTGCTCATGCTCTGTCTCTTCCTCACTCGAAAATAAATAAACGTTAAAAAAAATTTTTTTTAAAGGAAACAAATCACTTTTTCTAACGTATGTTCTACAAGACCTGGCGATGGAGGCAAAGGTTTGCCTAAAAGCCCTAAGAATTGCTATTCAAGTTTCAAAACAAAGCGTTTAATTACCTTTCACACGCCACAGCAATTTTTATTTTAAAATGACCTCCACCTCAATCTGAATTCCTCCAGAACACCCTTGGTAAAAATATGTTGCACGAAGCCTCTCTCCGCAGCAAATATCAGACTGTATCACGCTGTTAACACCATCTGCAGACCTCCCTTGTTAGCCCTGCACAAGTGTATTTAAGAAGCCATTTCAAATGCATTAACACCAGCCATAATAAGTCACTTCCTTACTGAGGTCCAGCAAAGGAATATATTCAGGATCTTCAAATCCTGGCTTTTCTGAAATCTCTCCAAGTTCTACTTTCCATGGAGAAATTGGTAAGTTCACCTCTGTGTTCCCATCCTATAAGCCAAAAGAAAATGAATAAGTTTTCTGAAGAGTTCAATTGAGTTTCGCATAAAGAGCATCAAAGTTCAACGTCTTTATAGAAAAATGTCAACACCAATTTCCAGGAGCGGAAGGAGATGTCTAAGTGTCAAAAAAATTATATCTAGGAGTCCCTGATAAAAAGGGACACGGTACAGAAAAGAGGGTAAAAATGGTGAGAATATTAGTTTTGAATTATCTTTGTTCAATATTCCCAGCAATTAGATCAGAATGGATCCGAGGCCAACTCCCCTCACGCTGAGCCCCACATCCATTCAACTCTCACTCAGCTCTCCAGGGGAGGGACTCACAGACGTTTCATCAGCGTCGAGAGAAATCAAAACCCCCACAAACTCAGAAAGCAGACCTGAAAAATCTTGCAAAGGTTGTTTTTAGGTATGAAAATATTTCAGAGAGTTTTAAGTCAGTGTGAAGATTGTGAGGTGTCACTACTACGGATAGGTCCAACACTTTGGCTCTGAAATACAACTAAACGTGTCTAAGGTAGAGATGCCCAGTAAGCCTGAAACAGACGCTGAAGGAGAACAAGATGGCAGCTGGAGGCTGGAGACACGGCGAGAGATGACAAGCCGGTGGAAACCGCCAGACGACCGAGAATCGGGGGCAGATTAGGAACAGTACCGGGAGTGTGGGACCCTCCTGGAAGCCAGACAGACGCAGTTAAAACAGCAATTGGCCAAAGCGCCCAGTAAGCGAGGAAACTACCTGGTGGCGCCCGGCGAATAATTGAGAAGCAAACTCATCTCCATGATGGCTCCGTATTGTGTCGATCGGCCACAAAGAGCCTCCGTGTCGTCACATTTCAGCTAAATGAAACACCGAGAGGCCATAACAGAGGCTATGAGAGACTGAAATTGTCCACTGAGTGATGAAAGGCTAATATAAAACCTATCCGCTCCGTTGTTTATCACATCCGACAAGAAATTGAATGCCATGAAACAGAAATCATAACGCAAAGAACACACTTCATTAGGGGGAAAGCTTAAAGCAGCCATAGAATAACCCATCTGCCCATTTTCAATTTCTTCTGAGATCTCTGCAGAGGCTATGGCAAACGGAGAAGGGAAGGCTTTTGAGTTCCAATGAATCACGGGATTGGTGGGGGGTTAAAATGTGCCAGCAAGAAGTCCTGTGTGACGGAAAATCGAGCCCCAGAGGCCCGCACAAGGCACAAGAAAAGCCCGCCGGAAGGAGGGAGCTGATAATGAGATACTTAACCAAATTGTCTCGCTGCCTCCCGAGGAGGGCAAATTATAGGACGTTGGGATAATGGGAGGAGGAGGGTCACCCCACATTTGCTAACGGCCTCAGCACCAAAGCCAGGGAACACTGAGCCGCACAGACCAGGGAAAATGGGCCGCCTCCCAGTTGAGGAGAAAACCGTGTTCAATTGCGCAGGAATCAGAACCAGATTCTCCTGAAATATGTCTCCTAAGACAAAACCTCATTTCCAATTTAGATGGACTGTTAGGGACAGCCGAAAGTTCCGTGGATATCAGAAGAGAAACCCCACAACGCGCCAAGGCGGAGCATCGGATGAATTCACACTGCCGGCATTCGGAGACCTGAAGCATCCAAGTGGCCTTGCTTACGAAGGGACCACGGAGGTACAGATGGTCTACAAGTTTCCGGATGTGCTCCTAAGCTGTCCTCGTTCGGCCAAGAAGCACCGCTCTCGGTCCTCCCGTGGAAGGACAGCGGATCGCGGACTGCAGGGAGTTGCCGGGTCTGGGGTGGATGGCCGGCTGCAAAGTCCTCCAGGAGGCAGATCGTCTGCATTTGCCCCAGGGGTGACCGGCTAGGCCCCCCCCCCCCGTCTCCTCTGCCGCCCCACCAGGCAGCCACGCTGTGCCCCTGACACTGACTCCGCGCCCCAGCATCGCGTAAAGCTTTCAGGTTAGCTGAGGGACCCTAATTGTCAGTTGTCTGAACCCCTACAGGACAAGACCCCCCAGACTTCGTTTTCATTTTGAAATTTTGGGTGGAGCAGAGAGAAGCAGAAGCAGGCAGCTCCGACCTAGACCCCTTCTCTGGAGGCCGAAGCCTGGAAGGTTCTGTGGGCCCTGCTAAGGGCAGAGGCGAGCCCCCACTCCCAGCTGGACACGAGGGGCACGGATGGCTCCCCGCGGTGGTGCTTTCCGGGAGGGGAGCCCGCTGCTCTGCTCCAGCAGAAGTGGAACAGAGTCTGAAGAGGTGGGTGTCAGCACCCCGCCTCGGCTCCCCTGGGGGGGTTGGAGCCACGTCACGCGGGTGTGACATCAACTGTGTGACAGAGCCTGGGACAGAAGCAGGTGCAAGGCCAAACTGAGAGGAGGCTTTGCAACTGTGAGTTCCCCCAAGGAGACATTTGGGCACTAACTAGACTTTGCGGCGACAGGAGGGCAAAGCAAGACGCGGTTCCCCACCGCCTGGGCCTGTGGCTGGGGGCGGGGGAGGAAGGGTCCACTCACACCCACACCCAGACGCCGGGGGTGGCAACGAGCCCCCCTCTGACCTACGGACGGACCACTCACAGGCTCACCTCAAAGGAGGAATTCTGTCGGAAGAATTCTAGAACTTAGAAGAAGGTGGAAAATGTCTTCCCTGTTAGCATTCCAAAGCACACCCACGTTTTGTAAAGCCTCTGAGAAGGCCTGCAGGCCAGGCAGCACAGGTCACCATGGGGTCTGATTTTAGGCACAATGTGGCAAAAACGGCCTCACACGTGCCGTCCTCTCCGAAGATGGACCTGTGGAATTTGCATCCCTAAATATTTTCCACGACAATAAAACAACCTGGAAAACACAGTCTTCATAATTTAAGGCACCTGGGTGGCTCAGGCGGTTGAGCGTCTGGCTCTTGATTTAAGGTCAGGTCATGTCGTCACAGTTCGTGGGTTCGAGGCCCAGATTGGATTTCACACTGACAGTGCAGAGGCCGCTTAGGATTCTCTCTCTGCCCCTCCCCTGCTGGCTCGCTCTCTCTCTCCCTCTCTCTCTTTCTCTGCCCCTCTCCTGCTGGCTCACTCTCGCTCTCTCCCTCTCCCTATTTCTCTGCCCCTCCCCTGCTGGCTCTCTCTCTCTCTCTCTCTCTCTCTCCCTCTCTCTGACCCTCCCCTGCTGGCTCTCTCTCTCTCTCCCCCTCCCCTGCTGGCTGGCTCTCTCTCTCTCCCTCTCCCTCTCTTTCTGCCCCTCCCCTGCTGGCTGGCTCTCTCCTCTCTCCCTCTCTCTGCCCCACCCTGCTGGCTAGCCCTCTCTGCCCCTCCCCTGCTGGCTCACTCTCTCTCTCCCTCTCCCTCTCTCTGTCCCTCCCCTGCTGGCTGGCTCTCTCTCTCCCTCTTCCTCCCTCTGCCCCTCCCCTGCTGGCTCCTCTCTCTCTCCCTCTCTCTGCCCCTCCCCTGCTGGTTTGCTATCTCTCTCTGCCCCTCCCCTGCTGGCTTGCTCGTGCTCTCTCTCTCTCTCTCTCTCTGCCCCTCCCCTGCTGGCTGGCTCTCTCTCTCCCTCTGTCTCTCTCTGCCCCTTCCTGCTCACTTGCTTGCTCTCTGTCTCTCAAATAGAAAAAAATATTAATTTTTTTTAATCTTCGTAATTTAACAGTGGAAAGCCAGATGATAATGTGAACGCTTTCCTCCTGTGGCTGTATCTTCACACACCCCTGTGCAATGCCCATCCCCGGTCCCAGCAGACTGGGTTGGGGGTTTGGGAAGCAGCTTTCCCAAGGCAACCAGGACCCCTCGGGGGTTTTCTGCTGACAGGCGCTCCAGCCACTCGGACGCCTCCGTGAAATTCTAACGTCTCAACTGCCATCATCTGTTTGTCACTTCTGACAAAACTCCTCACCTCATGCTTCACTTTGGAAGCCCGTCAAAGCCACATACAGAGCCTGGAAGGTCCCTGCTTTATCTTGGACTCTGGTCTCTGTTGGGCAAAAACAGATGGTCACTTTCTTACCAACAAGCAGTGTGGCCATTCCTGCGAGCTGCCCCCCCATCCCCCACTGCACTGGTCTGGGCCATGGCACGCCCAGAGCACCGGGCTGTCCCGCGTCGGGGCCACCGCAGGCAGCAGCGTCCTGCAGGCTTCCCCCGAATGCCCTAGGGACACGGGAGCCCCCACCCTCAGGGTCAACAGCAACAGAGGCAAGCAGACACCCCGATAACCAACCCTGCCGGCAGTCAGGCAGAGCAGAGCAGACACGTGGGGACCACCACGACAGGGAGCTTGGTGGCTCAGGTTTGGTCAGGTGATGCTGACAGGCGGCTCAGCTCCCAAACGGGCAAAAGGGCAACACGCCCGGCCTTCGTCCTGCTCTATGCTCTGCCACCGTGAGGCCTTCAGAGCAGACAGGCCTGGGCGGCACATCCGGGGCGGCTGGCCAGGAAACCACACCCCTGAGACGGCCAGATGGTGGCCGGAGCCCTTCCCTGGCCACCCCCACCCCCACAGTGAGCCGGCACCTGCCAGGGCGGCCTGGCCCCGGGAGCTGGGCAGCCAGGAAGGTGAAGCCTTGAGCAAGTGACTGACCCCCGAGGGTCACAGAAGCATGGAGATAACAACAGCACCAGTGAAAACCCCTCAACGCTGCTGACGAGCTCGATCAAGAGAGAAAACACACATGGAAACTGCACACTTGACGAGCAATCACCAGAGGGTCACGGTGCGGCTCCATGGGGCCGAGGGGAGTGCGCCCTCCTGCAGGGGTGCAGCCCGCTCCTCTGGCCCCACAGGGGGGCCTCTTACCCAAGCTGAGGCTCTGGCCGCTGGGCTCTGCGGTGCCAGGGTGGGCACGGGGCCAGGGGTAAGCTCATGAAGGCCCCCAAAGATGCCCGGTCAGAAGCCCTGGGGCCGGTGAATGTGACCTTAGCAGAGACTTTGCAGGTGTGATTAAGTTCATGGCCTTCCTATGGGAAGATGACCCTGGATGGGGTGGGTGGACCCCAAACGCCACCCCAAGTGTTCTTAGGCGAGAGAGGGCTGTGCTGCTTAGGAGCAGTTCTTAGGGGAGAGAGAGAGACCTGAGGGGCTCACAGAGAAGAGGGCGATGGGGCCGAGAGGCTGGAACAACGCCACCACGAGCCAAAGAACCCGGGAAGAGCCTCGGGGAGAGAGCGGCCCTGCACCCTGCTTCCAGACTTCCGGGCTCGGGACCCACCAGAGAATACACTGCTGTGTTGAGCCGCCCAGTGTGCCGTGACTCGTCACCGTGACTTCAGGAAGCTGCTACGAGGCTAAGCGGGACCGCGGGGAACCTGCCTGGTGCTTCCAACGGAGTCCAGGAGGACCTTTTCCTTGTGGAGTGCCCAGGCTGGGAGGATCAAGGGCGGACCTCCTGAGCCAGTCTCCCGCCTCCTGGAGAAAAGCGCTTTGCTCCAGGAGAGAAGGAGGCCAAGGCTCCAGGAGCCACAGAAAGCCGACGCCAGGAAGGTCAGACCTGACCCCGGGCAGGGTCGGCTGGCTCCAGCCGACGCTCTCCGTGGCACTTAAGCCAGTCGTGCTTCTGGGCCCAAATGGTCCTGCAGAGACTGTACACCTGAGAGATGGGGCCACCTTCTGAAGACAACATGTGCCCGCCCTGGGAGGAAGCCAGCAGCCCTGGGGAGCTGAGCAAGAGCAGAGTGGGGGGCGGTGGATATGGGGATTGCTTGAGGAAAAGAAAGCTCTACTGTGTAAATGCATGTACTTCTATTTCTGTATATTATGATGTTTAGACTTCTAAGAAAACCCTTCTGGCCGTGGAGACACTGCCCCCCCGCCCCCCGAGCTAGGCAGTTCTTGGAGACACAATGAGCCCAGCAGGGCACACATGGGTTATGTAGGCCAACTACCCAGAGCCACATCTCCTGTCTGGCCCCCACACCCAGAAGGCCACATTCCTCTGCCTCGCTCATCTCAGGGCCAGGTGCCAGACAACTGAAGACCCCAAAACCAGCAGAATTGGTCACACCGGCCAATCCTAAGGGTTCACCCTGCCCTGCCTCACCCTTCCCTTGGAAACTCCCAACAAAGGCCGTGCCTAGGTGCTCCCTTGCTCCTGACTTCTGTCCCCTGGCCACCCTGGTGTTTCCTCATGGGGCCCCACATGGCCTGGCGTGCCTCCTGCCTCTGGGACCCATGATATGATAGTCTTTGTTGTCCTGAGCCCATCTCGGGCTCCTCCTGAGGCTGCACCTGACTGTCCAGATCACAAAGAACACAACACAAAAGCCCTGCCCAGGACATGAGGGTGTGAGCTCACTGCAGTGTGAGCTAAGAGCTATGAAGGAAGGAAGGACAAGGGCAGCAGAAACAGAACAAGGCAGTCCCAGGAAATAGAACTCCTTTTACACAGAGAGCAGGTAACAAGTGAGGACATGTGTGCTATTTACGGAGTCTGAAGATGCCTAAGTGTGAACACATGCTCTACTATTTTGCTTATGGCAAAAACTGAGATTCTAGAAGTTTCCAGAATGACCGTCAGTAGGCTGTAACCCAGATACCATGTCTCTCTTGGGCAGAGCGAATGGATGGCACATATTTGAAATATATATAAAATAAAATAGACCCCCAATCTTACCAATAGGCTGGTAAGGTTGTCCCTTCCTTAAGAGACTCCCCTCTCCACTGGGAAGGATCGAGGTGCCTGGGGATGTGTGGGGAAGGCCTGTTTCCCTGCAGCCCAGCACATGCTCGGGGACCCCTGAAGGTGTCTGAGCAGCTATACCTCAGGCAGAGTCCAGCGTCAGGGAGAAACCAGGCCTCCCAATGCCAGAAGTCTGAAATCGAAGTGTCCACAGAGACCGTGCCTTCTGGAAACTCTGAGACGGAGCCTGTTCTATGCACTCTCCCAGCACCTGGTGGCCGCCAGTAGTCTGTGGTGTCCCTAGACTTATGGCCACATCCCTCCAATGCCTCTCACAAGGACACCGGCGATTGGAGGTAGAACCCACAGCGAATCCAGTATGATCTCATCTGGAGATCTTTGACTACATCTTCAAAGACTGTTTTCAAATAAGGTCACACTTAGAGGCATGGGGATTAACACTCTGACATATCTTTTGAGGGGATACTCTTTAACCCACTATAGCCTGCATTTATAAAAATGTGGTGGCAAAGACAAGGATGGGCCAACCGTGAACTCCACCAATAGATGCCCATCCCCTTGGTGAAGACTTTGCTCACAGCAAATGCCTTTGCCAGCATATTATTAACCCGGTACTTAGTAAGTGCTAAGCAGTGCACTGATCCCTTGGTCCGTGTCTCCCATTTCACATAAGTACATCTAGAACATCCATCTTGCACTTTGATATGCATCAAGGCCCTAAGAGGAGATTTTCCTGAGCACAGAGGACACACAGTTCCTGGTGGGAGCACGGGGCCTCAGAAGAAGGCCCTATAAAGGGCTTCTGGCAAAACCTAGACAGAAGCCCTGCTGAGACAAGTCATGTGATAAAGCATGCCCAAGTGACTTAGTCCACCACTCCTGCCGACAATGTTGCTCTGACCCAGCTCACTCTGTCCTGGCACCATTCTGGAACCAAGAGAAGTTGGAGAAAGGAGTAGAAAGGCAGCACGCCCTCACCAGGATTTACAGGTGTCTGCCCAGAAGATGCGGGCCACAAGATTCCCAGCCAACAAACCCATCTCCAGGATGAGATCAGAAGAAGATCCCACCAGTAGGGCGGCACAGGAGTCTCCTGCCATTTTTCACCTCTGCATGTGTGAAACTGACATCCTTGAAACCACATCCGTAAGGGTGTCACTCAAACAAGAAAGCACAGGCTTCGTCTGCTCCAAAATTCCGATTCATCAGTTGGAAAAAAGCAGGAGTGTGGGAAGATAATATACAGTCTAACAGAAGAGAACTGCAGAAACCGACTTTTTAAAATTCTTAATAAATATGTTCACAACTCCATGATAACATGTTTAGAGGTTGGATTCAATGGGCAGTTTTCTAAGCAAATACAAATTATAAAACTGACCTAAGAAGAAATAGAAACTCAAACCGGTGGTTCTCCAACTTTAGTAAGTATCAGAACCACCCGGAAGGCTAGTTAAAACAGAGATGGCTGGGCCTGGCCCCCGTGTGTCTGATTCAACAGGTCTGTGGGCAGGTGGGGTCGGGGTGGGGGCTTCTAAAATTTTGAATTTCTACTGGGGCTGCTGGCTCAAGGACTACATTTTAAGACCCGGCAGTCTGGACACTAAGCCTCATGAGAGCCAGCCAGAAGCTGGTCTCTATGAGGACATAGTCAATGTAACTGGTTGAATTAATAAGCAAATGGATAGTATGACATTAGAAAATTTAATATAACTTATCATAACAGAAGAGAAAAACCCGTGCTCTACAATCTTTAATGCTGCTTTTGTAGCCAGAAGGCAAACTCACACACCTTAAAATGCAATTCTCAATGTACTGAACTTAATACCTTACAATAAAACTTAATTGTTCTAAGTGATGTTTGCAAATGTAAATAATTCAATTCCTTTAAATAATTTAAACCATATCTACAAATACAACATGGCAGACGACTTTGAAGCCTTCAAAGCATGGAAATGGCCCAAAACACATGAATAAATGAGATGATCACACAAGTCACTACTACATCCACTCAATCTCCTTCTAAATATGACAGCATGGATTCAATTTACTTTGTTGTTTGTGGTCCGAATCTCGGCACTGTTACAATATCTCATTTCTTATTTCTCTGCCTTCCTCGACTTAAGACCCAAAAGGAAGAAGGGGAAAGTCATCTCAGCCCTGCCAAGGCTGCAAGTTCTGGGCTGCTGGTCAGCTGATTCTTGGCCAGGACGGAGACCCACTGTGCCTTCAGGGGGTGAAGCAGGCTCTCTGATCCTTTGAAAGGCAAGCTTTGCTCTGGATCAGTGAGACTTTCCACGCCTGGACCTTTCATGTGAGTTTCAATTTTTCCGAACCCTAAGGCTCTTCTCCAAATCCCACTTGGCCAACACTACACAGCATGTTCAGTCCAGGCACGTAGGAGCCATGTGTTCACATGACCAGAAACTTACACATACTTCACACACATCTCATTATAATGAACAGAATCACTCAGAATTTTCCCTAGAGTCTTGGCTGACACTAACTTTCACTGCTGCTGTTCCCTATATGGGATAGGTTTTTCTGTTGTGTCTTACTATTGATACTTTTAGCAAGCATTACGGAGGTGATAAGGACTAACCACTTTGAGACTTTCTTGCTTCGTCATGGATGGGTTCAAACCAAACCATTTTTTTGTTTTCTAGGACTTCCCCAAATCTTATTTAAAATATGCCTTTTTATGTGCTGTTCCCTTTCCTAAAGCACCCTTCCTTCCTCTCTCCCTGTGTCCCACGAAGAGAGCAACATGGTCTGACTGGTTCACTCTCACGCCTCTAGCAGCTAGCCCGGTATCTGGCACTTAGTAGACAGGCAGCAAAACATTTCTGGATGAGGGATCCAGTGAACGGGGGCCCGTTCCTCGGGTTCAGATGGCACCACGTGCATGCAGCCCGCCCCAGCACTGCCAGGGGAAGGCACTCAATCTCCTCCAGACTCTGGGGACATCTTCGGAGTCTCTCTTTCACACGTGCACACTCTCCCTGGCATCGGGTCTGAGCACAACCCTGCAAACAATCAGAACTGGGAAGATAAGAGTCCCTCATCAAGTCCTTGAGAATAGTAGATGCTCAGAAAACTTTGCTGAATGGACACAGGAGTGAAGGAATAAAGCCACAAATACTTTTATACACTCCCCTCATCTCAGGAGCCGTCACAAAGAGTCCAGAGGGCGCCATGATTGGTGACAAGGGAAGTCTCTCCAGGGAGTTAAGATGTGACCACAGGGCCTGAACCCTGAGCCCAGGCCCCACCCTGTCTCAGATCATGCCCAGGAGCAGGGCGGGCCCTGATACCACTCCTCCAGCAGGAATATGAGAGGGCTCCCTCAGTAGGGAAGTCAGGGCACCGACAATGACCAGGAAGACCCATAATCAGGTACCATGTAAGATCAGGACTTATGAAGTTTAGAACAAATCATTACATTAATTTCTGATGAGCTTTAATGCACTGCCCCTGACAGAACTCAATTCCCACTCTGTCAAGTACTTGGTTCCCAGGTGTATCAGTCAGGTTTTACTGTGTAACAAACAGCCACCAAGGAGAACAGCAATAAGCATTTATTTCTCACTAACAAGAGGAAGGCACAGCTGGGGCAGCTCTGTGCCAGGGTCACACTCAGGCTACTCTCCGTGTCTCCCTCTGGAGGGGCAGCCACCCGGGGCTTGAGCTCCTGACAAATGACAGAAGTTCCCTGAGGGCTATGTCTCCCAGGGGCTGGGCTCAGAGCTGGTGCACGGCCACCTCTTCCCACATTCCACCGGCCAAAGCAAGTTACGCAGCTGAGCCCAACATCCAAGCAGGACCAGAGGAGGAGGAGGAGGGGGAGGAGGAAGCACATGGGGGATGGGGACACGGAGGAAGTGGTTGCTGAACACCGGTCTGATCTGTCGCCCATGCCTGGGATTCGCCACCGCAAAGCATTGCCTGGGGTGAGCCCAGCACCTAGGGCGCTTTTATTATTTAATTCTGACAATTATAACTTAATACTGACATTTTAAAAATATAACACCACCACCACCACCAATTCTGACTTTGGGGCCCGGTCACATGGGCTTGGTGCCAGCTCTGGGAGCCACCAGTGAAGTCCTCGGACAAGTCACTGGCCTCGCTAAGCATCCGTTTCAAGCATCTTTAAATGCGGGGTGCTAAACAGTACTGGCATCACATAGCCCTCGTGTAGTCAGATGAGACTATCTGACAGTGCGTGACACCTAGGAAGTCCTTCCCAGAGGTCAGCCCTGCACTCACGCAGGTGATCAGTGCTGGCGCCTGGAGTCCACGCCTCCTCCGCTGCAAGCAACAGAGTGCTCTGAACGCCCCTCGAAAGGCCATTGTAGGAGACAGAACAGTCCCCACAAGGCCCCAGGAATCTGTAGATATGTGACATCACATGGCAAACGGGACCATGCGGATGTAAGGCTATGGATCTTAGGTAGGGAGACTATCCTGCACGACCAACTCAGGCGAGCTCTTAAGAGCAAAGAACTTTCTCCGGCTGAAGCAAGAGAGATGTGGCAGAAAGGTCATTCGGAGACACTCCAAGCACGAGGATTCTGAGCGCTGTGGCTGGCTCCGAGGCGGCACCCAGGCACACGGGCCCAAGAGAGGCCTCCAGGAGTTCAAGCAGCTCCCCGCTGACAGCCAGCAGGAGACAGGACCTCAACCTACCACCCAAGGAACTGAATTCGGCCAATCTCCTGAAGTGGAGCTCCGGGAGGGAGCAGAGCCCTGCTGATGCCTCGTGACCCACAGACGCCCTAAGATACTAAATCAGTGTCGTGCTCAGCAGCTAAAACCGTGATGATGTGTTACTACACTGCACGAGAACACGCACAGAACCACATCGTGCCAACGACCCAAATCCCTATCAGCCCCGCCGTGTAGAACCAAGCACCAAGTTGAACATTTGGTGCAGGTCAGCGCTCACACAGGTGACACACACACGTGTGGCTGTCCTTGCAGGTGATGACGTTGAGGAACGGGACTGGCGAGTGTTGGGGCCCGAGTTCAGAGCCAGGTCGGGGACGTCCAGAAGCCCAAGCTCCCGACCGGTCAGTTGCGGACGCCCCAGGGGCTGGGTCTGGTGGCCACAGCTCAGCACAGCGCTCTGAGCCTGGATTCACAGCAGCCCTGGAGAAAGAGCCGGGCCTTGCAGCTGGCTAACCGCGACAGTACCGCCCAGACTGCCTGACCCCTGGCCGAGCTCTTCTGCCTGCGCAACCTGGGTCCCGTTCGTGTTATAATGACACCTGCGTGTGCCTTCACAGAGCTCTCCGCTGGCCAGCTTCATGGACGGGCCTCCACTCATCGAGGGCTTCCTGCCATGCGCAGAGCAGCCAGCAACACAAGGTGATGCCCGGTAACTATCGCCTGAACGAATGTTCCCACCTGGACGAGTTCGGAACGTTCGCTCCTTTGCTTCTGGCCTAGTTGTTTCATCTCTGGATCAGACCCCTCTGTGGCTGAGATAGGAAAACCGAAAGACTCCACAAAAACCTGCGTTTTGCTCCTCCTCCTGCGTCTGTTCTTGCTAGGACCGGCACCCCCACTTTCTACACGTCTTGTGACGCAAATAGGTCCTCCTCATAAGGTCTGCATTACAGGTTGGACCACTCCCTCCAGGAGTTAATGACTTCTCTAGAACCGGTAGCATCTAAGGAAGGACCAGGTGAGAACGACCAAGAGAAGCTGTCATATGCAGATTCCAGACCACAGGCGCTAGATATCTCCAGGACCCCCTGGCCCCAAGCAATAGCACCTGGGCCCTCACCTTTGTTCTAACCAGTCCCTGGAGGACTGAGAGGACATTCTACACCAGACCACGGTCCTCAAGAGAAACCCCAGACCCCAAGCAAAGACAGGACTCTCTCTCCTTTCCTTTCGGAGTCTCCCATCACTGTCTATACCTGTACTCTCGACACCTTCAGTAAACTCTGCGGTCACCTCCTGCTGGCTCGAGGTTGATTTCTACCCTGCCCTCTGCCAGGGGCCCTCTGGGCTGGTCCTGTGGGACCCCCTCTGGGTCACGATGAAGGCTGTCCTGTCCGTTCACTCAAATCTCCAGCAGAAGTCAAAGTGAGGCGGCGTGCTTCATGGCTTGGTTGTTTCTGCAGGGCCGAGACCAGTTCCACAGGGAGCAAGCGGGACTCTGGCCCCGTCGTGCAGGTTGGACACTCTGCAGCCTGGGGAAGAGGACTGAGAGCCGGCAGCACGTGTCTCCTGCCACTGTGCGGGGTCCCCCATGTCCCTGCAGAAGGAGGCTCCACCCAGCCCTTGTCACAACAAAGGCTCTGAGCTCCGCGGATCTGATGACCCGGGCAGACCCGAACATTTGGCATGACCCAGCTTCGGTTCTCTGTCACAGTGGGGGGTTGACCTGCTTCCGGGGAGACTGCCTGGATATTCTAATCAGAACACAGACATTTGTCAGAGCAGGAGCCCTGATTTCACAGCCTGGGCGAAGTGTGGTTTAGCAGAGACATCACAGTAAACTGGCTGATTTTAAATTAGATTATGCCTCAAAGTCCCCTTAGCCCAGATCACATGCTTTTCTGCTTCCTAGTCTTCAAACATGTAGGTTGATGTATTTCTACCCCCTCCTGAGTTTTGCCAGCTAACAGGTAAGTCTTAATTTCATCAAACCCTTGAAATTTCTACTTCCTGTCCACATTAACACCTTAATGAAGAGCACAAAGCCTGCGGCTCAGTGTGAACACAGAGAGGGCGGCCATCCCCGCTGAGTGTTGAAGAGGGAGGCAGAGCCATACGCCTTCATCGTTCCTGGGCTTGGGGGGAAGGCACGGGGTACCTCCAATTACAGCACACCCTGGAGGGAGTGGTCCAACGTGTAATGCAGAGCAGCCCCGTGTCCAAGGAGGAAGAAGACAACACACTCTGTGTGACAATGACAAATGGAGAAGGGGGAGGGTGTTCTCTTTCCCAGACCTGGCTCCCCACCTTCAGGCTCCGGGAGGAGCCGCTCTCCACTTTGCAGCCCCCGGGCCCTCCAGCTCCCCCAGGAGGACAGGGCGGCCCCCTCGGTGCCCCTCCCCCACCAGCAGACCACAATCCAGGACTCGCCATCTGCCCATCACGGGTGTCCTGAGAATTGATAAGCAGCTAGACAGCAGCATTGCCGAGAGGCGCCGTGAAAAGACCAAGAACTGCTGTTATTAATCAAACAGAGACCCCTCCGGGGAAGCCACTTTGTTTGCTGAACTACAGTCAACTGAGAACTTGCTTGACTCTGCGTCTAGAATTGAGATCAGCCCTCTAATTGTTAAGAGACTGGCAGAGCCTTGAAATAAAAAGAGGGTTTAACCTGCTGAACAGGTTTATTCTCCGTGTCTGTAAGCCAGGCAGGGATCTGCCTCGGGAAGCCGGGAGGCCAAGGGGAGATTGGAGCCCTGAGTCTGTCAATCTCCCCTCGGGCTGCAGGAGAGAGGAGGCCTGTTGGAGCCCCACGGGGCCCAACACCGCCCCCACCCCCCACCCCCGCAAGCTCTCCTGGGAGAAGGAGGCGGAGGAGGCAGAGGTCTCTGCAGCCGGGAATCTGGGTTGCCGTGATTTGCATAAATTTGCATCGCACGTTCAGGCAGCCTTAGGCCCGGTGGGCTCTGCAGAAGTCATCTTCAGGGCAGCTCAGGGCACCGCGCCCCAGCCATGCCAGCGGCCCCGTGCCCGGTGAGCACCGTCCTCCAGCTCAAGAGACCGCAAAGCTGGCCTCCGTGTGCCGCCCGGCCCGCCCCCCACAAGCTGTGGCCGGGCCTGGCAGCCTACCTCCCAGGAGGTGAAGGAGCCTGTGTGCCCCCTGCTTCCTCCTGGGAACCCCACCCCCACCCCTCCCCAGGGCTCCCCCTCCTCCTCCTCCACCCTTCTTAGGAGGCCCTTTGGGGCAGCCTCCCAACAGGGCTCCCAACGGGGCACTTGATCTGCACCTTCTCATCTCCATGGCAACTCTCCCCGTTTCACACGAGAGAGAACCAAGACCCCAGTGGTGAGTGATTTTCCAGAATGGGCCCGCCAGGCACCCAGGGCTGAGACCCGTGGCAGGGGTCCACCCCCCCCCCCCCAGCTGTCTCTCCACTCAGCTCTGCATCCCGGATCTCAGCACCAGGCCCTTGTGGGGCTCTGAGGGCCCCTCCACCCCCCTCCCAGGCCCCTGCCCACCTGTGTGATGGCCCCAAGCTCCAAGATCCAAGGTGCAGGAGAGCCAGATAACCCACTATGACCCACCCGTCTCACCTCCAGGCGTTAATGTGTTGTTGAAAACGCGGTCGCTCTTCCCGCTCCCTCTGCCTAGCACGGGAGCCACAGTGAGTGGGCGCTGGCAGACCTTCTTGGGGTGGGGGTGGACTGAGGGCCTGGCAGAGGCAGGCTTCCCAGGAGCTGAGATGCTGCCACATGCTGCTGGACAGTGCCACAATCTCGGCCCTGGTCCACGAGACATAAGAACCACGGAATCATGTCTGTGGCCGGGGTCAACCCTCATTTGTGTGAGTGAGATCTTCTCAGCGAGGACACGTCCTGGGACCCTCCCCTCCACCACTCGGGCCCCCAGCGTGATGGGGGCATCTTGGGTCAGCTAGGTTCTCTCTTCTCCCTCACCTACACCTAGTCTTTCCCATGCTCCCATCGCCTGCCCAGGATGTGGCCATATCTGCCCCCTCACTGGTGTGGCGGCCCCCTAAGTGGCTCCCCACCACCTCTGTGCCATCCATTCTCCACCCGGCAGCCCAGAGGTCACTAAAACTGTGAGGTCATGATGCCCCACACTTCAGCAGCCCCTCAACAGAATAGAACACAAAATCCTCACTGCAGCAGCGAGGCCCATGGACCTGGTCACCCTTCCCTCCGCCACCCTGACCTCTCACTGCTCCTAGAACGTGCCAGAACCCAGAGGCTGTGCAGTGTGGTTCCCCCTCCAGAACAGCCTTTTCCCGGTTCTCTAAGTAGCGACTTCCTTGTCTCCCCTAGTCCGGGCCCAGATGTCATTTTGTCAGAGGTGCCTATCTGACCATGCTCTCGAACACTACAAACGGCACCCTCCATGCCAGGAGCCCCCGCTCCTGCTTTGGTTTTTCGCCCCCTTCCTGAAGGCTCATGTTCATGTCCCTTACGTTAGCGTCTGTCTCCCACGGCTGGCTCGGGAACGCCATGAGCCCAGACGGGCTTCTCCACGCCCGTGTTCCAAACACCTGCAACAGTGCCTCACTAACTATCTGCTGAATGAATGAACGCACGACATGAGGAATCTAAGGTCAAATTTACCTTTTCGGATGTTTGACCTTCTTGAGCGAAACTAATAAATCAACGAGAGCCGGCTCCAACTTTCTCAGGCACGAGTGTATTTAGCACATATAGACAGGTGGATTTGCCAAAGGATCTTTTCTGCTATGGATTTTATTCAATATTTGGCCCTTAAACACATAGTCAACACAAATCAATTTAATATCAATTTCTAGTCAAAATAAATTGGTTTTAAGCAGATTTTTGAGCCTGGATGCCCATTTGAAAAGGCAGGCTTTCAGCGCTTCATCAAGATTTGGATGTTAGTTACTCAGATCCATAAGGTTGGTCCCAGCTTCAAACAAAATCTCCAGGCACCTGCAGCCCAACCCTACAGAGAGATTCATGATGGCCTACCTGTCTAAAACCTGGCCAGAAGCTCCCTTGGTCCCATCGACAACTCCTTCTCCTGAATCCCTGCTCCGCCAACAGCATCCCCCTTCAGGCACCAAGCTGGGGATCCGTCCCATCTACCTCCCACTGGCCCCCAGACTCCATGGCCTCTGCACCCTCCCCCATCTCTAGAAAGTGCCATGAGTCTACAGGTGGGCGTTAGCTCCTTACAAGAAACAAGAGAAGGGAAGAGAGGCGTCAAGAGCTGTGGACCCTACCAGCCTGAACCAGAGAAGAGAACAGGCACAGCAAAGGGAGAAATACGTAATTTCTCAACAACTATCTTGCAGCGGTAGTCTGCCTCAGCTTCCTGGGGCTGCCATAATAAATCACCAGAATTGGGGGCGCCTGGATGGCTCAGTCAGTTAAGCATCCAACTCTTGATTTCAGCTCAGGTCATGATCCCAGAGTCGTGGGATCAAGCCCCATGTCCGGCTCTGCCCTGATAGCACAGAGCCTGCTTGGGATTCTCTCTCACCCCTTCTTTCTGCTCTCTCTCATTCTAAAAATAAATAAACTTAAAAAAAGTCACCAGAAATGAATTCTCTCACAGTTCTAGAAGCCAGAGGTCCAAAGCCAATGTGTCGCTAGGACTGCACTCCCTCTGAAGGCTCTGGGAGGGACTCCTGGTTTGCCTCTTCCGGGCCATCCTTGGTTTGTGGCCACATCAGGACCGTCTCTGCCTACATCATCACATGGCCTTTCCCTCCGTGTGTCTGCTTCTGTTTCCCCTTCTCTTTTCTTAGAAGGACTGGTCTTTGGATTAAGGACCCACCCGAATCCACAATGATCTCGTGCCAAAATCTTGACCTTAATTATGTCTGCAAAAACGCTTACACCAAATAAGTTTATATTCTGAGGTTCCCAGCAGATGTATCTCTTGGGGGCCATTATCCAACCAATGACAGTCCACCCTCTGGCACTCAAGACATCATGTGTGCCCCATGTGTTGGTTGATGATATGACCCAGTGACCTGCTTGATAAAGCCACTACAGCCCGTGTCTGCTCGGGGATCCCTGCAGAAATACGAGAGCCAGTGCCTCCCCTGGCCCCCACGCTGGGCCTTCCTGATGCCTACCACTCTAATGTCCCACACGTAAGGGCACGAGGACCCGCTGTGCCCCTTCCCCCGAAGCTAGCGGCAATCATGTGTCCAGTTTGGCCAGTGAAATGTGAGCCACTTCTCAGCCAAGGCTCCTGCTCTGGCTTCCCCAGCTGCTGTGACAGCAGCCGCTGCAGAAGTGGAGCCCAGGTCCTTGAGAGAGGACAACGGGGAGTAGAGGCCCACCAATGTCTGATGGAGAAGTCGGGTAAGTGAGGAAGATAAAACCTTTATGGTTTTCAACCACCGATATTCGGGGGCCATTATGCCGTAGGGACACCTAGCCTTACCATGTCCCCACAAGACAGCACCCAAGCTCTGATGTCCTGGGTTGGCTTTCTTTCCTTTGTCCCACGGAAGAAGTAACAGGTCTTTTTTTCCCAACATCCAGGGTTTTTGGACCCTAAAACAGAGATGCACATGTTTGCACACCCACACATACAACTAAGGGGACGTAGGCAAGCATCTACGGATTGTGACAGTTAATTAACAGGCTGAAGCCTTATGACATAAAGCAATATGACTGAAAAGCCCTCGATACCGTTACCTAGATGGAATGTCCTGCTTCAGGGAAATGTTCACATCTCCTTCATAGTCCAGCTTCAGGATCTCCATAATGACCTTTTCTTACCTGCCATTAACCCTCACGTCGAAGACAAATCCAGGAGAAGCCCTCACACTGAATGAGACAGGACAACAGCACACTCTGTGGGGGTCAGAGGTCTAAAGGCATTTATGACGGGTAACGTCCTTCCTTCTTCTCTTTCTGTAGCATCACTGGCTTCATTTAATGACTAGATTTAATCCTTAACTCGGCCTCGACCTCTCCCTGCCTGTCCAGATTGATGTCAGAATGAATAGTCATTGTTGCGTATCGTCCAATGGCCATAAACGTGTCTGATTCATTTGTTCTGCTTTCTGACACCCACACTGTTAACTGTAAAATGAAAGCTGGAAGAACTCTTTCCGTCAAATAAAATTTTGTCCTAATGTCGGCCTTGTGCATGCAAAGAATGTCTTTGTAAATGTGGAAAACACTCACACACGTTCACGTGACATTTACAAAGAAGTCCACGATATACTGTGGTAGGCAGAAGTCCGCAGGTGCCCCCAGATTCCCACCCTGGTTTCCCATCAAGCACCGACCCAGACACTGCCCTCTGCCTGCACACCAAGGTACCACAAAGTGGGCGGTCTCTTCATACACCAGAGATTTGCTTTCTCCTAGTTCTAGAGACTGGAAGTCAAGATCAAAGTGCCACCAGAGCCACTCCTTCCGAAGAGTCCCAGGAATAATCCTTCCTGGGCTCTTCCGGCTTCTGCTGGCATCCACAGTGCTCAGAATTCCTGGGCCTGCAGATAATGTCACTCCAGCCTCTGTGTCGGACCTCACGGCACCGTCTGCCCCCTGTCCTGGGGGGTGTGTCCTTTCCTGGTCTTAAAGGACATCAGTCATTGGATTTAGGGCCCATCCTCATTCAGTCTGATCTCAATCCTTAGCTAATTATAACTACAATGACCTTTTCAAGTAAGGTCACATTGCAAGGTTCTGGGTGGATATGAATTTTGGGGAGACACTATTCACCCCACTCTAGCTGGGAAGGGACTGTGCAGATGGAATTGGGGTTATGAAACAGCTCCCCTCAACACAGGAGAGCATCCTGGATTGTCGAGTGGCCCAGGGCAGTCCCACGAGCCCTCATGAGCACCAGTGAGAGAGATGTGGCAGCGGGGAGCACGCAGATACCCAAACCGGAGAGGGCACCCCAGACGCTGGCCTGATGCTGGAGGACAGGGGCCACGAGCCAAGGAGAGGAGTTGCCGAGACCTGGGGGCCACCCAGCCGATAGCCAGTGGGGGAACGTGGATCCCACCCAGTGACCTTGGAAGTGACTCATCCCAGAGCCGCCGTCAAGAAGCACAGGTAACCTGCGGATACCCTGATTTCGTCCTGCGAGCCTCTACGCAGGGAACCGGCCAGACGCAGAGGCTGTGTTGGGTGCTGACCTTGGGAACGGGGTGTAAGCCACGGGTATTGCTTTAAGCTGCTACATTTATGGTAATTTGTCACAGCAGCAAGAGGAACCTAATATGCCCATCGAGTGAAAACATCAAGATACTCAACTACTCATACAACGTGACCCCCTATGCAAAATGGACCGCCCAGAAAATATTCTGAAAGAAAAAACGCCCAACTCTTCAAAGTAATTGCCTCTGGGAGAAGAACGAGATCCCAAGTGCAGGTGGGGGAGGGAAGGCACTGGTCAGGGTGGAGGCTAGCTGGTTGACTTTTTCTGCACATCTTTCTATTTTGTTTGAATTTTTACAACAAGCACGTACTTGTGTGCTGTCTATGCAGTTAATTTTTTTTTTTTTTTTACTTACAAAGTAATAAAATGCCAGCACTTGAGGAATGCTTACAACAACTCTGCAAGGCAGGTACAGTCACCATCCTATCAGCTGGGGAGACTGAGGCACACGGCAATCAAGGAACTCACCTGAGGTCAGTAGTAGCCACAGGTTCAAAGCCAATCCTGGGCCCCTGAGCTGTCTGCTGAGCACTGTCAGGACGCCTCTCTCTGCAAACCTGACTTCACGTATGGATAGGATGCGTCTCCAGGTGATGTGACCACAATCAGAGACGCACAGAAGACAGCCAGGGATGACAGGGACCTTCTCCTCCTTCCGCTCTGGCCTTTTTATCGGGGAGAAAGGCTTTTCCAGAAGGCCCAAGAACACTCTTAGATCAGGCCACCACCTGTCACAGGCACTAATCCTGTGAGCAGGGAGAACAGGGGAGCCACCTCTGGGAGCCACCAGGGTGTTGTCCAGAGCCGGGGGAAGAAATGCTCCCCACTTTCCAAACTCTAAACCACGGCTCCGTAAGGCTAAGAAGGGAGGGTGGAGTCCACCCCAGAATGGACACTGCCCCCCAACACTGCCTGTCCCAGTCTCTGCACCCCAGCCCGCCAGGAGGGGCAGAGAGCACCTGTTCTAACAGGCCCGCCAGGAGCAGGACACGACCAAGGTGCTGCCTGCCCCAGAGCAGAGACTTTATCAGGAACCAAGAACTGACGTCATGAGAAGGCTGTGCCAACCACACCAGACAAACTCTGCCCACTCTGTGCCAGGAGGAGCCCTGCCAGCCGGGTCCTAATGTTCACCCCAGGTGGCAGAGTGAGGACCCGTCTCCACGGCCGCAGCAACAGCTTCCCCACTGCATTCCCAGGACCCACGGCTTCCGGAGACCGAGTCAAAGGCAGAAGACCTGGCAGCCTGGGGCAGCGCCCTTGAGGACAGTGCTGTCCCCTGCCTGGGACGGGCCCTCCAGGTCACCCGTGGAGTCTGCACCGAGAGCCACATGAATCCAGTGATCAACGCTGGGTGGCCCTGCAGAGCCCGGAAGTAGGAAGAGCCACTTGTGAGGACATCAACCTAGGGCCTGGGAGAGCACAGCCCCACGGAGGCGGAGGCTGCCGGGCCGCTCAGGCAGGGCGCACGCACCTGCCCTCCTCGTCTGATGCCCCACAGGACCTGTGTCTGCTTCTGTTCCCCACCGTCACTATTAATGACCGAGAGCCCACTCTGCTCCCTGTGGCTGCTGGAGCTACCTCTGGCCTCCAGACAGACCCAGGCACTTGACAGTCTGTTCATTCAAGAAGCCAGCAACCAGCCAGCAGGCATTTAAAACAGACCCACACACACTCGGAGTGGATTTCCCATGACGGTGACCAGGCCGTGTTATGAAGCTTGTGTCTACACATGACATATTTCACCTCTCCATAAGGTTGGCGTGCAACTCTAAGAGCTGGTAGAAAAAAAACAAAAAACTCAGAGGCACAGATAGCACACAAAGTACTGCCTGAAAACCAATCTCCCACGGCGGATGACAGCCTGGGTTTCAACACAGTTCCATCTTCCCTGGCACGCTGGCAAGGCGATCCAGTTTAGACGGTGTACATATTTCCTCTCTCCCGCTTTCCTTCCCGCCCCTTCCTCTTCATCCTTTGCCTTCTTCTCTGTCTCTCTCAGCAGCTGTCCTACCTCAGCCACTCGCTTGTATTCCTAAGGCCGAGCTCGGTGACGGGCAGACAGCAGGCGCCACATCAAAGCATGACTGAACGGAATAAGCGACGTCCAGGGCGTGCCCAGCACCGGCTCACGCCGTGGATGGCACAGCTCTGACTGCCCTCGCAGCCAGGGTCTGCAGAAACCGCCCTCCTCGGAGAGAACTGCCTCGTCCACCGCACCGCCCGTCCCCACGGCTACACCCAGTGACGGATCCACGACGGGGAACCAGCCCCACGCCGCAGCTCAGGGCAACTGCAGGCTGCTCCCTTATCGGAGCTCGCTGTGGGGTGGAGATCCCGGCAGCCCACCACCGCCTCCCCCCTTCCCCTTCCTTCCGAGCTTCCGTCATGGCCTCACACTCCCGCTCACTCCCACCGGGAAGAATGCAGAACTATGTTTCAGGGAGGGAGGCTGGGGTCCTGGGCTGCGGCAGCCCTCACCTCCCCAAGCCTACCAAGAGGTACAGTCTGGTCTCAGGGTGCCACTGTTGGGGCCTAGCCAGACGGAGCCACGGGCCCAGAAGCACAGGAAGGAGGTGAGGCCTGAGGTTGGACGCTGACAGGGGACGAAACAACGAGAAAGCAGAAGACAGAGAAGGGGACTGCACGATCTGTCAGCTTGCAGAAGGACGTTGCTGGCCCATCTTCAGCGAAGGCCACCACAAGGATCCATCCTGGACCACAGAGTCAAGAGCTCTGTGACGACGGGAACACTGTCCATCAAAAAATCTCACTGTGCTCCTTTTTTTTTTTTTTTTTTTTTAATTTTTTTTTTCAATGTTCATTTATCTTTGGGACAGAGAGAGACAGAGCATGAACGGGGGAGGGGCAGAGAGAGAGGGAGACACAGAATCGGAAAC
The DNA here is from genome assembly GCF_018350155.1 of Leopardus geoffroyi. Lineage (NCBI taxonomy): Eukaryota > Metazoa > Chordata > Mammalia > Carnivora > Felidae > Leopardus > Leopardus geoffroyi. The sequence goes on along the minus strand of NC_059334.1, from coordinate 85,882,306 downwards.
AGGCTCCAGGCTCTGAGCCATCAGCCCAGAGCCCGACGCGGGGCTCGAACTCATGGACCGCAAGATCATGACCTGGCTGAAGTCAGACGCCTAACCGACTGCGCCACCCAGGCGCCCCATCACTGTGCTCCTTTTAAATGTGGTCTTGGGTTAGGTTAAGGTGGGGTTTTTTTTTTTTTTTTTTTTTTTTAACATTTATTTTTGAGAGACAGAGCGTGAGCAGGGAAGGGGCAGAGAAAGAGGGAGACACAGACTCCAAAGCAAGTTCCAGGCTCTGAGCTGTCAGCACAGAGCCTGACACGGGGCTCAAACTCACAGACCGCGAGATCACGACCTGAGCCAAAGTCGAACACTTAACCAATTGAGCCACCCAGGTGCCCCAAGGTCAGTTTGATTTTAAACTCTAAGGGGTGGTGTTGGGCAGAGAGAAGTTTATCCTTCTAAAACAGGCATTCTGTTGAGTCAAGTTAACCTGGAAGGCGTCGTGCCCTGGAGGAGAGTCTGTAAGGAGCCATGCCAGCCGGGACTCTGGTTTGCTGTTTAGACGGGAGTGGAGCGCACTCTCCTGACACCATAAGTGGACGGGTCTCCCCCAGCAGTCAGGCAGGCGAGATGCCTGGAGACAGAAGGGATGAGGGCAGAGGCACAGCACAGGTGTGGCCCTCAGCATGACCCCCCCCCCCCCCACAAGGACGCAGCTGATGGGGGCTGGGAGGAGCTTGGCCAAGGTTGGCTAAGATCAGAGATTTGCGTGAAGGGTCCAGAGTGATGCTCGCAGCCTGGGAGGCTAAGAGCTCGCTGGTACCTGCCTGCTGAGCCCTCCCGTCCCGGGTGCCCCAGCGTGGACAGCCCAGGTGCTCACGCCCCCTCCCCCCGGCTCAAAGCCCCCCACTCTAACAGGCACTGGTCCCGGCTAGGGCAGTGGCAATGGCAGAGGGAGCGATCCCGCTCGTGCTCCATGCCTTCAGCCAGAGAAAATCAAGGTCCTCCATTAAGGTAAGAGGGGGACCAACTTAAAGTTCTAACTAAAACCAAAACCCAATAAAATTAGAAGGAAACTAAGCCGTAGTTTCCAAAGTCCAAGACCTAAAACAAAAGCGCGAGAACGAGGCCGGGACGGGCTTCACATGTGCAAACACAGGGATGGACTCTGATGTCTCCTTCCTGCGCTGGCTTCTGTGGTGATGGGAGAGGGACCCCAAGCACAGTCACAGGGTGACTGGTGTCTCAGAGCAGAGAGGGCTCATGTCTGAGGACCTCAGAAATGGTCAGCAAAAGAGGACCAAGACCAGGGACATGCTGAGGGGGGGCACGCTGGGAGGGGACACCCTGAGAGAGGGGACACCCTGAGAGGGGGGCATGCTGGGAGGGGACACACTGGGAGAGGGCACGCTGGGAGGGGACACCCTGGGGGGGACACGCTGGGAGAGGGCACGCTGGGAGGGGACACCCTGGGAGAGGGGACACCCTGGGAGGGGACACCCTGGGAGGGGACATGCTGGGACACCCTGAGAGAGGGGACACCCTGAGAGAGGGGACACCCTGGGAGGGGACACACTGGGGGGGACACGCTGGGAGGGGGGCATGCTGGGAGGGGACACACTGGGAGAGGGCACGCTGGGAGGGGACACCCTGGGGGGGACACGCTGGGAGAGGGCACGCTGGGAGGGGACACCCTGGGGGGGACACGCTGGGAGAGGGCACGCTGGGAGGGGACACCCTGGGAGGGACACCCTGAGAGGGGACATGCTGGGAGAGGGGACACCCTGGGAGGGGACACCCTGGGGGGGGGGTGCCAAAGGCAATGTTATTACAGCTGTGGCAGAAAGAGCAGGCAAACGTGAAAATGGGACAATGTGAATTAAGGATTAAATGATCCCCAGGCCTCTGTGGCTCCCTGAACCTTGTTCTCTTGCCTCCACGTCGGTATCACTTAAGGAGAAGACTGCAGATCGCCGGGCGTTCCTGTGTCCCAGCTGAACCCGACTCTGGGAGAACCACCTGCCTCATCAGACTCCGCCCAGGCAGCCCAATCCTGCCAGGAGCTCGCCTTTACTGCGAGTGTAACGGAGAGGAAATACAGGCAATTGAAAACCAAAGTGACTGCCTTTCTCCTCCTCCTAAGGGAGTAACGCGGCCCCTCTTCAGAGCAGTCTGCTTTTAAGCAAGACACCTTGATGAGCCACGTTGGCTTTAGAGAGAGAGGCCACAGGCTAGGTCTGCGGGACGCGGTGACATGAAGGGATTCGCAGGCCAGCGCTGGGGGCTGCGGGGGGACAGCAGAGGACATCGGTGGCGGGGGGGGGGGGGGGGTTGTCTGGCAATCTCTTCCCTGAAGGGCAGTTTCACCGCCCCCACCCGCTGCCTGGCTCTGCCCCCACATCACAAAAGCAGCCTCCACACACACAAACAGCGTGCGTGGCTGTGCTCCCATTTATTTCCCATAAAAACAGGCACCAAGTAGATCTGACCTGTGGGCTCAGGTGTGCTGGCCCCGCCTTGGAGAGAGGGGGAGGGGTGCCACATTTGGCCACAGGAGGTAATGTGGGGGGAGAGGGGTGTGTGTAGGGACGCGCTGGCTCACATGTGCTCGGCCGTGTGCCGCGGTGGGCGGGGGGGGGGGGGGGGGGGGGGGGTGTCCAACAATTCCGTTTGAAACTCAAAGCACACTCCCTGGCGATGTTCGGATTACAACAGCAAAGTGTAAATCTTGAAGCAAATAAAGATTTCCCCCTCCCCCAAAGTCTCCTTCAAGGTCATATCTAGGAAATGTCACTCCCATGTTTCCATTTCTTGCTCGTTCTGTGTTTTACATCCAAGCGTGGGAAGCGTGAACTGAAGCATGAAGCCACCTCTGCAGACAGTGGTAACAGGCACAGACTAGACCTGGGCCTCCAGACTCTGAGCTCCAGAGCCACATTCTGGGATGGGGGCCGGGGGGGGGGGATGCGGACTCGCCCAGAAGCACAGCACTGAGCCAGATCAAGGGGGCCGCTCTCCCAGCCAGGGTCACTCGAGCTGGCCACGGCCATCAGCTATGAATGCACAGGGGGGACTGGGTTCCCGCCGCTTGATAAGAAAGCACTTGGTATGTGAGGGCGCCTGGGTGGCTCCGCTGGTTGACCATCTGACTCTTGACTTCCTCTCAGGTCTCGAGCTCATGGTTCATGAGTTGAGCCCCAAGTCTGGTTCAGAATCTCGCTCTCTCTCTGCCCCTCCCCTGCCCGCACTCTGTCTCGCAAAAATAAAACAAAAAATAAAAAATAAATAAAGTTCTTGTTCTGTGCCAGCAGTTTCTGGTACACAGCTTCAAACTTCCTTTACACATCTTGAGTGATAGGAGTCTTTGTAATGCTAATGAGTGACTCGGGTGTGCTCGGCGGGAGCTTCAGGCGGGGGCGGGGCTCCCGGAAAGGAACCCAGTTTTCTGCAGTCGGTCCGGAGGGGAGGGGTGGAGGCAGAGCTTTGGTCACGTGGTCCATGGTGTACCCAATCCCGTTGCACGTGGACACCCATAAACTCTCTGGGAACCTGTTTCCTGGCTGGGGAACAGGCGGTGTACCCGGGACCCCTCCAGACCTCGCCCTAGGCACCTCCACATCTGGCTGATCACTGTACCCTTCAAGATACACTGGCCACTGGGAGCACCGTGCTGTCCCGACCTCCACGGGTCCTTCTAGTGGACGCCGAGGGGCATTATCGGAGCCCTGGGATTCACAGCCAAGTCGGACAGATGTGGGGATGGCCTGGGGAGCCCCACAGGGGTGGCATTCAGGAGAGGGCCGTCACGGGGGACCTTTCTCTCTACCTTGGGGGGGTCCGTGCTAAGTCCAGGGAGTCAGAGCGAGCTCAGCTGGGAAACTGTAGGGAAACAGGCAAGGTGCCTGGGGAGGCAGGTGGCCCCAGGCCCCCACCACACCCGGACTCCCCTGTGCAGAGGGCGGCTTCCTCCACAGCACCACTCACCTTCAGCTTTCTTTGGGGAACCTGCCCTAAAAGCAGGATTCTTTGAAGGTATCTACCTCCTGGCACTAAAGGTCCAAGGACTCATTTCAGTGATAAGTGAAATACAGGATCAAAGCTTCATTTCAATGATCAAAGGATAATACAGCAAAGGAGACAAGATTCTATTATCAAAGCGATAAAAGGCATTAATAATCTACCTGCGACAAACCGGCCAGGAGGAGGGGGCTCCACGTGGGAAACTGTCACGCTTTCCTCTGGAGCCCTCGGGGTTTTCCAATAGTTATTCCTGAAATTTGTTAATTAAACCTAATTATTTCCATCAACCTGGAGTCGTCCACCATGCCTCAGAATTCCTGGCGTTAGCCTGAGGGCCAGAAGCATGCAATTCTTTTTCTGTTTTTAATTTTTTTTAATGTTTATTTAGTTTTGAGAGAGACAGAGACAGAATGTGAGCGGGTTAGGGGCAGAGAGAAAGGGAGACACAGAATCCGAAGCAAGCTCCAGGCTCCGAGCTGTCAGCACAGAGCCCGATGCGGGGCTCGAACCCACGAGCTGTGAGATCATGCCCTTGAGCCGAAGCAGGATGCTCTACCGACTGAGCCCCCCGGGCGCCCCAAGAAGCATGCAATTCTAATTCTGAAGCTCACCCCTGGGGAGGGAGATGGTGGGCTTTCTGAAGGGGCAGACAAGGGGCACCCACTGGACCCCGGGTGAAGGATGAACAAGGGAGTCGCCGGGACCACCTGCCTCGCTGTCCCTGCAGCCCAACTACCCACCTGCACAAGCCACTTCAGCCCTCTACGAAAGAGATGCAAGTCAAGAAAACCATTCGCTCTCCCGACATCCCCCCCGCCCACCCGAGGGAAGAAGGCAACTGCCGGGCTGTCCCAGGGCACTCCGAGGTGCAGGCAGCACACAGCTACGGAACCGGAACTGGGACGCGTCACCCGGGGCTGGCTTGGAGCCCAGCACTGTCTGTTGCCTTTCACATGGTGTTTTCCCAGAGCACACAGTTTTCCATGCCATTGACTTCACAGACTGGTAAATACTCCACGAGTCTAAGTAACTCACGTCCCTCTGTATTCCAAGCCATGTATTAATCACCAACCTTCGTTAATATTAATTGAAACAAATACAGGGCCAGGGGGCCTCCCATCAACTGGAACCTACACTCTTCACAAAAGAAAATGGTTTCTCCCAAATCCTGGGGTGGCCGTGCACAATTTCCACCAAAACATGAAAAATGTAAGTGTCCAGGGTTTGTATCAACCTATTGATCGCAAAAATATTTGCAGAATCCAAAAGAAGGTAGAACATCAATAAATCAATTTTTAAAGTTCATGCCATTAGTCATTTAATCAAATAATAATGTGGTCACAGGAGCCCCAAATCAATAATCATTTTCCCCTAATTCTGCTCACTTCTAAGTAACATAAAACCACCCAGGCTACATCTCTTCCAAAAACATTTTAATTATAAATTAATCCTCAGTTGAGAAAGTAACATAAAATAAAACAAAACGGGGTTTTCAAAATGCTTTTGAAATAGCTTTTTCCACTGCCATAATGAAATTTGGTTTCCAGGAAGACACCTTTGTTTTTCAGATAAAAATATTAAACTTAAATACGTTTTTAAAATTCTGCTATTGTATTGGAGAAAATAAACGAACGTTTTGAGTGACTCACAGGGGCCACAATCCCAGAGCTCTGTCAGCTGGGAAATGGGGGGAGCCAGTTTCTGAAACAGAAAACCTGAGGGACTCAGGGGACAGTGGCCAGGCCGGAGGGCTCCCCGGCAGAGGGCAGCACCGAGCTGGGGAAGGGTCTGGCGTTCCTGCTGCTCCAGCGCTGGCCATGTCCAGGAGCACGTGAGCATGGGACATGGTGGGGGCGGACTGGCAGAGCCCCCCCCACTGGAGCTCCCCGCAGGAGGGCTCTGCTGCCCCCAACTGAGCAGCCTCTGGCTGGGGGAACAGGCTCCCTCCACGCTCAGCGCTCTCGCCTGCCTCAACTCCCCCTTCCCCTTAGCACTGGTGGCTGAAGAATGTTCCTGTATCCCTCAGTCTCCAGGCTCCTGTCTTCGGGGCACCATTATTTCTGTGACTGGGTTTCACACCCCAGTTGCAGCGCCAGCTAATTTTCTCTGCCTGTGACGAGCCCCGTGCTGGCGCCGCAGGCCAGACACCAGTGTGGCGGAGAAATGAGCCGGGACCGCCGCGGTCGTGCCTGTCCAAGCAGGTTCGACCCAGGAAGGCACAAAACAGCCGGAGCGACGGGGCTGGCCCAGGGCTGAGGAAGGGCCACAGCTCGTGATCTACCGCCCAGACTAGGTGTAGGGGGGACATCTCCACCTGGGGATGCCCCACCCGTGACACTCGCTAGGCACCCCCCACACCCCCCAGGTTCTGGGTGTTTCTGGGGCAGGTCCAGCTCCCCATCCAGGCTGACAGGACAAGTTTGATCGTATGTATACAAACTTGCATGTTGAAACCAAGTGTCCAGTGTGAGTGGGTCCAGCAGGAGGCCTGGCTGGGTTCTCAGACCACATCTCAAGGGGACCAGACAGCCCGGGACAGACCAAGGTGGGCCACCTGGACTCCGAGAGCTCCAGGGCCCATGTCCTGGGAGTCCAAGTTGAGGGAAAGGTCACTGTTAGCCAACAGGCTGCTCTGGGTCCCAGCTCTTCACTCAGCTGCTCACAAAGCAACCCCCCCCACCAAGTGCACGGCCAGTAGACTCTTGGATGCTTTTCGCTCAGACTATACCCCTGACCCCTCACTCTTCTTAGAACTTCATTCTCTCCCCCTCCCCCATCCGTCCCTCCCAAACCCTCCCTCAAGGGTGCCACGCACTTTGTCCCAGGCAGCCCTCCCCCTGTGCATGCCATGCGCGCTCCCCAAGGCGGGACCCCACAGGGCCCCTCCAGCCTCATTACGCCACAGGCCCATTTCCAGACCTGGACAGCCAACGCCGGTGGGGTTCTCTGCTCAGTAACCCCCTCACACTGGCACTGCCCCAAACGGAGCTCAGCGTCTCCCCCAAACCCGTTCCTTCTTCCTGGTCCGCACCTCCACGAGGGCCACAGCCCTCCGCCTGGCTGCTCTGACCACACACACACCCTTCACATGCTAGTATGAGTCAGCTCAGCTGCTGTAACAAAGACCACAGACTGGGGGCTTTAACAGCAGACACGTAAGACGCCAGACATCAGAGGGGAGGCCACTGGCAAGCCTGGTTCCTTCTGGGGCCGTGACAAGAATCTGTTTCAGGCCCCCCTCCTGGCCTCTGGTGGCCTCAGACATCCTGTGGTGTCTAAATGGCTGCCTTCACATCATCTTATGTCTCTGTGACCAGATTTCCTCCTTTGTATGGGGGAGACTGGGTTGGGACCCAGCCTGATGGCCTCACCTTAACCCGATCATCTACAAAGACCCTATTTCCAAATAAGATCCCATTCACAGGTTCTGGGGTTAGGACTTCAGCATCTTTTGTGGAGACACAATTAACCTCTAACACCATCCCTGAAGACCCACCTGCCCCTTCCCTCTGAGTCCCACAGCTGCTCCCAGCCTGCAGCAACGACTCTCACTCACACAGAGATCCTTCTAGAACAGACACATCTGCTCCACTCCTACATGTTCCTGTCAGCAACACCCCCCCCCCCCCCCCCGCCACCCCGATGGCAGAAGAAAGCCCGCTGTGCAGCCAATGAGCCTTCTTGGGCCCTGGCCCACCCACGGCCTCCCTGGTTTCATCTCTTCTGTGTGTGACCTGCCGCCATCCAGGTACCCCAACACACCTGGCCTGTGAGTCCCAGGCCCCAGCACACACCCCTTGACCCACCCCTGCTCCCTTTCAGTTCCAGGGTGACAGACTGAGTAAGAAGCCCCTCTCTGCGTTCAGCCAGCGGCCCAGGCCACCTGTCTACAGAGCCGTCATCCCACAGATTACCCAAAGCCCCTGTTCCTCTGTGAGCTCCTCACACCCCCCACGTGCCTCTCCACCACGCAATCCAGACGCTCACGGGGTAAACATGAAGAATCAACTGCTTGAGCCGAACCAAGGTACGGGATCTGACACCCATTAAACAAAAAGGCAAACACCCCAGATGCCCCGCCCAGTCCCCACAGCTTGGCCCAGGATCCCCTGCTGCTGGTTACTAGTCCAAGCTACCCCTCCATCTGGAGCTAGAATTCTAATGACTTTCCCAAAACATTATTTCCATTAGAAAGACACTTACTGAATACACACCTTCTCCTGAACATCTTTCTTTTCTTCACTCAAGAGAACGAGTTCTTCATGTACGTCTAAATTAAAGCTGAATGTTGTAAATATCAGAGCTCAAGAATCATCTGAGTTTCACGCACCTGCACAGGGCACCTCCCACAGAATGTGTCCTCTGGTCCATTCTTGTTTGGTCAAATATTCATCAGCGTCTTCTATGTATCTTCCAACAGTATTTGCGAACAGAGATGCATCTTGGCTGCCGCTGCATTGTTTTATGAGAAGTGTTGCAGGCCTTTCACCTCTGTGGCAAGAACAAAGCTTCCCCGAGGATACTGTGAGTCATGTCCTTTTACTATGAAGCCGCCAACCACGCTTCCAAATACATGTCAACAAGTTTGGCAAAATTATGTAACACTTAAGGGCATCATAGGATTTGAAAATCTCTCATTTTCTAGAATTCCTTCCGATTCTTAAAGCTTAGTTTTTAAATTGTTTGTGTGTCTTGTGCTTTATTCCCTCCATTATTGATGTAGGAAGGCATGAAACTCAGTTAGGTTGAGAAGGAGACCGCTAAGAACACTGAACGAGGGCTTGAACGATGGGGAAGCGGATACAGAACCTGCTATCTCATACACAGCTGGAGAACAGGACACAATACGTGGAACAAGTTTCCTGGGCCACAGGTACCGCTACAAAGTAGCAAACAGCACAGACGCGGGGGAAAACTCCACTTGGCAGGGCATCGGTACAATGAAGTATCCTCAGAGTTCACCTGGACGGCAGGGACCACTCAAGTTCTAAAGGGCCAGAGAGACCTCACTGGACATGAGGCATGACCCCTCAGTTGTAGGGCCCACCTGGCCATGGAGTCAAGGCCCCTCCAAGCCTACCCCCAGCGATACTTAAGAACAAGCCCTAAAGGAATAACACTGAGTGAAAAGTAATGTGATTGCTTGCCAGAAGACAGTCCAACACTCTAGAAAGGAAAACAACAAAATCCGCACTCAACAATGTGATATTTAAATTGCCAGCTATTCAGGTGCGCCTGGGTGGCTCAGTCGGTTAAGCATCTGACTTCAGCTCAGGTCATGATCTCATGGTTGGTGAGTTTGAGCCTGGCATCGGGCTCTCAGCTGACAGCTCAGAGCCTGGAGCCTGCTTTGGATTCTGTGTCTCCTTCTCTTTCTATCCCTCCACCGTTCATACTCTGTCTCTCTCTCTCTCAAAAATAAATAACCATTTAAAAAAATTTTTTTTAAATTGCCAGGTATTCAGTCAAAGAGTTACTGGACAGTGAAAATGCAGAATAATGTAACCCATTACAAAGAAGATCAGCGAACAGAAACCAACCAAGAAATTACAGAGATGGTGGAATCAGCAGTAAAACCCAAAAGTTCTATTATAAATAGGATCAAGCATTGAAATGAAAATATAAACATAGTAAGAAGATAGAAAAATGAACCAAATAAAAAAATGAACAAAATGAAACCTCCAGCCTAAAACATACAGAGGGAGGAAGGAAGGAAGGAAGGAAGGAAGGAAGGAAGGAAGGAAGGAAGGAAGGAAGGAAGACTGATTACCTGAATTGAAATGCAAATTGGGGAGTGAGTATAGAGGAGATTATCAGTAAACTTGAACATACACCAGTAGAAACCACACAAACTGATGCAGGAGAGAAAAATTAAACAAAATGAACTGAGCCCCAGGAACCTATGGGACAATATCAGGAGGTCTAAGATATGTGTAATTTTAGGAGCAAAAGGAGGAGGAAGGCAGAAAAGATTATTTAAGGAAAGAGGGGTTGACTGTTTTCCAAACTGGATAACAACAAATGCCTGGGTCCAAGAATCAACCTTTTTTTGAAAGGTTCCCCTCAAAAAAAACAAAGGACAGGGGCACCTGGGGGGGCTCAGTCAGTTGAGCATCTGTCTGACTTTGCCTCAGGTCATGATCTCATGGCTCATGAGTTGGCGCCCCGAGCCCCACCTGAGGCTCTCTGTGGTTAGTATGGAGCCTGCTTCAGATCCTCTGTCCCCCTTTCTCTCTGCCCCTTCCCTGTTCATGCTCTCTCTTTCTTTCTCTCTGTCTCTCAAAAAGAAAATATAAACATTAATAAAACCACAAAGGATAAATATACACACACTAAAAAAAAACAAACAAAAACACAAAAACACAAGCCAAAACACACAATATTCAAATTGCAAAAGAAAGAAAGGAAGGGAGAGAGGGGAAATAAGAAAAGAAAATCTTTTAAAAAGTGTCATTTAGGGGCACCTGGGTGGCTCGGTTGGTTAAGCGTCCAACATCGGCTCAGGTCATGATCTCACGGTTTGTGGGTTCAAGCCCCGCGTCGGGCTCTGTGCTGACAGCTCAGAGCCTGGAGTCTGCTTCGGATTCGGTGTCTCCCTCTCTCTCTGACCCTTGTTACTCATGATCTGTCTCTCAAAAATAAATAAACATTTTTTAAAATTTAAATATAAAATAAAAAAATAGGGACACCTGGGTGGCTCAGTCGGTTAAGCATCTGACTCTTGGTTTCAGCTTGGCTCACGGTCTCACCTTTCATGGGTTTGGGCCCCGCATCTGGCTCTGTGCTGACAGTGCAGAGCCTGCTTGGGATTCTCTCTCTTCCCCTCTCTCTTCCCCTCCCCCGTTCGCTCTGTCTCCCTGGAAACGAATAAACTTTAAACAAAATAAAAAGAGCCACTTAAAAGTACCCACATTACCACTATCAAGAACAAAAGCAGGGACATCACCATCACCACAAAGCCTGTAAATGTTATAAGGATAATAAAGTAATGATACTAACTACTTTAGGCCAAAACATCAAAAGCTTAGACAAAATAGACAAATTCCTTAAAAGATAAAAATTACCAAACTGACTCAAGAAAAAAATGGAAAATGCCATAGTTCTGTACGTTAAAGAAATTCAACTCATAAAAAGAATATCCCCCATAAAGAAAATGCCAATACAAGACACCTCTGCTAATTAATTCTATCAAACATAGAAAAGAAAATAACACAAATCTTGCCCCCTCCCCCAAGAAATTGGGGAGAATAGACAAGGAGACCACTTCTCAAACTGTTTTGTGAAACTAGCAATACTCTGGTACTAAAACCAAACAAAGAGAGGAGAAAAAAACAACAGCTTCCAAATCAGTATCACCCATGCCATACAGATGCAAAATCTTCAACGGAGAAAATTCTAATTCAACTCAACATGGACCAACAGGGACCAGACTTACTCACCTGCCTCAAATAACTTAATTAAAAAAAAAAAAAAAAAAAAAAGACCAGATATATGCAACAGTGGTACACAAAACACTAGACATTAGATGATAAAGACCAGTGACCATACAGAGAAGAAACAAACGAGGTAAGCCCCGCAACTGCCCCAGCTGCTCCCTTGAGGAAGTTTCCAGGTCTCTGAGAAGGAAAAGGAAACCCAGTCAGAGCAAGACGGTCTCCCTGAATTGAGAACATGTAGTTCAAAGTTTGGGAAGACCAAGGCAACTAGCGTTCCCAAGGAAGGGGATCAAAGAGGAGAGTTTCATAGGGAGAAAACTCTGGAGATGAGCAGAGGGTCCCTCCCAAATACTCAGTCGAATGCTGACCAGTAAACGCGTGTAAGCCTGAGGAGAGACCACCTGGTAGGATTCAGGGGAATGGTGCCCAGTGCACAAGCAGGGCCTGCGATAGTCTCTGTTCCCAACAGTCAGAGTTGAAAACCCTGTAATTCGGGAGGCATTGATTACACTACTAAGAGACATCTTGGGGGGCGCCTGGGTGGCGCAGTCGGTTAAGCGTCCGACTTCAGCCAGGTCACGATCTCGCGGTCCGCGAGTTCGAGCCCCGCGTCGGGCTCTGGGCTGATGGCTCAGAGCCTGGAGCCTGTTTCCGATTCTGTGTCTCCCTCTCTCTCTGCCCCTCCCCTGTTCATGCTCTGTCTCTCTCTGTCCCAAAAATAAATAAACGTTGAAAAAATAAATAAATAAATAAATAAATAAATAAATAAATAAATAAATAAATAAAAAAGAGACATCTTGACTCTGTAGTGCAGAAAAACTAATGCTACACTAAATGCAGACAACAAAGTTTAACAGCGAGTCAAAAGATCAAACTACTTATAAGCAAACTAATCAGGTCCTAGGGCAAAATTCAAATGTATTCATAGGATACAAAAATATTCTTCATCCCACAAGCTAAAAATTTACATTGTCTGGCAACCAACCAAAAATGACCAAACATGCAGAGAAACAGGAAAATGTATACCTTAACAAGGGAAGAAAAATCAATCAAAGCCGACCCACAATTGACACAGGTGATATAATTTGCAAACAAGGCCATAAAGAGATTAATTATGACAGTATTACATATCTTAAGGGGCCACAGGAACAAGTGAATATGTTAGAATCAATCTCACATATGACCTAGCCTTTCCCGTGCAAGATACTCACCAAGGAGAAATGAAAGAATATATCCACTATAAGACTTGTACGTGAATGCTCCTAGAAGTTTTACTAGTAAAGCCCCAATCGGAAACAACCCATGTCTATCAACATGCAAATGAATAAACAATGGTACATCCATGCAGTAGAATGCTAACTAATAAAAAGGAATGAACTATTGATGTTCACAACCAGGATGAAGCACAAAACAACTGTACCTAATGAAAGAAGCCAAAAAACACCTACTATGTGTTTCCATTAATATGAAATTCTAGAAAATATGATCCCATAGTGACAGAAAGCAAATCAACGATTTCCTGGAAATGGGGGTACAGGAAGCGAGGAAGGTGGGGGTCTAGGGATACGGATAACTGTATGTTTATTATCTTAGTTACAGTGATGTTTCCACAGATGTGTACAAATGTGGAAATTTAGCAAATACGGCCTTAAACATGTACAATTTATTATATGTCAATCATACTTCAATAAAGCTCTTACTATCTTCCTAACAGAAGATTAGCAAACCACACGTAGCAATCTACCCAAAGGGAGCTAACAGCATAAACAAGTAAGGTTTAACCCATATCTGCTTTTGCATTCTACCCATCATATGTTGTTTCAATTGAAGTACATGAAGAAACTGACATCTCACACCAACGTGAATAAAGAGAATTTAACTGCTCTCTCAGATAACGGCACCAAAACTCGACAAGCAAAAGTTTCTCAAATGTTGATTGTTATGTGCAGTCTAAAGCCATCCATTATTATAAAACCCAGTAGTCTCTTTTCCCCACTGAATGTATCTTTTACTGACAGAACATCATTCATTGGTGATCTGGAAAATATTGCTTTACCAATTAACGCAAATCTTTATATCGTTGACAGGTTTCTTGTCCACAACTAATGTGTCACATTTGTTAATATCACCACAGAGCTAAATCACAGAGGTGGATACAGAGTTTCCAAAATTCTAATTTTTATCAAAACCTCTAATTTTATCATTAGCCCTCAATGTCATTGGTTACTTTCCTTGAACTAACACACTATTCATTTTCAAGAAAACAATGTCAAAACTCAGGTCAAAACAGTCACAGTTCTGTGTCACCTGTATACTGTGTTTCATAGAAAAGCTGATTTTCAGGTTACAACTCAAGTGCCTTTCTTCAAGCCAATGATCATACTGGAGTCATCAGCAGACACGCTTAATGTCTATCTACTTCCCATTTCATCACACAGAATTTTAAATTTTGCTCTTGGGAATTTAAATCAGATAAAAATAATTAACTCTTATTGCTACATCAGGTGACACTGGATTTGGGGTGTTTTACAAGGAGGTGAAGAACACCGTGGCAGCAAAGGCAGTATGGCACCATTACCCTGGTTCCTGCAGAAGCCCAAGCACCTTTACCCATCATTGCTTTTTTTTTCAATTTTTTAATGTTTATTTTTTATTTTATTTTTGAGAGAGAAACAGAGACGGAGCATGAGTGGGAGAGGGGCAGAGAGAGAGGGAGACACAGAATCCGAAGCAGGCTCCAGGCTCTGAGCTGTCAGCACAGAGCCCGACACGGGGCTCGAACTCATAGACTGCAAGATCATGACCTGAGCCGAAGTTGGACGCTCAACTGACGAGCCACCCAGGCGCCCCTAAGAGTAGGCGGAGGTCTTAGACTTGATACCAAAAATGCAAGCCATAAAAATAAAAACTGATAAACTGGACATTGTCAGAATTAAAACTGACCCTGTCCCCAGGATGAAAAGACAAGCTACAGGCAGGGAGAGTGTATCTGTAAACCACACCCCTGACAAAGGGCTCATAAATCTAAAATACTTAAAGAACCGTCAAACTCAACAACAAAAAAAGCAAGCAATCTAATTAGAAAATGGGCAAAAGACAAGAAGAGGCCTTTTACCTATGAGGATATACAGGTGGTGGATAAGCACGGATCTTCCACATTATTAGCCTCCGGAGGAATACAAATTAAAACCACAAGTTGATACCACTGCATACCTATTGGAATGGCTACTATTAAAAATCATGACCACACCAAATGCTGGCCAGGACTCAGAGAAACCAGATCACTGCCAAACGGTACAGCCACCCTGGCAAACAGTTTGGCAGTTTCCATGAGAACTAAACACAGCCCAGTCATGGAGCTCCTGGTCACTGTCCCAGAGAAATGAAGATTCGTGTTCAGATGGGAACCCGTACATGAATGTTTACAGCATCTTTATTCATAATAGACAAACACTGGGAACAACTCACATTGCCCTTCAACAGATGAGTGGTGTAAAAAGCAAACAAAAACGAAATGTGGCACATCCACACCACGGAATACTACTTAGCAATACACAGGAACAACCCACCGTCACGTGCTACAAACTGCATCAGTCTCCAGAGGATTATGTTCATTGAAAAATCAAATCCCCAAATGTTTCACAATGTCTGATTCCATTTCTATAACATTCTTCAAATGACAAAACCGTGGAGTTGGAGAACAGATTGGTGGTGGCCAGGGGTTAAGGAGAATGGGCAGGAGGGAGGTGGGTGTGGCTATGAAAAGACAACATGAGGGATCTTTGAGGAAATGGGAATGTTCTGTATCTTGACTCTATCAATGTCGATATTCTGGTTGCGATATCATATTGTAATTTTGTAAGATGTTACCTTTGAGTGAAAGGTTCATGAAGCCTGTCTGCATTATTTCTTATAATTGCACATGAATCCACAATCACTCAAAGTAAAAATTTCATTTAAAAATAAAAATCAGGGGCGCCTGGGTAGTTCAGTCGGTTGAAAGTCCAACTTCGGCTCATGTCATGATCTCACAGTTCATGGGTTCCAGCCCCACGTCAAGCTCTGTGCTGATAGCTCAGAGCCTGGAGCCTGCTGCAGATCCTATGCCTCCCTCTCTCTCTCTGCCCCTCCCCTGCTGGCATTCTGTCTCTCTCTCTCTCTCAAAAACAAATAAAACATTTTTAAAAAATAATAAAATAAAGAAATAAATAAAAATAAAACCAAAACAAACAAAAACCCTGCACCAACAATCTTATCTATGCCCTGGGAAGCAAAGAAAAGTCTTTGTCTAAAAGAAAAAGGTGGGGGCAGAGACCAGGGAGGTGAAGCCACGGTTATTACTGTAGACACAGTAAGTTCAGACAATACCCAGGGTTATACAAACTGTCAGAGACACAATAACAGTAATGGTAGAAGATGATCATAGAATAATTTTAAATTTGTATCTCTTTCCCAATCTATACTGCCTGGAGCAAACTATTACTTAATATGTATTTTCTTTATAAATCTTGTAATTACACTGAGAACAGAAGAATGTTATTACTTTCCTCTATGTTAAATAAAGCATTACTTTATTTAATGTCAACATGTAAAATATCCCACAATTTTTTTACTCAGCCTTGGAGATGTTCATGTTTTAAAAAACCATGAACCTCAAAAAATGAAAGAAAGAAAGAAAAAGCAGATGGTCATAAATGTAAAAGACAGAATTATAAATCTTCTAGGAGAAAATCTTTGAGACCTTGGGATATGCAAAATTTTCAAAAGCCTGAACCAGAAAGAGATGAAAATTGAATTTCCTCAGAGATAAAACTTTAATTTTTAGAAAGACACACAGCCATTTGAAAATCCTTATAATCTTCGGAGTAATGTGTCTTTTTGTAGGCTAATGAGATGACTGGTGGCTGGGGGCTCCTGGAGAGCCACAGGATGGTGGCAGGTGGCCAGGGAACCAACCATGTGACCAGAGGGTTGGAACTTTCAACCCCCCCCCCACCCCCTCCTCAAGGGAGTGGAGAGGGGCTGGGGGTTGAATCCATCACCGATGGCCAATGATTCAGTCAATCGTGCCTACATGACGAAGCCTCCATAAAAACCCAAAAGGGGGAGGGTCGGAGAGCTTCCAGATACTGGTGAACACGTGGAGCCTGGAGGAGAGTGGCCCCCGGGAAAGGGCACGGACGCTCCTCACCCTCTCCCCACACCTCACCCCTGCATTTCTTCCACCTGGCTGCTCCCAAGTTGTATCCTTTTGTAATAAACCAATAATCCAGAAAGTAAAATGTTTCCTGACTTCCATGAGCCACTCTAGCAAATTAATTGAGACACAGGAGGGGGTCTTGGGACCTCTGATCTATAGCCAGAAGCACAGGGGACAGCCCGGACTTGGGATTGGGGTCTCAAGTTGAGGAGGGGCAGTCTCGGGGGACCGAGCTCTTGACCTGTGGGATCTGAGTGGACTTCAGGTGGACAGTGTCCCATTGAGTTAACCTGCAGGACACACAGCTGGTGTCACCGAATGCTTAGTGTAGGACAGCCCACAACAGCTGGAGTCAGAAGTGAGATAGAGTGTTGGAGTCAATAAAAATAGGGGCTTCTTTCTTTACATGGATACAACCCAAATTTGCACCAACAGATGAATGCATGAAAATGGTGGCAAAACCACACACTGGAACACTAAAAATAAAAAATAATTTATCTACTGATACATACAACGTGAGCAAACATCGGAATCATTATGCTGAGCAAAGAAGCCAGACACTAAGGGGTTCAAGTTGAGTAACCCCATTTGTACGAAATTCACCTCCAGTAACAGAAAACAGTTGAGTGTTCGCCTGGAACTGAAGGTGAGAAAGACAAGGAGGCGGTGGTAACTGTCCAGGGTGACGGATCCCGGACCTTGATCATGGTGGTGATTACATGGTGAACTATTGTCAAAACACATGTACTGATCACTAAAATGGGTGTGTGTTCCTCTATGGAAACTCTCTGCACTCAATTAATTTTTCAAAACTGATAGGGAGTGTAAGTCTATACCTCATATAGCCTTCTTATTCATTTCAAATCTTTCTGCCTAGCTGCTTGTCCAACCCAATTAGATACTCTTTGATTGGGCAGGTTGTCTCTCTACTTAGTGCAGCCGGTGAAAGCTTGTCCAGGACATGCAAGTTTCAACGCTTTTTGCTGCTAGCTCATATTTGCGTTATTAATAACATCTTCAATCCAATATTTATTTCCAGAACTGTTTACAACCCCCTCTGCAAAGGGGAAGATCTCCTTAGACCTAGATAAAGTGATCAACAAATCCCCCAACCTGGCGTCCCGTTCAACAGGGAGCAAACCACAGCCAAGGGTCCCCTTGCTCCGCTCTCTGGGTGGGGAGCCCCCACCCTGGAAATGTAGGTGACGTGTCATTGTCTGACATACAGACCAGGGTGGCGGTCCATCCTGATCTTTGTTGGTAAATATTAATTCATTTTCTTATTTTAAATGGAATGCAATTCTAACACTTTAACGACCTAAGATGTAATAATCCACATTTTCTTCCCAGCCCCCTCCCTGCAGACCTCAGCTTTGGAGGGGGCGGGGGGGCAGACTCGGGGAGGCAGGGGAAAGAGGGTGAAAATGAGGCCAAACCCAGCGGCAGGAGGAAGGTTGGCTGTGCATCTGTTTCATTAATGTTAACTAGAAGAAAACTTTGTCTTGAGACATTTAAGATATGCACAGGGACCACGGGGATGCTCTGGGGTGTCACCAGATGGTGTGGCTCCGAACAGAAGCATCAGAGAACCTTGCTCTGCTCCGAGGACCTCTGCAGCTCTGCACCAGACGTTCGATTGTCGCAGTACCTTCACCGACGTTATTTGATGATGTTCACCTTCCCACTTAATGTCACAGCCACGGGAGGAAGGCAGGAGAACGCATAGGATTTTTATTTGCAGATGAGCCCACAGAGCTAGGAAGGAGCCAGGTGAGTGAGGAGGGCCGCTTTCTTCAGATGAGCTGCAATGTTCTTGCTCCTTCTCCTCCGCTGTCCTCACACACAGACACACACAGGCACACACCATGTACACATGCACCACAGTCACACCACAGCTGCATCCCTAACCTAGACAAGTGTAGTCTGGACTTCTCCATCAGAGCTCTGCAGCCCCAGCTCCTGTCTCCCCTTGTCTTCACACCTGATTCACCTCCTTGCAGGAGCCGGCAGGAAGAAGCGGGGACAGCTTCAGCCTCTATTTGGTCCTTATGCACCCACGGGCGGGAATGCCTGGAACAGGCCGAGGTCTGCCTCCTGGAAAGGCTACATGCGACCTGTCAGTTTTGTCCAACTTTCTATTCCAGCAGAACCCCATTCTTGAAGCCAGAGGGGTGTAGGTTTTGGAGCAGAAAAGGGAATCCTGCAGAGAAGAAGTAACCTTCAAGCAGAAAGCCCACGTTTTTCTGAAAACACTGCGTCACCCCACCCTCATCACAGGGGCCTGCCACCCGTCGTCACCACCCCCCACTTTAGAGAGAAAGTCCTAGCAAATGGCTTCATCATGAGCTCCATTTTGTGGCTGACAAGGGCACGCTCCGAACCGGGATGCTACGGCTTGTAAGTTTCCATTGTGTGTCCAAGAGAACGCAGAAAAATCCTTGGGAGGCTCTGTGCTCTTAAGATGTATTCATAGCTGCTTCGCAGCAACCTCGAGTGTGGACGTTAACAAAGCCAGAGGGCCTCCTAGCGGATGGCGCAGCATTTGCTGCTGGCACAAGTACTTTGCATGTGGAGAATGAGTCCCCGGGAGAACACCGGGCTGCCTGGCCCTCCCTCAGCCTCCATGCGGAGCCAACCCGTGGCTTCCGGCCCTGGAGACACAGAGACGGATGTCACCAGCCCCTCCCCATGCAGGCTGCAGTTTAACTTTCTTATTTTTGCTAACGCCACATTTAGAAACATGGGGGAAAACCGGCTCTGTTCAGCTGTTCCGTGTTTGTCCCCCTTCCTGGCTTTAGAAAACTATGCCCGAGGATGAAGCTCGTCACACAGAACTCCGGCCAACAGCCTGGACCGCAGCATCGGGACACGGCAGGGCTCAGAGGGCAGGGCACCGGGGCGGCCTCGACGGGGAGAACGCATTTCTGCCATTGTAAGCCACCGGTTTGTGGGCACCTGTTACGCTGGCCTTGAGAGGCTCACACGTGTTCACGGGCAGACCATTTGGAAAGTGAAGTGTGAAGAGGGCCTTTCTGGAGCCGCCGCCAGCGGGAGACGCGCCCGTTCCTCCCTGGGCGGGGCATCCCATGTCCCCTTGGGCTTGCTCTCAGAGCAGCCGCTCATTTCTAGAAGTCCAAGGACACAATGCATGTTCACGATGCCATATGAACCGGGAGGTCGCTGCACAGTGTGTGTAGCAGCCAAACAAGGCTGCATGGCCTGCCCACAGCTCACCCGCAGGAGGGGCCCCCACCCCCACCCCCGCACGCCCTGTGCAGGCCCGGGACCAGTTCCAGCTGTCTGGTGGCAGGGGACTTGCAGATGCCCTGTGCAGTTCCAGTGTGTTCGTGGGGACAGGACCAGGCCCCCCGGCCCACATCCCGCTCTGCCCTGGGCAGCCCGGCCAACAGCCGCCAATCCGGTCCCATCCACGTTTGCTTCTGTCCCAGCAGTTTTTCTTTTTAGTGAAGAAGTCTTGTTAGGGGCTGCATGGAGGTAAGTGCAGCCGGGTTGGGGAATCCCATCCCTACCCCCGGCTTCTGCCATGGCCGTGCCCCCTGGTTTGTGTCGACTGGACAGAGCCCACTCTTCAACAGGTGCGTCCACGGGCAAGACCACAGCCCACCAGCCTTTCCAGCCCCTCGCTGACACGTGCCGTGCACAGGACGACAAAAGCGTTCATGTCCCTCCGCTTGGGACGATCTTTCTCTCGGTTTTCCAGGGTGACTAAAATAGTATCATCTGCAGAAAAGAGATGATTCAAGGTGCCAACGTTTTCAATCTATCAACAAAACACAGACTTGAAAAAGATTCCAGGCAATTCGTTGAATAAGTACATGAAACACCACGTTTTCTAAAAGTTATTTTGCAGAAAAACCAGTGACACGCAGGTTACCAACAAGGGAGGCCACTGTTCCCGAAGGAATCATCCATCATTAAAATGCAAGGTGACCTCTGCTAAAGTCAGCACAAAGAGAAAGACGCTGTGGGAGGGCTCTCACACTCCTGTTTAGGCTAAACCCCAGCAGATGGAGAACCGGTGGGGAGCGTCTGCTGCAGAGTCTGGGATACCCCCAGGCCTCCTTCCTCTCTCCTTTCTCCCCATGCAGGGGCTTGGCGCACCCCCAATCCCAACCCTGGGACAGAGATGAGCACTCCCCCTGCTGACACACCCTCAGGGCGGGAGGAGCCGGGTCTTCCACAGAAAGAACCCAAACCCTCGTTAGCATATCTGATGCCCAAAGAGGGAATTTTCAAAGTGCTCCCAAGGTCTACCCACTCAGACACCCCAGCCTCACTCCAGCGCTATCCCCCAGTCCGTTTGCCATGACTGGCCTTCTGCTGGTAACTCCATGGGGCTGGGGGGCCGTCTCGAAGTTGAGGGCTAAGGGCCAGACCCTTGACCTTGGCACAGCCTTGGGGCTCTGGGATGCCCTCCTCTGGCCAGACCCCCAACTGTTGGTCCTCCAGAGTCCGGGCTGCCCTGGGGGCCTCATGCACCCTATCCCAGCTGGGGCACTGAGTTTTCTGAGCTTCGGGTTTCTCTTCTTTCAGAGCCGTGGGCAGGTTTCTTCCCGGGGGCCGGAATCCGGACACACCTCAGCCATCGGTAACCTAGTACTGCCTCCTAGTTCCGGGAGAGTTGGTGGGTCTAAATGACCAACCGGATCAAGGAAAGAACCAGGCTGCTCTCGGCTGTACCATGACCACAAAGACTACAGCAGACCCCACACACGTCCCCACTCGCCTCACACATCGGCACTCACACGCCCAGGCCAGTCGGCACAGGGGGTCCCTGTCTAGCGCCCAGAAAACTCCCAGACAGACTCCTCACCCCAGGCACTCTGCACCAGGGTGGGGCTGAGCTGAGACCCATCAAATCCCCACCCAGTCAGGCCAGACCAGAAGTCCCAGGCACATGGACAGGCCACGGGGAGCAGCCCGAGACTGCACTCAGGTCGGGGTCTGCCCCTCTGGGAGCCTCGTGCTTGGTACCTCTATCTAGGACACAGACGCCTTGCGGGCCCCCGGCGGCACCTGTACGTGTGAAGACAGTCTGAAGGAGAGCTATATGCTTTGGGCTTTTTGTCAAGAGGTCCACGCCGGCAGCTCGACCTGCTTCTTGACCTTTATGAGATCCAGGGATCACACGGGGCCAAGACAGCTAAAGAGCTGATACAACAAGCCGAGGTGTCAGTTCCCGATGCTAACGAGATCAAAATATCCGCAGGGCGGCCAGGTCAGTGGGTCAGGGGCTGACCCTGTGGCCAGGCACAGTGTGGACCACTCTGGGCTCCCGGACGGTAACCTTGAGAGCCTCAGAACTGACCCAGAATGGGACCTCCGTGACTTTTTCCCGGGGAGCCAGGGCCGTAGAGGACACGTGCACATGCCAGGACATAGCGCAGCATGTCGCTTTAAACGTCAAACACCCGAGGGGCGCCTGGGTGGCGCAGTCGGTTAAGCGTCCGACTTCAGCCAGGTCACGATCTCACGGTCCGTGAGTTCGAGCCCCGCGTCGGGCTCTGGGCTGATGGCTCAGAGCCTGGAGCCTGTTTCCGATTCTGTGTCTCCCTCTCTCTCTGCCCCTCCCCCGTTCATGCTCTGTCTCTCTCTGTCCCAAAAAAAATAAATAAATAAACGTTGAAAAAAAAAAATTTAACTTAAACGTCAAACACCCGGAAACAAATTAAATACCCAAAAGTGAAAAGGAAATACTGGAACCAATCATGGGATATCCATAAGATGTCATGTGACCACTGGAAATGACAACAGGGAAGAGTTTCTAAATCTGTGTAAAATACCTCAGAGAATATTAAGAGAAAAGAAATCCCAGTACACACTCATCTACCCACGACTACTGTAAAAAGCCAGAATCCGTGCCTACATGCAGTCCAGGCTATCGGGAGGGCTGAAAACAATCACGAAACGGTGACCGGTGCCAGGAGGGGGGCGGTCGCTGACCGAGGCTCCCAGGATAGGTGCACGGGAACACGCTGCAGGAAGCGAGTTACGTGTGAATCGAAACTGTGAGCTTCATATGCTGTGCCTCTGATGCTCTTAACACAGCAACCCGTGCAGAACGTAGAAACTGGGCAGCAACACACACAAGAAGCTTTGCTGGGCGTAGCCTGGAAGGTGGGACAAGAGGAACCACAGGCTGGTCCTGCCTCCAGCCTTGTGGAGCCGATAAACATCCACCAGAGCCTCTGAAAGCCTGGGTGCGGTGATCTGGGAGGGCAGCAGGGAGGAGGTGGCCTTGGATCCAAGCCTTGAGGGAAGGGGCATGAGAAGGCAAGGGATGGGGCTGTGCATGGGGGGAACAAGGAGGCACCCACCAGAACTGCAGAGTGTGGGCAGAGTTGAAGGAACTCCAGGAGGGTGGGGGAGGGGGGGCTCTCTGCAGGGCGTGGGAGCAGGGCTTAGTTTTGCACAAAAACAGAGTGCCCTCCGAGAACCACAACTCTCATATCAACGATCTCATGAATGTGGTCAGAGGAGCGTCCTCAGCATCACGGTGAAAACACATCCGGCTGCTGGATCCACCGGAGATAAAATGCTTAAATCCACACTAGTCAATTGGGTTAAAGCCATAGTTACAGTTCAGGGCACCTTTGGCTTTGCTTATTTAAATCCAGCATCCCAGAGCCTTCTCTGTGGGGACACAGCAACGTGGCATCTTTCGCTTGTGGCAATTCTGCCTTCTTTGCCCAGGCTCACCTCTGTGGTCCCCAACCTCAGGGTTAAGAGAGAGGAAGAGGAAAGGAGAGGGAGGGGGAGGTAAGCGGGGAGGGGGACGCAAGGGAGGAGGGGGAGGCAGAATGGAGGGGGAGGGAGGGGAAGAGGGTGAGGGGGTTGGGGCCACAGCTCCACTTCCTAGACCAAGTTAGTTCACCGACATTTACTGAGCTCCTACTGTGTGCCAGGATACTGACAAAAATTATTCCAATTATTGCTGATATTAGTTCTCTAGGCCTGCCATAGCAAAGTACTGTAAACTGGATGGCTTAAATAACAAAAAGTTACTGCCTCACGGTTCTGGAGCCCAGAAGTCTGAAGTCAAGGTGTCGATGCAGTTGGTTCTTTCTAAGCACCGTGGGGGAAGGATCTGTCCCAGGCTCCCTCCCTAGATGGCAGATGGCCATCTTCACACGGCATTCTCCTTGCACGTGCGTCTGTGTCCAAATCCCCCCCTTTTATAAGAACAGGGTCACGTCGGATTACGGCACACCCTAATGACCTCCTGGTAACTTGACTATCCCCATGAAGATCCTGTCTCCAAATAAGGCCAAAGTCTGAGGGGCTGAGGGTTAGGACTCAACACACGAACTTGGGGGACACAATTCAGCCCATGAGCCTGGCGGTAAAGCCACAAGGCACTGTCTCCATTTAACCGATTCAGAAAACCAAGGCTCAGACAGAATGAACAGCTTGCCCCCAACCACATACTGTAACTTGGCAGAATTAGAACCCCAGTCTGAGAAATTGCAAAGCCTCGGTCATTCCCTCCAAGTAAAGCCAGCGAATGGTGACAAACGCAGCCTGGAGGCAAAGGGCAGTTGTGGAAGTGCCTGCCGGGTAAGGAGCAGGAGGCCGCGCTTTGGGGGGTGGGCAAAATGCACAGAAAGTCGCTCTGGAATCAGGATCAGTTGGCACCTTGTCTGCCTCCCTGTCCACCACGTCCTGTCCTCCAACTAGCGAAACTAGTCTGCCTTCTCTCCCAGAGCGAAAGATGCTCTGTTCTGTGCCCGTCGTGGTCCTACTTGGGTCATAACGATTATTCCACGGTCTTGCGGATACTGAGCCATGTAGGAAAATACTTTCGCTTCCCTCCATACATCTGACCTGCAAAACGGACAGGGGTGTGCAGCCCTCTGGCAGCTGGCGACAAGGGGAGCTTCCTCGGCAGGACCAGGATGCCAGGCCAGACCCCCAGGGACCTGCCTCCGGGCTCCGGCATCCGCACCGGCCGGGCTCCGGATCTCGGGGCTGGGACCTCATCGGTAGGTGAGGCCGGCTGTTGGCCGTCAAACAACACATGCCCCAGCAGTAGGGGACCCTGTAATTCATCAGCAAACTAAACCACCTGTGAAAGTGAAAGGGAACGTCTCGATAGTTACTGGGGACTCGGGCACCAGCAAGCCTGTCCATCGGATGCACACCTTGCTGAAGCTTCCCTCTGCAAACACCCCCTTCTTATCTTATGAGGCTGCTGGTGCAACAGTGAGGAGACTCTGTTCCCCAGTGGCCGGGGACGGAGGGGCCATGAGAAGGGAAGAGGAGGAGAGTCCCCTGAGTTTGCCCCAGAGGGGCCAAGGGGTAGAGAGCCAGGCCCGTTCCAGGGGTGCCCTCTTGGGGTCCATCCTTTGGAGATTCTGGGGGTCAAAACCTGAGCCGTGGAGAGAGGCTGCCTGTTCTGACCCGAACGGGCCGAGTGTGGCCCCAGCCCCCTTGCAGTCCTGCCCACTTACCTCCCTTGGAAATCTGGAGCACAGCTGGCCGCCCTTACGCTGTACTCCGTGCCCACCGGCCGGGGGCTCATGCGCGGTCCGGATGGACGGCTGCCCAGCCTCACCCCCACCAGTGAGGGAAGACCCCACGAAGATCGTGTCAGAGGGAAAGCGGGCTCAGCAAACTCTTGAGGGCGAGTCTGCCGCAGAACAGACCTCTGCTCACCCTGACCGCCAGCAGGACCAAGGGGAGCCGTGGAGCCAGCGTGGCCCAGGCCCCCGTGTGCAGGTGGCAGAGACTGCCTCCCACCCGCTCTCCCATGGGGTGTCCAGGCCCGCCCGCACGCGCCCCTCCGCAGGGTACTCCTGTCCCCGCTGAAGTGACTTTCGCGCCCTGTGTCAGGACAGTCGCAGCTAGAGGATCAGAAAGAAGGCCGATTCGCCAACACGAGAGTCCGGCTTGAACAGGAGCTTCCTCTCGGCGGGACAGGGACTTCTCGGCACACAGGGAACTCACAGCTGGCAAGGAGAGTTCTTTTTAAATTAAATGCCCTTCATTCTCTTATTCATGGCCTCCCTGCTCTCCTCAGGACTGAGAGATCATAAATCTTTTCCACCCATTTATTGCCACGATTCACTGCTGGCCATTCTTCATATTTCTTTGCACCATATTGCACACACACTCCTCACTGAAGACAGACTGTTAATCATCCCATTTTCATTTCTGCAGTGATTTCCAGCATCTCGGTGCTGACAATTAAAGATCTCATCCCTGTGGTTCTCTCCCTACCTTCCCTCCGGTTGCCGCAGTCACTGTCAGCGAGGCCTGCGCTTCTGAATGTGGAACCATGAGTACGTAACGAATGCCTTTCCTTTACTCCGATAAAGGAGTACCTTCCGTTCTACCGACGGCAGCAGGACAGTGGGGATGGGTTTAAAATCACGAGAAGAATAACAGATACGTTTCAAGGACTCCAGCACAAAAACGACGCTGGAGACCCCTTCCCACATATCGGACTGGCGAATATTTAAGGGTGCACAGCTAGCTGGCCTGTGAATGTCACAAGCACGACACAGGCCAGCGTAAAACAGGAATCCAAATCCAACCGTGTGCCCTTG
Source organism: Leopardus geoffroyi (assembly GCF_018350155.1). Lineage (NCBI taxonomy): Eukaryota > Metazoa > Chordata > Mammalia > Carnivora > Felidae > Leopardus > Leopardus geoffroyi. Next base: position 85,856,099 of record NC_059334.1, on the reverse strand, counting down.
AGCTCAGACATTCCTTTCCCGGGAATCTGTCCCAAGCAGATCACTATAAAACCGTGCACAACATACGCACATTCAAATCACGGCAAAGCAAGCTGACACCCATGACCATACGTAAGTGATGATACATCGATTCAATGGAAGGTAATGCAGCCGTTAATGAGAATGATCTATACCAACATTCCTTCACGCAGGTTCATGGTGCTGCTGAGTGAAGACAGGAGCTTACAACGTGTGCAACGTCGTCCTGTTTCTATAAAGTTGTGCGTGTGTGTGTACGTGCGTGGGCCTGCATGCAGTAGCTTAGCAGAGATGTGAGCAGTTGCTCCCCTGGAGGGAGAAACACGGGAGTAGCTTTCTCCTTTGCTTACCTCTCTATTCTGCCCTCCGTTTCACGTTAAATACGTGAGGGTGCGTTATCTTCATGACCATAAAGAAGTTCTCATAGAAAAAAAACTGCAAAGGTAACTTCCTCACTTTCTGGAACTCGAGCCATAACTTGGAGGTGACAGTACATTTGTAACCTGCTGTTCTGGTTCCCTCTCCATGTCAGCTTGGCTAGGCTACGGTACCCAGACATTTGGTCAAATGCCAGCCGAGGTCACTGTGGAGGTATTTTCGAGATGATTAACATTGTAAATCAGCGGACTGTGAAGGAAGCAAAGGACTCCATGCTGTGGGTGGACCCCCTCCAATGAGGCCTTCTGAGAAGACGAGGTCCCTGGAGCCAGAAGGAACCCCGTCCGCAGGCAGCCTTCACACCAGACCTACTGTACCTGCTCTGCCCTGGGCCAGCAGAGCCCTCCAGATCGGGGCCCTAGAGCCCCCACCGTCGTGTGAGACAATTCCTTAAGATAAATCTGTCTTTCTTCACATACACATCCCATTGGTTCTGTCTCTCTGGAGCATCCTAACTAATGCACTGCTTTTACGTTTTTTTTTAATGAACTTTTTTTTTAGCAAAACTGAACGGCTGGTAGAGACAGATCCCCGGCCCCCACGTGTGCACAGCCTCCCCACTACCATGCCCCCCCCCCACCAGAATGGTGTCTTTGTTGCGAAGGATGAACCTACACGACACGTCATCATCCCCCAAAGTACTTAGCTTACATTAGGTTCACCTCTTGGTGTGACGCACTCTATGGGTTTGGACAAATTTGTAATGACCCGTATCCACCATTACAGTATCACACGGAGTAATTTCACTGCCCTAAAAATCCTCTGTGTTCCCTATTCACCCCTCCCTTCCCCCGCCCTCTGGAGACTGCTGATCTTTTTACTGTTTCCAAATTTTGCCTTTTCCAGAACGTCATGTAATTGGAATCATCCAGTGTGCAGCCTTGCAGATTGGTTTCTTTCACTTTATAATAATGCATTTAAGCTTCCTACTTGTCTTTTCATAGCTTAAAAGCTCATTTCTTCTTACAGCTGAGTAATATTCCATTGTCTGGATGGCCCACAGTACATCTATCCATCACCCACTGAAGGATGTCTTGGTCGCATCTAAGTTTCGACGATTATGAATAAAGCTGCTATAAACACACAGGCTGTTTGTGGACACAAGTTTTCAAATCCTTTGGGTAAATATGGGAAGAGTATGTTCAGTTCTCTAAGTAAACGTGCCCTGGACGCCCAAGTCCAATGTGTAGGGGCAGAGGGGGCTACCAAAGCACCAGGCAATTCTCTGACGCCAGCCGTGTGACATACAATTTATTCTGACACCATCTACCTGGAGGAACATCAGACCCTGAGACCCGCTGGCCCCCACTTTCGAGGCCAATGGCAAGACGAGGCTGTCTCCTGGACTCCTCTCTCTCTCTCTCTCTGTCCAACCAGCCATAGATCAGAGGTTCCCTTGACCCACCCCCTCTGGTTTAATTCGCTAGAGCAGCTCACACAAGTCTGAGAAACATTTTACTTACTAGGTTACTGACTCGGAATAAAAGGATATATAACTCAGGAACAGCCAGACGGAGGAGACGCATAGGGCAGAGTATGGGGAAAGGACAGGGGCTCCCATGCCCTCTCCCGGGGGCCACTCTCCCTCCGTCTCCAGGGGCCACCAACCCAGAAGCTCTCTGAATCCCATCCTTGTGGGGTTTTACGGAGGCTCATTCCATAGACACAGTTGATAAAATCATTAGCATTCACTGATTCAACTTCCTGCTCCCGTCCTCTCCCCAGACGTCAGGAGGTGGGAAGGAAAGTTCAGATGCTGATTCTCTAGGGCCACCTGCCCTCATCCTTCAGAGAGTCGTCACCTTATTAACATAACAAAAGACACCTCCGTGGCTCTCATCACTTGGGAAATTCTAAGGTTTTTAGGAGCTCTGTGCTAGAAGTGGGGACCAAGACCACATACAATATCAATTATAAGTCACAGTATCACGGCAGGAAACCACCGTACTGTCTTCCAACGTAGCTGCACCATTTTGCACCCCCCCAGCGACGGATGAGCACTCCTGCTCCACACCCTTGCCGGCCTGTGGTGTTGCCAGTGGTCTGGATTTCGGCCATTCTGAGAGGTACGCAATGGTACCTCTTTGTTGTTTCCTCTTTATCTCTGTGGGCAAATTGCAAGGCAGAGTACGTCCTGTGGTTCCCATTTCACAGACAAGCACACTGTGGCACCTGCCCAGGGGCACAGCCTTTTGGAAGGACCTGGCTTTCTCGGCTCTCAGGGCAGAGCCTTTTCTCCGGAGAACTCACCCAGAGCCCAGAAGCCCATGAGAACAGGTGATCAGGCATGAACAAAGGGGGACAAAGCAACTGACTGACCTGGCCAGGGCTCAGTGCAAGATGTTGGGTGGGAGCACACGTGTGGGGGTGGGGCTAGCAGAGGCTCTGCCCCTCCCACTAACGCCCTCTCACCCTGGCCCTATCTCCCGGCCTCCCACGTGGTCCTGCTCCGCTACAGGACTACAGCCTCAGCCTCTTCCTGAGTCTCCCCATTGGGCCTGAGGACCCCACACACAGGGGGACCCCGGCACACTGCAGGGAAGCGCTGTGGGCCCCCAGTCCTCTCCAGCCACTCGGGTCCAAGTTGTGACAGAGGGGATTCCCATTCCCAGCCCCCTGGCTTGGGCCTTCATGTCTTTCGTCACTCACAGCATCCCCAGCCTCTTCCCTGAGTGTCTGCAGAGACCCCGGTGTCACAGGTTGACCAGCAGGCAGGGCTCACAGTAGTGTCGCCATGTAAAAGGCGGGATACACACCTGCATCTGAATTTTAGATGAGCAACAAATACTTTTTTAGTAGTTAAGCCTTTGCAAATACTGACTCTTCTATTTTTATCTGCTAAATTGGCCACTCGAGCATGGAGATCAACTAATCCAAGGCTCCTGCCTGGGCTCCTCAGTTCCCAACAGAACAGGGCCCACGTGTCCCTTGCGAGTGTGCAGAAAGCCTGTGGCCGTCCCGTGGGCACAGACACCCCCCAGCTTCTTTGACAAAACCCCAGTGACTGGCATGGTGGTCGTGGCTGGTGGTCATGGGGGCGTGGCTAGAAGTCAGAGAGGTCTCTGATTGGTGGAAGGACGGGGGCATTATAACCTGTGTGCGTGCGTGCATGTGCGTGTGCACGTGCAAGCGGGGGGGGGGGGGGTAGGGGGTTGGCTAGTAAAACCACGCGGAATGTGAATCACACGAAATGGTTGATAAGCAGGGTGCTTTCTTATGGAAAGGTCAGAGACCCCTCGTTTGCCTGTCAGGGGCCTGAAGTCCACACGGTAATTCTCCTTGAAAAGGTCTCAGTATCGGGGCCTCCTCACCCATTTTACCAGAATCCAAAGTTGTTCTCCGCAGCCGACCCCCCCTGCCCGCGTTGCTGTCAGCAGCCTCCCCGCCGTCTGAGGACAGAATGTCTAATGCCCCAGGTCAGACCGGCTGTGCCCGCACGTCGTGTGCCTCAGCGGAGACCAATCTCTCATTCCCTCCGTCCCATCGCTCAGAAACGCCGGCCCAGGGCAGCACTGCCTTGGAGGATAATAAAGGTTATGGCAGCAAATTCTAGAAGCAAAGGTCAAACCACCTGATTGCAAGTTTTTTAAAAAACCTCAATTTAAAGATCCACTGGCTCCCAGCGCAGCAAAGCTGGGCGGGCCTCCCGCCCATTACCTGCGCTGGCCGGGGACGGGCCTACCCCGTTCATCACCTGGGTCAGCAGGGAGCAGCGGGGGAAGGAGGCAGCTTTATGGCCAGGGTCTCATGGGCCCGGGGGGGGGGGGGGGGCGGTCTGCTGACGGGAGGGGCAAGGAGAGCTCCTTGGACTGAGGGCAGAGTGGACGCTATGGTCCCCGGTGCCTGAAGGACAGTGCCAAGGAGTCATCGTGGGGACGGTCACCACCCTGAGTGCTCACATCCTGGGATCCTGCATTGGGAGGGAGAGCAGGCCTCGGGATCGGGCCTCGATTTGCCCGAGGAACACGCAGCTCTTGCCTTTTGCATACACTCCCAAAGTCAGGTGCTGAGCCCTGACTGCGTGCAAACCCATGTGGGGAGACAGCCTGATCTCCACTCTCCCAGGAGGAAGATCAGCGTCTTCTCTTCCCAGAGTGCAGAGGAGCTAAGCACCACTCGGGGAGGTGGGCAGAGGGGATGTGGGCGGCCCTGGCGTCTGCTCCCGAGCCTTGCCCAGCCTCACGCACGGCCACCGTGTGTCCTCACGCCCCAGGACGAGCATTCACTGCTACCAGGCTGCCAAGGAAAGCACGTGTTCACACACTAGCAACTGTGCAAATGACCTGTGGCGGGCAAATGATTTTTAGCCTTTTAGCCCAAAAAGGCTCTTCAGGGGAAAAGGGAATTATCACTCGATGGCATTCAAAACAAGATGACGGGTCCAAAATTGAGTCACGCATATGCTAAGCCCGGTATCACCAGATCAAGACTGAACTTGACCTACGTTTTGGCTCTCCCAGAAACAACTTTAAACCTTTCAGTCCAGGATCATCTGGCCAGCACTCAACGAGGCCCCAGCCCATTCCCTGAAGGAAAGGGACCTTGCAAGAGCCAACCCGCTTTTCTGCCCACTCCCTCCTGCCCACAAAAGTGGTTCAGTTTGTACAGTTCCTCAGCCCCTTTTATCTGCTAGACTCGCTGCTGCCTGAATTGAATCGAGTTTTGCCCAAATGAACTCAAAGTATTTAATATGACTCCGTTTCTCTTTCCACAGAACGTATAGAGTTTCTTTTCGCAAAGATGAAAACTCTTGAACTGGATACTTAAAAATGGTTAAGATGGTAAAATTTTGTTTTACGTATATTTTTCCACAATAAAAAAATAAAAAGATGACTCACTCTAATCTTGGATCCCAGGACTAGTGAAGTGAGACCAACTTCAGACTCAAGCGCCCAGAAAATGCCAGTAAGACACCAACCGGGGAGCTGGAAAATCTGGGGTCCCCAGGATGGCTTAGGAAGAAAAAAACGCATCTGCTTTCGAAATATGTAACAAACTTATACGATGATGTAAGATTTACCCTTAAAACCAAAGAAGGCTCAAGGAGAAAGTTTGCATTCCTATAAAATATGCTAGATTTGTTGTTACTAACAATAAAAATGCAAATTAAGCACATGTCTACAACCCGAATCTTAAGAGTGTGGATTCCATAATGCCACAAAACACAAAGGTCCACCATGCTGTATTTTGTTGAATTTAACGGCAACTGAAAAGTCCACGTTTGTGTGTGACATCATCGGCTCCCATGTTTTCTCTGTTCAGCAAACTGGCCTCTGTCAGCCCTGCAGAACTGTGCAGTCAGGAGAGAAGCCATCACGTGCTTGACCATAGGTGTGGGGGCTCTGCAGGGAGGCTCTGTGCAGAAGACACCCGGGGACTGAACGCAGGAACCGAACAGGGGAGAGTTTCAGTGGAAAACGCAACAGGCTAACTGGAAAATAAGACAAAAGGCTCAGTGATGAGATGTGAGTTAAGAGAAGTTTAGCAAAAATGAGTATCATGTGATAGAAATGAAAAGGTTGCAGGCTTTTTAAAAAGATACATAGACAGATAAATACATATTTGTCTGCAAAGTCCTATAATCTCGACATGAGACTGGTGTTGGCTGGAGGGGACTGGTGGATACAACCCAGCCAGGCCTGTGCACTTTGCACTCCTAGGATGACAGGAGAAAAGCAGAATCAGTGGCCAATGACCCCGAAGAGAGGAGATACTTGAGGCAGGCCCGAGCCCAGCCTGCAGCCCAGGGCCACCCCGGCCTCAGTCGGCCCCAAGGCGGCCTCTCTGCAGCCTGGCCCCCACCCTGCAGGTGTCGAGGAGACATAAATGTTGGGTCTTGCTTTGAGGCGACTTGCTTCACGTTATTACAGTAACAGCTGACAGATACATGGATGTGATGGGCTGAATTATGTCCCTCCAAGATTTGTGAGTTGAAACTTTAACCCCCAATACCCCCAAATGTGATTGTATCTAAAGACAGGGCCCCCAAAGAGGTGATTAAGGTAAAATGAGGCCGTTGGGGTGGCCCCGGGTACAATAGGACCGGTGTCCCTTGAAGGGGGAATTTGGACACGGAGACCCAGGGGTGCATGCACACGGGGGGGACCCCAGGAGGGCACAGCGAGAGGGTGCCATCGGCAAGCCCAGGAAGGAGGCCTCAGGCCCCCGATGGGGGCTCTGGGCCTCTGCACCGTGAGAAGACGAACTTCCGCCGGTGAAGCCGCCAGGCATGTGGGGCTTTGTTCTAAGGCTGCCGTTACCTCCGCCCTTTGTCATTTCCCGGTCCCCAGCTTCCCCGAGACAGGCTGCAGCTCCCTGTCTGCATGTCGTCCGTGAGGAAGCCCAGAGCAGGCGCCAGAAGTCTCGTTCATCCCCTCAGGGAAGGGAGTCACATGCCCTGCGAAGTCTGGGGGGAGGATGCCATCATCCGTGAGCTGTCATGCCCGCGTCCCCAAACTCTACCAAACATTCTGGGCCCAACCATGGCCCTCAGAGCGGCTGGCCCGACAGCGTCGCTGTGCATGGACACCGGCCGCACAGAGTGTGGCAGGACCCACGGCCACGGCCAGTCACAGGATGCCTCTCTCCATGGCTCCTGGAAGATGGAAATACTGTGCAAGCAGGCTCTCCATTGTTACCTCTGCTGTTTTCTCTCATCTGTTTGTTCGCTTTCCTGGAAGGAGGGGCTTATCTGGGAGTACAGAGAAGTGTCGCTCCTGCCCCAGACCGTGGCCACTATCACTCCTGCCCCACACCGTGGCCACCGGCGGCTTTCCAGGAGTTCTGTCCCTCTTTGCTCTTCCTAGAACATCTCACAGACACTCCCTGAAAGGCGGGTCCTGAGACCTGTGGCTGGTCAGCAGGCAAAGGGAACCCCATCGACCTGCGTGGGGCGCAAAGCGGAGCTCCTTGCTTGTTCAGCTGCTGGAAGGTTCTAGAACAGCAGGTCCGTGGAGCCCAGCCATGCTGGCGGAGACCAAGTCTGAGCCTCTGTTGCCGTTCTGGAAACCTCACAGGTTTTACTGATGCTGCCACGTGGCAGGTGTTCCCTAACGTGGCCTCCCACCTGGCCACAAGCCTGACCCCTAGCAAAGGCCTCCACGGGGAGCAGGGGGTGCTCTGCCCCTTGGGAGCTCGCCCTGGTGGCCAAGGGAGAGGCGAGCCGCTGTGGCCAAGCTGCCGTCCACCGCCTGGAAGGCCAGTGGCCCTTGGCGCCCTACTCCCCAGGTGCCCCTGGGCATCTGTGAAGCCCTCCCTGCAGAGGGGACGACGGGAGAGGCAGGGATGCCGGGCAGGCGGCAGGTGGGCGCTGGGCGGGGCCCTCCCGGGCTGCAGACACGGGGGTCACTCCCGACGAGGCAGCGGTGCTGTTAGCCAGCAGCCCTGGTCGTTTTAAGCACGATCGTTTTCCCATAAGCTCTGCTGATGGCCTTCCCATTACTGCTTTTCAGAGGAAAGATTCAGGACGGCAGCAAACGCTGTGAGAGAGGATATTAGGCTTAGATTGACCATAACAAAATTATTATGAGAGCGGAGCTCTCTAGTTGATACTGTATCATTAACTGCGCGTTTTCCCCACGTGCTGCTCAGCGGACCAGCAAAGCAAGTGCTTGCTGCAGATTTCAATCTCGGTGAGCGATAAACTCAGCGTTCTGCATAAATAGATGGCACCAAACCTGTCGCGTGGCTCCCACAGCTGTGGGATGGCAGAGGGCGTCAGAGAGGGTTTCTCCTCAGCCAGGCTGCGGCAACACAGAAGTAAATCCCACCCGTTGGAGCCAGCACAGGGGGACACGCTGAGCGGAAGGCAGTGAGGTGGGCTCTAGGCCCTCGAGGTAGGGACACTGCCCGCCGGGTCTACAGTTGCACTCCGGGATCCCCAGTCTTACTTTCAGTCTGCTCAGAGATCTTTTGCATTTTCTTTTCAACGTTTACTCATCTTTGAGAGACAGAGAGAGAGTATGAGCGGGGAAGGGGCAGAGAGAGGGAAACATAAAATCCAAAGGAGGCTCCAGGCTCCAAGCTGTCAGCACAGAGCCTGATGCAGGGCTCGAACCCACGAACTTCGAGATCATGACCTGAGCCAAAGTCGGACACTTAACCAACCGAGCCACCCAGGCGCCCCGAGATCTTTTGCATTTTGAATGTATTTTTTTTTTTTTTTTTTTTTTTTTTACCGTTTATTTATTTATTTTGAGAGGTGGTGGAGGGGCAGAGAGAGAGAAAGAGAGAGAGCATCCTAAGCAGGTTCCATGTTCAGGGCAGAGCCCGACGTGGGGCTCAGTCCCACAACCTTGAGATCACAACCTACGCCGAAATCAAGAGTCAGACACTTAACCGACTGAGCCACCCAGATGCCCCTCTGATGTAATACCATTTTTTAAACATTTATTTATTTTGAGACAGAGAGCATGAGCAGGGGCGGGGCAGAGGCAGAGGGACAGAGAATCCAGGCAGGCTTCGTGCTCAGTGCAGAGCCCGACATGCAACTCGAACTCAAAACCATGAGATCACAACCCGCAACGGCATCGACACTAGGATGCTTAGCTGACTGAGCCACCCAGGCGCCCCTCGAATATAACATCTTAACCGGAAGCCTCCAGAAGCATCAGAAACCGAAGAGGGAGACACCCTTGGTGTGATGCCTCAAACTCAGATTCGGAGCCAGGAGGGGCCTTGGGCCTTCCCCACTCTGAGCTGTGCAGCCCCTCTCCCAGTCGCCCCCGTGGCCACAATCCCCTGAGGCCCCGAGGCCCAGCCCAGTGCCGATGGTGTCTCCTATTACCCCTCAGCCTCCTTACCAGCAGGCCAGCTTCCCGTGGCTGCAGTAACAAACTTCCACAAAGCTGGTGGCTCAAAGCCACACACGTGGATTCCTCTGCAGATCCGGAGGTAGGATGTCCTCCACACAAGCTGCTGGCAGGGCGATGCTCCTTCTGGAGGCTTCAGGGAGGAACCCATTTCTTGTCTTTGCTGGCTTCTAGAGGCTGCCTTCATTCTTGGCTTCCTGGGCCCGTCCTGACACTGCCCCCACCTCTGCCTGTCATCGGACGCTGATCCCCCGCCTCCCTCTTGCACGCACCCTTGCCATTACACTGGATCCACCCAGATGACCCAGGTCCCCCACCTCTAGGTCCCTGATTTAACTGCATCTGCAAAGTTCCCTCTGTCAGGTAAGGCCGCACATTAACAGCTTTGGGGATCGAGACATGGACATCTTTAGGGGCCGTGGTCGTGTCTAAAGCAAAACTCTGGTTTTCTCTGTGATTCTGCAATACAGGGTGGTCTGTGAATGCTCTTGCATATTTACCAAGTCACAACCTTTTATTTTAAATGTATTGGCCGTGAGCACAGAAGTAAGACTTTCGAGGCTGAACAGGAAGTAGGGAAAAGACAGACAGACTCTGGAAAGCGTCCTCCACCGAGGTCACCCCAGGCTCAGGTCATCTGGTAGCCCAGTGGCGTGGTGGAGGCTGGAGGCTCAAAGCACGACAGGCTGCGAGGCTGGGCGGGGAGGGAAGGGGAGGGGAGCCCTCCAGCCCTGGGCCCTGCAATCCTTGCCCAGAGATCCCACTGATACTCACAAGGATGTGCCCCCAAGAGCCACCTCAGCTCTCTAAAAAATTAATTTCCTTTTCTAGCCATGGATCTCCTGCCTACCTAGGGCTTGAGACCATCAGACCCATTTTCCTAACAAGCACCTGTCGTCACTCACTGCTTGAGGTTCCTCTGAAATTCAAACAGCACTCCTGCACCCAATGCCTCTTCCGTATGATCTCCCAGCTCTTCCCGCTGACTGTTCATGGAGGGTGAGGTCCTCGGATAAGCCCGGCTCACAGGGGAGTCCCCACCTTGTGGGCATACCTCAGCCAAGAACTCAGCCCAAGGTGGAAAGGAGCCCAGGACTGAGCCCACCACTCTGACATCCGAGCGCCCGCAGGGGTCAGCCAGACCTTTCGCAGCGGACGCCGGCCTCTTTCTGACCCAAGCTGCAGAGAGCAATTTGTACCAGTTCCTTAGGAGTTAATTTAGGCTGTAAAAATACCACAAGAATAAGACCGACTGCTGGGCACCTGGCAAAGACTTGAATCCCTGGCAGCAGAAACATCCTCCCCATTTGTGGACATAAAGGAAACATCAAAATAACTGGGACTACAGCCAAAAAGGCCAGCCAGGGGGACACAGCCCATCGGAGCACAGACTGGCCCAATTGGAATGGGGAGTGAGGCCAGCAAGGGGAGAAATCACTGCCAAGGGCAGAGGGCTGCCAGGACCGGGCTGGGCTGCTGGTTTCTGAAGAAGGGAGGCGTGTTAGTGTCCTGGGGACATGAAAGCAATTAGCACAAACTGCGGATTTATGGATTTATTCTCGTAGGGTGCTGGAGGCCAGATGTCAGGAGTTGTGGTGACAGCAGGGCTCTGCTCCCTCCAGGGCCTCCGGGGGAGGAAACTTCTTTGCCTCTGCCCTCTCCTGACAGCCCCAGGCATCCCTTGGCTTGCAACCACATCATCCCCATCTCTGTGTCCAGCTTCACACGGCCTCGCCCTGCGCCCTGCATCTCTGTGTGTCCTCTCCATCCCTGTCCCTCTAAGGACTCTGCCACCCTAATCCAGGAGGATCTCATCTCGAGACCCTTACTTTAATTTCATCTGCAGATGAAGGACCCTATTTTCCACTGAGGTCACATTCACAGGTACCCGGGGTTAGGACCTGGACTTATCTTTTGGGGGACACTGGTCACCTCACTATGGTGAGACTCGTCATCGCCTCTAGAACGCTTTGTCTCTCTACATGCCCAGGAAGAACCTTCTGCTGCAGCCCCAGGCCTTGCCTGGAAAAGAAGAGCCCACCCCCCAACTGACCCTTTCCAGTCCATGCTCTGAAACAGTCAAAAACCAGGGGAGGCCCCTGGAAAACCAGAGAGGGGTGGTGCCCTGCCTGGAGGCCAGCCTGGGCTGAAAGGTCTCTGATATGTGCAACTCGATAAAAACTTTAAAGCGCTTCCAATTGTATCTAACCGCGGCTCAGCTCTGTCTGCCTCCGACTTCCCCAGAAAGAAGACAAGTGTTTGTCACACCGGCGTTGAAATCAACACAATTACGTGGATCTCAGGGGTTCTCAGATCCAGTCTGATCCCAAGTCCACGGGAGACTGTCCGCACCACTGTCCCCAACCTGGAGAGGAAGGCCCACAGAGCACCCCACCCGGTCTGTCTGCTCCTCGACACTGGCCATGCCAAATGGAGAGGGGCGGACCCACCCTGCAAGTCCCGCGTCATCAGCACAAGTGTTCTTGGTGAGATCAAAAGGCAATTTAGAAGCAGACAGATTCTGGGGTGGCCTGTGGCTCAGTCAGTTAAGCATCTGACTTCAGCTCAGGTCATGATCTCGCGGTTTGTGGGTTCAAGCCCCGCGTTAGGCTCTGTGCTGACAGCTCGGAGCCTGGAACCTGCTTCGGATTCTGGGTCTCCCTCTCTCTGCCCCTCCCCCACTTGCACTCTTTCTCTGCCTCTCAAAAACGAATACATGCTAAAAAAACTTTTTTAATAAAATAAAAAAAAAAAAAAGAAGGAGATTCTAAAAACACCTCCTGCTGCAGCATAGGTGATCTGTAAAAATGCTTTCTGTAAGCAAGGAATCCTTTCTCCCTCCCAGGAAGAAAAGTAATGCCAGCAAATGTGGGGTTCTCTTGAGAAGCTCAGACCCATCTATCTCCAGATCACTGCCAGCCAGAAGAGCAGGCAGGAGGGCCCCCCAGGGGGCACAGACCCCAGAGACGGGAGGGGTGTGCTGATAAGGGTCCACGCCGGACATCTCGCCAATGCCACTGAACAGGGGCTTACAGGTGGGCTTTAAATCATGTAGAAAAACCAAGCCCTGTGATGTCTGTGCTTCTCCATGATGTGGAGCAAACGCAGAGCTGTCCCAAGGGCGCCTTTTCTGGCTGGGAAACACTGTTCCTATCTTTGTGTCATCAGGTCAGCCTCCACCCTGGAGTGTTACCTAAGAAAGCCTGAGTGCATTTCTCGGGTGAGGGCCTTCGCCCATGACGTGCCTTCCTAGATGAATGGCTGAATCTTACGGTACCCGAAATCCCCCGGGGTGGGGGTGGAAGTCTTGTCAAGATGTGGATTCATGGCTCTGAAGCTACAAGTTCCCAGGTGCTTCGGGGCCATGGATCACACTTTGAGCAGATATTTTCCTCACCCTGCCTCTCCTCCCCCTTGAAACCACAATTCAAGGCTCAGGTGCATTCCTGCAGTCACAGATTACTTAGGATTTTTTGAACCATCAGCCTTCCGCCAGCCAGGGGAGCCCTCCTGAAACCGTGGCTGTTCTCTGCGCGGCTGATACCGACGTTCTCTCTGCGGCTCCTCTGGCCCTTGTCTCTGGCCATTTGATAGGCTGAGCAGAACTGAAACTCTGTCCACAGGAAGTGTCATAAAGCAGTCAAAGAAAAGAAGACAAGGCGGCCGTAGCTGAGCCCCCTGGGATTCTGACTGTGGTTACGGAGGAGGCGACCTGGTGTGCTGGGCCAGTGCCAGATCAATGACATCGTCAAGCTGCCGGCTTCTCCCCTGGTCAACCACGAAGCTGCTGGTTTATGTCCGCCTCTGAGAACCGACCTAACTACTGCACAGTCTCCAGGGTCGAGTCAAACAGCACCTCATATAAGACCTAATGGTTTCCTCTATGGCTCTCTGCTACCGTGATTCTTTTTTTTTTTTTTTCAAAAATTTTTTTTTAACGTTTATTTATCTTTGAGACAGAGAGAGACAGAGCATGAACGGGGGAGGGTCAGAGAGAGGGAGACACAGAATCTGAAACAGGCTCCAGGCTCTGAGCTGTCAGCACAGAGCCCGACACGGGGCTCGAACTCACGGACTGCGAGATCATGACCTGAGCCGAAGTCGGCCGCTTAACCGACTGAGCCACCCAGACGCCCCTATGCTACTGTGATTCTTTAAATGAGTGGGAGTTTGATTTCATGATAAACCCACAATCCTATCTCGAGGCAAGGTGATTAGATGAGCAGAGGTAGAGATGGTAAAAAAATGTAAACACAACCCAGTGAGAACTGAACTATGCCCAAGGACATACAGGCTTAGATCAGTCAAGAAAGTTAGGGATTTACTTCTTGGGCTAGAAACAGCCTTCCCTCTGGGTATTCTGCCCAACGACTGTAGACTGTCCTGGCTGGGGCTCCAGACATAACTGTGGGTCTCTCCCACCATCAGAGAGAACAAAGAAAAGCAGGAGGCCCCTGCAGACAAGGTCTATTCCTGCTGGAGGGGGAACAAATAGATAAAACCATACCCTACGACATGTCAACTTACAAGCTTTGAAAGCATTTATGTCCTTCAACCCAGAAATTTTTTTGAAATTATTCAAAATAGAGAAAACACTCTAGACTTTGGACTAAATGTGATAACTTGAATAGTCGAGTGCAAAGCTGCTCCCTACAAAAGTCCCATTGGAATAATATCAAAACAATAAAATAACATAGGTTCACAAAGACAGAATCAAAGTATATAGGTCAACAGCAATGTCTTAGAAAATAAAAAGCAGATGGACCATTTCACTTCTGGAGATGGACGAACAGCTCCTGTTGGACCATCCTTCCCACAGATAACACCTAAAATCTTCAGACTATTTTTTTTTAAGTCTGAAGGCACTGAAGAGTGGTCAAGAGCAGGCAGACGCTAGAGGGGAGTGGACGTTCGGAAGACGGGAACAGTGTGGGGTGAGTTTCCCATTTTCATGACTTTGAGTCTAAGAGCAGACCCAGAGCTGAGACAGCCAGAGCAGCTAAATTTGAGGAGCAGACCCTCAGTATCCCCAGCTTCCAGAACCAGAGGAGAGAGCTAGGGGAAACTACATCCACTGGAGAGTAAACAGGAACACGGGGAGGGGAGAGTCAGGGCAGGAGAAGGGGATTCTGCATGTAAACTCAGCCCAAGCACCTGGCCAACCACTTAACAGCACATGTGCAGGCAGGCTCCGGCACAGCCCGAAGGCTGAAAGAACTGAATTAGACATGAACTACTTGCTACAAGAGAGGGGATTTCAAGTTTGAATTCAAAGCCATATATACTGTCTGCTTAGCAAAGAAAATAAGTACTCTCTGGAGGCCCAGAACAGAATCCAGAGTCTCTAACACATCACTCACAAGGGATAGGACCCATGAAGAAATTACAGTTGACCCTTGAACAGCACAGGAGTTAGGGGCACCAGCCTCCAGGGTGGTCAAGATTCCCTGTATAACCTGACTTCCCAAAAACTTCATTACAAAAAGCCTACTGTTAACCGAAGCCCTACTGGTAACAGAAGCAGTCAATTAACACATATCTTGTATGATATAGGTTCTACACATTGTATTCTTACAATAAAGTAAGCTGCAGAAAAGAAAATGTTATTAAGAAAATCGTAAGGAAGAGAAAATACATTTATAGCACTGGACTGTATTTATCTAAAAAAAAAAAAAAAATCCCCATCTAAGTGGACCATGCAGTTTAAACCCATCTTGTCCAAGGGTCACCTGTGAATGATATATGACCAAATAGGAAAAGTAATCATATACGTGCACACAGGTAATAGAAAGTCAAACTCTATGAAGCAAAAATTGAATTAAAAGGATAAATAGACAATTCCTCGGGCATCTGGGTGGCTCAGCCAGTTAAGCATCCAACTCTTGATTTGGGCTCAAATCACGATCTCATGGTTCATGAGTTCAAGCCCTCTGCGCTGACAGCTCAGAGCCTGCTTGGGATTCTCTCTCTCTCCCCCTCTCTCTCTGCCCCTCCCTGCTTGCACTCTCTTTCAAAATAAACATCTTTTCTTCAAAAAGGATAAATAGACAATTCCACAAGCACTGTTGAAGACTTTAATTTCCATCCCTCATAAATTAATAGAGTAGATTAAAAAATGAGTAAAGCTACAGATTTACTGTTTACTCCACCAAAAAGCTGCATAATACACATTCTTGGCAAGTCCACAGAACATGTGCACCAGGATATGCCATATACGGGCCAATAAAATAAGACATTAAATATAAAAGGGTTAAAATCATACTAACTATATTCTCTGACCAAAGTGGAATTAAGTTAGAAATTAACAATACATCAAAACACTGCTAATGTGCGGAAATTGAACAACCTACTTCTAAATAATCCATGTCTCAGAAAACACACGGGAAATTTAGAAAATAGTCAAATTGAATGGTGATGAAAATACAACTAGTTGACTTTGGGATTTGCTTAGAGTGATATTTACCACTTTAAATAGTAGCAAAAGGCAGTTCAAAAATTAATGAACTAACGCATAACTCAAAAACCAGTAAAAGAAGAGCAAAGTAAACCTAAATTAAACAGAAGGAAGGAAATGATAAAGCCATAAATCAATGAAATGGAAAAAACAAAAACAAAAAAAACAAGAGCAACAAAATTTATAAATCCCCAGCTAGGGGCACCTGAGTGGCTTAGTCAGTTAAGCATCTGACTCTTGATTTTGGCTCAGGTCATGATCTCATGATTTGTGAGTTCAAGCCCCACATCAGGCTCTGCACTGACAGTGTGCAGCCTATTTGGGATCCTCTGGCTCTCTGCTCCTTCCCCACTCACAGCGTCTCTTTCTCTCTCTCAAAATGAATAGAAAGAAATAAATAAATAAAGAAAGAAAGAAAGAAAGAAGGAAGGAAGGAAGGAAGGAAGGAAGGAAGGAAGGAAGGAAGGAAGGAAAGAAAGAAAGAAAGAAAGAAATTCCTAGCTGTTATTGACAAAGAAAAAGAGAGAAAGAGGAACAAAGAATAGAGTTTTACTACAGGACCTACAGATTTTAAAAGGGAAATAGGGGAGTATTTGAATAACTATACACCAACAAATAGAGCAACTTACATGAAACAGACACATTCCGTGAAAAATACACAGCTTACCAAATTTGACACAAAATGAAGCAGAAACTCTGAATAGCCCTGTTATCTATCTGTTAAAGAGAAAAATAACACCACTCTCATACAAACTCTTTCAAAAAATAATGGAGGAGGGAACCTTCGCCAATCCATTATATCAGGCCAAAAGAATTCTAATACAACAGCCTGAAAATTACACTATAGTGGAAGAAACTCATATGAACATAGATCCAAATTTCCTTAGCAACCTTTAGTAAATATAATCCAGTAACATAGAGGATAATATCACACGACCATGTGAAAATTTTCCCAGGAATACAAGGCAAGTTTTTGTTTTTAAACGTTTATTTATTTTTGAGAGTGTAGACAGAGCACAAGCAATGGAGGGGCAGAGACAGAGGGAGACACAGAATACAAAGTAGGCTGCAGGCTCTGAGCTGTCAGCACAGAGCTGGACACAAGGATCGAACTCACGGGCCGCAAGATCATGACCTGAACCGAAGTCAGAAGCTTAACCGAGTGAGCCACCCAGGCGTCCCTACAAGGCAGGTTTAACATTCAAAAAGCAATAAATGTAAGTTATGCTATTAACAGAATAAAAGAAAACATATGATCGTTTCAACAGTCACAAAAAAAGCACTTGGCCATTTGACAAAATTCGACAACCATTCATGATTTTTAAAATGTTGGCAAACCAGGACTAGAAAGGAACATCTTCAGTCTGTTAAAGGGATCCACACAAAAACCAAAGTTAAAGCTATACTGAATGTTGAAAAAGACTGAATGCCTCTCCCTTAATATTAGGATTGATGTGATGATGTCTACTCTCATTACTTACACTCCATGTTCTACTGGAAGTCCTGGCCATTATAATAAGGCAAGAAAAAGCAAACAAACAGAACAGAGATTAGAAAAGAAGCAGTAATATTACCTATTTGCAGAAAACCCCACTGTTTACATAGAAAATTCTAAGGAATTTATAAAACAACTTTTATAACTAATAAGGTCACAGAACACATGTTTAAAATACAGCAATAGACTATAACTTTATATCCTAGCAACAAGTGGAAAATGAAATTTTTTTAATTCCTTTTGCAATCACATCAAAAAATAAAACACTTAGTAAATTCAATAAACACATGCAAGACCTGTTCACTAGAAGCCATAAAATATTACTGGGAGACATGAAGTCAGACCTAAACAAGTGAAGAGACATCCCACACTCGTGGCTTTGAGGACTCAATATTAAGATGTCAATTTCCCCAAAACTTCTCTATAAATTTAACATAATCCAAATCAAACGCACACTGGCTTTTATGTGGAAATTCACAAGCTGGTTCCAAAATTTGTATGGAAATGCAAACTACCTAAAACTGCCAAAACAATTTTAGAAAAGAAAAAGAATGTTGGAGGACTAGAGTACCTGACTTGAAGACTTACTACAAAGCTATAGCAATCAAGGCGATGTGACACGGGCATAAAGTACCAACAAATGTATCGGTGAAAGAGAATAGAGAGAGCAAAACAGATTCAACAAAAGCACGGGAGCAACCTAACAAAAAAAGGAGTCTTTCCACCAAATTGTGTTGGAACAACTGGATATTCGTACAAAAAGAAAGCCCTTGGCCCTCCCTCACGGCATGATACGTTCACGTCAGGTGCTGGACTCACTCAATGGAAGGACGGCCACTAGAACTAAATAGTAGGTCCAGAAACCGCAAGTATATTTACTGGCACTCATGTCTACTTCAGAAGAAACTGCTGCCACAAAAACACCACCAATGAGATGCTGCCGCTGTACACCTTTAATGGCAATAACAAGACAAGGCGCTCTGCACAGAATCGCTGAGAAATGGGGCTGTCTCTGTTTGCCACGGCCATGTGTGTGGCCCACTTCTGAACGCTCCCACCAGTGGGACACACCTCTGACCCCTCCCCTATGGAGGAGGGTCCTCTCCAAGGCCCAGAGAGTCCTTCTACTGGCCCCTGTCCCAGGGACCTCCAAGTGGGACATCTGGGGAGGAAAAGGGCCACGTAGGCACAGCTCTGAGGACCACACGGACAGAAGAGTCTTCTATACCCAAAACTGCAGCCACAGGGCCACTGGTCCCTACAGCAGGACGGCACCACATTCATCATTGACATCATCAGACATCATACATCACCATACGTCACACATCATCATACATTATCACACACCATCATGCATCATACAGCATCATGCATCATACAGCACACATATGTCATCATGCACCCATCATACATCATCACACATCACACATCATAACCATCATAAACCATGCACCATCACACATCCTACACCATCATACATCATCATACATCATACATTATCATACATCATAACCATCATACATTATACACCATATGTCATCATACATTACACATCATATATCATACGCCGTCATGCATCATACATCATACATTACACATCATCATACGTCATATATCATACATCATCATACATCACACATCATACATCATCATAACCATCATACATCATGCACCATCATGCATCATACATCATCATACAGCAGGACAGCATCATTGACAGGAAAACAACATCTCATTCTACGTGTCCATTTACACAAGCCAACAAATCCCCTTTTCTGCCCAGGGCTGTTTTGGCAATTACAACTTTAAGCCACTATACTGTAGATGACAATATTCAGAAATTTCAACATTGAAAATGTACTGACTTTAGAAAAAAGAAAAAGTACCTAGAAAGATGGATTTAGGCAGTGGAAGGGAGGGGAAAGTGGGTGACGGGCATTGAGGAGGGCACCTGTTGAGATGAGTACTGGGTGTTGTGTAGAAGCCAACTTGACAATAAATTTCATATTAAAAAAAATAAAATAAAACTATAAAATCAATGAACTAAATAAAATAAAATAAAAACTCCACCAAAAAAAAAAAGAATGTAGGCCTTAGAGCTACATTACCCATGTTCAAATTCTGGATGATTGGGGAAAGTTATCCAACCCCTCTTGCCCTCAGTTTATTCAACTGTAATATGAAACTAATGGTACTTCATAGGATTAATTGAGTCACTACTTGCAAAGTGCTTAAATCAGTGCTTGCCCCATAATAAATACTTAACAAGTAAAAAAGAAAGAAAGAAAGATAGATGGATGGATTTCAGAGAACCCCCAAATGCAGTGGACATGGTGGCCCGTGAGCAGACTGATGCTCCCCGATCCCCACCCCACACACTGCCATGGACACCGGCTTCCAGGGCTGGAGCTGTCAGCGGAGCCGCTCCTCCGGTCTCCGTGGTCGGTTTAGGGGTCAGCCGGCCCAGGTCACGGGACGGGATGATGGAGGCCAAAGAGACCCAATGCCTCGGTCTCTCCAGGGAAATGAGAGCAAAGGGGGAAGTGGCCATAGCTATGTGCCCCTTTCTGCCCTGAGGAAGGAGGCCGCGCCAGGGGCAGAGCCGAGAGCAGGAGCCAGAACGCTGATCCCGGGGCCTCCCAGCAGCCCGGCGCCCAGGACTGTCTGGGCTCACGAGCCCACGCGTCCTTTTACTGCCGGGGCTGGCTGGGCCACCTGCCACCTGAAACAGACCATGTCCAAACTGACGTCGACGAGCCCACCCGCTGCCAGGCAGTGACCCCCCAACTCGATTCTGAGCTCCCACACTCCTCTGCTCTGGAGAAGAAATTCCAGGTCCAAACCCAAAGGTGAGTTTCCAACATCTCCGGGCCCCGGGTTACCCACCCCGTCCCCCTCAGGGATGCTCAACCCGTGAATCCGACATCTCCCCAGGTTCCAGAATCAGCCGAGGTCGCACCCTGTTTTCACCGAGGTAACTGAGAAAGGGCCTGCTTCTGCCTCAGTCGGGGGGGGGGGGGGTTGTAGGGACAGCTTGGGGGCAAGAGCCTCCTGATGTCCTGACACCTGAGCCCATGCTATCAGAAGCCCAGAGCCCGCCCTCCCTGCGTCCTGTGGAGGCTGGGCTTCCTGTTCTGCTTCCATGGCTCGGGCCAGGCATCCAGGAGCCACCAGGCTCTGCCCCAGAGCTGCTGAGCACAGAGCCTCGGCTTGTCCTCCGCCGAGAAAACCAGGGCACCTGACCGGGTGCCTGGAAGCCTCCCCGTGCTGCAGACCTACCAGGCTGAAAGCCGGGATGCCGTGCACATGACAGCAAAACATTTCCTTCGAGCACCGGAAAAGCCCCACGGGGACACGGCCACTCAGCAAGCTCACTGAAGTGCCCGGGGCTCACCTCAGAGGCAAGCTGTGGGGCCGGAGGACACGATCTCTCTGCTCCTCCTTCCCGTTGCTAATCACTGGTCACTGAGGGGATGTCCTGGGTAAGTGGCCCTGCCAGAGCCCTTGCTTCAGGCAGCTGTCCATCTCCCACTGGCAGATGGTGGGGTGGCCAGTGGCCTTGGCCTGTCGCTATCACAGTGAGAGCTGCTGTCAGGCAGGTGGCCCCAGGCCTCTGGCGGAGCACTGGCCTTGGAGGCCCGGCCTTCGGAAGAGCCTGCCAAGATCTCTCTGTTTTTCATTCCCTTTAAATCCGGCCAGCCCTCGCCTCAGGAAATTTGGGGACAGAATGGGAAGGCGGCCAGCCTTTGTCTCAGACCACGGCCTCTGAGCCCACCCGGGTGTCCTGGGGAGCAGAGCAGAGGGGGTGCATGGCCCGGCTAGGGCACCCACCCGTGGCCTTTTCCTGGCCCTGCCCCCCCACCCCCCACCCCCCACCCCCAGGAGCAGCTGGTGGAGCCAGCCTGAGGGTCCACTTGGATATTTATTTGCTTTAAAGAGGTTTTAATCCAGGCTGCATGTGTTCCCAGCAATTCAGGTGTTAACTTACCCAGCCCTCCGGTGTTAAACCGCATTCCTTTTTAATGAGGTTAAACAGTGAGATTCTCTGAATTTAAAATAGGTTGTCTTTTAAGGCAATCAGTTAATCCCCCTATCCAGAGCCCCCCATCCTAGCCGCCCTCACCTCTCCCCAGGTGTCTCGGTGGCCTGGAGCCCGCCCTCCATTGGGCAGGGGGTGGGGGGCGGGATATATTTTTAAACCCTACATTTTATCACATTTCCGCCCGCCCTGCCCTGCCCTGCCCTGCCCTGCAAAGCCCTTTTCTGGCTGTTTTCTACTTGGCTCTTTGCTTCCTTAAAGGACTTCCCCTGCCACCTGCTCCCCTCCCAGCTCCCGGGCCTTCTTACCTGCTGCCCCCTTTGCAAGAATACCCCCCCCTTTCCTCTGGGAATCTCTGCTTATCTGCCAGAGATCAGCCCCAGCAGGCCGGCTTCCAGAAAGAAGGCAGCTCCCCGCCCCCCCACTCTGGCTCTCAGGCACTTGTGATTAAGTGATTAATTATGCGCCTGTGGAATCCTGGCTCCCCCTTCCAGGAGGCACCGTGTCTGTGGCTTTACTGACAGTCTTGTTCTCCACGGCCATGGCACACCCAGCGGATATTTGTTCAATCAGTGAATGAGTGAAAGCATTCGAACTGAAAGAGCAAAATCAAGCCCCTGATTGAACAAATTATTTCCCAAAATCACCTGAAATCCCAGGCCCTTCCAACAAACGTGTTCACGCGCTGGCACGAACACGCGGCTTGTGTAGAACAAACACAGCAGCCTCCTCCGCACGCGGTTCCATGCCAGGTTTTACTCATGTAAAACGGGCATGTCCCAGGTGATGCTATAACCCTCCCTGCCCCAGCCCTCCCTGTTCCGAGCCCTCTGCAGTCAAGAACTCGCTTAACCTGCACACACCCCCACCCGGCAGGCTGAGTAATCCTCCCACTTCACATTGGAGGAAGTGGAGCCCAGACCTCGTGCTAATTCACCCGAATCACCTGAGTGACTCAGGTGTGAGGGCAGGTGCTCTGGCCCCACAGCCGAACCCTTCGCCACGGCCCTCGCCTGCCACTCGGGGAGAGGGTCCTCTGACATCCAGCTCCACTCTCCAAAGGGCTGTGGGCCTGTTCTCCTTTGTGCGTGCACTACTTTACACAGCCACTCTCCTGCGGAGGGACATCCATATTACTGCAAAAGAGTAACTCTGTGCATATGTCTATATGCATTTTCTAAATATGAATATTCCTTAGGATAAATTCCTAGAAGAGGAATAATCGCCTTAAAAATCCCCCTGAGGGGCGCCTGGGTGGCGCAGTCGGTTAAGCGCCCGACTTCAGCCAGGTCACGATCTCGCGGTCCGTGAGTTCGAGCCCCGCGTCAGGCTCTGGGCTGACAGCTCAGAGCCTGGAGCCTGTTTCCGATTCTGTGTCTCCCTCTCTCGCTGCCCCTCCCCCGTTCATGCTCTGTCTCTCTCTGTCCCAAAAATGAATAAACGTTGAAAAAAAAAATCCCCCTGAAAGATTGCCTTAAAAATGAAAAATGAGAGCTTCCCAGAGCTACGTGTAGGCCTTTGTACCAGGAGGCCCGTGGGCAGACAGTCTCTGCCCCAGCCCGATTCAGGGAGGTAGAGCTGACCACGCCATGTGCCACGCGCCCATCTAGCGGTCTGGCAAGACCCGGGAGCGCAGACCCAGCCTTGTAACGAACATCTCTGTCCAGAGCTCTCCACCTCGGAGGACGCCTCTCACTGGAAGGCGTAGGGCACGGTGACTGGCAATAGACTGCGTCCCAACTCTCCGACACCGGCAAGGACTGGCCCAACTGGACCAGGGGTTTGCCTTGGACCCAGCAGTGAGTTACTGTGGAAGAAAGCCATCTCTATTTGGATCACAAAATTAGTGCCAGTGAACCAACACGGCCCAAAAGGAGAAGGCTGACCCCCAACCCCTCTTCAAGCATGAGCAAACATTACGTGGTTACTCCAGCCTTAGAATTTCAGGTAAATATTAGTCTAATGTCTGAGAAAAAAGCTTTAGCTCAATATCCAAACCCACAATTCCAGTTCTAATCTAGACACTTTCGAGATGTTTTGGTTGCTCTGCTCCAATATTCACAAGGGCAGCTGGGAGAGCACAGTGTGCTTACATGGTTGTTACTTTCAAGTCTGGAGAAGGTCTACTTTAGAAGGGAAATAGGCCCATTGAAGGAGGACAGAAGATGGAAAGTCTCTTCAGAAATGGAAGCGAGAGCGTGAGCAAAGGGCATACGTAGCAGTTGCACCAGAAACCCAGATTAGGATCAGTCCCTGGAAAAGCCCTAAGAGCCTTTGCGGATGAAGGAAGCTCCGGGGTAGCGTGTTCCATCCAAAGGTTGAGTTTGCTGGGTATGTTGTGATCATAAAACACAAAGGAGGGTTAGAAGGTTGAATGGTGGCCCCAAGAAGAAGTGCTCATGTCCTAACACCAGGAACCCGTGAATGTGACCTTATTCAGACAAAGGATCTTCGCAGATAGAAATGATTAAAGATCTCAAGATGAGATCATCTTGGATTTAAGGTGGGCCCTACGTGCAACGACAAGTGTCCTTGTAAGAGACAGAAAAGGAGAAGACACAGACACGGAGGGAGGAATGCCATGTGAAGACAGAGGCAGACGTTGGAGTGATATGTCCACAAACCACGAAATGCTGAGAATCACCTGGAACCAACAGAAGAGGCAAGGAGGGATTCTCCACCAGAGCCTCTGGAGCGAGCACAGCCGTGCTGACACCTTGATTTTGGACTCCTGGCCTCCAAAATTCTAAGAGAATACATTTCCACTGCCCAAGCTTCCCAGTCTACAGCCATTTGTTAAAGTGGCCCTAGGAAACAAATACCAGAGGTGTAGCTCTGACATTCAATTTCTGGGAAAATGCTGCAAAGAAATGCCTTTATTTTATTTTATTTTATTTTATTTTTAATTTTTTTTTCCAACGTTTATTTATTTTTGGGACAGAGAGAGACAGAGCATGAACGGGGGAGGGGCAGAGAGAGAGGGAGACACAGAATCGGAAACAGGCTCCAGGCTCCGAGCCATCAGCCCAGAGCCCGACGCGGGGCTCGAACTCACGGACCGCGAGATCGTGACCTGGCTGAAGTCGGACGCTTAACCGACTGCGCCTTATTCCAATAACGATTCCCTTTGGGACTCTGGAAAACCCGATATATATGGCTTTTGTTATAGACTAAAAGATGGAGTTGTGTGACTCCGTGATTGACCTCTTTCTTCGGGAGCTGACAGAGTTACAAACAAGGAGCCATTAAATTGAAAGTCCCAGGATTTAAAGAAAAAAAGGCATGTTTGGCAAAATCCTTTTCTTATCAACTGAAGACCCTGAAGGCTCAAAGGGCAGAGTTTTGATTTGGGAAAACAATGGGACCCAGGGATCCCATGGCAGGGGGAGTTTGTCTTTGAGATGCTTCGACCCCAACTCCTAGTGTGGAGATCATCTGAAAAGGCATGGGGAATTATTCCTCTGTGCGGGGGGATATATATTTGTTTCAGGAAAAGAGGAAATGACAATGGCACGTGGAACCCATGAGTGCACCAACTGGCTTGTCGAGTAAAGATGGTGGACACCCAGCAACACGGTCCCATGATCATGAAGCCAGGGGCAGCGTGGTCCCCCTGGGTGCAGGAGCTCCTAGGGGTACCAGGCCCCACATTGGGAAAACCATTCCTGGGAGTCCAAACTTTCATCTCAGCTGGCCAGCGCATTTACAAAGACCAAGGATTTCCTTGAATGCTTCAAGGGAATGGGAAACACCACGCGAAGCAGTTTGAACATCAGCTCCCAAAGGCTGAAGCTCACCAACATCTCCTGACAAAATCCAAGTTTTGTTGATCTTGATAAAATTCAAGTTCTGAGTGATCTAAAAATAACACCATTTCCCCTATGAAAACGTGCATCTTTCAAACGATAGTCCAAATTATCCATTAAATGAAGTAATCGCAAAGAAATATACTTGAGCCCAAACCACTCGTAAGCTTGGTTTCCAAGTAAGAATCCAAAGTCAAAATAATTAAACTTGACAGGATTCCTGGGGGTTGGTACACGGTCACTCTTCCTGTGGTTGGTAGGGAGAATATTTCTGTGGCTGGTAGGGAGAATAATGGGACTTCTGGTTAAAACACCGCTGACATCACCAAAACCCAGGCAGGAATGTGCTAGTGTTCCTCCCAGCTTGTTCCCAGGCAGGCTCCTTTTCATGAGGCCCAAGTCAGTTCTCATCAAAAGGATTCCTGCTCCCACGGGACTCGGGTAATTGTGTTGCACTGACAGCACTCACTCACCATGTTATCCATTTTCAAAAAAACGATTGATTCCATTCCATCTGCATTTAAAAGTTCAACACATTCTCGCAGGTCTGTGTGTGGAGAATCTTCTCCCTAGAATTCTGAGTTCAACGCCTTCTCCAGAGGCTTTTACCTTCCTCTGCAGAATGGGAGGACTTGTTTTGTCAAATGCAGAAGACAAGCTCTTGTGGAGAAAAATCGTATTTCCTATGAAAATTCAATGTGGTTCCCAAGAGCCTCCTTTGGAAGCAAAAGGTCCCGTATGAGGTATGATCCCAGACCACGTGACGTATTTCACCAAATGGGTCAAAGTTACACATCCAAAAAAGAGCCTGTTTTAGAGGAAAAACCTCTTCACCAGCTGCTTTCAAGATGGTGTAAGGAATTATTCTATAGTGGTAGAAAACCCTTCCAACCTGGGGGAGGAATTGGAAATTGGGGAAGAGTCATCATCATTCGTAGGGGGAGGGGGTGATGAGCCAGGAGCCTGAACTGAAAGACCTGTGTTGTTGCCAAAGGCAAACCTGGTTTGCATCTGGCAGGTGTCAGCCAAAGACCCGTGTGTCACAGCTTTGTCATTAACACTGAATCCCCTCACTGATAAGGAGGGCAGCATGTGTCCCCTGGGAGCGCACTCAGCACTTGCCATCTCCAGCACGATGGAGAAGGACTGTCACAGTAAGTGGACAAATGCAGCTCCCATGTCCTGAGGGGCGTGGTGACCAGGGCTCCCTTGTCCTGAGAGGGATGTGGTGACCAGGGCACAGGCCCCTCGGGACTGAGGTCTGGCTGTGCACCACGTAAGCCCGGATGCAAGCATAGAAGCCATCTGAGGGCCAGAACATTCTAGAATGGGCACTGAACAAGAGAGATGATGAACGTGTCACGACCCTGAGACCGAGTGCAATGCTGGACACTGGTTTATCCCCCCCACCTCCCTCTTCCAAGTCTCCTCTCAAGAAAACAGGCCCCTGGAATGAGGAAGTAGCTGTTCCCCCAAGACAGATGAGGAAGTGCGTGTCTCACATGCGAGGGGTAAGCCAAGCGGTCGTGGCGGCAACCGCTGCCCTCCTAGGAAGGACACGCCCGGCTGTGGAGATGGCGGTGACAGGCCACTCCCGCTGCAGACGGCCACCTTCCCGAGGCCCTGCCAGCCGCACGCCAGAGCAAGCTCGTCCCGACTCCCGACAGCCAGCTGTAACATCCCCTCCCCAAACCTGCATTCAGCGACAGGCACACTGGTAGCTAGAAATTAGCCCTGGAAGTATTTACACCCTGGAAATTGGCAAATGCTACAGATGATGGCTTTTTACCCAAAGAGTCAACTGTTAAACGCTTACCAGCCCACCCTTCCTATAGAAGCAGGGGTGGCTGGGCCGTGTCAGCCGGATACAGGGCACCTGCAATGTGTGATGCTGCATCGATCTCCCTGCCAGGAGGACTCGGGAGCGGTCCCACTTCTCCCTTCTGCCCAGACCTGCTTCCCCTTCCTGCACCTTAAACCGTCTTAGCACCTCTGTCAGGAGCACACAACCTCCGACAAGCTTCCTCGCGGAACGTGCACCATACTCAAAGTGTACGTCCTGACTGACTGGGTCCAGAGGGTTCATTCTCATCGTCTAAGGTTCGAGTCGCAGCTTCTTTTCAGCCAATTGTCAAATGCTTATTAAGCAATTTCTATGTGACAGACACTGTGCATACCAGGCCGGTCCGTCCACATGCAAACAGGCAGCCTTAGGGACTCGGGGGGCAGGGTGCTGCACCAAACCGTGCAGTTGGCTCCTGTTAATTTTCTTTAAATTCGGGGCGCCTGGGTGGTGCAGTCGGTTAAGCGTCCGACTTCAGCCAGGTCACGATCTCGCGGTCCGTGAGTTCGAGCCCCGCGTCGGGCTCTGGGCTGATGGCTCAGAGCCTGGAGCCTGTTTCCGATTCTGTGTCTCCCTCTCTCTCTGCCCCTCCCCCGTTCATGCTCTGTCTCTCTCTGTCCCAAAAATAAATAAACGCTGAAAAAAAAAAATTTAAATTAATAGCAATCACCTGGATAAATTATATAAAAGTATAAAATATGTAACAGCATAAAATATGTTCAAAACATTAAATCTATGAGGAAATGAGATTTAATGTATTCAGCATCAGAAACAGAGATACACTCTGCTTTCACTGAAAGTAGAGTTAAGGTTACATGAAAATCAGAATTTGCGTATTTGTTAACAGAAACAGAATATCAAGCAACTGACTCTAGAAATAGAACGTTTCCGGGCACCTGGGTGGCTCAGGTGGTTAAGCGTCTGACTCTTGATTTCGGCTCAGGTCATGATCTCACAATGAGCGATCAGGCCCCACATCCGGCTCTGTGCTGACAGCATGGAGTCTGCTTGGGATCCTCTCTCTCTCCCTCTCTCTCTCTCTGCCCCTCCCCTGCTTGCTCGCTCGCTCTCTCTCTCAAAATACTCAACTTAAAAAAAAAAAAAAAAAACACTCCTAGAAAGAGTGTGTTTCAGCATTTCCTAAACGCTCACGTGGTCAGGAGCTACGGGAGGAGGCACCAGGACCATGCAAGAGTCGTACGGCAGGAACAGCCCTGCACCTTGGTCAGTGTGAGGCCATCAGAGCGCTCTCTGGGACCGGCCTCCCAGGGAGGCCATTCTCCCCACCTCACAACCAAGGTTAAGGAACCCGGCCCTCCTAGGAAGGACACGGCCCCAGACGGAGACAAACACTGTATGATGTCACTTATATGCAGAATCTTGAAAAGCTGGAAGTCATAGAAACAGGGAGCAGAATGGTTTTTATCAGGGGCTGGCGGGGGCTGGGTGGGGAATGGAAGTTGCTGGTCAGAGGGTACACACTTCCAGCTCTAAGATGAATAAACGCTGGGGACCTAATGTACAGCATGGTGATTACAGTTAAAAACATACTGTATTTTATACTTGGAAATGGCGAAGAGAGTACATCTTGTCACAAAGAAAGAAAGCGGTAATTACGTGATGTGACGCGGGTGTTAGCTAAAACTAAGATGGCCATCGTTTTTGCGATATATGTGTCTATCGATACGCTGCACACATTAAAGTCACACGGTTTTATATGTCAATTATGTCTCAATAAAACTGGGACGTGGGGCACCTGGGTGGCTCAGTCGGTTGGGCGGCTGACTTCGGCTCAGGTCACGATCTCACGGTCCGTGAGTTCGAGCCCCACGTCGGGCTCTGTGCTGACAGCTCAGAGCCTGGAGCCTGCTTCAGATTCTGTGTCTCCCTCTCTCTGACCCTCCCCCATTCATGCTCTGTCTCTCTCTGTCTCAAAAATAAATAAACGTTAGAAAAAATAAAATTTAAAAAATAAAGCTGGGACGTGAACAGGTGTCTGTGTTCAATGTCAAGCAGCAGATGCTCTGCCTTCCAGACCAAAGCAGTCAGAAATAACTGCGTTAAAAACAGCCAACATTTGTTGTTTTAAAAGATGAACCATCTTGACATTAGGATTCCTCCTTTTCCAGGGATGACCCCAAGAGTCAAGCACCCCGATATCTGAGCCCATAAGCACAAGTGCGTCGCTCGTTGTGAAGACATAGCAAAACCACGGATTTGGGGGATTTGGGGAAAGCATCTGTGTTTCCAAGTATTTCTCTTGGAAACCATCGAGCCCGTATGTCACAGAAATAAAAGTGATTTAAGGCTGTCAAGAAGTACTTTCGGGCTTTCTCTCGGAAGCCCTCGAGGGTCAGGGGAGAGACGCCAAGAGAAGGGAGACGTTTCTGCTCAGCAGTACATCAGGGGCCGGAGCAAACTGAAGCCACAGGCCACTCCAAAGCGTGGGGTGCTTCTGCAATACCAGCCTCACCCGCGACAATACCATGAAACTACAATCGGCTTTCAGAAATACTATTTTGGAAACGCTCAGTGGCTCGGAACTTCAAATCCTTAATGGGGCTCTCACTTACCAGGTTCATGCATATTCGTTCTACTTTTCTCTGAGTTTACAGACAAGAGAATCCCCACCCCCCCAAAAAGCCTCTTTGTTTTGTATATTTCATCTTAGCAATCTAACGCTAAATTAAAGTTCAAAACCCTTCACTATTCACAAGCTTCTTGTTGTGTGCGTTTAAACTTTGGGCAGCTTCCAACTTAGTAACACCTCCCGTTTTGTCTTTTACTGACAGCTGCTTGCCTAAGAATAAGGGTGAAGTCCTCCAACTCTTTAAGCCTGACTTCTATGCATTTCCATCTTACATGTCAACATGGAAAGTAATCACTTGAATAAGTAATAGTTAAAGCCAATTACACATTTGCTATTAAAATTCACTAATTCCACTTTGAAGCAGGAAGAACAAAATTAGATTTCATTTTACAAAGTGCACTCACACCTTCTTAGAGCTGCCCGAACACATTTAAACCACCCTGTGCACGAATCTTCCTTCACGTCTGCTTGAGGCTGGATTGCATGAACATTTCAGGTCGAAGGCTTCCTGAGTTGAGCGTCTGACGTGCCCTCTCCCATTA
Source organism: Leopardus geoffroyi (assembly GCF_018350155.1). Classification (NCBI taxonomy): domain Eukaryota; kingdom Metazoa; phylum Chordata; class Mammalia; order Carnivora; family Felidae; genus Leopardus; species Leopardus geoffroyi. The sequence continues at coordinate 85,826,064 of NC_059334.1, read as the reverse complement.
CAAGGAGACAGGACAGAGAGCTGGGACATGTGACACAAAACAGCCCCCATGGTGACCACGAATAAAATAATAATTGCTAAACACATCACAACTATTACCCAGGGAGATAACAGTAGTTAATATTTACTTGCCCATGTTCCCAGAATCTGGCTGAGCATTGACTACGTGATTTCACATAATCCTCCCAATACCTCTGTTGTACACATTTAGTACCCTGTTTAACAAATGAAGAAATGGAGAGTCAGAGAGGATAGGTAACTTGTCCACAGTCACACAGCAAGTAAATCAAAGCCAAGCCCCCTAACTCCAATGTCCAAAGTGGCATGTTGATTGGATTAATGGCTCTAATCAAGGGTCTCCTGTATCCTGGCCTTTACCCTCTAACTTTGTAGCCTCCTCTACTCAAACTCTGGGCCACGTGACTTGCTTTGACCACTACGATGGCAACAAACTTGACATCAGGAAGAAGGTCACCAAGGGCTTATGTGCCTCTGCTCCGTCTCTCGTCTCTCACTTCCCTACAGTCACCACGAGACTCAAGTCCACATCGGCCTGGGGGTGTGCGGGCTAGCAACCTGGAGGGCCACGAGCTACAATCAGAGGGGGGTGGGCTGTCCCAGCCAAGGCCATTCTAGTCAATCCAACCACCAGCTGATCACAGATATGTGAGTAAACCCAACCCAGACCAGCCAAACCTGGCCCAGAGCAAGCAAACCCACCCAGTTGACCAGCAGACCCAGGAGAAATAAAAAATGGTTTTCTTCAGCTACCACGTTTGGGGTGGTTTGTTAGACAGCAGTAGAGCTCCAACCCACCACCAAACTGCCCACCAGGGCACTCCGGTCCCCAAAACGTCCCGGTCCTATTCCCCAGAACCTGTGGATGTTTCTTCATATGGCAAAAGAGACTTTGCAGGCATGATTGAGTGAAACACCTTGAGATGCAGTGATCGCTCCAGACCATCCAGGTGGCCGTGAATACAATCACAAGGGTCCTTAAAAGCAGGAGGCTAAGGACATTTGACACAGAAGATGGCACATGTCACATGAAGATGCTATGCTGTGGGCTTTGAAGCGTAAGGAAGGGACATGAGCCAAGGCCCGCAGGGCGTAGTTCTAGAAGCTGGAACGTGGACTGTCCCCTAGAGTATCTGGGGAGAGTGAGGCCCAGCCAGCACCTTGTTTCAGTCCACGAAAGCTGATTCCACACTTCTGAACTCCAGGGCTACAAGACAATAAACATGTGTCGCTTTGAGGCACTAAGGCTACGATAATTTGTTATAGCGGCCGTAGGAAACTCACACATACACCAATTTTAGGAAAACGGAAATATTAACTCTGCTTTTATTGCTGCTGGACTGCATTTCATGAAACCAAATTTAAAACAGAAGCTTACAGGCACCTGGGTGGCTTAGTCAGTTGGGGTTCTGCATCTTGATTTCAGCTCAGGTCATGATTCCAGGGTCGTGGGATCGAGCCCCACATTGGGCTCTACACTGGGTGCAGAGCCTGCATGGGATTCTCTCTCTCTATCTCTCTCTCTCTTTCTCTCTGCCCCTCCCAGCTTGTTCTCTCTCTCAAAAGAAATAAATAAAATAAAATAAAATAAAATAAAATAAAACACTAAAACAGAAGTTTACATCACTCTCCAGTCTGCAAGGGACTGACCCCTAGGCCTGCATGTCAAGATGAGCACAGGGGGTGAACAGCCCATGTGCAGCTGGTGCCGTGGACCCATGGGAAGGACACTGGAGTGACACAGCCGGTCCAGGGCAGAGGCCTTAGGATGATTCGGGCACCAAAAGTTGGCCCAGTCCGTGGCACTCAGACATCCTTGACCAATTCATTTAAAAAACTGCCATCTCGGGGCGCCTGGGTGGCGCAGTCGGTTAAGCGTCCGACTTCAGCCAGGTCACGATCTCGCGGTCCGTGAGTTCGAGCCCCGCATCGGGCTCTGGGCTGATGGCTCAGAGCCTGGAGCCTGTTTCCGATTCTGTGTCTCCCTCTCTCTCTGCCCCTCCCCCATTCATGCTCTGTCTCTCTCTGTCCCAAAAATAAATAAACGTTGAAAAAAAAATTTTTAAAAAACTGCCATCTCTAAGAATGGAGGGATCTTTAAGAACTCACAGACTCTTGTAAGATAATGACATAAGTTAGTCTGGTGCTGCCTGCTAGAGCTTTCTGCAACAGTGGAAATGTTCTAACTCTCCACCGTCCAAAACAGCAGCTGCTCACACATGTGGCTTTGTTTTTCAATTTTGTTAATGTTTATTTATTTTTGAGACTGGAGAGAGACAGAGTGTGAGCAGAGGAGGGGCAGAGAGAGGGGGAGACAGAATCCGAAGCAGGCTCCAGGCTCCGAGCTGTCAGCGCAGAGCCCCACGCGGGGCTCGAACCCATGAACCTTGAGATCACGACTTGAGCTGAACTCGGACACCTAACCCACTGAGCCACCCAGGCGCCCCAACATGTGGCTTTTAATTGCATGACAGGTGGCTAGTGTGACTGAGGAGCTGGATTTTTATATTTTATTCAATTTTATTAATTTAAGTTTGGATGGTGTGATGGTTAGTTTCATGTGTCCACCTGACCAGGCTCAGGGAAGCCCAGATTGCTGGCTGTGTCTCTGAGGGTGTTTCTAGATGAGATCAGCATTTGGGTCAGTACCCATCGGTGTGGGCTGCATCTTGCAATCTGGTGAGGGCCCCAATGGAACAGAAAAGCAGAGGAAAAATGAACTGCGGTCTCTGCTTGAGCCAGACGTCCACCCCCGCCTGCCCTCAGATGTGGGAGCTCCCGGTTCTCAGGCCTTCCGACTCAGACGGAACCCCACCCCCACCTTTCCCCGGTCTCCACCCCGCGGACGGCAGGCCCTGAGACTTCTCAGCCGGTCCCACTGGAAGCCTCTTCTTTGCTTCTGTCCCCACAGAGATACAGAGGTACGTATGTCCTTCTGGTTCTGTGTCCCTGGGGAACCCTCACGGATGTAAGCGGCCCCGGCCTCGCAGCCACCACCAGGGCGGGTCACCCAGGAGGAGCGCGGCTCCCAGAACCGGGGGCTTCTGTGTGGCGCGGTCCCTGGGAGCCGCCGAGGTCGGGCTGACGAGCAGCTTACTCGTCATGCCCCTTCCTGCATGTGCAGCCACCTTTCGGGGCCTCGGTTTCCCTATCCACCTACTGCCAGATCATTGTGACGACGGCAGGTAGTCGGCATAAAATTCCAAGCACAGCCCTCCAAAAGCAAATACAACAAAACACGAACATTACCATGGTGTGGCCAACTCCTCCTCCCAGGACTCAAAGATCACCGACTGACTCAGCCCCGGCAACAACGACAGACTACCCCCAACCGGGGGCTCAGACACGACGGACATCTATCCCTCACACTGCTGGAGGCTGGAGTCCCGGATTCGGGAGCCGGCGCGGTCGGGCTCTGACGAGCCACTTCCGCGTTGCCCATGACCGTCTCCTTGCCGGAGACCGTCCTTCTGTCTCCCGGCAGAGAGAAGCGGAGGGGGCTCCCTGTCACCAGGGCACTAACCTCCCCCTCCCGCCCCCGGGGGCTCCACCCTCACGACCTAACCACCCAACAGCACTGCCTTGGGGGTTGGGATCTGCACACGGGACCGCGGGGGACACCAACAGTCCACAGCGCCACCAGACTTGCAGAGCCCCCGGTGACACAGCCCGCGTCCATCAGCACCGCACCGGGCTGCAACGGGCCGGACGCTCAGAAACCTCTCTGGAGAACTGGGCCAGCCAGCCGTGCTGTGCATCGCCTCTGCCCTGACTCCCTCCTCTGTGCTGGGAGGGAACAGAACGGTCACACAGCAGACGGGTCATGGGGACCCCACTGCTCAGGACAAAGCGACAGCACTCAGGCGTTCCTGGGGCACAGGCCTGGCACGTGTCTGGCACCAACCAGGGGCTCCGGGTGGCACTGAGCTGCCTCTGGAGTCCCCGATGGAGCCCCCCCCCCCGCCAGGGCCTGCCTGGTGCCCCCCACTTCTTCCCTCCCCCCAAAGCCTGTGGCTGAGAGGTCATCTTGACACAGTCTCTCCAGGTCTCTGCCCTGGAGGCGGCCCGTGGCCCCTCCCTGCCACACCTCCCTGAGCTGGACTCGAGGGTCTGCTCAGTCCCGGCGGCTCCTATAGGGACATGTGGGTAGCGAGGTGAGATGACCCCGGGCTGCCCCGCCCCTACAGGACCTGTAACTACGAGCGTTTTCCTCCACGTGGACGTTCTATGTCAGAGGCCGCGAAGCTCTTTCCAAACCGCTTCCCTTTAACCTTCCCCAGCACGTGGGAGGAAGACGGCGATGATGCATCCTTAGTCTCCTCTCCTGCTCTGGAAAACCAGAGACGCGTCCGTGCTGAGGTCGCCCAAGCTTGCAGAGCGAAGTCAAGTTCTCTGTTAACGGTGCAATCCCAATTTAAAACCAAGGATGACAATGGCAGCAAATAACGCCTGGGGGTTGGCCATGTGCCAGGCCCAGTGCCGCACGGCACCCGGTTTACCTCTGACAGCAGCGCGTGGGGCAAACAGCACCGTGACCTCCATCTGACGGGTGGACTGAGGCTCAGAGAGGCAGTAAGATCGGCCCGAGGCCTCGGGGTTGCTGAGGGCTGGAGCCGGGATCCAAACCCTGAACCCTGAACCTCCCCCAGCCTGTGCCTGCCTTCAGGCAGAAGGCCACCGCCCTAGGTGAGTATGGCAACCCGGAAGCTGGTGGCAGTGGGAACACAGCTGTGTGGGGACCAAGTCCACAGCACGGGGACGTTGGGCGCTGTCCCGAGGTTTGGCCCTAATTGGATTCCATCCTCAAACTCTGTCTTCAGTAACAAATTTCTCTGGCTTTTTAAAAGATTTTTGCTTATGGATCACATGCACAAAACCTCAATGTGACCAGCCCAGTGCAGATGACAAAGAAGGTAAGAAATCCAAGCCCCTCGGCCAAGTGGCAGCCGGGTTAGAGGGGGTGGGTGGGCAACGGTGGGGGGAACCAGGTGCTGGGAGGTTCTGGCTGAGGGACCAAAGCTAGCCGGTCCAGCCACCGAGGGGAGAAGCCCAAGGCAAAGTGGTCTTGGGGGCTGGAGAGGAGGGAGATCCCCAGATGACAGCAGCCCTGCTTTCACTCTGAGTTTGGGGACCAGGGGGACATCAAAATTGGGGGGCTGGTCATGAAGCGGAGTTCTGCCCCGGAGCCCAGGGTGGGCAGAGGCCCCGGAGGGGCACTGGGGACAAAGCGCAGCCCACAGAGAAGAGGACAGGGTGGTAAGGGTACAGAGGAGGCACGCACAGGCTAGGAGGCACTCGTGAGGCCCTGGGAGGGAATAAGAGGGTCGGGATCTCCCCAAGGATGCCTGCTATCCCCAGATGGTCATGCAGCCCCACTTGGCCCCTTCCCTGCACACTGGGAGCTGCCCCCTCCCCTCACAGGGAAGCACAGACAGCTAGAAACGGTCTCCTGGGGCAGGATGGCATCAGTCTCCCCACACCCCGCCTGGGGGTCCACCAGGACCCTCAGTCTCTGAGGGCGGGCACTGCAGGTGTCAGCACAGAGCACACGTCTTCGCCCTCCCCCAGCCGCCGTCCGCCACCCATTCCTCGAACTCTGCACAGTCCTCCTTTCCCTCTTTGGTCAGTTCCAAGTCACCCCTAACCTGTGACCCAACACTGGTCCCCCGTACTGTCATTCACCTTAGTTGAGCCTGATCGCCCGGTGTCCCCACGGCCACAAAGGTAGCTGCCACCGCCCCGGCATCCCTGTGTCCGGCTTCCAGGCGAGGGCCGGGCATTTAACAGGATGACAGTGACACACACACACCAGGGGCAAATGGAGAGCCACAAATCTGTGGATTATTATCCTGGTAAGAAAAGGAAGGGGTGAGGAATGGATAATAAAGCGTTCCCCAAACAGTAACCATGACAACCAACAGCACGAGAGGGATTTTGTGCCTTCTCCAAGTTTTACGAGGCACACAGCATGGCTCTTTTATGGACTCTGGCATTAATTATGCTCATCACAGGACAGAGCACACCGAAACCACAAAGGTTATTCACCCACGGGGCCTGGCTAAATTCATGTACATTACCCATAAAAGTTTAAGGAAGTAATTAGGAAGAGTCCCACGTGGGTTGCTTTATTATTTAAAAATTGATAAGCTAAGGCATTAAGGTCAAAACAGGAGTTTAAACAACAGAAAGGAACAGGAAGAGGAGGGGTGTTGGTGAACTGTAGGCAGAACACGATATCAACTTGAAGCAATGATGAATTTCCTATCAGATAACGACACACACTTGGAAACACACTTGAAAAGGGGGCAAATATTGTGACTGGAGACTTGAAACGATAGCAGATAGAGATGCAAAATCTGATTGATCTCTCCAGGCCGCACTCACTCGGAAATAAGGCGGATGCCGCCCAAGGGCCCCCTGCGTCCCACTAAGTCTTCCCTGGGCTCCGATCTAATCAGCCCTTGGAAGCTGGAGCATCAGCTCTTATCCCGAGAACCAAACGTTCAAGGTTCCCTGAAGAAAGGAGGCGTACACGGTTTCAGTCCCTGAACTCTCGAGGACAAAGTCGCACTAATGTCATGCTACGTTCTTTGCTTGGGGGGATTAAAATGGTGCCACGAACCGAGCCCAAGGGACTGTCCTTCAGTGAGCTCGTCTCGTGCTGCACAAAGAAGGAGTCACTTCTCAGGGACACAGGGCTTCTGCTTAGACACAGCAGATCAAACACTTGCTGTTTTCTTCTGTTCCTGCCCCAAGCCCATGAAAATTACAGGAAAAGACCGGGGCACCTGGGGGACTCGGTCGGTTAAGCATCCGACTCTAGATCTGAGCTCAGGTCACGATCTCGGTTTGCGAGTTTGTGCCCCGAGTCGGGTTCCGTGCTGATGGTGCAGAGCCTGCTTGGGATTCTGTCTCCTCTCTCTGCCCCTCTCCCACTCTATCTTTCTCTCAAAGTAAATAAATAAACTTAAAAAAATAAAAGTAAAGGAATAGCCTCGCAAGGACAAAGACGAGGCAGAAACCACTGCAGACCAGTGAGGCCAGCAGCACTGAGGGGCTGGAAGGCAGGTTGGCAAGAGACAACCGACTGTGCAGACTGGAGGAAGCTGAAGTTGGGGAGCTGAGGGAGGCGTCCTGAAAGGCATCCTGATAGGCAGCTCAGGATTCAAACAATGCCCCACCCCCACCCCAGGAGAGAACAAGAGACGCCTTTTGGGGAGGAAGAACCACGCAGGGTTTGGGCAGCAGGATCTGTAGCCCAGCTGAAAATGGGGGTGAAATAAGGCACGGAAAAGAAGGGCACTAAGGAAAAGTTAACGTTCAGCATGAGGCTGCCAGCACCCCCACTCTGGGCCCACAGAACACGTATAGTCAGCTTACACCCCACGTTACAGACTGAACTGTGTCCCACCAAAATTCATATGCTCAAGCCCCGATCTTCAATGGGACTGTCTGTGGAGACAAGCCTTTAAAGACGTAATTCTGGTTAAGTGAGCTCATGAGACTGGGGCTCTGATATTACAGGACTCGTGTCCCAGTGAGAGGAGGAAGAGACACCAGGAATGTGGGCACACCGGGAAAAGGCCACGTGAGGACACAGCGAGAAGGTGGCTGTCTACAAGCTGAGGAGAGAGGCCCTGGGAGAAACCAACCTGACACCTTGACCTGCAGTCTCTAGGACTGCAAGGAAGCAAAGGTCTGCCGTTAGCCACGCCCCTGTGATGCTCTGTTACGGCAGCTCCAGCATACGCACACCCTGCAAGCAGGAGGTCGAGGGTTCCTCTCCAGGAAACCACCTGCTCAGGAGGAAGACCTACAGACTCTGGCAACTGCCGATTCGCAACAGAATGAGCGAGTCCCAGCTTTCATCCGCACGGAACCACCCAAGCTTCAGCTGGCTTCTTGGGGCCTCTCTCTTAATGCCAGTGGGCAGTCATGAACCACCAGGCCAGTGAGGAAAGGTTCTGGGCACGAAACCAGCCCAACAAAGGAAAAGTTAACTCAGAGGCAACAGGCACAATGCAGGGATCCAAACAGACATACTGTGGGGGAACCTACAATCACTACACTCAGAGGGAGAAGGAGATGGTTCATCCACAAAACAAGAGCAGGCATATATAAAACAAGAACACTTGGATAATAGGAGAGCGTTCTTAGAAATTATAAACATAAGAGCAGAATTAAGGGAAAATCCCCAAAGTTTTGAAAGACAAAATTAAAGACACATTCCCAAAAGGTGAACATGAAAGAGAGAGAGAGAGAGAAAGAGATTAAAAACAGGAAATAAAAAACAAGAAATTAAGTGATTCATCCAGGAGGCCCAACATCTGAACAACAGAAGTTAAAGAAAGAGAGAACAGAAAAAAAGCAAAGAAGAAATTATCAAATCATATAAGTCAATGAAGAGTCAAAAATGACCCAAAATTGGGGTGCCTGGGTGGCTCAGCCGGTTGAGTGTCTGACTTTGGCTCAGGTCATGATCTCACAGTTCATCAGGCTCTGTGCTCATGGCTCAGAGCCTGGAACCTGCTTCGGATTCTGTGTCTCCCTCTCTCTCTGCCCCTCCCCCTTTCACGCTCTGTCTCTCTCTGCCTTTCAAAAATGAATGCTAAAAAAAAAAAAATTAAAAAAAAAATGACCCAAAATGGAAGAATCAAAAGTAGCAATATATGCCACTCTTTAGCTACACAGGCTTAAATTTCAGAAGAAACAGCTAATAGGTGACAGCGGCTTTCTCTAGGGACAAGAACTGAAAGAGAGATGGGGTAGTGCTGTTGACTGTCACACTGCACACATTTACTACTTTAGCTAAAATATCAAAAATAATTGAAAAAATGAAACATTCCAGATAAATCTAAAGTTCCCTTTTCCTAAGAAAAGTCTTTTTTCTTTGGTTTTGTGCATATATATGAGAACCAACAGAAAGAACATATTATTTTTATTTAGCTTGTACACAATTGGTGTATCATTTTTTAGTTTTTTTATTAATTTATTTTTGAGAGGGAGAGAGAGCACGCACATGCACATAAGCAGGGGACAAGCAGGGAGAAAGAGGGAGACACAGAATCTAAAGCAGACTCCAGGCTCCGAGCTCTCAGCACAGAGCCTGACATGGGGCTCAAACTCACAAGCAGCGAGATCATGACCTGAGCTGAAGTGGGACTCTTAACCGACTGAGCCACCTAGGCGCCCTGGATGTATCATTTTTTTTAATTTCCAATGGAGCTACACTATCCTGGAACCTTCTTGCTCATGGACCCCAGAGGCAAAGCCTCCCCAGACTCTTGGGTTCTTCAGGGGCTTCATGTGACATGGGAAATGAGAGCCGCCCAGCCCACTGATGCCCGGGGCGGGGAAGGGGGGGAGGCGGCAGGGGGGTACTAACCCACACCACCCTGCCTCTGGGAGGGAAGAGAGTGTGTGCAGAGGAAGAGCTTTGAGAGCTCCTGCCAGGCATGGCTTTCAGAGCTGGAGAAACCCAAGTCCACACTGACCGAATCCATTTCTTCCGTGTGCTCCCTGCTCTGACAACAAAGCTTTCCACCAGAGCCAGCTCCCTGCCCACCTGTCTTCATAAATGTAGCTTTTATTTTTATAGTCTTTGGGGCATATGGCATTTCATATTATTCTGTTTGTTTGAAGAACGGCCCAGTTGGTTATAAAGACAAACAAATAATATTGAGAAGACACTGCAAAAGGGAAACAGCAAAAAGAATCCTTGACTCAGGATCTTGAGGATTAAATACTGAGAGTCTATTACTAAGACACACATCCATGCACACATCCCCAAAGCACAGGGGGCCCTCATCCAGGGGCTGTACTAAGAGAGCAACCCCCTCCCCCCTGCCACGGATACAGGGCTGGGAGCTCTGCTGGAGTCACGCCCAGATGCCGAAGGTCAGCAGGGGACTGATGCTGCCCACCAGGCCACACCCCGTCGGAAAACCTGTTCCCTGTTAGGGACTCAACACTCAAAATGGACTCAAACGGGTTACACTTGAAGCACATTAAAAGCAATCAAAAACATAAGGTGAGGAAAAAGTCAATGCAGGGCCAATGTCCGTGGCTCTAATATTACGTCCGTTGGCATAAAGTCCTGGCAGCCTCTGAGGACCTGAGAAATTGGGAATATGTGACTTACCACCCGGAAACCAAAACTGGTCTAATTCCTCATTTGCATGTATTTGCAATGTCAGCTGGAGCCGGGTTGCAAAACCACAGTGAGGCTAGAGATCCCAGTTCAAGGCATTAAAATTCCTTACTTCAAGGGGCACATGGTGACTCAGTCAGTTGAGCAACCAACTTCAGTTCAGGTCAGTTCCTGAGTTTGAGCCCCTGCATCAGGCTCTCTGCTGTCAGCATGGAGCCTGCTTCGGGTCCTCTGTCCCCCTCTCTTTGCCTCTCCCCTGCTCATGCTCTCTGCCTCTTAAAAATAAATAAACATTAAAAAAATAAGATAAAAATTCCTTATTTCAAGGAATTTTGCATATATTTTTCCTAGTTAACCTACCTTTAAGCTAAATATTTTATTTATAGAGTGTAGCAGATTGAAAACTGTCCCCCCAAAGTTGATATCCACCCAGAATGACAGACTATGACATTATCTGGCAACAAGGTCTTTGCAGATGTAGTTAGTTAAGGTAAGTTCATACTGGATTACAAGGGGACACACACACACACACACACACACACACACACACAGGGAAGATGGCCACATGACAACAGAGGCAGGGAAGTGGTGATGTGGCCACAAGTCAAGAATCATCAGGAGCCACCAGAAGCTGGGAGAGTCGGGAAGGATCCTCCCCCGGAGCTTCTGGAGGGAGTTCAGCCCTGCTGATACCTTGACCTTGGATTTCTGGGCTCCAGAACGTGAGAGGATGAACCGGGTGTTTTGAGCCCCCGTGTGTGGTGCTGGCTTGCAGCAGCCCCGGGAGGAGAGACATACACAGACTTCATGTACACGTAAGAGGGAAGAACCAGCCTGCCGTCAACTTGCCACATGATCTACATTAAGCAAGCAAACCGCTGACTGCTTTCCAAAAGTGGACGCCTCAAAAGCCAATCCTCCTTAGGAACAGACGGCCGGCACATCCCTCAAGTGCGCATGGGACAGCTCGGGTGTGAAGGCGAGCCTGAGTGGCCTTCGTCCTCCGGAGGATGGAAACCGGCCGGCCGGCCGACACCGGCCCCCCCCGTCCGTCCTGCACGGCAGAAGGGCACGACCGAAGCTGTCATTCAAGTATTCCCCACGCTGCTGAGAACACTTACAAGAAAAACATTTTACCAAATATTCTACTCTTTGGGAAGACGTCCACTTGATAATGGGAAGCTACAGGTTTGCGCCTGTCAAAATTATTTCCTTTGGGCTTCATTATAAATGCCTCTGCCTCATTTGAAGACTCGGGGAACTTGGTACAAAATGACCCTACTTCCCCTCTCAAATCTATGTGGCCACATCAAAGTTAAAATTACTTTTCCCAAGATCTTACTGCGTTTTCGGCTTTCCTCCGCTTTATTAATAATGCATCAGGCGGGTCCACGACCTCCCTTCCAGTTTCATTTCCCAACTTGAATAATTTGGAAATAACAGGTAGGCCTTTTGGCGGGACAGTCCACAAGTGACGCATAAGCAGAGGCTTAAAGGAAATCGACACACACATCTTGCGTCGCTCCCACAGGGCTGGGTTAGAACCCAGCGGCTGTTCGTGTGCAAGCACCATATGTATACACGCGCGCACACGTACATACACGCACGGGGACAGAGAAGAGGCTTCCAAGCGCTTTGCTGCACAGCCCTCGCCTCAAATAAAAGTGCACTCCTCCTGAGCTGGTTTTCACAGTCGACAGAGCAGGGTAAAACCCCAGGCGTAGGGGTCCGGTCTGGTTGTGCTGCTCGCTGACCGCATGACCTTGAGAAAGCGCTCTGACCCCTCTGGACCCCCGCGGCTCACCTGTAAATACAAGCTGCACCACCCCCCTCCAAGGGCTGCCGGACAAGTCACCTGGACTGGGACGTGGTGCCACCACCACGTAGGGTCTCGGCTAGCGCTAGACTACCTCCTTTTCCCGACACACCCTCAACCAAATTTTTCCTTCTTTCTGGAAAACAGCCACAGACAATTATCCTTCAAGGGAACACGGAGTAACACTTACTGAATACTTATTACGTGCTAGTCAGCAGCCGTGGGATTTACCTGTTATTTCATTTGAAATGTCACATAACACACACAAAACAACAGTAGTTGGAAGTAATTTGAATTTCCAGAGACAAACTGTTTGGGTTTTTTTTCGAAACTCACTTTTCAAAACATCATGAAAAGCATCAAGTAATTACTGAAGTCCTACAATGAGGCTACGGTGACAGCCAGAACTGGGAAACGGGCCTGGGGAAGGGAGGGGGCTGTACCAGTGGGGGCTCTGCTCTCCTTACTGGAGCACACGCATGAGTGAAAGCTGGCGCCCACACGTCAGGGCGTCCTCTGTGCCGAGCACTTTGGCAACACCATTCAATTTTTTTTTTTTAATTTTTTTAACGTTCATTTTTGAGAGACAGAGGGACAGAGAATAAGTGCACAAGAGGGGGAGCAGAGAGAGAGAGGGAGACAGAGGATCCGAAGCAGGCGCCGCGCTGACAGCAGAGAGCCAGATTCAGGGCTCGAACTCATGAACCTCGAGATCATGACCTGAGCTGAAGTCGGACGCTTAGCCGACCGAGCCACGCAGGTGCCCCAACGTCCTTCAATATTTTAAGTGCATCTGCCCTTTGACTCGCAAGTTCAATTCTAGGACTGAATGGCCCGGAAATACTAGCATACGGGCACCATGGTGTGCGTCCCATCGTGTTGACTGTGAGATGGTTTGAGACAGCAAACACCTGGAAACCACCCCCGAGAGACTCATTAAACAAATTACGGGCCCTCCATTCACTGGGATTCCAGGCAGCCTGTTCATCGGTGGGGTGGAGCTCTAGGTGCTCATGTGCAACAATTTCCGGTGAGCTCTGTGCACGTGTACATGCACGTGCGTTTATATGCTGGCACTTATCTGCAGTGGTACCCACAGAAGCCGGGCTGTGGCTGCCTGTGGGGAGGACGCTCAGGGCCTATGATCAGACGGAGGGAAGTGCACTCTATACCCCTAAATTGACGGCTGTGGAGTTGTTTACCGATCTGGCGAAAATATAGATATATAAATAAGCCATTAATTTGTTTAACGAACATCACTGAGCGCTCATGATGCACGTAAATGTGAACTACGGTCAGGAGCTGAGGTCCGGGACCTGGCATGAGGTCTGGTGGCATGCCGCCACTTGTCTGCAGACAGGGCCTGGGAAATTGCTATTTTAAAGTTGCTGGCTGGCTTGCACTCACTTCTCATGGGGACTGCGACGCTGGGATGCAGGGAGTGGTCGGGAGACTCACCACCTTCCCAGCAAAGGTCATGGTTCAGGCCCCCCATCAAATTCTAGTGCTTGGAACAGTGCGTGTGCTAAAGACCCCAGGGCTTGAAGCTGCCCACCTCCTTATCAGGGGACACAGTGGTGGCCAGTCTTTCAGAACCAGATCCCTGTGTTCCAAATGTGACATTATTCCAGTTTCCAAGGCTCCAGGAATCTTAGTGCTGTGTGGCTAGTGAGAGCAAAGCACTCACCGACACAGCCCCCTCCCAGCCAGCCCCATGTGCTGGAGGCAGGACCAGCAGAGAGGTACAGATCCAGTCTGGAAAATGAATAAAGACAAAATCCAGACAATTCCGTTCTTCTCCCACTAGCAAGGGGAAAAGTGCGTCTGGCTTTCTCTGAAGTAATACATATTTAGAGAAAAAAGTTTAAATCTGCCATTCGTGGGATGCTATAATTTGCAACATGTGTAAAGATGTGCACCGTTTGCTACAATTATCTCATGACAAATCTATAGTTTTGCTGCTTCAAGCTCTCAAGAGTTTGATTTTTCTCCCATGCTGAAGAGTGGATAAGTTCATCTTGATCTGGTATGCTCTCTACCTGTGGGTCATACCAGTCCTGCAGGATCCATCCATATCCCACTCCCCCCAACAAAGCCCGTAGGACCCCCACCAACCAGCCAGGCCCCTCCCTTTCCTTCCCTCCCTCCCTCATAGAAACTCTGACCCTGACTTCTATTGAACTGAACATGCAGAGACTGTCTCCAGAGGCTCCTCAACTCAGGGGTTGAGGGGCTAACCCCCATTTGCCCTACTGGAGTCCTGAGCCAATCTGGAGTCAAAGGAGTAAGGAGGGGGAAATGTCTACCTTATCCCTCTTGGAGAACATGGCTCGGGTGTCTGCACCAGCCAGCTTCCTGATCCCACACACCACAAGTAGGCGCCTCCCACCCAGGCCAGGCTGCCTGGTCAACCACTGTCTCCACTGAGGGCAGGCCTCAAGCTATTACTTTTATTACTGTTATTATTAACATCACTATCACCCTCCATCAATAACCAGCCTTCAGCTGACCAATCTCATCAGAAATTGCACTTGGCACAAATTGGGAGGCTCTTGGCAAGAAAACATCCCTCCCAGGGGGAGAGGAAACATTTAGACTTGGGGGGGAAAAAAGATTTAAAATTGAAACCTAAAGGGTGGAGCCAGTTTCCATCCTAAACTCCTGCTGCCCCCAGGTGGGGAAACTGTTGCTGGAAACAGTCTGCTCCACTGTCTGAGGACAAACACAGGAGAACGAGGGGGGGTGGGGGGGGGGGGGTAGTGCGTGCTAGGAGGAGAGCCGAGGGCGTAGGTTCACGGTTAGGATGAGCTCATCCTCCTCAAAAGACAACCATTCTTGCCTTGGGGATCTCAGGAGAACCCCTTTTAATATCCTTTTCAACCCCAACTATTTTTCTAAATTGGTACAGAGAAAATGAGAAGTTGGAAAGGCGGTCCCTTTGGGCTGCACTGTGTTGTGCTGCAGCACCAGCGTGTGACAATGCTAGAAAAACTGGGACCTCCATCTGGGGGGGAGGGTGTCCCAGATCACGGAACACAGCCCCAGCCACTGACAGGCAGGTCCTCTTTCAAAAGGCGGCATGAGAGGGGCGCCTGGGTGGCGCAGTCGGTTAAGCGTCCGACTTCAGCCAGGTCACGATCTCGCGGTCCGTGAGTTCGAGCCCCGCGTCGGGCTCTGGGCTGATGGCTCAGAGCCTGGAGCCTGTTTCCGATTCTGTGTCTCCCTCTCTCTCTGCCCCTCCCCCGGTCATGCTCTGTCTCTCTCTGTCCCAAAAATAAATAAACGTTGAAAAAAAAAAAAAAAAAAAAAAAAAAAAAGGCGGCATGAGACCCTTTCAAAGATAGCTGCATCTCCCTGTGGAGCCAAAACCATGCATCCTCCCCACCCCTGAAGCAGTCAGCATTTGGACAGCTCCTAAAGGTTCAGGCTGATTTAAAAGCAAACTTGTTTATCACCGCAAATCCCTGGACAATTTGCAAGGCAAGTTAAGATGTGGCACGTGCTTGTTATATTCAAGATGAGACAAAGCACAAAATTCAGGCTGCAAAGGAAACTTGGTGTTTGCTGAGAGCAGAAGAAGTGACAGTTTATTAAAAAATATGGGCTATACTGGGGAAAAAGTAATATTGGATTTTATGATTATTTCATACTGGGAATTGTTACATAGTTCCATGCCTGTTTATTGTATAACTACAGATTGCAATAATACATTTTGTAGCTCGTAAAGTTCTGAACAAGCAATTTTTACATAGCTACATTTAGTAGGTTGGTTTCAAAAAAAAAAAGAGGGAAGAAAAAGCTCATGTTAAGAAGAGAAAATAAGCTTTTGGGAAAATTAAAACTGTAATATTTTCCCCCATAATTTCCTTAGAGTCTGACAGAACCTGTTTTAACAGTTTTTCTCTGATGTTCACCCGTATCAAACAGTTTTATAATCAGATCACTTGGTCATTTGCTAAAGTTAGTCCTTCATGGAGCTTCTGTAAAACCAACAGACACATGGTCAGTCCCGGGAGCTCTCTCAGGATTATAGAACTGTGGACAAACTTCTATTTATTCACAGAAGTTCTGTGTATATATATACATATATATATATATATATATATATACACATACATATATTTAATATATAATATATATTAAGTATTATGTATATAAATATTATATATGCATATATATTTTATATATAATATATATTAAATATTATTTATATAAAATATATATATATAAAACTTTTTTAATGTTTGTTTATTTTTGAGAGAGAGGGACAGAGTGTGGGGGCAGAGAAAGAGACACAGAATCCAAAGCAGACTCTAGGCTCTGAGCTGTCAGCACAGAACCCCGCATATTCAGGGCTCAAACTCAAGAACCATGAGATCATGACCTGGGCCAAAGTCGGCTGCTTAAACAACTGAGCCACCCAGACGCCCCTAATCACAAAAGTTCTGAAGCATCTCCAATGGTTGGGCCTCATGGTGGACGCTGGGTGCATGATTCGGAGTAAAAAACACACATGACTGCTGTCCTTGCAGGACTTACAGAGAAGAAACAAACATCATCTGAATGAGTTACACACCATCACTCAAATGCGCAGCAAAGATCACTTCCACAAAGACAAATATAGGTGAGCCACTGGGACCCCAAAGAGCCTGTCAGTCAGTGACCAGCCAATTCCAAATTCTGATCAGAATCCCTCCTTGGCAGAGTGGAATATGAGTCTCCAAATATAAAACAGTATTTCCACGGACAGCAACATTTTAGTACAAAATGGTTTAGTGCCCAAAGTATCTAATTCTCTCATTGCAAACACCTAAGCCTCTTTAGGACAGTGCCAATAAAAGAGATAAGAACCATATTAAATCTTCCGACAGAGCCATGAGGCTCTTATCTTGGAGCACCCCGTAAGCCTGCAAACCTTCTGCCTTCGATGTACTGCTATTTCCAGGAAGCCCTTTCATCAGAGGTTAAAATAAATTACTGCCTTGGTTTCAGGAGAGAGCATGACACAAACGAGATAATATCGGGTAATGCTTTGCCCTGAGTTTTAATAAGAAAGTCAGCTCTGTGTGTTGGAAGGCCCCTGTCGAACTGAGACCCATGAACTGAGACAGAAAGATGCCACATACATTGCCTTCTAGCACATCCCAGCCGTCAAGGTCCCCCTGCTACACAGTGACATTTCCTTCAGGAAGAACGCTCCATTACCCAGGTAGCTCCTGGGTGAGGACCAGAAGGGACGACGGGAGGGGAGGGGTGTCCCCCAGAACAAGCTCCAATAACAAACACTTTGTTTCAGGGCAAGGTCTGAGCGTGACAAACTGTTTTACCGACACCGCTGCCCCCTTAGCGCTGGGTACGCACAAAGCTCCAAAGCCACTCTGGAGGGCGGTCAACAAATTTAATTTGGTCTCAGAGACATAAGAACTCTCGAGGCACCCCCAGCCCCAGGGGAGGAGGGGAGCTGAGAGGGCGCAAGGCAGCCACTCACACAGGGAACGTGTCTTGGAGAATGCAGTCCTAGAGGAACCAGCCGGGGGATGGGGGCGAGAGGAGGAGCACGGGAAAGCAAGACTGAGCCCTAAGAAAACTGGAGGGAGACACCAGCCTGTGTCCTGTACCCATCACGTTCCCGGTAGGACTTCAGGGCCACATGATCAGGAGGCTCTACTTCTGATTGTTGGCCACACTCTCCCTCCAACCAAATGCTGCTTCAAAACAGATGCAAAAGACAGGGTCACCAGGAGATTGGAGACAAGGCACTCTCCAGACCAGGAGGAAAGGCGGTCAGACTCCAATCACAGCAGGGATGGAAAGAGACCACACACCTCAGGATAGGAGTCAGCCTTGCGGAGAAAGTCAGAGGCTGATAGTCCATCCACTACTGTCTGGAAGTGTGAAGGCTGCTGGGGGCCAGGGCACCCCTCCACGTTGGGCTTCCCATCTTGTTTGCAACAAACTAATAGGTGCATATTTACATGTACTTTTAAACACAAAAGTAAAGGAATGATAAAGCAAATAAATTATTTTACTAACTACATTATAAATTATAAATACATTATAAATTTCCAATTCTAAACAATGTTACTACTAACAAAAAATATTAGCTCTAGGGTAGATGTAGGGGAGGTAGCTCTCTAGAGGAGGGGACAGGAGGCAAGGTGGCTTTTCTCAATATACCTGATTCTGTATTTCACTTGGGAACTATATACATATTTTCTATTAAAATACAAATAAAAGGATGGAAGTTAAAAATGGCAGACACCAAAACTCAAAAAGCAAACCAAAGCAAATTAAGCTTCCCAGTAAATCAAGTCAGTGACATGCCCACACAGGAAAAATCACTTTGAATGAATTATTTTGACCGTTCAGTCTTTAGTTTGACATGCAGCCTATGGACAAAAAGGAATCTTACACCGCATTCTAATCGTATTTTAGTGGGGCGCCTAGGTGGCTCAGTCAGTTAAGCATCTGACTTCAGCTCACGTCATGATCTCGCAGTTCGTGAGTTCGAGCCGGGGGTCAGGCTCTGTGCTGGAGTTCAGAGCCTGGAGCCTGCATCCGATTCTGTGTCTCCCTCTCTCTCTGCCCCTCCCCTGCTCGTGCTCTCTGTCTCCTTCAAAAATAAATAAACAGTCAAAAAGATAAAATAACCGTATTTTAGTGATAATGTCCTCATTCACAGTGGATTACTCCTCTCCCTGCAGCTGGGTTCTACCTTCCTGCCTCCCTGACTTCAGTCTTGGCCACGTGATTTGCAGGGTGAGCCCTGAACTCAGCACTGGTGGAAAGGCTGTTGTGCACAAAGGCTGGGTCTCTCTATCCCGATGATCAGCCATGGCTACAGAAGGAGACACTGCCTCAGCCTGGGTCTCTGAGTGACGACAGAACCACAGCCAACCATGACAGGCACACGGTAGACTGTTGTAGCAAACCATTGGGATGTGGGGGTGTTTCCACAGCGTGACCTGCTCATCTCTACTAATATCGGCTAGGTAATAAGTAGTATAACTATTACACGCAATAAGGAACACATTAATTGTGTCAGGAACCAAGATTTTCAGTGCAGAAGAGACACAAATATACAATTCACTTTGAGTAATTGAGTTAAGGACCTTGTACTGTATCATTGGAATTGTAAATACTAGTATGAACCCATAGCTTTCTCCTTACCTAAAAAGTATGTATTTTCTAACTCTGCTCATTGAAAACGCCTAAAATCGATGATTCAGTAGCAATGAGCACCATGGTGCTCAGATTATGACTCTAAATACCATTTCTCCCTGAAAAGAACCAAGGCTCTTTAGAAAAATAGCTCATTCTAGGTCTGGAGAAAGAAATGTTCAAAAGGAGTTTGAGAACATCTTATTGGCCTGGAAACACAGACACACACAGGCCACTGAGATTTCATCTAAATGACAGGAGCCAGATGGATGGGGCTCTCACTAGCCCAAGAAGAAAAAAAAATAAACATCAAAAAGATTACTGTTAATTGCAATGCGGTATCTTTGATTGGACTCTACAGAAAAGAGATGATGTTGGAAACACTGGAGAAATCCAAGTAAAATCTGCAGTGTAGTTAATATAATTATGTAACAATGTTGTTTTCCTAAGTTTGACAAATATGCCATGGTAACCTAAGGACATTAGCATCAGGGAAACTGTGTGAACAGTACATGGGGACTCTGTGCTCTCTTGGCAACCTACTTGTTAACCTAAAATTACTCCAAAATAAAAAATTATTTTTAAAAACATGAATGACTCTAAGGGATTTAACTGAAATAGGTAAGAATTTGAGGGTTCACCATGATACATAAAAAACTCATTGGCTGCCTGCGAAGATTGTCAACTCATTTGTATGAATTTTAACAAACAAAGGGAAGGAATAAAGCATTCATCTTGCCTTCTTTGTAGGGACTGCATTTCAGGTGAATCACATAGTTAATGAGGGCAAGACTGTCCTTATTGGCACTCCACAGTCAGCAAGTGCAAAAGAAATGACAGAATGTTCAAATTACCATGCTGTTATTATAGCCACTATAGAAGGCATGGAAATATGGTAATATCTCGAAAAGTTACAGGTGCAAATATTGTCTGATCCAGCAATGGCATCTGTAGAAATCCATCCTGCTACAAATCAGACACACACACCAAGCTATTCAGTGAAGTATAATTAGTAACAGGAAAAGACTCGACTTAACTCAAATGTTCATCAATGGAAACTGACCAAACAATAGTGTATTCACAAAGTGGGACACTGCATAGCTGCAAAGTAGAAAAGAGGAATTTCTCCATAATTTACATAGAATGATCTCCGGGATAGTATTTGTGGGGAAAAAAGCAAGGTAGACAAAAACACACATGGTATGTTCTTTTAAGAAAGGTGGAGGCCTTTTTAAAACCTATGAATATGTATTTGAATACATAAAAATAAAGCAAATAAAAACTAAACAAATGTATTTAGCAAATAAATGTGTCGAGTTAATTAAAAGAATTCTTAATCGTTAGTTTTAAAGGGAGACAGAACAGAGGCACCAAGGAAATAAGTCAAATTTTTATGAACACACCTTGTTTTATAGGTTCAACTTCAGAAACAGGTAACTATTCTATATGTCCGTGAAAGAAAATTATATTAAAAACCAATCCCTAGAATCCAAAGTAAGTTGAACTATATGAACACAGCTGCATTTTGAGTTAATGGCATGAACCTCTTAGAGGGGAAGGATTTCAAGTAATTTGAAATCACAGCAAGATAACTGTATGTCCCTAATGGGAGAGAGTCTAAAGCAAACAGAACCGCAAAGGGACTCTTCACTGAATTCAGGAGCCACGTTGTCCACCACGGCAGCAGTGTTAGCGGAAAGAGTGAACACAGTGACGCTATCCTGAGGCTGTGTGTGCATGCGTGTTGTGAGGTGAGGCAAGTCAGTAATTTGTTGGTGGAATTAGGAAATGGGAGAAAGAGAGATACAGACATAAGACCAAGAAGTTAAGCAAAAGTTCTGTAGCCTTTCATTTTAATTGACACTGCTGTATGAATCCATAATTTCTTTATTACTAAAAACATACATGTTTCCTAACCTGACCACTGAAAAGGTCTAAAAACATCGACCGGTCCATTAGCAAGAAGCATCCTTACCACCCTGTTCCCTACACTACTGTGTCCCGCTAAAACTAAACAACCCCCCCTTAGAAAAATGCCTGACTCATGAAGACAGAAAACATACGAGATGTGCCTGGAACATTTTGTCTTAGCAGAAAGCAAAGATGCTACCAAAGACCGGGGTCACGTCACAAGTACTCAGAATCTGATGTGAAGATGCTCCCATAAGCCCGAGAGGGAACAATTTCAGAATCAATAAAGAGAACAGCAGCAACCACTTAGATGTATCAAACTGTTCAAAGCCAGGGGCTCATCATGACAATTTTCTGAAACTCACTGGTCACTGCTGGAGCACGCCAGAGATCGTGGCGTTATTTTGAAGCTGGTAAATAAAAGATAGGACTCGAGCAGTTATTCTGCCTTTTCTGTATGAACATCTTAGGATAACTAGATCATTGGCAAGACATTTCTTTTTGAAGAAGGAGAACACCCAATAAAGGAAGAATTGACTAATATCACCAGTTTGCGATCGCTCCCTAATAAAGTAATGAATTGAGGCAATGGTCGCCAATGGTTTATAGCATCCTAACAAGAGAGAGAATCAGATGTCATCGCCTCTGGATGGAGGTGCACACGTCTGCCTGTCGCCACGACAACAAACCCACAACCTTGAATCTGTATGAAGTTCTAGATCTAATCATCAACTCACAGGAGTTACGTGCACGCACACGCACACACACAGCACGCAGTCAGCAAAACCCACACTGGGGAAGCCTACAAGGCTGGTGAAGAGGTGTGAGAGAGCCAACAAGAGGATGGAGAAGAAAAGGGAAACAAAGGCAGACGAGATGGAGAAAATGAACAAGAACAAGAAGAAATGGGCAGATAAAAGCTGATGTACACAACACCCCTGGGGAGATCTCCTTTTCACGAAAAACAAAAATGAAGCTTAATCCACATAAGACTCTGGGCCTCCCTTCCAACATACCAGGAAACGGCTGTTGTAACGAAACACACTAAACAAAACCACAAAACGCTATCTGCAAATGCGGAGGGTGGGGACTGCTACAGGACGCGGGTGCCAGTGCCTCCCACAAGCCAGTGGTGGGGAGGAAGGGGAAGGGGTCATCTCTTAATGAGTTACTTAACAGATGTAACGATGAATGCAACGTGTGGACCATGTTTGGCTCCTGATTAAAAACAAACCAACTGTAAAACTACATTTTCTTAGGAAATTTGGGGAAATTGAACATAGTCTGAGTATAGATTATATTAAGAAATCATTGTTAATCGTGTTGAGTGCGATCATGGAATTATGATTATGTTTTCCTTAGGTCCTTATCTGTGAGAATTAGATAAGCAAGTATTTGTGGGAGAAATCATATGATGGCTGACATTTGCTCTAAAATACTCCAGAAGAAAAACCTACCGAGGGTCCGTGAGGGAGCCGAGGGGGGCGGGGGGCGAGTGCCACCTGGTGCGGACACTGGGGAGAGGGGGGCTTGGACGTTCCGCCACCTGTCTCTCCATCAGGGGCACTAGGCAGTGTGTGTGTGCGAGAAACTTCCATTGCTCTCCCCAACCCCGTCACCTGGCTATGTGTTGAAAGATGCGTATCTCCGAACAGGGCTGATCTGACCACTTCGTGTTGCGATTCACGGAGTACAAAGAACCTCTTCTTAGCCAAAGGCGCTATTCCCACAGGCCCAGAGTCCACCACCGGGTCACATCTTCTTCTAGAGGTTGCCGTGAAAGTGGCTAAAATCGGGCTGTGCCGGGGTGTCTGGGAGCAGGCTCTGCAGGGTGGGACTCGAGGATGTCAGAACCCACCCGGTAGAGGGACAGGCCAGAGGAGGCCATGCGCTTGAGTGGACCTGACCTGCATGTGGGTTTCTGCTCCCAAGTTTCGGCCAGCCACCGGTGTCTGAGGCCATGAGCTCCAGGGGGTCAGGGCCACATTTGTTACAGATCCCTTCCTGCAGCACTAGCACGTTCCTGGGGCCCCGCGAGTACTCAGGAGATGTCTGACTTCAGCAGGGTCTGCATTGTGAGCTGGGTTTCACTGGCCAGTGGCTCCTGGTGATCCCAGTGGGGCAGCCCCTGGCAGTGAGGACCGGGCACCCATCCAGGGCAGAGCGGGTAGACCGCCGTGCCCAAGGGGCTCTGCAGACCACAGGCTACCAGGGACAGGAGCCCAGAGAGGACATCAGAAGAGCCTTTGTGAGCCTGCTGGGGTACACAGTGGGGCGGGAAAGTAATGAGGGGGTAGGTTGGCCCGAGCAAAGAGACAGCAGCAAGGCTAAGCTTGGGACAAAGGGCCAAAGGCTGGTGAGTTTTCACAATGATCGTGACCTTGATTATGCTCATAGACCAGCGAGGTCCACAGTGTAGGGTGCCAGAGACACAAACACACCTCACACTCAAACCCCATCCCTCCTCTCTTCCCAGTGGGCAGCTCGCCCAGGGCAGAGCGCCCCCCCCCCATCAGAACCCTACACCCCGCGGCTTTGGCTGCCTGTCTCCCCTCCAGACCATGAGCTCCTGAGGCAAGAAGGACGGCCTCTCTCAGTGTCCGCAGTGCCCAGCACCAGATCCAGCACAGAAGAGGGGCTAGAATATGCTCCGTTGAACATCCACACCCTCCAAAGCTGCCTGGCATGTGTGGTTTCAGAGACGGCCTGTAATAAAGTCATCCACTCTTTTGGTTTCTTTGCCTGAATCCACTGACTGCTTGGTTCCAAAGTGACCATCAAAAAGACAGAAACTGAACCTACGCAGCACCCAGCAGAATGAAAGGATATAATTTACTGCTTCACTGTAGCATGGTTAGTCTGTATCCAGTGGCAAATGCAGAAATTCTGTGGATTACAGCCCAGAGCAATATAGTACATCACCTTCTGGACTAACATGATTCTAGGATTTACTGTTATTTTTACTGTTTGGTTTTTTTTTTTTTTTCCAAAATTTCACTTGTTTTTAAATAGCAGCCAAATAATAAAAATTTATTTTGTGCAAACTGATGGTTCCAAACTCGGCCATAAGTCAGAAATGCCCCTGGAGCATGTTAAACATACATACCCCAAAACTTCAGGTTCAGTTCGTCCGAGGTGAGATTGAAGTACCTGTATTTTAACAAGCTCCCCAGATGTTCTGGAAGCAGCCGGTTCCATGTGGCATCTGGGAACCCATGGGGTTGAGTCACCCTGGCAGGAGAGAACCTCTGTGGCCACGGACAGCAATACCTACAGTGATATCAGCTAACACGTACAGTGATATCAGCTAACACGTAACTCCCTAATGAGGTATTCTTCATTATCATCCCATTTTACTGATGTGCCAACTGAGGCAAGAAAGGAGGATGAGCAACTTGCCCAAGACCAAACAGCCAGCGAAGGGTGAGCCAGCACACAAACTCAGACCCAGGACTCAGGGTTCACAGTCTTAGCCAGCAGGCAACACTGGCTGTGACGATTTCACAAGAGCAACAGAAGGAAACTAAGTTCACTTAGGAATCTTTGGCTTTGTAGTTAAATTCAGCTCTCAATTCAATTAGCAAACCTTCAAGTGCACTGCTGCCACCAAGGTCACCAAATGCATTTATGGGAGAAACACTTTTCTTCTTGCATGCAAGAAAGGAGGAGTGAAGTCACTTCAGAAGCAGGGTGTCTGGGGCGCCTGGGTGGCGCAGTCGGTTAAGCGTCCGACTTCAGCCAGGTCACGATCTCGCGGTCCGTGAGTTCGAGCCCCGCGTCGGGCTCTGGGCTGATGGCTCGGAGCCTGGAGCCTGTTTCCGATTCTGTGTCTCCCTCTCTCTCTGCCCCTCCCCCATTCATGCTCTGTCTCTCTCTGTCCCAAAAATAAATAAACGTTGAAAAAAAAAAATTAAAAAAAAAAAAAATTAAAAAAAAAAAAAAAAAAAAAAGAAGCAGGGTGTCTGGAAGCCCCTAACCTGACACACGGAGCTTTCTACCCCTGCAGTAGGCTCCAAGATTCCCAGGCAATTAGAGCATGAAGTGAAAGTGGGCAGAGGACAAAACACCGAACACAGCCGAGCACAGCACTCTCCTCAAAAAGACAATCCAGCACAGTCTCAAGTCACCCAGAAGAAGTCAGATAATGAGGCAAAAAGGAACCAAGAACAAAGGGAAGACATGGGAGATAGAAAACAAATAACAAGACAGTAGACTCATACTTACAATTACATTAAATATAAACGGCCTAAACACTGTACTAAAAGAATTTTTCAGACTTCATAAAACAAAAAGTTTTTCTTCTGATATACTATCTATCAGAAACCGCCATGAAATATAGTCACCAACAGGTTCAGGTGTGCAGCCTCAGCTTGATTGCCTTCTGTGATGGGAGACTCACTATACCTGAAGCAATGTTCGTTCACAGGGCCTGGTGGAAAGTGTTTCCTTATCTCATGCTGAAACTACATCCTGGCTGCCTATCCAGTTTCCATGTTGGTCTTGACTAGTCATGACGCACAGAGAAGGAAGTTGGGCAGGAGAGAGGATATGGGCCCAAGGGGTGCATCTGGCCTGAACCTGGGTCCCCAAGAGGAGGGCATTCGTGTAAATCACAGTGCCCAAGAGGGTGGAGGACTAGCCCATGTTGACACCTGGGCACCTGCTATGTGGGGTAGGGAGGTGGGAGATGACAGAGGGGATAGAGGGGTCTGCTACCTCAATAGGCTCTAGAGTGGCAACACTCACTGTGGGAGATACACTCAGGCCCCATGGGCTGCACCCTCTGGTGTCAGTCCCATGATCTTGTGATGTTACCTGGAAAAGAAGACTCTGCAGAGATAATTAAGGTTACTCATCTGTTGGTCCCAAAATAGTAAGACTGTCCTTGATTATCCATGTAAACTCAATCTCATGAGCCCTTACAAGCAGAGGAGAAGCAGAAGAGAAAGTCAGGGAACTGAAGCATGAGAAGCACTTGACCTGTGACCCCTGGCATATCAGAATGAGAGGAATTCTACCAATAGCCAGAGATCTGGCCTGGCCACAGGAGTCAGCCCTTCTATCCTGTCGGCAGACACAGAAGTGGAGAGGGGCCATGGGAAAGGCCTGGCATCGTCCACCCTGAGAGCTCTGTAAAGTCATCTGCTTATAGACCTAACTGCAGGTGAGGTGCCTGCTCTAAGAGCGGTACTGATCTCCCCTTGTTCAGTGAGCACATCCTTCTGCGGCTGGCACCCAGGGATGCATCAGAGCACCTGGGTACTAAATACACAGGTTCCCAGCTACAGGTCATATACAGTCCAGCTGGCAGGGTCAGACGAGGACAGGGGGTGGCCCCTGCATGGCTGGGTCACCACGTGGCCAGCGTGGACAACAACTGGACTTGGGGAAACCAAGTGGCTGGGGCAGGGGAGAGCTGAAGCGGCATTCACGGCGGCAAACACAGCTCGCTCTCCTCCCAACTCAGCTAGCGGAGACCCATGGCTCTCCCCCAGGCTATCCTCGTTCCCCCAAGCAGGCCTCTCCGGTTTACCCTTCGTGCGTGCTGATTTCAGAAATTCTTAAGCACACAAACTGCAGCAATACAATCACGTGTCCCTCCCCACCTATCACCCAGAGATAGCCAGCATTCCTATTTTGGTTTAGAACCTTCCAGAATTTCAAATTTTCATATTTGTTTACACTGTACGAGTTAGATCATAATGATTGCAGGTCTAGTTAACATTTACTAATTATGAGCCTCTTTCCCTGTACTAAATACACATCCTTTCCCAGCCAGACTCCTCTGGAGCTCCAACTGGCTGGGTCCTTATGCACAGTCTAGACCTCATTCTCCCAAGCTTAACTTACAGGGAAGATTCCAGGTCCTTCCTACAGAAAGTCCAAGCCTGCAGAGAAGTACATTTCATTCATTTTTAAAAGTCCTACACAGCACCCAGGTTGCCCAGCAACATCCGGGAACCTGCCAAGTCTGTCCTAAAGACGGGAGGGTTCCGTCTGTGGTCCGAGGGGTGGGATGGGGTAGGCATGTCATCCAGAGAAGGAGGCAGCCACCACAGGCCTGGGCACCAAGGTCCCCACATGAGCCGTACTCCTTGGGGTCAAGTCCAGGTGCCTCCTGGACACTGTGGCTGAGGCGCTCCTGTCCTTTCTGAGTGGGGCCACTCTGTGCCCTCGCCCTTCTCGATTGGGTGGGACGTGCACATTTTATAGTCTAACCACTGCTGAGCATGCACACGTTATTATACGATGTTTCCCTCAACTTGGATTTCCATTTGTCTGGAAAGACCTGCAGTAAAGTGAAAATGTGCACCGTGAAGCCCCCCAAATGGTTCACCCTCTGGTGTCTGGGGTGGCTACAAATGTCTGCAGACCTCATTACCTGGCACCTGGAGCCAGCGCTCAGTTCAAGAGCCCATAAAATGCAAGTGACACGTGAGAGCGCCTGCGGGGGTCTCAGGGAAAGAACAGACCAGCCAGTGGTGCCACATTTTCCCTGAATTTGTGTCTTAGACACGCCTTACGGCCTCCAGGACCCTCAGATGGCTGGGTCTGCTGAGCGTCAGCCAGATTAGGTTGACAAAGGTCACAAGTCCCTCCACTGGCCATGCCTGCCTGCTGATTCGGCCACAGTCTCTAGCACTGACATGCCCACGCTAATGCCTCCTTACTACCTGGAGCCCATGCTGTCAGTGGTGATACTTAGCGTCATCGCTCCTGGGACCGGCTTGCCCTACCGGGCAGGCCCATGAGCAGCCTCTGGGCAGGAACAGTGGCTAGGACCTGCCCCGAAGGAGAGGACAGAGGGAGGCACTCAGCACAGAGATGAGCACAGAACAAATACTCGGTGAAGTCCGTGTTGCCACCTTCCTTGCTACAAACCCTGCCAGCACTCGGCTGGCCTCACCGCGGCCCCGGGGATGCTCACAGAAGGTGCTTGGCCCGTCTCCAACCTGGCTCCAAGCCTGTCTTTCCCCACAGGGCTTTTACCCTCTCCCCTGGAAAACAAACACCAGCACCAACCGCTCTGAACTCCCTTGGATTAAGGGAGAGAATACGCAAACGCCCAGCCCCGTGCCTCCCACCACAGAAATGCTTCAAAGACACTCACTAAACCCTGCGCCTGGGCATTGATATGCACAGGCTGTGTTCTTGGAGAGATTTTACAACAAACCCAAGTCTCTGATGTCCTGTTAATTTTAAAAGCTCTTCTGTTTGTATTACGCAGACACGCCAGCACGGGGAAGAGGTTCCTGCTCCAACATAAGAAATGTATCACAAATGATGGAGGGAAACGTGGCTTGGAGCCACCGAGAAAACAAAGTGTACAGGTGCCGAGTAAGACAAGATGTGCTGACACTTTAAAGGCAGAACAGAGCCCTGAAAAGTAAGTAAGTAGTGTATGTAGAGAAACTAACTTATTCGCATCGTATGTTTATAAGACCTCCAAACATGCGGCATCCTGCACGGAGTAAACCCAGAGCCCCACCCCCAGTGCAGGCCGGACAGCAGTGCCCATGCAGATGCCAGGGGACAGTTGTGGGCGTCCCCCACCACGTGAAGTTGGGATTCGGGCATCAACGCGGTTTCTATGTGTGTCCACCTTACGCTAAGCTCTGGGGTGGGGGCATTCAACGGAAACAGAGAGCTCACTTAAGCCTAAACACCCTTGCCCAGTAGGACCACCGCTCCCTTTCAACAAATCAGAAAGCAGAGATGCGAGGCGCCTGGGGGGCTCAGCCGGGTAAGCGTCTGACTCTTGATTCCAGCTCAGGTCATGATCTCACAGTTCACGGGTCTGAGCTCCGCGTCGGGCTCACAGTCACCCTCGTGCTCTGGACCCCAACCCCCGCCCAGCATGCTGAGGCACCCCCTCGCCTGTCCTGCCTTCCGGTCTCATGGTTATTCAGGGGCCCTTTTGCTGACACTTTTAACTCTGGTGAATTAGCCCTGAGGGCAGTCATATCAGGGACTCAAGGCCTTCTGTGGCTGAGAAAACCAACCACCAGGAGACTTTCTGCCAATTGACAAGGAACCCTAGACAGTGGACCACTGCAGGATGGCCATGGGCACAATGGGGTGATGCTCATGGAGGAAATGGCTGCTCTCAGACCCCAGGAGTCCGCCCACTGAATCCCGACTTCCCTGGAGCTCACTCCCCGCCAGCGACACCCACTGACGCCTCCTAGGACAACCACAGAGCGTCGAGAGCAGCTGATATGGGAACCACCATCCCTGGTGGTGGAGCTTAGGGCTCCATGTAACAGAAGGCCCAAAAGAAACTTAATCACGAGAGCCAGGGCTGGATGCAGCAGGGACGTCCCCTGTCGCCCTGAAGACAGCTGGGAAAGATGGAGGAGAAGCAAGAGGGAAAGTCCAGTGTTCCTTCATCTCGGGGAAAATTAGAAGCCTTCCCAAAAGCCCCACAGACTGGTCTGACGGTGTCCCACGGCCACCGGTAGCTGCAAGGGTATTGGGGAAGCCTGTAAGGTGGCAAGAAACAATGGCTGGCTGTTGCGGGGGGACAAGGGAACTCTCCATACCCCCTGATTTCCCAAACCTCTTTGCACCTGGGGGAGGAGGGGTCCTAGGTGCAACGTGATAACAGGGAACCAGCCAGGAAGGACTCCCAGTCTGTGTCCATTCCAACTACAATGCGCTTAGTCAAATAAAAGTAGCGTGTGTGCACTCTGACTGGCAGCCTGTGCACCAAAAATCAATTTCAGATTAATTGAAAGGAAGGACTTAATGAACAAACATATTTCTCACGCACTAACAGGGCCTGACCGTGTCCAGGCCACAACGTTGACTTTTAAAAACCAGACAGCCAGAAGGGTGCACAGGAATGGAGCATGTGAATGAATCAGGGGCCGGGGGAGGGTGAGCCCCACTGACCTGCCCTAGTCCCACCCCGCTCCAAGCCCCAGATTAGCCCTATCCCAAGGTTCCTGCAAACCAGAAGCTCAGGGTAAGAGTCAGATCATCCAAACGCCTGGTTTCTGAATTAAGTCGACAAGTGTATTTCATTTGAAAGCCAGGATGAGTTACTCTTGGTGAAAATTTCAGATTAATCCTTCTTTGAGGATTAAAAATCAAACACTGATAGATAAATAATGCAGAGCTTCACACAAGACCAACATGAGAACGTTGGACGGTCGTGTTATGGTAGGAAGAAAACAGTCCTTAACTGCATCCTGTCACATTTCACTGAGCCCTGCCAAAGTTCATGCTGCTGGGGCCAAGGCCGTCACTGCAGGTGGCAGAGAGCACATGGGGACAGGTCCCCCACGGCCACAGAGCCTGGGCAGGGAAGGGATAGCTGGCCCCATCTGGACCCCACACCCCAGAGGGGACCCCACAACGGCCCAGCCTCCCAGAGCATGAACTCTCCTCTCCCCAAAATGTGGATGGAAGAGTCACAAGCTTCTGAGCACCAAGATATTTCTTTTCAAGAATCTCAGCTTCTTGAGCCACGCTTCTGCCCAGACCAACCCCATGAAATATAATTGGGAGAGGCTGCCAGCCCATCAGGGGCGGCTCACAGGCCGGCAGTCAGTGGTTGGACAGCAGACAGGGTCACGACACTGCTGCGTGGGTCCCCCTAGAAGTCAGCAGCTGCCACGGGGCCAGCAAGGGGTCAGCCAAGCGAGCCCCACCTGCCAAAGGGCCCCTCCCAGGAGTTCTCACAGAAAGGGAGGCCAGGAGTACCCCTGAAATCGGGGCTAAACCGGGGTCAGGGAGAGGCCAAAAGACCGTGAGATCATGACCTGAGCCAAAATCAAGAGTCAGAAGCTCGACTGACTGGGCCACCCGGATGCCCTTTGTTCCCTTCTAAGCTTACACGGTGTCCTCTCCAATCAAGGGAATTCGGCAAGGCAGGACACGGGGGATTAGGGCTTCAATGCCCAGAGCCCTGTCCCCAAAGGTAACCCGGTAACTTTCTGACATGGGGTTTCAGGGACAATGGGGTGGAAAGGATCCGGGGTGCTGTGTCAGAACAGAGTGTCATGGGACCCTCCCCAGTCAGAGCCCCCCCCCCACCCGGGGACAGGTGAGTCAGACACAGCTGTGGGTGTCTGTTCCTGGACGAGCGTGGCAGGCTCTGCCCCCTTCCCTCCCTCCAGGACCTCAGACCCCCAGCCCGCCTCTCAGCCAGCACTTCTTATGTCTCCAGGTCCAGGGAATGTTCCGAGGGCAACTGAAGAGAATTTGCACTTTTAAAAAGACCCCCAAGAGGGTGTTGGCCAAGCCCCAAGACTGAATCTCCCGTGCGGGAGGGTCAGGTGCTGGTCTAGACAGAAGGGCCGTAGGCCAGGACGGGCCTCCGCTGCCTCAATTCACCCTCTGCTCCCCTCCGCACTCCCACTGACCCCTGGAGCACCCAAATGCCCCTGGCGGAGCACCCTCCGCCCCACCCCCAGCGCGGGCTAGCGTGTTGGGAAATGTCAGCCCCGGCGTGGGGTCCCCACGACCAGGACCTGACAGCATTATCACAGCCTTCAAGAACAGAGGAGTCCAACGGTAATGTGCTTTGGAGGTTTCTCTCAGAACAGAAAGAATGAAATTAGCTTCTTAGTGGGGCAATATTAGTTCAGCACCAAACAAACAGAAAATCACCACCAGCCTTCAAATGAGCACTTTCATCCCAAGGCCACCTTCCTGTCTGGGTCTAAATAAATAACGAGGGCGTTAATAGAAAACACAGCTATTTGCCTTAAAGAATAAAATTTCAAATCCCACAAAACAGTTGCTGGTGTTTCAAGCTTTGATGAGAAGAGAACAGGTTTACACCAAATTGTATTTTCAATATGTTAATTAAACCAATAAAGAGCAACTGTATTTGAGTTTCCTAATCTGATAATAAAGAAGATATGTTTGGCTGACTATTTAAAGTGCTTGATGGAATATTTTCTGTGCTTTATTTGCATACTGAATAAATACAAGACTAACATTTCAAGTTTTAGTAAACTGCTCAGAATTCTGTGGATGAAGAGTTCTGTGCAAACACCCCACTGTAATTAACTTTCGTTGTTTAGAAAACCAAGGCTATAAAAGTCTATTTAATCAAACTTCCCTCCGTGTGCCTTTTTTTTTTTAATTACACTTAAAAATCCATACACTAAGGGTCTCATTTCAACCACAGACAGTGAGATCATCGGACTAACTTCCCTAGGAGAATCGCAAATTGAAAAGAAGACAGCAAAACTGAATTCTGAAACTCACATAAAAACATCAGAGACCATTAGGTTTGATTCACGAGCATTACGTTTCATCTGCCACTTCTAGGCGTGGCTAGTGTCAGCTCCCTGCTCCACACGGCCCATAAACGGACAGGAGCGTGAAGAACCCAAACCACGCACAACCGACCATGTCTCGTTTCCTCTAAGCCTCAGCCCACGCTTAAAAGCACCATACAACCCATCTGATTTCATTCCTTGAAGCTACAGAGAACACAGTGGTTCTAGAGATCTACTTCTACACAATAAATCACCCCCAAAATGTAGGGGTTCAAGACAGCCAGAAGGTCTTATTGTGACCTCTCAAGGTCTGAGGCCAACGGGGCTCGGCTGTCGGTTCTCCCCCAGGTCCGAGACCGTTGCTCACACGCTCAGACATCTAGAGGGACATCGGCGTGTGGCCTCTCCACGTGCTGTCCCTGCGTCCAAAGGGAAGCTGTCCTTCCAGATGACACAGCCTCACCTCTCAGAGGGTCACTTCTCCAAGAGCACTGTCCCATCCATGGTCACAGAGAGAGGACCCAGGCCCCGGCTGCCGATGGAGTGTCGACCTCATGCTGGAAGGAGAGCATGGAGGGTGGGGACCTCGCTGTGGCCACGCTGGAAAACACAATCTGCTCAAAAGCTCTGTTCCCTTCTGACCATAAATTGCCCAAGTGCCTGCCAGCACCTGTGCCCTCAACTTTGGACCACATCTGCCACATCTGCATCAACTCACGTGTCCTACAGTCTGCCCAAACCCCATTCCTAAGTGATAGAGGCTGACTGCGTCCCCAAAACCCAGATGTGGAAGTCCTGCCCCCCAGTGCCTCAGATGGTGACTGCCTTTGGAGATGGGGCCTTTAGAGAGGTGACGTAGGTCACTTGGGTGGACCCTGACCCAATATGGCAGGTGTCCTTATAAGAGGAGGACGTGAGGACACAGACATACAGGGACCCCGTGAGGACACAGGGAGAAGACGGCCATCTACACACCAGGGGGAGGAGCTAATGCCCTGATCGCAGATATATGGCCCCCGGGACTGGGAGACCATGAATCTCTGATGTTTAACCACCATGCGCTCTGTGGTTCTTGTTCTGGTGGCCAAGCAAAGTCCTACAACAGAGTCAGCTACCCACAGTGTGACCTCAGGAAGCTGCTGTCATCCAGAAGCCATGACCTCACCCCTGCGCCAGCCAATATCCACCCCCGTGGCCCCTGCAGCCTGGCTCCACCACGGACAGAGGCGCAGCCCCTGCACCTGCCTCCAACTGGAGTCTCCACACACCCAACAGCCAGCGTGGCTGTTCTGAGAGACAAGGCAGTCACGTCCCGCCTATGCCAGCACCGAGGCACAGGAGGCAGCCAGATGTCATGGGGGCAGGGGTAAACGCTGGTGCCAAGTCAGTCCCAGTCCCACCGTGGATGCGATGCGGTGCGGCCTCGGGGGAGCGGCTAACACTGTGCCCCACTGCCTCCGTGCCCCGTCCTCCTGGTCCTCTCAGGGTGGGCCCCTGGGGAGTGAGTCCCCTGCAGCCCTACACAACCCTCCACTCACCTCCCGTCTCAGGCAGCTGAGGGGGGCAGCATGGGGCAGAGGACCCACCCCCCACAGTGTCTTTCGTCTTCTCTCAGAACTTCCTCCAGTGCCATCGGGCTCTCTCAGCCCCCACGAGGCACAGCCCAGAACTGGACTCCTGGGCATTTATCCGAGAGACCCGAAGACCCATTTTCACACAGAGACCTCTAGAGAGTGCTTATAGTAGCTTCATCATAATTGCCAAAAGCCAGCAGCAAGCAGGAAGTCCTTCCACACGTGATGGACAAAGAAACAGTGGTACATCCACAGCAAGGAATACTACTCCGGCATGAAAGAACGAGCCATTAATTCACGCAACAACGTGGGCCCAAATGAAAGAAGCCAGGCCAGACAGGCTATGTATTGTGTGGTTCTATTGATGTGGCATCTGGAGCAGGGCTGGCAAGCAAATCAGCATCAACAGGTGTTGGGAATTGATCACTACGAAGGGAATTGCGGCAGAATCGTAGGAGAGATGGAACCATCCTGGATGGAGAGTGAACTCCGATATGTGCAAAGCTTTAAAAACTCAACCAAAAGGACAGAGGATTCCAGGATGGGATGCCAACTGCAACCAATGAATCAAATTATTACAAATGCAAGCACACCTCGTTTGACTGCCCTTCACTTCATCACGATTCACAGATACCGTGTTGTTTTGTTTTGTTTTGTTTTTACAAACTGTAGGCTTGCGGCAACCCTGCATCCAGCCAAGTCTATCAGTGCCATGTTTCCAACAGCATTTGCTTAAATGGTGTCTCTGTGTCACATTTTGGTAATTCTCCCACTCTTTGAAACTTTGTCATTACTATTATATTTGTTACAGTGATCTGTGATCAGTGATCTTTGATGCTACTACTGTCATTGTTTGGGGGCGCCACTGACTACACCCATATAAGACCGCAAACACAATACATGTCGTGCGTGTCCTGACTGCTCAGCCAGCTGGCAGTTCCCACATCTCTCCCCCTCTCCTTGGACCTCCCTATTCCCTGACACATGACAATTCTGAAATTAGTTCTGTCTTAATAACCCTACAGTGGCCTCTAAGTGTGCAAGTGACAGGAAGAGTCACACAACTCTCACTTTATTGTTAACATTTATTCATTTTTTGAGAGACAGAGCATGAGTGGGGGAGGAGCAGAGAGAGAGGGAGACACAGAATCCGAAGCAGGCTCCAGGCTCCGAGCTGTCAGCACAGAGCCCGACGTGGGGCTTGAACCCACAAACTGAGATCATGACCTGAGCCGAAGTCGGATGCTTACCTGACTGAGCCCCCCAGGTGCCCCATACAACTCTCACTTTAAATCAAAAGCTAGACATTTGTCTGCTGAGTGAAGAAGGAATGTTGAAAGCCAAGACAGGCTGAACACAAGGCCTCTTGTACCAAACGGTGAGCCAAGTTGTGAACGCAAAGGAAAAGTTCTTGACGGACATTAAAAGCGCTATTCCTATAAACACACAAATGAAGGGAGCAGAACAGCCTGATCGCTGATACGGAGAAAGTCTTAGTGGACTGGACAGAGGATCAAACCAACCACAACACTCCCTTATGCCTAAGCCTATTTCAGAGCAAGGGCCTACTTCTCTTCCATTCTATAAAGGCTGAGAGAGGTGAGGAAGCTGCAGAAGTTTCAAGATAGCAGAGGTTGGTTCATGAGGGTGAAGGAAAGAAGCCACCCCCATAACATAAAAGTACAAGGTGAACGCCAAGTGCTAATGTAGAAGCAGCAGCAAGTTCTCCAGAAGATCTAGCTAAGGTAATTCGTGAAGGTGGCTACACTCAACGACAAACTTTCAGTGTAGACAAAACAGCCTTCTATGGGAAGAAGATGCCATCTAGGGCTTTCACAGCTGGAAAGGAGAAGTCAGTGCTTGGCTTCCAAGCTTTAAAGGCCAGGCTGACTCTTTTGTTTGGGGCTAACGCAGCTGGTGACTTTAAGTTGAAGCCAATGCTCATTGACCATTCGGAAAATCCCAAGGCCCTTAAGAATGATGCTTAAATCTACTCTGCCTGTGCTCTGTCCGTGGAACATCAAAGCCTCGATGACAGCACATCTGTTTACAACTGATTCACTGACTGTTTCAAGCCCACTGTTGAGACCCGCTACTCAGAAACAAAGATTCCTTTCGAAATATTACTGCCCATGGACAATGTACCTGGTCACACCCGAGACCTCTGATGGAGATACAACAAGATTAATGTTTTCATACCTGCAAACACAACATGTATTCTGCAGCCCACGGATCAAGCAGTCATTTTTGACTTTCAAGTTTTGCTATCTAAGAAATACACTTCACAACGCTCTTGCTGCCACAGACAGTGATTTCTCTGACAGATCTGGGCAATGGAGGTTGAAAATCTTCTGGAAATGACTCACCATTCTACAGGAATTAAGAACATTTGTGAGGACACCTGGGGAGCTCAGTCAGTTAAACATCTGACTCAATCTCAGCTCAGGTCATGATGTCATGGTTCACGGGATAGAGTCCCATGTCGGGCTCTGCGCTGACAGTGCGGAGCCTGCTTGGGATTCTCTCTCTCCCTCTCTCTCTGCCCCTCCGGCATGCTCTCACCCTCAGTCTCTGTCTCTCAAAATAAAAAAAATAAACATTAAAAAAAAGGACATTTGTGATTCATGGAAAGAGTGTCAAATATCAACATCATTGGGAGTTTGGGAGGAGTTGATTCGAACCCTCTGGAGACTCAGTGGAAGAGGTAACTGCAGGGGGGTGGGAACAGCAAGAGAACTGGAGTCCAAAGAGGAGCCCGAAGATGGGCTTGAATGGCTGCAATCTCGTGATAACGCTTGAGGAGATGAGTGGCTACTTCTTACGGATGAGGAAATAGTGATTTCTTGAGATGGAAACTACTCCTGGTGAAGACGCTGTGAAGACTGTTGAAGTAACAACAGAGGATTTGGAATATCACATAAACTTAGTGGATACAGCAGCGGCAGGGTCTGAGAGGACTGACTCCAATTTTGAAAGAAGTTCTACTGTGAGTAAAATGCTATCTATCAAGCAGCATCGCCTTCTACCGAGAACTCGTTCATGAAGGAAGAGATCATCTATGCAGCAAACTTCGTTGTTATCCTATTTTAGGAAACTGCCCTGGTCACCCCACCTTCAGCAGCCACCACCCTGATCAGTCAGCAGCCGTCAACATGGAGGCAAGACCCTCCACCAGCAAAAAGATCATGACTCACTGAAAGCTCGGATGATGCCCTGGTTAGCAATTGCTACTGGCATGTTGTTGCCCTTAGGTAACAGCAGTGCAGAATATACGTGTCTGTCTTAAGCCATGCATATTTAAGTATCTATAATTAGTTCTTACCCATCTGTATCTGAATCAGCCTAGACACAAGTTCATACCGATGTTTCAGACTCTAGTACAAGAGCATGTGGTCCATTCTGGTCTTCCCCTTTGCTTTTCTGTGACCTCCTCTCTTCCCTGGAGGGTCCTGGTTGCTTCAAGTGTCCTTCTGTAAGAACGCTAATCCCATGCCCACAGCCCATGACCTAATCAACTCCCAAAGGCGCACCTCCTAATGCGTCATCTTGGGGGTTGGGATTCAACACACGAATCTGGAGGGAAGCACACACTTAGAGCACAGCGCAGGGGGAAAGGCCTCTCATGATGCTTCATCATTACACTGGGAGATCTGTGGGGACTCTGCAGTCATGGTGGATATGAGACCCAGGGGACAGGTAGAAGTGGAGCGAGTTGAACACAGTTATATGATTGGCACTCCAGAGTATTTTTTAAAAGACCTAAAAAGTAAATTGCCTGGTTGTAAATCACACTTGGGCTATTTATAAAATGTGTGACTTTGAGCAAGTCACTTTCACTCTGAGCTTCTGTCTCCTTGTTTGTGGAATGACATCAACACCAGCTGAAGCACGATGCCCTGATCAGATGCCCTGGTCACACAGAAGACTCCAGGTATACAGAGGAAGGCCAGCGTTGTCCTGCTTGGGCAGGCGGATTCCAAGAACTCGTTGCAGACATGCCCCCCTTCCCTCTTCACATGGCATACAGATGTCAGCCACCTAAGAATCATGGCCTTGCAAAGGTCAAAATCCCATACAAACCTTTCCAGGGGTCAGTGCCCAACGCTCCAAGCTCTGGCTTCTAGCTGGAGTAGACCACCTGCATGTCAGGTCGTGCTCACATGACTGACCCTTGAACTTGGCTGCACGTGAACACAACACAAGCAACACACAACATCCATGACCCTGTGTCACCACGTTGTGCTGTCTGAACAGGCAAGCACCTGCAGTGGCACGATAGCAATCAAGGCTGTATCACTCAGGAAAGAGATTTCTCCCTACAAGGTCCAGATGAAGAGTTTCTGAGGGAACTACTATCTAGAGGGTCAACCAAACAAACAGGGAGGGTCGGGGGCCTCCAGAGCCTGGCCACTGCTGCCCCTCGGTATGAGTTATCACCCCGAGGGTAGCAGCCAGGAGCCAAGTGGAAACCTTGTTCCTTGGGCTGCACCGGGGGAGGTTGTCTCAGAGAACTGACACCACAGCCAAGTAGGAGCAGGAGGAGATACCCGGACCACTCTCACTCTACCCCCAGCCTCCTGCTGGCCTGTCATTGGTGGAATCCAACTGGAGCCTGGCCAATGAGGAAAGTGGGCCCGCCCC
Organism: Leopardus geoffroyi; assembly: GCF_018350155.1. Taxonomy (NCBI): domain Eukaryota; kingdom Metazoa; phylum Chordata; class Mammalia; order Carnivora; family Felidae; genus Leopardus; species Leopardus geoffroyi. The sequence goes on along the minus strand of NC_059334.1, from coordinate 85,787,557 downwards.
CTGCAGGGGCCACAAAGGATGACTAGAGATAGCCAGGGGGTTAGAAGCTGTGGCCACGGAGGCCCCCACTGCGATGTTAGAGGCACAAATGAGTACAAAGCACACACAGCAGAAGACCAGAGAGGTCCTTGCAGCAAGCTGTGATCTTGGCAGAACGTTCATTTGCTTCTCCAAACTTTTCTCTGCTTGCCAACTTCTGACAGGACATTGATTGCATTTATAGCCAGAGGAAATAAATGTACCTAAAAATGCAATACAAAATACACATTTACAGAGACTTTAGGTTGAACCTCATGAAATTCAACATGGCTGAACGTCCGTTCAACTGACACACAGAAACACACACATCCACATCCACACACCCACACTCACACACGTTAGACATGTACGCCTCCTACACACCGGAAAATCAAGGCCAGGACATGGCGAACACCAGCTGGTGTCTGTGGCGTGGCCAGACAATGAGGGTAGCTGGGCTTCCACAGATGTGCTTCTGTTTCACTAAGATGTTCTGGCCCATTCTGCAAACATTGGACCTGTGGGCAAACTGCAAAGCGTGAACTCCACATACTGGCCTGGCTCATTACCCTCTCTCGTGATAACGCACCAAAGAAAACCTCAGCAAAAACAGCATCCTCCTCTATGGCAGACATGTGTTTTTGCTTCTGCTGCGATCATTGGCCAAAGGAGAATGTTTCCTTCAAGCATTTATCTCGTTAACACCAGTGGCCACTGCCCACTCACTGCCACAGGTGCAAGGGCAGCCTCCAGCAGATACACACACACACACACACACACACACACACACACACACCAGCCCCTTGCCCTGCATTTCCTCCAGAGCATTCACAGCTGAGGAGGGCCGGCCACCGAGTCAGTCACTGAAAGCATCACATTATTAAAAAGATATACCTTGTGACGGTAAGTTTGTAACATTCCCGTGATTTTGGTGGAACCTTATGGCACAAATACTCTCTAAGCTGTGAACAAATGTCTCCCTGGTCACACATTGTCAGGGAGCACACAGTTGCTCTGCTTGAAGATAGATATCGGCTTCAGAAAGTTCCCTGCAGAGGTGATAGATGACCAAGGTCCCCATCAGGCCCACTACAGGGAACTCTTCCTAAATCAAAGCCCTCAACTTGGCCTGCCCATGCTCCTCCCTGGCCCCGTTCCATCACAAAGGCTCTCAAAGACCCATAAATGCTTCCCCTGAGCCTGTGATGTCCACCAGCTTCAGCTACAGTGGAAATCACCCTGCCCTCACTTGTGTGGACAGCTCTTCACTCACGACGCACGTCATTAGCTCACAGCCATCTCACCAGATGCCAAGTCCCACATGACCACAGATGACCCCCTAGGGTCCCAGGCTGGCAGGGCCAGCACCAGCCATGGGCGGCATTTCCAACAGACACCTGTCCCTTGTCAGTAGGGCTGTCAGTGTCGTATGGCCTTTATTCCCCATATCACTCCAAACTTTGCCGATGCACACCTTCCTGTCCAAGACCCTTTCTAAGGACGCAAACCAGCCTGGGGCCCCAAGAGTGACCTGTGGGTCATGCTCCAAGCAATCAACTTTATTTTGTCCCCTTGGCCAAGACAGATTCGTCACTGCCTAGCTGTGTGACTTCCAGCGAGCTACTGTACTCCTCTGTGCCTCAATGTCCTCATCTGTAAAAAGCAGTTCCTACCAGTGCCTGTTCAGGGGCAGGTGTCAGGCTCAGTGCAGCACCCAGCATGCAGCGAGGCCTGGGAACGGGCCTGCTATCACCGCTGCTTCTGGCCTCAGGCTCAGGCAAAGCGAGGGAGGCTGGGGAGTGGAGGGCTGAGGCCGCCATGTGAGCTGCCCGGACCCTATTCATACTGCTTGGCTGGGGCACCTGGGTGGCTCAGTAGGTTGAGCGTCCGACTCTGGATTTCGCTCAGGTCATGATCCCAGGATTGTGGGATTGAACCCCACATCGGGCTCCATGATGAGTATGGAGCCTGCTGCCTGCTGATGATTCTTTCCTCTCTCTCTCTCTCTCTCTCTCTCTCTCTCTCTGTATCCCTCTCCCTCACTCGCACAAGTGCTCTAAATTAAAATACACACACACACACATACACACACACACTGCTTGGTGACATAGGACAAGCCACCTATCCCAGACAGGCCTCTGTTTTCTCATTGGTAAAACAGGGGGGATTTGGGTCCGACTATTTCTGAGGTTCCCTTCAGCTCCCACATTTTCATGAGTCTTCTGTTTTTGTCTCCAAATCCACCTTATTCAGGAAAAATAAAACTACTTGCTTCAAAGATGGGCAGAATCCAGATACCACAACTCTGCTGGCAGACAAAGTCATGGGCCCAGGTTCAGAAAGAAGACCCCAGCACACCAGGGCTGGCCACCGCGTCCCCACCAGGGCCCGAGGGCCACCACGGAAGTCCTGGTGCGGGAAAGACACAAGCTTCCATGGGCGGCCATGGTTTCAACCGCTGCCTACAAAACTCCGCCACAACGTTCACCCGGGAAGGACCCTCCAAGGAGGCTTTCAGAACAAAGAGCCCCCAGGTCGGAGATGGTGTTCTGGGCCACTGGAGCCTGACCGAGGGTCCAGGAAACAGTACAGGGCAGGGGCCACCGGGCAGCACCCTCCCCAGCACCCAGAGGGCGTCCTGCCAGGTCTCCAGGAGGCCACGGAAGGAGCCAACAAAGACTGCTGCAGCCCCAGGGGAGCTCAGAGCAGCGGCCTTGAGTGACCGCACGCCTGGCATTGGACTCTCCGTCCGCTCTGCCAGCACAACAAGCACGGCGAGGCTCGCGGGCTCCCTGGGGGTCCTGGAAGGTGTGGGGTGTCGCTGAACGTGCAGCTGGTAGGCTCTCGAATATCTGAAATAACTGCGCTCACACAGCAGAGGAGCCCTCCCAGGCGGCCGAGCGCCCCGGCAGCGTGATCGGTGTCCTCGGTCATGGTCACAGCTGGTGTCAGGTGAGCAGGAGGGCAGCACCCTCTGAGGGCCCGACCAGAGAGCAGACACCCCACGTCAGCTCAGGTGGGACAGAGCCCGCGCCTCAGAGCAGGGAGCCTGCAAGGCCCGAGGGAGAACACTGCTTCTCGCCACGCCAGGGCTCACACTCTACACTGACACAGACGTCAGTGGGCCGTCCCACACCAGGCGATTCTCAGATACCAGCTGGTGTCCTACAGTTTAACTCTGCCCTGACCCTCACACGGACTACCTGAACCCGGGCTCAGACTGTGGCGGTCAAGGGATCAGTCCTCCGAGACGGCCCCTTCCCGATGTCAGGCTGCCACCTGTGCCTCTGACCTCTGGCCATCAATCTGAGGTTCCCATGACCCTCTCCTCGGCTTCCACGATTTGCTAGAGTGGTTCACAGAACTCGGTAAAACATTTCACCTCCTAGATTACTGGTTTGGAATAAAGGATACAACTCAGGAGCAGCGAAAGAACAGCCCAGCCCCTGACCTGTTCCAGCCATGTCATCTGAGGCTCCGACATAAGAGATGAGCTTACCGGGCCATGCAAGACAGGCTTTGTCAGCAGCTGGCCCACCAGATCCATGATCATGTGAGTGAATGCAGGATAGATTAGCACAGGTACCCAGCTCAGCCATAGAGTCACGACAAATATTCAGCTGTTGCTTTTTTTTTTAATGTTTGTTTATTTTTCAGACAGAGAGAGACAGAGCATGAACGGGGGAGGGTCAGAGAAAGAGGGAGACACAGAATCGGAAGCAGGCTCCAGGCTCTGAGCGGTCAGCACAGAGCCCGACGAGGGGCTCAAACTCATGGACCATGATATCACGACCTGAGCTGAAGTCGGAAGCTCAACTGACTGAGCCACCCAGGCGCCCCAAGCTGTTGCTTTTTTCTTAAGTTTATTTTTATTTATTTTGAGAGAGAGAGAGAGAGCAAGGACGGAGGGGCAGAGGGAATCCCAAGCAGGACCCGCACTGTCAGCAAAGAGCACAACGCAGGGTTCCATCCTACAAATGGTGGGATCATGACCTGAGCTGAAATCAAGAGTCGGGCGCTTAACCGACCGAGCCACCCAGGCGCCCCTAAGCTGTTGCTTCTTCCGCCAAATGAATGAAGGTCAGGCATGACTGGGACTGCCTGCAACCCCCCCCCCCCACCAGTGGCTGGCGAGGCCGGAGGCACTTGTGAGACACTGCGTGGCCCAAGGATATCTGCCAGAATGTGACCTGTTCCAAACAAGGCTGGTCACTGGCACAGAACCTGGCACTCACATACCCCTGCCCCACCCCCCCACACACTGGTTTAATGCTCTGTCTTGAGCCCCACAAATTAAGGAACCAATCCTGACTTAATAGTGATACTCTACGGCGGAGAGGGTGGGACCCCCCAGGGAGCAGAGGAAGTCACTGCAGGCTTCTGCTTGGCTCCTGGTCCTTTTTTGTTTTTTTAATTTTTTTTTTTTAACGTTTATTTATTTTTGAGACAGAGACAGACAGAGCATGAACGGGGGAGGGTCACAGAGAGAGGGAGACACAGAATCAGAAGCAGGCTCCAGGCTCCGAGCTGTCAGCACAGAGCCCGACGCGGGGCTTGAACCCACGGACCGCGAGATCACGACCTGAGCCGAAGTCGGCCGCTTAACCGACCGAGCCACCCAGGCGCCCCACTTGGCTCCTGGTCCTTGAGGTCAGAGACTCTGAATCGAGGATCATAGCCAAGTGCCACCCATCCCTGGGGCCACGTTCTGACTCAGGCCTAGACAAAGGGCTGCTATGTGAGTCCCACAAAGCAAACAGAAGACATAAATAGGGCAATAATTTCTGACATTAAGGCGGACTTGTTTCAGACCAGCTGGGCACGGCGAAGGAGTGCTCCCCACCCCGAAGGCACTGCACACTGGTGGTGGGGATGGGACACGGTGCGGCCACTGTGGAAACAGTACAGTGGCTCCAATTAAACCCAGAAAGACCCAGAAAGACCCCCAATCCAGCACGTCCACTCCTCAGTACCTGCCCCAAAGGACTGAAAACAGGGACTCGAAGGCATGTCTGTACTCCCGGTTCACAGCAGCATTATTCACAGTGGACAAAAGGAAGAAGCAATCCAGATGTGTCCACTGATGGATGCAGGGACGAACAAACTGTGGTCCAGGGGCACCTGGGTGGCTCCGTCCACCATCCATCCAACTTGGCTCCGTCCAAGCATCCAACTCTTGGTTTCAGCTCAGGTCTTGATCTCACGGTTTGTGAGTTCAAGCCCCAAGTCGGGCTCTGTGCTGACAATGTGGAGCCTGCTTAGGATTCTCTCTCTCTCTCTCTCTCTCTCTGCCTCTCTTCCCCTCACCCACTCTCCCTCTCTCTCTCAAAATAAATAAACATTAAAGAAAAAAAAAAAAACAACCATGGTCCATCCACACAATGGAATATTGTTCAGCCTTAAACAGGAAGGAAACTCTGGCATCTAATGCCAAATGGATGAACCTTACAGACATCACGTTCATTGAAATAAGGACAAATATTTCGTGACTTCACTCATGAGCCCCTGGAGTCGTCAAAATCATACAGATAGAAAGCAGGTGGGGGGTGGGGGGGTCGGAAGGGTGAGTGTTTAGTGGGGAAAATGAGACAGTGGTGGCTGCAGACAGTGTGACGGCCACACAACAGTGTCAATGTGCTTTGTGCCACCAAACGGAGACTTGAAAACAGCTACTTTTCCTAGGGGTTAAATTATATGGTATATATGTTTTACCAAATTTTTTTAATGTTTATATATTTATTTTTGAGAGAGAGAGCAGGGGAGGGGCAGAGAGAAAGGGAGATAGAGGGGATCCCAAGCAGGCTCCACGCTGTCAGCACAGAGCCCAATGCGGGGCTCGAGCCCACGAACCATGAGATCATGACCTGAGCCTAAATCAAGAGTCAGACACTCATTCACTTGAGCCACCCAGGTGCCTCAAAAAATGTTTTTAAAAGAAAGAAGGGGCGCCTGGGTGGCTCTGTCGGTTGGGCATCCGACTTCAAGTCAGGTCATGATCTCACAGTTCATCAGTTTGAGCCCCGTGTCGGGCTCTGTGCTGACAGTTCAGAGCCTGAAGTCTGCTCATGCTCTGTCTCTCAAAACTGAATAAATGTTGGAAGGAAGGAAGGAAGGAAGGAAGGAAGGGATAAAAGGAAGGAAGGGAAGAAGGGAAGGAAGGGAAGGATAGAAGGAAGGAAGGAAGGAAGGAAGGAAGGAAGGAAGGAAGGAAGGGAGAGAGGGAAGGAGGGAGGGAGGGAGAGAGGGAGGGAGGGAGGGAAGGAGGAAGGGAGGGAGGGAGGGAGGGAAGGAAGGAAGGAAGGAAGGAAGGAAGGAAGGAAGGAAGAGAGGGAGGGAAGGAAGGAGGGAGGGAGGGAGGGAGGGAAGGAGGAAGGGAGGGAGGGAGGGAAGGAGGAAGGGAGGGAGGGAGGGAAGGAGGAAGGGAGGGAGGGAGGGAAGGAGGGAGGGAGGGAGAGAGGGAAGGAAGGAAGGAAGGAAGGAAGGAAGGAAGGAAGGAAGGAAACGAGGCCACAGGCAGGGAGACAGGGAAGGGGGAGGAGGAAGAGCAGGTAACGTCAGGAAGCATGCAGACCAGAGAGAAGCACCGGTGGGCAACTGAGGGGACATCTTGGCAACGGGGGTCCCGGGGAACTGCAGAAGCACCCCCGGGAGGGTGCTGGACAACAGCCACAGGAATGCCCAATGCCAGGCACCACCTGTCAGTCCCAATGTGAGCAGCTCAAAACAGCCACCAGCAAGGGGCTGAAACGGGACGGTCACTCGGGGAGCTGGGCATCTCTGATCACCTCCCTGCCACCAGCATAAAGCATCTCCAGGGTGACAGCACCCTAACTGTGGTTCCCAGGACCTGGAGCACCACAGCTCTCCAAAACAAGATGCGTTCCAGAAAACAACACCTACTGGGGCTAATTTTGCACTACAAGTTTAAAACCTGTATTTTTATTACAGAAAATCATAAAGCCGATAAGAAGATGGAAGTTATTGGTAACCTCACCACTGAGAAACGGCTGCTCTCACACATTCTGGCATGTAATCTATACGTCCAGACTGAAGGAAACCAGAACACGTCACCCCCAAAAATGCCACTCTGGCACATTGCTGGTTTTGAATTGGAGGCACTCAAGAAACAGCAGGGGCAAGGACACTCTGCCCCTCCCACTGCTCCCCAAAAGCAGGAGATAAAACTCCCACGTGGAAGGGGCCCCCCTGCAGCAGGAATGAAGCCATTCTTTTTTTATTATTATTTTTTTTAATTTTTTTTAATTTTTTTTTCAACGTTTATTTATTTTTGGGACAGAGACAGACAGAGCATGAACAGGGGAGGGGCAGAGAGAGAGGGAGACACAGAATCGGAAACAGGCTCCAGGCTCTGAGCCATCAGCCCAGAGCCCGACGCGGGGCTCGAACTCGCAGACCGCGAGATCGTCACCTGAGCTGAAGTCGGACGCTTAACCGACTGCGCCACCCAGGCGCCCAGGAATGAAGCCATTCTTACCACGAGAGCCGGGAACCGGGGGTGAGAAACCTGTACAAACGAACCTTGTCAAACTAACCCTTCCCTCCTGGCCACGTCCTCGGCCCTCGCCAGCCCAGCACGACCCCTCTGTCCTGCCGACCCATCACATGCTCACTGCTTCTTTGTCTAAAAGGCATGAAGGCTTCCTACTCTGGTCACTCTGGGGGTCCGTTCTCCTGTGAAGCCTCCCACGCACATGTGACAATTCAATAAATGTTTCTCCTGCGAGTCTGCCTTATGCCAGTGAAATCTCGAGCTCCGCACAGACTCAAAGGGTAGAGGAGAATTTTCACTCCCTCCAGACACACACACACACACACACACACACACACACACACACACACACGTCCACGTACATATGTATGCCTGTACACACACTCAGGTGTATTTGTTTCTCATCTTTAACAAAAATAAGAATTACTGCGTCTGCTCTTTTCGTGCCTTTTAAAACTTGACTCATTTCCAGCTTCTCCCGTATGATTACCTCTTCTTTCTGAACGATGTATTGTTATGAGCCTATGATATGCTATTGTATGGTTCAACTGCATTTCACCTGAACTAATGCATATGGAAAACACTTGCTGCTGCTTCCAGACTCCCTGGACTGTGGCCCCTTACGGCCGAGTCCCGGGCACAGGCATAACACATTCCCAGCTGGGAAATTCCCAGGTCAGGGGTGTGTATGTGCTTCTGGGAGCCTGTAGCTAAAAGGTGCCCCAGAAAAGCTGTCCCAGTTGACACTCTACAGGGGTCAAGTGACAGTCCCCAACAGGAAATCAACTCTGATGTCATTAAATGTACTAAACAAATGATGAGATCTTGGTGTGAACGTGGAACCAACGTTTAGTACCAACAGGCTGCAACATGTCAGGGAACAAGGCTTCTGGGGGTGTCTCTGCACCTGCACCCACGCCCAGCAGCCTGGGCCAGGCCGGCAGAGGACACAGGATGGACCCCTGGAGCACCAGAGCTGTTTGCACGGCACTGCCGTGAGCGGGGCAGGCCACGTGGCCCCAGCCCCAGGGGCACATCAAAGGCCCCACGTCCTGCTCTGCCCCGCTGGTGTTGACGGCATTGATTTTGTGTCAGAAGTTAGCGGGATTCTGTTTTAATTGATAGCCTTGCAGCTGACCCCTGGAATGCATTATTAATGGATGCTCCGTGTGTCCCGTCCATCCACAGCCCCCCATCGCGGTGCGCATCTCATGGGCCACAAGGCAGAGGACCAGGAGCCCAGCAGGACCCAGGAGGCGGCAGGGCCCGCTGGGCAGCAGGGACCCGGGGCTCTTGGCACTGTCCCGCCCACACTGGGAGGCCGGGCTTGTGATCCCTGTCAGAGCCCCGGCGGCTACCTCTGCTCAGGAGGAAGGGTGCTCCCCGGCTGCACCGTGTGGGCCCTTCGTAACCACTGCGGGCTGACGTGAGACCCTCAGCAGGCAGCCTGGAGGGTGTAGGGACGCGTTCGCGATAGGGCAGGGTGGGCGGTGACTATGCCAACTGCAGGGACACGGTGGCCAGTCGCCAGCGCCGGCTGGAACACGTTAGGGCACGAGGCTCTCACCTCCTTTAAAATGCAGGTTCCGTGCGGTCCCACTCGCCTACCAGGCAGACTCTATCCCCCGGAGAAACCAGGCGGAGGAACCGTCGGCAACAAGCCCAGGCCTTCCACGGAGCTGGGGGCAACGTGTCCTCCCCTGGAGGCCCCTCCGCATAGATGCAGGCCAAGCTGAGCAGCCCTGCCTGAGCCGGGGCTTCCTCCCACGCGTGTGCATGTGACAGCAGCACCCGCCTCCTCATGGGAATACTGCTGGGGGGGCCTGCGGGGTCACACGGAGCACGTGGCACAGCTCCACGCCCGGGAAGCTGCACATCTGGCTGCCATCACTGTGCTTCCAATGGAAACGTGGGGCCCCGTGTCCATCCGGTCAGACTACAGTCGTTCCCTTCTGTTCCACACATTTGTGTCTGTGGAAATCCCACTAGATCCGACTCCTTGACCCCATGTGATGTCACCCCTCAGAGCACCAAAGAAAGTCCATCCAGGGAAGCAGGCGCCCGCTGGAACCTTCTTCAGCTTTGGGGCCAATTTTCAGACAGAACCACTGACTGTTCCAGAAGCCCCAGCAGGACTGGTTCGTGTTACTCCCATCAGTGAATAGTTGCTCTGAACTTCTTAAATACGTGTCCTTAATTCTGCCAGTTGAGTTCCCAACTGCCATGGTGGTGGCCAAAGTCCCAGAGGAATGAAATCATTAGACCCAGGACAGCTGTGAGTCCCGGATGGCGTGGCCAAGCCACTCGGGTCGGGAGGCATTCTTTTAATAATTGTTTATTACTTCAGAGAAAGAGAGACTGGGGGAGAGGGACAGAGGGAGGTAGAGAGAGAGAGAGAGAGAGAGAATTGCAAGCACAGAGCCCAACGCGGGGCTCGATCCCACAACCGTGAGATCATGTCCTGAGCTGAAATCAGGACTCAGATGCTCAATAGACCGAGCCCTCCCCACCAGCACCCCAGGCTCATGAGGCATTCTGACCGTGTTTATTCAGAAGTGCAGTGTTCTTGCTGTGCTCGGTCCTAGCTCGGGGTGCAGGGTGGGTGGGGCTGTGCTAAATGTCAGTGGTCCTGTCTCTGAGACCAGCCGGGCTTTTCTGTGTGACCAGGAAAAGAAGTGACTGAGTGAAGAAACCACAGGTGCTGGGGCCACAGGCCACATGGGTGCCTTGGCAGGCGGGACGTGGGCATAGCAGGCATGGGGCCTAGGGTTCCACCTCTCACCGTAAGCAAGGTTCACAATTTCTGCATTCTGGTCATCTTTACACCAACACAGTCATAAAATACAATTTTTAATAGGCTTTTATGGGGGTAGGCCCATGAAGGCCAAAGTGCCCTGGACCCAGGAAGTCCTAATTTGGCCCTAGAGAAGGGCCAGAGACCCGGGGAAAGTATGGGGGGGCAGGGAGGGGTCAGGCAGAGGGAGACGCCACAGTCAGATGAGCAGGGGAGGGGCTCTGGCACAGACAGGGATGGCCCTGACGACGTGTCCTCAGGGTAGCAGATGACATTTGGCACAGGAGGCACAGGCTGAGAGGAGAATGAGCCCCGAGGGACAGAAGAGTCAGCTCCAGGCAGGCAGGGACAGTCGGAGCAGCCCCACAAAAGTAGGGGTTTGGGGGTGAGCACCACCCCCCTCCCACCTCACCTAGGGCCCCCGGGACGCCGTGCAGCAAACTCACTGACCGTGGCCTCACATCATGCATGAAACTGACACATTTACACGGGCCAGTGAGCCAGCTCTGTGCGGCCACCAAGGCCAGGGCCGTCACTCCAGACCCCCGCCCTGTCCACACCCCGCCAGGCCCCACACTGCTTCGGCAGCCTCCTCCAAGGGTCAGCAGCTTCGCAGAGACCACTGTCTCCCCAGAAAAGCCCCCTCGGCTCAGCCCCCCGGGGCCAGACGCTACAAGTAAAAGAGAGGAAACTGTCCACAGTGGGAGGGACCAACTGTCCACTGTGGGAGCCCTTGCCCTGCCACCCCCACAGTCAAGTTGCCCCATTAAGGGGGAGGAGGGCACAGGCATAGGCTGAGCCTCTGTGGGCATCTGGGGTCCCCACTGCTGATCGAGTCCTTCACACACCTCCACTGGCCTCCCTTGGCCCAGCGCACACTTGGCCCGAGTGACCTTCCAGCCTCTAATGAAGCCCATCTTGTTTTCACCCTTCGAACATGAAACCCCCACAGCTCCCACACGCTATGGGTCCGCTCAGAGTCTTCGATTTCACACGCATCTGGGGTGATGTGGTGGGTTGTGCGCTGGCCTCAAAAGACGTGCCCGCGCCCCAGACCCCAGAACCAGTGAATGCGACCTTATTTGGAAATAGGGTCTTTGCACCTGTGAGGTAAGGAAATCATCCTGGATTATCTGGGTGGTCCCTAAATCCAACGATAAGGGTCCTTTAAAAAGACAGAAAGGGGGGCACCTGGGTGGCTCAGTCAGTTAAGTGTCCGACTTCGGTTCCGGTCATGATCTGATGGCTTCATCGGTTCAAGCCCCGTGTCAGGTTCTGCACTGACTGTTCTCTCTCTGTCTCTCTCTCTCTCTGCCCCTTCCCTGCTCGTACTCTGTCTCTCTCAAAATAAATAATTTTTTTTTAAAAGAAAGGAAGACACAGAGAACACGTCCATGTGAGGATGGAGACCAAGGTGATGTTGTCAAGGAGCCCCAGACCACAGCAGCCCCCCGAAGCTGGAAGGGGCAGGAAGGACCCCCGCAGCCTCCAGAGGGAGCGCGGCCCTGCCCCACCTCCAGACGTCTGGCCTCCAGAACGTGTGAGAATGCACTCCTGCTGCTGGCCAGCTGTGGTCATTTGTTGTGGTTGCCCCGGGCGACTCATACAGTTGACAAACATGTGGTCTGGAGAAACACACGTAAGAGAGTACAGGAAACTGTCTCCACTAAGCTGTCTCCACTGAGCCCGCAGGGGAAATGTTAGTGATCAGCAACCGTCACGCACATCAGGGAAAAGAAGGGGGCCTCGTAAAAGCAGAGGGATCCAAACACTCGCTCCTGTGGGGCGAAGTACCAACCTCCTTCTGAGACACAGGCACTGAGTATCCAGAATTGCTAGTTCCAAGCAAGGGTTTCCATATCTCTGCGATGGGTTTTTATTACCACTCTGCAGACCAGCAAGCATCTGGCAGACAACCCCAAAATCACAGAGTACTGCATGCGGCCGGTTTGGGGGAATCCAGAAGGGGCAAGGGGAGGAGAGAGAGGGTCCCACCACATATTGGCCCTGTTCCCCGGGGCTGCCTCCTGCTGGCGAGACACCAGGGCAGGTTCAGCCTCTGCGGTGCTGGGCCGCACCCTGATGTGAACAATCCTCTCTGTGAAACACAGTCTTCCGGGTGGTTTCAGGTTCTTTTGCCTTTTTCACAGCAACACATTTCTATTTTTTTTAATGTGAGTGATTTCAAACAAACAAAAGCAGTGATGAAATATACATGAACATTACCATGCATGGCTTTTTAGCTAGAAAAATGTCCTCATGGTTAGGATAACTGCTTCAAAGGGTTGTATAGCTGGGAGCCATTTGATTAGATTAACACAAGAGAAACAACATTTGCAGAAAGCACAAATCCGATAACCCTGTCTGGACCAGGAAAAGCAATGTATTCATCAACAAACAAATAAGACACTGCATTCCTGGACACCTACCTGAAGTCACAGAAGTGTCCACAAAATGGGACGGCAGCAGCGGCACGCCAAAGTCACTGCCAGAACCAAGCTCTCGGCCCTGAGCCTAGCCGAACACAGCTGCCCTGCCCAGAGGTACCTACGTCCCCTGCCTCCCTGGAGACAATTCCGAGGGCCACCCGAGCTCCAGCTACCAGTGGGCTGTTCCGTGGCCTCTGTTGTGGCTGCACCTGTGCTCAGCACCTCCCTTTGCCCTGCCCTCAGGCACTTACAGTCACGTTCCAAGAGCCCTCTAGATAAATTCCCTGCACAAGTCTCAGAGTCTGCTTCCCAGGAACAGCACCCGTCCTGGCTTAACACCTCCTTCCCCCATCTCAAGAATTCCATGCCCCCCTCGGTCTCCTCCAGAAATCTGAACTCTCCCATCTTAAAGTCATTTTCAGACCGTGTTATTTCTACTTCCTGGGTGTGCATTTTCCCGTGGGGGTTCTCCTGACTTTCTCAGGGCTGTGAGTTTCTTCCTGTGATCTGTAATTTTTGTCTGCAACTTTTCCCACGGACGTTTTCCCTCTTGTCTGATTCTGCAGTTGCCCCGGCCTGCCGCTACAGGCTGTGGGGTTGAAGCAGATTTTACAGTAAGCATTTGGGGCTGCAAATGCTTTGCTCTCATTCATCCTTCTAGTCCCCACATGCCGTGGCCTTCCCCTCAGCCTCTGTTCACCCTCGGCCTTTCCTCCACTCCTGGGCCTGGGTGTTTTCCTCTTGAACCTGGCTTCTTTTATTCATGTATTTATGAATGTAACAGTTTGTTATCACTTGTGTCAGGAGCAGAGAAGGGAGATCTCTTCCCCCACCTTGGCCTGGAAGTCCAGCCCAGCCCTTCAGCAGACAAATCTGCATATTCAAAGGCCCTTCTGCATTTTGATTCTAAATCAGCCTCTTCTATGTTGTCTTTGTTAGTCTATGTCCACCCTATGAAGTCGCCTCAAAAAGGTCCCCTTCTTCTGATGTCCCACCAGTAGTTGGTTGCTGATGGGGGTCCCCATGCCTTTTCAGGCTAAACATCCCCATGTTGCCTAAAACACAGCTGTGAAAACTTTTTCTCCCTAGAAACCCTTCCCTGGATGCGCTATGTGTCAGTTAATCCTTACTTCTCTTAATAAAATGCTCTTAGTTCTCCCCATTTCATTTTGCCATTGACAAACCTACTCCAACTATTAATTTCACTGCCAGAATCCTTCCGTGTGTAAAGAGTTACAACCCAGCAACCCACACAGGCCATCCCTGACAGACAGCCAGCCTGCCCTTCTGGAATTTCCTAGACACGGGAAGCACAGAGGCACCAGCCAGCTCTCAAGGCCGCTGGGCAGATGCTGCACACACCTGTTATTTCTGAGTCCAAATCTTCCTTCAAAAGAGATGAATGTATTAAATACAGAGAACAGCTGAGAGTTGCTAGAGGGATGGTGGGTGGGGGGATGGGCTACGTGGGGGAAGGGGCATTAGGGAGGACACTTGTTGTGATGAGCACTGGGTGTTGTATGTAGGGGAGGAATCACTGGAAATTACTCCTAAAATCATTATTGCACCAGATGCTAAGTAACTTGGATGTAAATTCAATAAATTAATTAGATAAATAAAACAAAAAGATGAATGTACAAGGACATTAGCTGCCACAGCCCTTCTGCACGGGGGGGGAGGGTGCAGGCCAGACACCTAAACGCCCATGGTGTAAGGGAGGGATTAAATAAACTGGTGTAAATCAGGAGAGAGACGAAATCTGTAAACACCGACATCGTGTGTCTAATGACACAAACCAGGACATGCTGCTGTGGCGAGGGCGGAGAGGGGGCAGTATAATGATCATTAACTGGTTTCAATACGCAAATTAAAAAATTAAAACACCGGGGCGCCTGGGGGGCTCTGTCAGTTGAGCCTCCGACTCCTGCTCAGGTCATGATCTCGCGGTTTGTGAGTTCGAGCCCCGTGTGCGTCAGGCTCCCTGCCGCCAGTCTGTCAGTGCAGAGCCCTCTTCAGACCTTCTGTCCCCCTCTCTTCCCCTCCCCTGCTTACGCTCTCCCAAAAACAAACACTTAAAAAAAAAACAAACATGTGGACGTGTCCTTATTTGTAAATACATACGGGAAAACATCTGGGTGTTGCGTGCCAGCAGCTGTACCTCCCCTTGAGAGGAGGCGAGAAAGGCACGGGGCAAAGGATGCAGGAGGTTTCGTTTGCTTTGTAACTAAATACCTTCACGTTGTTTGAACCTCTACAGTAAACATACACTACTTTCCTAATTTACAAAGAAAAAGGAGAACAGATTTCCCAAGGCCACGTGCAAATGAAAACTACTTGTAACAGCCGACGTGAATCCTTGCCATCTGCAGACCTGTGCTGAGAGTACCGCGTGCCCATGCTCACTCAGCCTCAAAGCAAGCCTCTGTCACCACCTCCTTTAACAGATGAGAAGGCAGAAGCACAGAGAGGTCAAGGAATTTCCCCAGGCCACACAGCAAGAACAGTGCTAGCCAGGAGGCGCATCCTGCGGTCCAACCCAGAGCCTGCACACCCGACCCCTGCCCTGCCAAGGGCCTCTTCGGCCCGAACTTGCACAGACGACGTTTAAGTACAGGAGGCAGTTAGTGTCCAGCAGCTGCCCCTCCTTCATGGGGAGGCCCCCACACCCTGGCTGACACACATATTCCCGGCCCTCCGTGGGCCTTGAAGGCCAAGGTGACTAGGTCTCGCTTGCCTATGCTCATGAAATCGGCACAGTGCCTGACTGCAGAAAAGACTCAACTCACATTCTAGAATGTTCTAAAATGCATTCCACACACACAGTCCTGCACATTGTGTGTTAAGTCCAGCATCTGGAATCCTTGCCATTCCTGGGTCTGTGACGTATAAGTTATGTGGTTTTGATCAAGATCCTTAAATCCTTTGGGTCTGCTTTCTCACCGTTTAAATAAAAATACCTCACCGGCTGTTGGTGGGGATTAAATGAGAATTATAGGTAGGGGAAGATGTGGCAATGTTGGCCACACGTAAGTGCTTAAACCCTCAGCATTAATGTTTGTGTCTAGCACAGTCACACCTGTGGACTGCCTGGTTGGGGTGGCAGGTGTCTGCACCTCAGGAAGAGGGACACACCAAGAGCTGGCATCCCAGCCCCCAGAGCAGCCCCCAGGCTGCCCGGCGGCAGGGCCCAGCAAGTCCCCTGTCCGTTCACACCAGCAATGCTCCATCTAGAAGCTTCTTCACATTGGTAAACACCTGCCATGTCTACCCCACCTGCCCGCCCGCCGGAGGAAGACGAGGGGGCCCCCACTGGATACTGGAAACCCGGCCTCTGTCCTTCGGGCTCGAGGCCCTCCCAGGGTGGGGAAGTGCAGAGAGCAGGAGAGTCGGGCCTTTCACAGCCACCTGGAAAAGCAGATTCCAGATGGCCCAGCTCCAAGTGAGGCCCCACCTCAAGTGAGTGGGCTTCTGCACAGAGGATTCCTGGCGACTTTTACAAATGCTGGCTAGCTGAGTTAATTAACAGAATGAAAATAACGGTGAAAACAAAACGAGCTAACACTGCTCGCCATGGCAGCAGCAAGAGGAAAATAAAGCCCTTCAAAATTCTCAGACGCAAGCAGACCTATTTATCAGTGTCTGATTAAATACCCCATGTCTTTGGGAAATAAATTCCCATAATTCCTTCCTCAACTAGACCAATAAACTGTTACTTCAGTGTTTTGGGTTTTGTTTTTTTGTTTTTTTGCTTAAAAGTGTTCCTCTTCTCCCACTCTCAGCTCTGAAACCAAATGCTTTAGAAGCTTAACTAGACAAGGACGAAGATTTTAATGTTTCTTGGTCCTCCGTCCTCCTCTGTTAGCCTCCGTGCCCTCTCCTCTGTCCATGGTGCTGGAGGAGGAAACCCAAAGGACTAAGGCCTGGGGTGAGGCCGTGGAATACGAGTGAACACAGGACAAACACATTTCACCCAAAGACACTCTCCCTTATTGTCCCTGGGCCGCACGTGGTGCCCCACCCTCCCACCTAGCCGGCCCCACAGGCTCAGGGAGACCCTTGGTTGAAGGGAAAAGCTGCGGTTTTAGGTTCAGACAAAAATAGGCCTGGGCTCCAATCCCTGCCATGTGTCCTGTACCTGTCCTTACCTCTCTGAACCTGTTCCTTGCCTGCAAAATGGAGCCCCAGGCACCATTTGGTTTAGCTGTGAGGCTCCTGTGTGTGTAAAGTGCCCTAAACACTCCAGCCCTGACGTGGCCCCATTACCAAATCTCTGTGCCCCCAGAAGCAGACACTCATCAAAGCCCACGAATGTGGAAGAGGCAGGGTCCCTGGTGCAGACCTGAGCCCCATCCTGGATGCATCCTTCCCACAGCCGTCAACAGAGAAAAATGTATTAACCTGTGTTTGATGAGGATCCTTTCTTACTTGCCAACTTTGATGCATCTTTCCAATATACTAACACCCCTAATGAAGATGTGTACAAGATTAACACACGCAATTAGAAAGAGAGCTTTTTGTTTCATTCGATACAGAATCAGCTTTTTATTGCACAATTTATAATATCTTCACATTTTCGAAGTCAAGGAAAACACAAAAGTGGAGCTCAGCCTGCCAGAGTGTATCACGTGTAATTATCTTTGGAGGAAAATGAGAACACACGTAGGAGATAAATCTGATTGCCTGTTGAATAGTGAAAATCCACAAGAAACAGAAAAGTGTCCATAAGTTTGTGTTCACAACAAGCACCCTTTCAAATTGGCTTCATAAGCCCTTTGTGACCTTCAAGAATGTGGTGGCATCTCCTGGCCAGCATTTTTGACATGAAATAACAGCATTTAAGGAAAATCTGTAATATCAGATTCTCAATGGGTTTTCGTAGCCTTGGCTGCCAAGGTCAGAAAGACAGGCAGCCAGAAGCACTACACTCAGCCACATTCATCTGGGGGGGGGTGGGGGTAGGGGCAGCACCCCTGTGCATGCCTACCTGGGAGCTAGCAGGCACAGGACACCAGCCCGGAGCCCAGGGCTGCCCAGGAGGCCGTGCCCATGACCACCTAGCTTCAAAGGAAGGATGCCTCCTGCAACGCCCATTCTCCACTTTGGCCAGAGGCGTAGAGGGCACTGTCTCCCTGAACATGAAGGAGGCGGTCATCCAGAAAATCACCTGAACCATGGGCTGAACCAACAACGCTGGGCTTTCTGGCCCCTGCAGTTGGACAGAGATCCTTTACCAGCCACCATCTCTGAGACAGCTCAGCAAACTAAGAGCATCTGCCTAAGTACGGGTCTCCACTGGGCCTTGTGGGGAGCACAAGGCTGAGCACCCACCAGCCAACTCAAGAATCACAGTGGGCATTCAGTGACCCTCTACCCCTCAGGGCACCAGGCTGAGACACAGGACCACACATGGAAGAGCCACTGCATTATCAGCCTGATACCTACAAACCCCTCGGCCACTTAACAAGGAGGGGGGAGGTAGAGTGGGAAGGGAAGGGGTGAGGGGATATGGAAGGAGTGTGGGGAGGGGAGGAGAGAAGGAGGAGGGAAGCAAGTAGCAGAGAGGGGGAGGAGGAAGGGGAGGGAGAGGGAGGAGGGAGAGGAAGTGGGAGGACAGCAGGGGGGAGGAGGTGGAAAGAGGGGGAAGGAGGGGGAGGAAGGAGAGGGAGGAGGGAGCAGGAAGGAGAGAGAGGGAGAAGAAGGAAGAAAGAGGGGGAGGAAGGAGACGGGGGGTGGGGGGGGGAGACAGGGGAAGGAAGCAGAGGGAAGAGGGTGGGTAGGAGGGAGGGAGAGGAGGGAGAGAAAGGGGGAGGAAGGAAAGAGCAGGGAGGGGGCGGAAGGGCAGGCAGGGCTTTTCAGGGCAGATACATCATAGTGGAGCTTACAGGAGAGAAACGACATTGGCGAGCTATTTCTGTGCAATTCATATAATAAGAGCATTAAAAATAACCACTGGGAATTATTTTGACTTTCAGGAAGTTGTCTTAAAAGGCTATTTCTTCCTCTCGGGAGGGTAAGATCCATTAAAATCCCAGGAAGACAGGAAAGAATGGTCTCTCCCTTCTCAAGGGAAAGAGGTGAGAGGCTGGGAGAAACCAGGAGGTCGGGGTTTTCTCTGGATCATTAATGGCCGGCCCATCACCAACAAAGCTGGATCATTTGTTAGTTACAGAAAGAAAATGGGCTTTGGGGACTGGGGGTCACCGAAGGCCTGGTGGCGAGCGGCTCACCAACAACAGGGCACACTCAGCACCACTGAACCGCACACTTTAAATAGTGAAGGTGGTAAATTCCACGCTGTGTTTCTTTTTCCGTGACAATGTCAGTAAACAGGCTTGGAAAGCTGTGGGAGCCGGAGGTGGTGCAGCCGAACCTCCCCGCTGCCTCACTGTCTGCCCTCCCCTCCTCAGACCGGCACCCCCTCCCTGGCAGGGGACCTCTCCTCCTGGCTCACTCCTTCCATATCCCCTCACCCCTTCCCTCCCCTCCACTATCTTCTCCCCGGTGGTGGCGACCCCAGGGACTCCACGTGCCCTTCGGCCAGACAGAGTCAGCGTTGCTAGGCAGGCATCAGGCCAACTCCCCAGCTCAGCAGGGAGGCTCTGGAAGCCTGTCCTGGGCGCCCAGCCCTCTGTCAGGCAGACCTGGGTCCCCCTCCCTCCGGCTCCTCTGGACCTGCATGTGCTGAGGCTGCACGGGGCCATCATCCCCCACCCTGTCCTTCCTGCAGGACACCTGGCCGCCCGCCCTCACGAGTTCGGGTGGGAAAAGTGTCTCGGGTCCCACAATCTGGCCAAGGCCGTGCCCTGTCCTGGGCAGCTCCCCAGCCTCCCGACTCCCCCGGTTGTGGACAGCGAACACTCCCCACTGGCCGCCCTCCTCTGACGCCTCCACGGTGATGTCCTCCTCCAGCCCCTCACCGCTGTGACCGTGGCCTCACTCAGTGACAGCTCGTCCCCTGTAGTGTGGGGTCCCCTCCCGCCCCTACGGGGGAGGCCACCGTGGAGCTCCTCGGGGGTGCTGGAGCCCTGCACAGGCGTGTCCTCATGCCTCCAGGCTCTCCCCAGGGACACCACCTCCGGGTGGCCTTCCAGCAACCCTGAGGATGTGTCACAAATTCCCTTTCCTACCCTGATGTGCTACCACGGAGGCTCAGCCCCACCCCAGCGCATCCTGGAGCCCGAGGCAAGGGCCTTTCTAGGCGTGAGCCCTCCGCAGGCCCAACTTGGGGAGAGGCTGTGACCTGTGTCCAAGAGGGGGTCCTGAGGCCTGGGACAGGAGTCTGTACTGTTTTCAGGCAAGAGGAGCCCCAGCCGGCAGTAGGAGGACGTGGCCCCTTCTGCCACAGAATCAGAGCCTCCCAGACCTTCCGGGACCCCCTCCCAAACCTCAGGTCCTTGTCTTCCCCTGCCAAGGCTGAGCTCTGCCTGGCTGGAGCTTCCTGTGCCCCCGCTGTGGGGCTGGGGGCTCTAGCTGCTGCCAAGGGTGCTCTCTCTGGAACGTCCGCTGTTCCCACCTGTCTGTGCCCCCCACCCCAACGCCGCCACCACCAGAGGTGGGTCCTCACTGCCAGCTCCCAAGTCTCACCTCAGTGTCTGCCTCCAGAGGCCACCCCTGGGGGAGCCCACCCTTACGTGGAGACTAGTGTGCAGGAGGGTTATCAGGGACCCTCTGAGCACCTGTACCCCAGGGGAGGGGAGCAGCCGGGCGGACGGAGGGTGAGGCAGGCTGCCTTCGGTCTCCACAAAGGCCTCAGCCCACCCTCCATGCAGCTCTGCCACGGGGATGCCCTCCAGAGGGGCGCCGGGCCTTATGCTCCCCGCCGATACCCCAGGGAAGGGCATGACCTCGGGCCTGCTGAGGGAAACTCTCAGAGACGGCTGGCCTGACGGCAGCTCTCCCACAGCTGGGGTGGCACAAACCCACTCAAAGAGGAGCTGGCCCGTCATGGCATCTTCTAGGAAGGATGGCCCCAGGACGCATCACCCCACGAGGAGACGCTCTGGAGAACGGACAGAGGGCTTTGATAACTGTGCCGGGCGTGAATGGAGATGAGCCAGCAGAGACGGGACACATGGCCACCTCCCAGTTACAGTGACCTCACCCCAGGACTTAGAGTAGAAAACTCATTCGATGCAACCACAACCACTGCTCAGCGTCTGCGTTCAACTTGCAGGAAGGACACTGACCGTGCCGCCCCCACTCACAGAGGGAGAAGCAATGGCAGAGGGTCACCCCCAAATTCATGGACAGCCAGCAACCAGGGTGTGTTTGCAACGTGAGTCCCCACCTCCCAGAGCCCACGGCAACTTGCCTACTATCTGCGGCTGGTGACCCAGGTTTACTGAGGGCTCAAGGGGCCTTTGTTAACGCAAAGCTGACCAAGGCCAAAATAATAATAAGAATCTTTTTACTTTTTATTTTTTTAAGTTTGAGAGTGAGTGAGTGTGAGTGGGGGAGGGGCAGAGAGGGAGGGAGAGAGAAAGGGTCCCAAGCAGGCTCTGTGCCATCAGCGCAGAGCCTGATGCGGGGCTTGATCTCAGGTGAGATCACGACCTGAGCCGAAATCAGGAGTCGGACGCTTAACCCAGTGCGCCCCCCAGGCACCCGTTTTTCACTTTGAGAATTGTGGTGAAATACACAGAACATAAAAGCGACCACTTGGGGGCGCGCAGTTCAGTGGCATTAAATGCCTGTGCCCCGTGGTGCAGCCGCCCCGCCATCGTCTCCAGAACCCGCTCGTCTTCCCAACGGAAACTCTGCCCCCGCTAAACGCTAACTCTCCTCATCCCCTGGAAAGCGCATTCAACTAACTCCCTGTCTGTACTATTTGTGATCCTTCCTGCAAGTGGAATCTCAGGGCAATTGTTCTGTGACGTCCTCCAGGGCTCACCCGTGCCTCAGCCCGTGTCAGCATTCCTTCCTTTTAATGTTCAGTAACAGTCCACTGCATGGAGACAAGGGATCTTTAAGGACAGCAGCCCCAGCCCCCGAGGCTGCCCCGCGGCCAGCAGCATGGATGAGAGAGGCTGCAGGTCCCAGCCGTGGTGACCTTCAGGGAGGAGTCTCCTCCTCCTGTCTTGCGAGCCACCCTGTCCTCGAGGCCACTCTGTGAGCAGCTTTCAAACTAATAAAAGCAAATGGAGTTTTTGATTGTGCCTAATGAAATTATGGGACTTCCAGTGTTCGCTTGAAGGAAACGTTAATTCTGAAATATGGAGCTCACGCCTGCGTCTCCTCCCAAAGGGAACAGCGTGGCTCAAGGGACGTGGCTCGGCGGGCACTAACAGGCGAGGCGGGAGAGCTGGCACAGGGCCCTCCCGGCTGGCCCTTCCTTTTTTTTTTTTTTTAAGTTTATTTGTATTTGAGAGAGAGAGAGAGACACTGTGAGCAGAGGAGGGGCAGAGAGAGAGAGAGAGAGAGAGAGAGAGAGAGAGAGAGAGAGAGAATCCCAAGCAGGCTCTGCACTGTCAGTGCAGAGCTCGACATGGGGTTTGAACTCATGAACCGTGAGATCACGACCTGAGCCGAAACCAAGAGTTGGATGCTCAGTTGACGGAGTCCCCCAGGCGCCCCCAGGCTGGCCCTTCTGCCCACTGCCAGGGTCTCCGGACCTCCTCCAGGGGGTGAGCTGCCTGGCTGCAGGAGGCTGCAAAACACACACTCTTCTGGGGTACCAGGGGCCTCTGTGCCCTTCCTGCAGCCGGGAGCAAAGCTACAGGAAGACAGAAGGCCCAGCTCCACTATCATCCTGGGAACAATGACTCTGGCAGCACAAAGCAGGGGAGGCCGGGTCCCCAGGGAGACAGGAGGCTATGAGAGCCACCAACCCTGGGGACACCCTGCCCCTTGGCACATCACATGCTTCTGGCTCATCACCCTGACACATTTGAAGGGGCCCCCATTTCACTGCAGAGGCCCTAGCAGCCCCTCTGGGCTCAGCACACACTTGGCCACCAAAGAGCAAGGCTGGCCTCATCCTGCTGGCACCTGCCCACCACTCCTTGGCTGGTTCCTGCTGCCCAGCAGCCGAGGCCCCTGGCTCCCTCACTCCCTCGCAAGGACCCCCAACCCCCAACCCTCGCCAGTACTTACCCCCACCCAACAGCACCCTCTGACGGCAGCTCTTGGGGACCTGCCCCCCTCCATCCCAGATGCCAGAATCTCCCACGCGCCATGCTGCTGCTGCCTCTGCCTGGGACCACCCCCACGCTGCCCCAACCCCCCATCCACCTCATCGTCCTTCCCAGCCGGGCACCTCCTTCCCTCCAGATCTCACCTCCCCTTCTGCGCCCCTGACTCACTGCTGGCACACGGCCACCCTGAGACCGGGCCCCTGGGACGTGGGGCCTCCACCACACGCCTCCTGCCAGCCCCACTTACAGATGAGCAAACTGAGGCAGGCCACCACCAGGGTGGCACAGGCAAGGACGAACCTGTGCAAGTCCACATTCGCAGACGGGCGTGGGGTGCAGGCAAGTCTCCCAGAGCACACATTCCAGAAACAACACTTCCTGCCTTTTCTCTGAATCACAGGAACATGCTTCATCTGTCGCTCCTGGGGCCTCCCTGTGGCATGACGCCCAAACACGGGGGCATGGTGGGGGGGCAGGGTCGCAGCCCCACTGAGGGCATCCCCATCCTACCCCAGGGGAGCCTCATGTCCAGGGTCCAGTGGCACCGGCTATCTGGCATCCCCCTATCCCCCAGGGCTGTTCCCTCCTGCAGACCCGCCATCACCCGGGGAGACAACCCCCCGCAAGCAGGACCCACCTGGGGAGTAGTCATCATCTCTCCCTTTCCCTGTCTGCCTTCCTCACCCACTGCCCCGTCCCCCAAACCACGCTCCTTCTTCCCCCAGCCATCCACCCTCCTGCAGGCAGGCGGGGAGCCCAGGGAGCCAAGCCAGAAGTAGACAGGATTCCCCTGGAGGCGGCCTGGAGCACAGACACCTGCTGGAACAGGGGGAGGGAGCCGCCAGGGGAGGGCAGAGGATTAACATCTCGGATAGGCCAGCCGTACTTGGAAATCTGACTTCCCTCTAGGCACAAAGCAACTAAATCTGATTCAAGCAAAGTGTCACTGATTTCCACCTTCCAGCCACCCCCTTGTAAATCCTTCCAGACCACGCATGTGACTTTTATACTCATTTCTAAGCAAAGTCTACACTAAAAAGCAGTGCATTTTAAAGCAAGCTTCAAGAATGAAGCCACCATTGCTCTGGACAAAGCCTCCGGAGCTGGGCAGGGGAGGCCAGGGCCACCCAGTCAGACCACGAGCCAGGACCCCGCCTGGAAGCCGGTCCTGAGGCAGGGGTGCCTCATCATCTGGGCTTCCGGAAATAACGAGTACAAGTTAGAGGGGGGTTTTAGGAGCAACCAGATTTCTCTATTTCCATTTACGAAGAGTGCCAGGGGGTGTGGCCCTGCCAGGAACAGGTGCCTCCACTCAGTCCCCCGACTGAGTCTATGTCTGTCGCTCACAATGTACTTTAAAATCATGCCCAAAGCGCTCTCTTGATGTTCTGCAGTGCAGACCGCACTGAGAGCCGCAGGACCTTTGCTGGAAAGTCACCTCACCAACATTGAGGAGGGTTGTTGTTACGATGCAGCCTGCTGCGCCGTGAAACCTCCAGGTGGGATCCCCTTCCCCACCTCCAGCTTGAGGAGAAAACAGGACAAGTTCCTCAGACAGATCCCAGGGCTCTGAGAAAACACTAATTTCTATTAGCCAAACATTTGGTGTCTTTTTCACAATTTCTATTCTGATCTGTATTTGAAATCAATTATTCGCGTGTTTGCACAGGCAGCCAAACATGTTCCCTGAAAAACTGTCACTGAGCGGCTTGCCTCCGTCACCATGTTGACTCTGGTGCTTGAGAGACATGCATGTCCCTCCACCCCAGGGCCCAGAGGGCTGTGCCAGCAGCTGGCACCTTTGTCACACGCTGCTTCTGCACGGCGTCCATTCAGCACGACAACACACAACAGTTAGGTAGGTCATCGGCGTTTGTGGAGAACCTGGGGCATCGCTCGCCCTCTCCCTACAGACTAATCTGCGCTGAGGGTCTCAGCCTTGAGCACTAAAAGAAATCAGTCCCCAGTTTTTATCTCTTGGTTCACACCACTTCGTACCTGGAGAAGAAAGGTCCATCGAATCTGAGTCCAGCCGACAGAGAGGATATGGAGCAGAAAGGGACTGTGGGAAGCTGGGGAACTTCCCTCCTCTCCGGGGCCCATGGGACCCCTACAGCTGGAGAGGGGCACCCTGGTCAGGAGGGCACGGCCCATATGCCCCGCAGGCCTCCCTCAGTCTGGAGCCTCCAGTGGGGTGGCTGCAGCCAGTGAGTCACTGACCGTGGCCATTCCGACAAGCGGGAGGTTGGGTGCCCCACTGCGACCTGCTGTGCCCACGGGTCTTTCACAGGACCCTGTCATGGAGAACAGCCTCACCGAAGCAGGGACTGAACTAACACGTGCTCCTGGCAACACTCTGCAAGGTCACATGCAAGCATCTCAGGGTCCGTCCTGGACAGCAGACGGGACCACACGCTGCCGGAGCTCCTGCCCTAGCCCCCGTCTGGACTCAGACTCTGGCCTTCCACAAACCATCCGGGGTTTTGACAGGAACACAAACAAGACACCCTGGAGACGGGCTTGTACCTCCCGAGCACGTGCGTGTGCGCGCACACACATACAAGCAAGCACACAGGCACTCACTCACAAGCACATGCCAGCCTCTCTTCCCAGACTGACCAGGACACCTGCACCAGCCTCTGCCCCCGCAGCTTAGCTGCACCAGGACAGGAGAGCCCCAGCTCTCCCTCCCTGCAACCCAGCCCCTCTCAGTGCCCCTCTGCAGCCCCCAGAAGAGGCAGAGTCTCTCTCTGGCCCTGAACTGGGGCTGGTTGCAGCCGCAGAGCAAAGGACAGGCTTCCAGCTCTCGCCTGGGCCCCAGAGGCACTGCACACGCCCACACCCTCTCCTGGACACTGTGACATGGTGAGAACAAGCCTAGGCTGGCGGGGCAGGGGCGGGGGGGGTGTTGGGTGGAGAGGCCAGCCAGCCCCCAGCCAAGCCCACATATCCCGTGTGTATGAGACCCCCCCCCCCCAAACCCCAGATGGTGGCAGACACAGGGAGGCCTGGACAGAACCAGAGGCCAAGAAGGGACAGTGCTGCTACTGTGGCCAAAGTTGGTACAGAGAGTGAGAATAAACGTCCTATTTACATGAAAACAACGCTGAGCACACACAGAAAGAAGGGAGTCTTACCAAATCGCCAGGCTGCACAGGGTGGCAGTGCCCTGGATCGTCACCTGACCCTGGAAACCAGAGATCTGCTGTGATAATCAGGTTAACACGGAACTGGTGAAATCTGATCACGGCCGGTGCATCATATTGGTACCAATGTGCTGTTAGCACACTGCATGACGCCCCTTATGGGGAGCCGGGTGGCGGTACTGGGATTTCTCTGTGTTGTTTCTTACAGTTGCATGTGAACCTACAATTATCTCAAGTTTTGTCAAGGTCCCACCGGCCAGCACTCGCAGAACAGGCTGCAACAGCCCAAATGGCCTGCAGACCCCAGGCAGTCCCTGCAAGAGCCAAACCCTGCAAGGCAGAGACACAGAGAGAGTCAGAGGGCACATGTACACCTGCTGGGGGTCCTGGGGGTGGCCAGAGGGGACAGACTGAAGACGCAAGGATCAGGAGGGCTGCCGGGCTTCCACAGCAGAGAAGAGAGGGGGAAGCAGGCTCCCCCCCCCCGCAGGGTGCCCAGCATCTCCCCCAGGCTCCACACCAAACTCCCTGCTAAACAGCAGAGCCTCGTATGGAAATAAACCAAACTTATAACTTTGATAGGTCATCTGAGTTTGGGAATGAGGCTACTTTGCCAAAATGATTCTTCCCTCTTTAATTAAAATCCTTTATTAACTGCCAAGCTAATACCATCCCCCAAGACAGACAAGATAATGAGCCCACATCCATCAGCCCAGGCTGGATGCAGTCCAAGCAGGCCCCCACAGACACACCTCCCTCTGGCTGGGGGTGTGGCCCAAAATCAGGGATAGGAGTTCCATTTAGGGCACAAATGGTGACTCTGTCTGAAGATCCCTGTGGGAAACAGGGGGCCCACAGATGCCCTCCAGCCCAGCACTTTCAAAGTCACATTTTCCTCCACGGCAACAATACTGCAGTCCAGTAAAAGGCAGTGTGCGTGTGCCCCAGGGAGGCCATCTGGGAGGACAGGGCCCTGGTCCAGCCCATCTGAGGCCTGCCCGCAGTCTGTGTCAGCTGAGCAAGAGCCCTGACCTGAATATGGCAGGTTTCGGACGCCACTGGGAGCTGGGCCTGTGCCCCAGGAGCCCTGGACGTGACCCTAGAAGGGAGCTAGGGCAGAGAGAAGGGGCACAGAACAGCCAGAGCAGCCACCCATCCAGGTTTAGCCCTCCCCATCATTGGGTGCCATGGGGACACTGACAGTCCACCTGCTTGGTTCAGGCCCTCAATGATGGCCCTGACCCTATTTTTTTTTCACTTCGTTTGAAATACTCCAAACACAGACAACAATAGGGACCCATATAACAAAAGCTATGTATACACCTCCAGACTTACCCAACCTTAATAAAGCCCTACTCTGACCTACCTTTTAAGCATAAAATAAATACCTGTGAGTCCATACTGATAGGACACAACTGACTGGACAAACAAATGGAAAGAAGAGAAAAATCTCCCAAAACTTCCATGTAAAAGAATTCCTGGTGGTGTATTAGATATTCCCCCTGAAGAGGTCCCTTACACATGGGCTGAGTGTGGTGACTTCCTTCCAAAGACAGTTGGTATGGACAGGGGCAAAAAACAGTATCCAGACAGTGGAGACAAGCGTGACCTCAGCCAGATCAAGGTGAAGGTCAGCAGTGGAAAGTCATGTTGACAATATGGCCCCTCACCACAGTGTGATGAGAAGGGCACTTTACCTTTGCAGACCTCCTCCCCAAACCCACTGCCCCAATTTAATTATGGCAAAAACCTCAGATCCCAAAAGAGTGACATCTTCCAAAGTACCCAAGCACGCCTCTTCCGAGGCCAAGGTTATCAAAAACAAGGGCAGTCTGCGGCACCCGTCACACAGGCGCCTAAGAAAACATGACAACTAAGTGTCCTCTGGGATCCTAAGACAGGAACAAAAGACATCAGGTAGAAACTAAGGGAATCTGAAAAAGTCTGGACTTTAGCTACCAATAGCGTATCCATATTGGCTCGTTAATTATAAGAAATGAAGCATACTAAGGTAAGATGCTCATAATTGGGGACACGAGGTGGGGGGTATATGGGCACCCTCAGGACCACGGACTTTATGTTTCTGTAATCTAGAACTAGTCTAGAAAATAAACACTAATTAAAAAAATCTAAACTCACGTGGTTCCCACTGTCTGGCAGCCCCCCCCCCCCCCGCCGCCGACCGTCTCCCCTCTTCAATGGGACACTCAGGGTTTGCTGTGGCCCAATAACAAGAAGTCCCACGCGCGGAGCTGACCACACAGCCCGGAGGCCGCCGGGCACTGAGCCCCGGGCACTGCGCGGCCACCTCTGCGCGCGCGGCAGGAGCGCGGGGGCCGGGCCCTCCCCGGGGAGCCGTCTGCTGGAGGCCGCCCCCCGCCGCGGCCAGGTCCGGAGGCGCCAGCTTTCGGCGAGGACCGCTCACCGCGCCAGCCCTGCAGGGTCCCCTGCGGCCCACACCCGAGGCCTCCCGGGGCTCGGCTGCAGGGGGCGGCCGCGGCGACGGCACCGTGAACACCCCGGGTCGGAAGAGGAGGTCCCAACGCTTAGAACTCGCGGACCGGACGACGTGAGTCACTCGGGTGACCTCCGCGCAGGTGCTCGCGGCGCGCTCCCGAGAAGCAAGAGAGGCATGGGACAGCCGTCCCGCAGGTGCGCCGTCGGCACTGAGCGCACGCGCACACGGCGCGGCGCGCTCACTGCACCGAGCGCACGCGCTCCGGGCTCCGCAGGCCGGATCCTGAGCGCTCCTCGGTCCTCGCGCGCCCCCTGGCGCCCGGCAGCCTCCCTGCAGGCGACGCGGGTCGATCCGAAACGCGGTGCGCAGCGCTCCCGCGTGGACATGCGCCGCCTCCACCCGCCCGAGATCCCCGGCCGGCGTGGAGGCCCCTCGGGGGGCCGACCTGGCGCAACGCCCTACGATCCGGCAGCGGCCAGAGAGTCGAAGCACCGGCCGGGGCCGTTTTGCACTTGCAGGGACTGAGGCTTGAGACGTTCTGGTGTGATTCTTTCCGGACGTAGCCGTTCGCGGCCCGGTCCCTCCGAGGTCACCCCGAGCCTCTACCAGGCCGCGCGGGCTGGAGAGCTTAGCGTCACTGCCCGCAGTCACCCGCCCTGGAGGTGAAGGCCAGAGGGGCTCCCCTGGAGACGCCGCGACCGCGGCATGCAGGGGACAGGGACCCAGACGGGCAGGGCCCGCGACCCGCTCCGACCCTGGCATCTGCTTCCAGGCACGCGCGGCGGCGCGCTTTCCTTCGAGGAGCCCGCGGGCCCGGCGCACACGCGCCCGAGCCCCTCAGCCCCTAGGGAAGGGGGCCACCGTCACCCACCCTTCGGGAGGCGGGCGCACCGACACCGACCCCTTGGGTGAAAGGTGCACCGGCACCGACCCGTCTGGAGGGGGACGCACTGGGACTTACCTCTCAGGAGGCGCTCGCACTGGAACCCTCCCCTCCAGAAGTGGGGCGTGCCCGGAGCCGGCCCTTCAAGAAAGTTGGCGCGCGGGGACCGAGACTCCGCGGAGGGGGGATGGGGGCCGCCGGAGCCTGCGCACTCCCTCCCCGCGCGGACCCGGAGCCTGCGCACAGACCCGGGCGGTCGGGCTGGGGCGCCGCACCTGTGCGCCAGGCCCTCGAGGCGAGGAGGAAAACTGAAGGCGGGAAGGGCGGGGGCGGACCCAGAAGAGCCCTCCCAGCAGATTACTCTAAATTCAAGTGTACTCCTCCAGGTCATTAGCGGGCTGTATTTGTCAAGATAAGAGGACAGCACACATTGTAACGTTTCGTTCACTTGATTTAGAACTTCGCTGTTGGCACACTGGAGTGGAGGTTAGCTCCCGAAGCGCCGGCCTGCTCCCCAGGCTACCCCAGGGCACCAAGTCGCCCCTCTGGGGCCCCGGGACCCAGACCGAGGCGGGAGGGGGCTTGCCCTGAGCAGAGGGGCTCCCTCCGACCACACGCGCTGGTACAGCCGTGGGCCAGGACTTACCCTCTGCGAGCCCCGCCCCCCACGCCAGCCCGAGCGCAGCACCTGCTGAGGAAGACCCCTCGCTGTGTTCAACCTTGGCCCGACCACTCTCTGGTTAGCGGCTCGGGCATATTTCTGAACCTGTTTCCCCAAGGCAAAGAGAGTGCCGGTGACACACTGTGCTGGGTCCTTAGCAGCTTCATAATAGTACACGCCGTGCGACCAGCAGCACCTGGCCTTCCACAGAGGGCGGCTCCTGCGATGATCAGTTTTTCCCTCCTGATGAAAGCAGGGGACGCTGGTCGTTGCCCTGACCTCCTATCCCAGCGCGGCGCATTAGCACCACTTGCGGCCCAGGGTCCTCCGGCCTCCCGACTCACGGGGGAACGAGCCTGTTCAGGGACTCCGCCAGCAGTAGGCTGAACCCTGGAGCCACATGACCAAGGGCCGTATCCCAGGTCTACTTGGAACTGTGCGACCTGGACCAGTTCAGTTCGTTTAACGTCAGTTTCCCCATCTGTTAAGATGGGGTGGACAATGTAGAATTCAGTGTTTTAATGAGTCCATTATTTAGGGCAGTACCTGACTCCAGGTTAACACCAGGTTAAGTGATGGCTGTTATTACACTAAATCATTAACACAGGAATTCACACACACAGAGGATTCAGGGGACAGTGCAATCGCATTTGGGGTTAAGTGTACATTTCTCTAGAAAACAGTTCTTTTATTTATATTTGAAAGAGAGAGCATGAATAGGGGAGGGGCAGAGAGAGAGAGAGAAAGAAAGAGAGAGAGATTCCCGAGCAGGCTCTGTTCCAACAGAGTCCGACTTGGGGCTCGAACTCACCAACCACGAGATCATGACCTGAGTTTCAATCAGGAGTTGGTTGCTTAAACGACTGAGCCACCCAGGCACCATCTAGTGAACTGTTGTGATCAAGTTCAGAGAGAAGGTTCCTTAGCAGGTAGTGGTTACACTCACTACCTGGCTCTTTGGCAGAATCTCTAGGAAAGAACACTGGGGCCAGGGCTTGACCTCCACCCGTCACTCCTCAGACCACACCCTCTGAAGCAGGCCCAGCTTCATGGGCCTTACAGTCAGTCCCACAGGCCTGCCCTCAGAAGGGCCCACGCTAGTTTCATGCTCTGGCACTTGGAATTCCCTATCATCTTACCTTTGTGCTAGTGTTCTGGAAGTGTAATGGGATAAGGGAGCAAGCACGTGAGAAGACGTGTAATGCAGAGGTCCACCGGCTCCAGTCCACACACAGCATTCCTGATGCCCTGTGAGCACGGAATCCCAGCGGCCCCCGATGCGTGGGAAGTCAGTGGGACTCGAGGCCAGTACAGGTGAGCATGTTACACATATGATCAAGGAGCAGGGAGCACACAGCCCCAAGCAACCACGCTTTCTGTTCAAACCACAACTTGTTTTGTGCACAGGAATTTCGAAGGCAACAGCAGTCTAAGAGACAAATGACTGATGCTTATCCCTTCTGACTCTGTCACCCCCTGTGCTAGCCAGTCACCTACAGGGAACCTGACAGAAGGAAAGAGAGAGCACCCAGTCCTCCTCACTCACCATGCACTGAAGGTGAACGTTGAGAGAATGTGCACCAATCGAGAAGTGAGTGAGAAGTGAAGTCTGGCGCTGTGCACATTTGCGATGTCCTGGTAACAAAATACGCAGGTGGAAGCAGTGAAAAAACCAAACTAGGGTCAGGTATTCCACATACAAGCCAAATGCTCCTACATTTGCATTTAAAAGCATCACTGAATGACATAAAGGAAAATGGATTTGTGCTAATCATTGTTAACTTTACTTAGAACATTAAATTGCAAATTTTAAAAACCATGACAGGTAGAGAATGTGCAAGAAAGCAGCTTTAGGCCTTAGCACCTGTAAGGGCACTTTTTTCCTGCTTTTTGAACAAGGGGCCCACAATGGCATTTTGCACCGGGCCCTGGGAACTCCATGGCTGGCCCTGGGCTCAGGCCCTACACACACGTGGCCTGCTCAAAGCACAGCACGGGGGAGCTGAGGTCAAGGGTCCTGCTTCAAATCCTAGCTCCTGGCCCTGGAAACCGGCAGTGACCTAACACACCAGGAATCCTTCCACAAAGGCTGCTGCGGCCCTAGATGAGCCGGCACATGGTGAGCCCCGATACATGCCCAGCACACAGGCGAGCCTTATCACCCCCCTCCCCAGGTCCCTGACTGTCCCCGAGGCCAACTGAACTCCCGTCTATCAAATGTGAACGTCTATAGGTAACAGAGAAAGCTATATGGGAGAAAAAAGCCAAGACTCTGAAACCAGAGTTGGGAGACCAATTATGAAACCTTGTCTTGCTTGGAACTATGCATTTCAGTTTATGAGGCGTCAGTAAGTTATTTCAACTTCTACCCATTCCTAGAACCCAACACTTGAAACACATTAAAAAAAAATGAATTTATATACAAAGAACCAAATTACTTTTATTTAGGAAAAACAAGAACCAACTGTCCATTTTAAGAAAATGGATTTTAATTAAAAACTAAATCAGAAATATTATTTCCTATTTTAATCTGAAGCTTTTAACTTCTCTGACCACAGGACCCGTCTGTATGATTCCTTCCAGGGACACAAAGGGATGATGACCGAAGTCAGGCACTTCAAATGTATTGCAGTTATTCTACTGAGCAATTAAACTTTTCGTGACTACAACGTAGTTTTGCTAAAATGAGACTTTCTATTTATAAAAACATGCTATTTGTATTTAAAATTTTTTAACGTTTATTTATTATTGAGAGACAGAGCATGAACTGGGGGGGGGGGGCCGGTGGGCAGAGAGAGGGGGAGACACAGAATCCGAAGCAGGCTTCAGGCTCCGAGCTGTCAGCAGAGCCTGACATGGGGCTCGAACCCATGAAATGCGAGATCATGACCTGAGCCGAAGTTGGACATTCAACTGACTTGACCACCCAGGCGCCCCAAAACATGCTGTTTTTAAAAATCAATCTCAGTAAATACAATAAATAAAAAAATCCATCTCAATTTGAAACTCAGTAAGATTCTTGTAGACTGAAAATGGAAAATCATTGTTTTCGTCCTTCTTGAGCAAGTCAACCACCTGTTAAGATGGACACGGCCTGGGGTTCCTGACAGAGGCCAGGAAAAGCGTGGTTCCACAAGCCTCAGCTGTCCCACAACGTGACACAAAAACGTCTAATAAGCTGCCGCATGGGCAAAGCCAACCCGCCATCCTGTTCTCTTCATGGGGGACATCGACATTATCACAGCAACTTTCAACACACCTACCTACCAGGCCTCCTGCAGGTCAATCCTTGGACTTGAGAGTCGCCTGGTGCACCTAGGAGTGGCAGCTCCAGGTGGAGCGGCCCGCGCCCCTCCCCCACACATAAAGGCACCGTGATCCCCCAGCTTCACGGGGGAGCCTGGTGGTGGCAGTGGGCCCCAGCCTTGGGGAGTCACCGAATCCTGAACGGGACTCCCAGCTCCGAGGCCACAGCTGCACTCTCGAGCAAGTTTTGACCTTACAGAGTTCCTCCCTGCACAGAATTCCCAACTCCTCTCGTTGGCTTTTTGTTTTATTTTTTCTATTTTTGGTTATGAAACAAAATCAGAGCTTAAAAAATGGAGGGGGATCCATTCCTGCAGGCTCCTCTCTCCAGGTGGATGCTAACTCCCTAAGAACCCTTCCCTGGAAAGGAAGTTACCTCCTGCCTGGACACGCAAGTCAGGAGGAGTTACCAGCCCTTCCTCAAGGAGGCCTTTCTGGAAGGACGGCCCTGAGGGTGGGGGTGAACAGGCCAAGTCCCAATGGCAGCCACCCCTGGTGAGCCTCTAGCAGTGCCGGCTACCCTTGGAGATTTAACCGCCCTCCCCAGCCCCTCAGGGCCCCACGATGAGCTCCATCTTACAGAGAAGCACAAGCACAGGGAGGCAGCCTAACAGGCAGAGCTAGGCGGCGCGCAGGGCAGCTCAGCCCTGCCCCTGCTCCTCCAAAACATCCGGGACTCACTAAAACCCTCCGACAGCACCCAGGTGAGCCCCGCCCCCCACCACAAGCTCCCACCACGGCTTGGACAGGGCAGCATCCCAATGACGCGGTCACCTAACGCTGTGAGCTGAATGGTCTCTCGAGCACTGGGCACAACCTTCTCTAGGATTTGTGGATCACAGAGGATTTCAATTTTGACAAAATGCTCCTACGAGGGTAGGCTCACTTTGATTAGAAAGCTGGATCTGGGACTGCCTATGGAGCTCCCAAGATCGGGTGGGCCCAAGAATCGCTTGCCTGGCTCCTAAAACATACCTAATAAAGTCAGGTTAGGAACAACTAAATCGCTTTGTATGAACGAGATCCCTGATCTTCCCAATGTCTAGCTGGAAACACCTATGAAACAGAAATATGCGCCACCGCCCCTCCACCATCCCTGGAGCCAATGGCGCCCACAACTGGCAGAATTTAACAAAGTGACATGTCCCCCCAAAACTCTGAACACTCACCCTGACTCAAACTATGATGTTCAATCACGGGTGACGCCATCAGAGTTTTGCATCAGGCAAGAGTCACCCACAGGAGGAGGAGGTCATCCTACGATGCATGAGCATCTCACATTACCTGAGCAGCCACCTTGGCCAGATCAATGGTTCCCAAATTGGCAGGTGGGCATTCGTTAAAATTTACACATTTTAGTTAAATGTGCATTAAGAAAAAAACTAGCTTATCCAATCTGTGACCACAAAGATAGATATTCTCACTTGGGATAAGGGGAAGTTAAAAGGTGGCTTGCTGACAGGTGGCACTTTGCAGACAGAGCAAAAAATCACAAAAGCAGTACGCAAGGCTTTCAGTGTCGGGACACCGGATATGAGAAAATTATCACTCCTTCGTGGTTCACGGCATCCCTGAAGCTTCACAGAGTTTCAGTTAGAATTCCATTTCCATCTGCGTTGTAAAGGTTTCGCTTATGCAAGGATTTCTGTTTTAAAAAGAAAAAAGAAGTTCATGCACCAATGCCCAAAGGAGCCCCATCTAATTACACACACTGGCAGGGAAACCCACTACAACAGGTGTCCTCCTCCGACAGGAGGGCCGTGACCACCTTTAGGATCTTGTGCAGACTTGCCCTTTGTGACATACAACAGACATCAGATCTCTCCTCTACACAGAGAGAGCAAGGAAACAGCCGGGTGCTCGTGTCCTGGTGAAAGGCTAATAACTTCACTAGATCTTCATGCGCTTCCTCTGGTTTCTCATGTAAACTGCTGACCTTTGCACCCTTTCCTTATGATCACCAGACACTTCTGTGGAGCCTCAACCACCCAGACAACAACAACAAGCTGGGAACATCTAATGAAGAAAACATGTGCCATGGGCACCAAACACAATCTACAAACCCAGGAGGTGAATTCAGCCACCTGTTTGAGGCACGCCCAACAAAGGCCTAACAGAGCAACTATTTTTTAAATATGTGACAGTCAGGATCAAAACTGTTGAAATTTTCATGGACCTCAGGATGTTCTCAGCCTATTTAAGGGCTAAATCAATGCTTTCAGCATAATGACTAAAATAAACTGTGGTGCTTAACACAAACTGACGACTGTCATCCCCCGGCCCACCCCGTTCTTTTCCTTGTCCTGGAGCACGTGAGGGTAACGCGCTCACGAGAAATCACTTTCCTCTGGCCCGCTGCCTGCCAACACACCGCCAGCGCTGTCTGAAACGAGTCTCCACGTCTGCAGAGCCCTACATGGCCTGTGCGATCTCACCAGCGCCTCACACAGGGATGCTGTCAGAGGAAAATTTTCAGTTGAATTTTTCCAAGCTGTAAAGAGATCTTTGGCCATTGAGGGGAGCCACTGGTTTGGTCTATGAGCTGTTCTAAGTATTAGTGTGGATTTCAGACGGCTTCACAGTTCTGAATTTCCTGAAACCTGCCGTTTCTGAACTGCTACAAGGTGCCCGTGTGTTTCGAAAAAGAAATTTAAAGCAGGCTAATTACTACATATTTAACATCATCGTAAAAACACACCTTCTTTACACAAGTATTTTTAATTGGATTTTGAAGATGTTTATTGCATTCTGTTTGGTGGAAAAAACAAAACAACACATACATGTATTTAGCACAAGCTTGTGAAATACACAGAGCGTAACGGGGTGAGGCGCAGTCTCTGCCCCTCGCCCACCTCTGAGCACGGAGTTGTGACCAAGTGGTTCCCGCAACAGTCGGGCGCTGAGCGTACAAGCCTCTAGTTCTCTCCTTTCAGTACTGGTAGCAGCTCACCGTTGTCTTTCAGTTCCTAACGACGAAAACAGAAAGCAAAAACAACATGTATGCGGACAGATGAAAAATGGAAACGTCTGAAGAACAATCACAGGTTGCATCCGTTATCAGAGACCAGAAGAAACACTTCACTGGATTAAAACTCTAGCTCACCAACACCCTGAAACTAACTATTATGTCATAAACACTACCAGATTACAGAACTGAAGTTTTAAAAGGCATTCCAAAACCAACAGACTGATCAGCATTAACAAACACAGCAATTAGAGCAAAACACCCATAGCCCCACGGGTGGCACACAGGCTTCACTGTTTCAACCCAGCCTGGAAAGGCTGCAGTACTACAAGCGTAAAAGTGTACATGTAGAGGCCAAAAAACACTAAAAAGACATACAAATCCAGAAATGTTGTGTGCTATCTTGCAGATTTAAAATCTGGAACACAGCCATCAAATTTAAAATGTGACAATAAATGATGAATGAGATTTTCTAGTTTAAGACAAACATTTAATCTGATGTAAATTTGCAGGTTATTACTAAGCAGCATGAACATCCATCAATAAAACCACGAAAATCAGGGCACCTCGCTGGCTCAGTCAGTAGAGCATGCGACTCTCAATCTCAGGATGGTAAATTCAAGCCCCATGTTGGGCATGGTGCCTACTTAAAACACACACACACACACACACACACACACACACACACACACACACTAAATTCCATGTGACTTCATCTCTGGTTAAACCCCATCAGGTGTGATTCTGTCATATAAACTCAGACAACTCTCAGTGATGTTCTGGGATCTTCCAACATTAACTCATTAACAAGCACACATCGTACTGCACTAAAGGACCAGGCAGGACTTTTCTGAGCACATGACCTGGAGGGCAGGAGGCCACGCTGCTCACGGAGAGGCCCAGAAGCCTGCAGGTGGAATCTGGACTCAAGGACTCACGAGTTGTGACATCACATGCAGATTACCTAACTTCTCATCCGTGTCCCCTCATCTGACGACTGAGGACAAGGAACTCAGGATGCTGTGAGGACGGCCTAAGCACTAAGGCAGCCTGCCTGGCACACGGGGATCGCCATCATCATCACCACTAATGTGCGCCAACCTTATCTAAATATTCCCTCTGTAAACAAACATTCTGCAGTAGTGATAACATGACCTCACTGAATATGTACTAATTAGTTGCTATTTTTCTCAAGACACTAGATTGACTGAGTCATTGAATTACCGGGTAAGTTCTTTATCTAACCATTCAACAGCAAAAAGCACTCAGTGCTCTTAAAGGCCAGCCAGAATTAACCCACCTGGCAACTGTGACGTTTCCGCTGAACTAAAGACGGAAGAACCGTGCTCTGTGGGAAACGGACTAAAATGGCAACCTAAGAACTGTTCCCAGTTATCTTCTCAGGAGAAAATGTTACCAATATCACAAATGTCCAGATGCGTCTTTTTAGCAGGTGAACATCAAGAGTCCTGTAACATCCTGTTTTATACCTAAAACGAAGTTGCCCGCACAGCTCGGCTTTAGAATTAAATGAGATTGATCGATTGTTATCTTCCCAAGAGTTAGCAATGGCTAAGGTACAGGCTATAAAACATTCAGACAAGAACAGGCTCAGGAGTATTTGGGTTTGAAGACTGTGTCTTGAAAAAATAAAACACATATATAACATAACAAATGCAGATCTATTTTTGTTGCTTCAGGGCTATTCAAGAGCTACTATGTTAAGCCTGTTCTTCTCCTCCAGGAATGAGACACTTTACTAGTAAAAGTGCCTCACTCGCCGCCTTCAGAAGCGCCATGTCAAACAGCAGTCCGCAGCAGACAAGACTGGTGTGGGCGAAACCGCAGCAGACGGCACCCCTGCCCCGTGTTCACCACACGTCCGGGCCCACAGAGCTGATGTCCCTCAGCGCTGGGCTCGAGTCCTCCCAACAAGACCAAAGTAGGAGTTAAAACTTATTTTAAAACCTAACTAGGAGCAGTGCTGCTGCCAGGGGGTTAGCACTGCAGCGTCCCTGCGGGATCAGGCTAAGAAACAGCGTGTGGCACACACAGGCGCTATCAGGTGTAAGCACCCCAAGAAAAGTCCTGCCCACTGAGCATTCGCGGAGGGTTTCCTTAAAGCAAACTAAACAAGTAAATTAATGGTCAAAGATGTCAAGGGTGTATAAGAAAAGGTATCGTTTCTAAACATGCTTACGATCTGACAGAGCTAACCGATCTCCTAGCGTCTGAGGCCAAGCTGGACGTGGGGAAGGCCCACAGCAGCCTCGCACAGTTCTGTTAGGAAGCCGGGGTCAGGGGCCTCGGGTCTGTCACAGAGCTGACAGGACCAGGCAGCACTGGGTGTCAGGCCTCCTGCCCATGGCCCGGCACTCTTCACTCCATCACCCCAGTGCATGTAAGGCAAAATAACACAAAAACACAATACAACGTAAATATAAAAGGACAGAACAACTTCAGGAACAGGAGCAAAATATTTCTGGCTTCAAGAATCTATACACGATTCATAGACAACAAGGGTCCTGGAGGGCACAGAACACATGTAACTATGGAACACAAGATATCCAAAGCAGAGGGGGGACGAGGAAAGAAGGGCTAAAAACATGGAAGACAGTTCCATCAGATTTAGCAGCGTGGGAGTAAAAATCACATTTCGAGCTTGGCCATAATCAGAGCATCTTGGAAGGCCAAGTTACAGTTCTGGCCTTGGCCGGAAGCTCTTCGGGAGAGGAAGGAGGTTGTGCAGAAGACCCGGGGAGGCAGAAGGCCCCACAGCAGGGGGATGATTTGGCTGGCTCAGGGGACGGGTGAGCACAGCCTGATCCAACAGGGACAGTGGGGGACAAGGTACTAGGGACACAGAAATGGTAACACGGGGCGAGTGCCTGGGTGGCTCAGTCAGTTGAGTGTCCGACTTAAGCTCGGGTCATGATCTCGTGGTTCGTGACTTGGAGCCCTGCATGGGGCTCTGTGCTGACAGCATGGAGCCTGCTGGGATTCTCTATCCCCCTCTCTCTGCCCCTCCCCCACTCGTGCTTTCTCTCTCAAAAACACACATGTAAAAAGTAAAAGTAAATAAAAAAATAGAAATAAAAAAATCTTTTAAAAGAAATGGTAATCAAAAGTGAGCCAGAAGTGACTGGACAGGAGGCCGGGAAGGAAAGGAGTCAGGGAAGCTCCAAAGTTTCTGTTCAATATGAAATTGTAATTTTCAAACATGCCAACATTTCCCATCTTTAGGATGCCAAATGAACTCCGACCTTACCTTAACAATATCCAGACCTCCAACAAGTTCCCCTTTCACATACAGCTGAGGATACGTGGGCCAATTCGAGAAAGTTTTTAACCCCTGCCGAACCTACGGAAACAAGAGAAACTCTGAAACCTTACTATTAGACCCTAGTGAGTAAAACTAAAGGCAAAGGATGAGAAACATAAAACACAGAACTTACTTCTTCATCCTCCAATATGTCAAATGTCTCATATTCAACACTACAAAAAGGAGAGAACATTTTAACAGGAAATAGTTGTATTAAACAAAAATGATAAAGCCTACTTGGTGTTTTAAAAAACAGTCAGGAAAAGTAAATTGTTTCGTTGCTAATGACATTCACTATAAAAAATGGAAATGACTTAACTTCTCTCAATCTGTCAGGTAGGTACAAATTCATCTGGACTTTTCTCTAGACAATACTGGATTAGACAGGGGTCAGCACACTTTTTCTGAAAGGGCAAGGCCATAAACACGCAGGCCCTGGAGGCTAGTCTCTGCATCACACAGAAGCAACCACACAGGGCAGACAGGAGTGGGTGTGGCCGTGTGCCAACCCCAGGTTAGACCTGTACCCCAAGTTTACACGAGTCTGTCCTTAACACTCCGTTCCCAGCCCTCACCCCTGGAGCCGCCGCTTCTGATGTCCTGGAAGCTGCTCAGGGAGCGGGGAGCAGCTCTGACGTCTGACCGCTCGCAGACACCAGGGCTGGGCCGGACGCTCACTGCCCAGGACGACGACGCTGCCAACAGACGCCACCTTACGGAGGTGTGCCTTCCCACGTGAAAGCGAACTTATTTCAGAACACACATGCTGTTTTCAATACGCACAAACCAGTGAGAGTGGTGTGGATTCATGCTGGACAATGAACTCTACTTGTTATAATGAATGAAAAATCACTGCATGGAAATCCAGCCGTATCTACTCAGAAGGACTTCACTGTTTGGTGGTCAAGGAATCAGTACGAATGTAGGACTGAATTCCTGCAGGGAGACTGCGGAGATACGTGCAGTCCCACAAACCGGCCAAAGAAAACGCCACATATAAAAGATAAATTTCGGGTTCCATAAAACCAAAACCACCTTCACAGGGAAATCTCACTCAGTAAACAAGTTCCCAAGAAAACTGTTCATGGTGCAGAAAACAGTCAAAAAAACAAGATGACAGGATAAATCAGCACCAAGTACCAACAGGACTGTCTGAAAGCAAGAGAAGATTAAAAAAAAAAAAAAAACAAGACCCAACGTAAGTTTCCCTTCAGGTTGAACTAAAGGAGGCAGATCTCCTAGTCTGAACAGTATGATCAGCGCGAGTTACAGGTCCACAAGGGAGCTGAGAGGCACCGGGCCCACGCACGTGCAGGTGTGTGTGCAGTCATGACAGCCAATGCATCTCCTGAAAGTTCTGTGCACAGAGTACCTCCATACCTCCGCGTATGCTCGGTACACGGCCCCTCGAGGCGTGTGTCTTTGGGCAGAGAAGGCGAAGAGGAGTGTAAGAACGGAGGGGAAGGAATAAAAAGCCAGAGCTTTCTCCACAAACTGACAGCTCTCAGCAAGAGGACAGTCTGTTCAAGGTGAAGAGCGGCAAAGGTCCCCACGGCCCCGCTCACCGCAGAGCCGACTGCGTCAGCAAGTCTGCAGCTGGGAGCGCTTTGTCTCCAAAGAAGCCCCTCTGTTCTGGGGAGCAGGTACTTGCAAATCCAAACAGGATTAGACAGGTATTGGGCGACTCTCCACCGAACATACGAGCTGAGACGGCCCGATGCTCCTGTGCCCTGGCCTCATGGCCTCGTGGAGGTACGCCCTGAGGGGACACGCTGTCACTAGAGACAGGTGGA
Organism: Leopardus geoffroyi; assembly: GCF_018350155.1. Lineage (NCBI taxonomy): Eukaryota > Metazoa > Chordata > Mammalia > Carnivora > Felidae > Leopardus > Leopardus geoffroyi. Next base: position 85,746,139 of record NC_059334.1, on the reverse strand, counting down.
CTGAGCGTGTCACACCGGGGAGCTGTGACAGAAGACAGAGAACGGGGCCATAAAAACTGATGACCAAAAGCAAGCCAGCCTCTGCTCTGTCCTCGGGCAGGGTGAGGAAGGTCTGGCTAGAGACCATATGACAAAAGACTCTTTAGACTCTCCTCTGTAAAATGTCACCATCACTTGAAGAAATCAATCTTTGCTTTTCATGTCCCCAGAGTTGTATTTAACCTGTGCTACTCAACTGACTACTTTCAACCATGCCCACGCATGTCTAAATATTTCAAAAGATTACCTTCCCCACGACTTCAAAGAAATGGTTAATCTCTTTAAAGCTATGGCTAAAAAATTAACTTAAAAACTAAATAAAGCAAGCTATGGCTAGCACAGTAAGAACATTAAAAAGAACGTGTTGTGAAATAAGTAAAATAATAATAATAATAAGCAAATACATTTGATAAACTCTACCGAATATGGGCGAAGTATCTCCAAACAAGTGGTTTGTTTTTAATCAGAAAAAACTCAGCTGCAATCTTCTTACCTGGCAGCATTACCACCGAGCAGATCAAAAGCATGAACACAGCCTTCAATTGACCCTGCTTCTGAGATGCACAGAATGACCTGTACATGGGCCCTATGCATTTGGTAAAATGTTGAAAACTAGAATGGTTTTTAAGGAAATTAAAAACCTCTAATACATTTCCCTAAAATATCTTTGTGTGTGTTCAAGAATTCAGTTATTAACTTTCCTCTGGGAAAGCAGACAAATAGTTATTCCAGTAATTGCCTAAGAAGCTCCTTTATGTTACCAATCAGTTGATACTGTCCAAAAAATCCTCTTGTGGTCTAAGTTAAAGCATTCACAAAGCACCACAGCAAAAACAAATAAATAAACATATACAGATAGAGAGCCACAACAACCGAAAGGCATCAGTGGCAGGACGGAAAATTGGAGTTTCTTTAACACACCATTTGAAAACAAGATTTACCTACCCGGTACTATTTAGTATCTCCAGAATCTGTTTGCTGAATCCACATTTTGCTTCCTAAATTTAGAAGGGGGGAAAAAAAACACACACACACATGTAAAGATGGATTACATTTCCTACTCAGCCCACTAGCCTGGTCCTGTGGACGCTCTGTCCCTGGGACACAGTGGGCACAGCGCACTCTAGTGACGAGCCTCCCAGTGCCTCTGGCATCACAGAGCAGTGGGTCAGCTGGGATTTCAGGAGGCCACCAATCCCCACCCCACCCCCCTTTCAAGTCCTGACCCATCCAGACATCACCCTGGACTCTCAGCCCACAGACTTCCTTCAGGCTCTACCCACCGGGGATGACACGTGTCCTGGAACCTGACAGTCTTTGTGGTGACACGGTCCTCAGAGGGGAACCTTGCCGCTCTACCAAGACTCGAGTTCCTTCTCCACTCGCTCTCAGATGACCTCGCCTCACCTAACCTTTCTGCACTGAGCGGGATCATCGCCTGCCTGTTCCCAACTGGACTTTTACTCCCCAGTTTTTAAAACGTATCTTTACGTTATAGAGTCACAGAGTGCCAGGGCTATGGAAGGGCTACGCGGTTCTGTCAGGCCGCCAGGTCCCAAATCCTAGCGATCCTGGAGGGAAGACTCGGCACCACATGCATTTCTCAACAGCACAAGTAACTCTGCTCCCAAGATGTATGAATACTTGCTGACTTCCAGAAACAAACTCTTTTGAGAATAAAAACCTGCTTTAAACAATCACCAAGAAGATATAAAAAGATGACTTTATCACTACTGGGAATTATTAACTTCCTCTATTTTGTTTTAATAAAATTAGTGAACCAGTCAAGGAATCTAGGTCCTGATCTGTGATCTCAGCATGCTGAGACATATATTACCATTTTCCCGGTTACTGCTTACACTGTCACAGTTACGTTGACGACTTATGTTAACTAGCTGGTTTTACTGTATTAGTTATGTTAACTTTCACACTCGCTATCACAACCTCGTTCTCCGGGAAGCACGCTGAACACTCCCACAAGGGGCCGTGAGGCCCTGGGAGGTGAAGCAAGCAGCCCGGGACGACAGAAGAGACGGGCTGCCGTCCCTCCGTTCCACCAGCCTCGCCTCCCAGGGCTTTCACCTCCTCCCCTGGGCCACGAGCCAGACTCTGTCCCACCTGCCTACCTCTGTCACTGGCTGAGAATAAAGGAAGGGAACAGAGCCTGGTTTCTGGAGACCTCCGTTCTAGTCCAAATCCAAATGATAATCAGCTTTGCTCAAGCTGCCGGTGGGAGTGCTCTTATCTAACTTGGTCCTCAAAACGATGCACAACCAGTATGCTCCTTCATCCAACAAGCTCCAGGAACCACCCCATTACAAGTAAGAACTGCCAAACTTTCCCTCAGTCATCAAACCGGTGCCCCCGAGAGCGACAAGGCTCCCTGTGCCCGGGACGCGTGTGGACCAAACTGCTCACTACACGAGCCCAGGGACTCAAGTGGGGACGGGACAGCAACTAACAGAACCAGGAGAGGGTGAACAGTGTTGACCAAGTTTGGCAGCAAAGAGAAATGCACCCCACTGAGATGCTGATGATGAAGTCAGGCAAGATGTGGATTGCTTTGTTTGATCTCCATAAGCACCAATTAAGGCCTGGATAACTTCCTGATGCCACTATAGCTTCATTAGCCACAGCCAGGAGAAAAGATTTAAGCGTCCCCTAGTTGCAGATGTTAGCATCAAAAGAAATTACAAATAAAACCATTTTTGAGTTCTTTACCTGTTTGTTTCCTTTCATAAAGAGCATCACAGAAGCTTTATTTGTCAGTACTTTGAGCCTGAAGAGAGAAAATTGATATAAAATGGCTCAGCTCAATTATTAAACACCACTTTTGCTCCGCTTCAGGAGTAACATGCATATTTGAGGGATAGCAGGATGATAGTTCACAGCTTTGAGTGGTATTAAACAAGCAAATGCATTGACATTTTCCTTTATTTCATTCTCTCCCTGAGCCACCATAAAACACAATATGGCTTTTAAGGCAACGAATGTTCCTTCGAGTTGCAATTCAAGCCCATCAACTCACAGCACTAAAAAAATAATAATAGCCAATTCAGTAAGGAATTGTTCAGGAAGGGGCCTGTACACTGAGCCCACCCACAATTTCCAGAACTACATCTTGTGGGCTCCCTTCTCCGCCACGAGGCGGCACACGGCCCCACACTCCCCGATGTTCACAAGGTCACAGCGGGAACGGGAGGTGCTAAGTGCCGGCACGCCAGCTGCTCACATCAAACGCCCCTGTCTTAACTTTGCGTTTCACACTTTGTACGATCTTCCAAAGGCCATCCCCCACTTGCTGTCAGGAGCGGCAGCCGTCTGCGTGCCACCTGAGGGTCAGTCACAAATCCCAGGACAGTCAGCGTCAGGACAACCTGTGGTGGTCACGTCACCGGATCCTCCTCCCACCGGTGCTCTGGGTCACTCACAGCTCAACACCTCCTCAGAGAACAAAGTGATCACAAACAAAACACCCAAATCATGCTCAGAGCTTCGTCACGTACACTTCCGGTAGAGTGCGATGGGCCGATTCTCAGAAAAACTCAGAAATAAAGAATATGGTGCTGATCGCCATCAGTCACCTGCAGCAAACCAACTATCTGGGCCCAGGAAACCAAAACAAGTGCGTCCGTCCGACTCACAGAGACGTCGCCAGAGCCAGGAACTCAGGCTCTGGCCCTGTGCTTGCCAGGAGCACTTCAAGTGATTACTCAAAATACAAGTGTATCTCTACAGAAGTCTCTATGTAACTCCAGTTATCTAGTCTGAGGCCACAGGAAATACAGACACAGCACATTAGGAAACGAGACAGAAGGTCTGATGAAGACGAGGACATAAACAGCAGCAAGACAGAATGAAGGCAGATACTAGCGCATACAAAGCACAGCAGGTTTCTGAGGACACTTCGCCTTCGTGAGCCACCCAGGTTATTCAGCAAAGAACACAACTGGAGACCCAGAGTCAACAAAGGCACTAGGAGACTCACTGTCCTACCAAAAAGGCAGCAAAGGGTCTAAATCATTTGAGAAAGTGTGGCACTTAAAGGTCAGTTTGACACATATGGGACACTATTTATTAATCAAGGACAGATAAATGAGGTGCTTACTATTAAACACTTTTATCTCAAAATGCTGAATGGCAAGAAAACTACAAGAGGAGGTTTCGCCTTACAGACTCAAGCCCCAACTACGAACGGCTGATACACGGATGTATTTCAAAATAAATTCTTCTTTAAACCTCTACATTAATTCAAATTTATTACAATAAAAATCCCTGTAAGTCTCCCTACAGGCCAAAGTCCAAAATTTCCATAAGATAAGATCTTTAAAAGCTGATTGAGATCCTTCATAAAACAAAGACCAATTTTTACAGCTCCAAATCTCCTTGAATTTTAAGTTATCATGGTTAGAAAGGCAGCGTGAGGCCCCCAAAGTGTTTACGCGGGTACCACATGCGCAGCCCTCGCTCCTCACACTGGGCACTCTTCACAGCCCGCGTCCGGATGATGCTGAGAGGAGGGGCTGTTACTGAAGGCTGAACACTGGGAACGCTGGAGCCTGGCTCCGAGATGCAGAGAAGTAAGTAAAACTTAGTCATTCCACCGAGACAATGACATTTCGTTCTATAAAAACGAAGAATATCCTCCGCATGCTCATTAAATTGGCACAAAAATTTCTCCAGTGCAAATGAGACCTTCCCAAGTTCGCATGACTAGTCTGACTGCAAACAACACTCTTATGACCTCGGCACACGAAAACAAATCCCTCGTTTCTATATGGAAAGAGCAATGCAAAAACCAAGAATTAGGAAATATTTTTAAAGTAATAAATGGTAGACTATTTGACACTTTTAAACACTTACCTTTCTTCTAATTTGGGAGCTTTGGGGCAAATTGTATCTAGTTCGTCAGATGCTTCCAGCTCCTGAAATAAACACATGTGTAAGTTTAAGAAACATTCACTACAAGGCAACTCTCCTTGGTCGTACCCTGACACAGAATATCAATCAACCATCTCATCCGAAATACTTGGCATATACTCCAGATTCATATTCGTAAATGTAGAGATTCTTAAGAAATTCCTACTTTACATTTATTACAGCACTTACAAAAGTGTGCTCTACATGAAAATTCTTTACAAGGTACAGACTTCTCAGTTCTAACCTTGATTATGTCAAGTCCTCCTATGAGCTCCCCAGACACATAGAGCTGGGGATAGGTAGGCCAGTTGGAGTAGGTTTTGAGGCCCTGACGAACTTCTTCATCTGAGAAGATGTCAAAACTGCTAAACTGAATATTGTGTTTGTGAAGGATTTCCACCATCTGCTTGCTGAAACCTGCATAAGAAAAAGAAAATAAAGAACTTAGCTTCTCTCTTACACATGATTTTAAATTAATTCACAACACACATTAGCTACTGAACAAAGATGTCTGCCTCAATCTCACCCGTGATTTAATTAGCATGGCTATACAGCATGGAAAGAGAAAACAAATTCCAACAGCCCCTTATCTGACCTTGAAGTAAACCACGTGTTCAAGTGGGGCTTAGAGTTTAACACATTTGTGAATTTTTTAAAAAGTCTCTCTTTATCAATGTTCCTCTTCAGTATTAGGCATGATTTTGTTGTAGGAGAAATAAGGCTGGCCAGAAAGCCCCAGAACCTGCCCCACCCACCAACGAGACAAACAGTTGAGCCCTGGATGGCCACCCCACCTTCCCGCACATCCCCATCGATCAGGGGACGGATTCGGATGCCTCCACGGTCCCTCCCAGCCCTGCGGTCTGTGAGTCTATGAGAATGAACACTGGATGGGGGAAAAAAATCACAACAGTCATTTTTAACCACTCCGTGAGCATACTGAATCCCAGCCGTTTGGTTTCTGTTGCTCTGGAAGTGCTTCCTGAGTGTCCATTTCAGGAGCTCTCAGCCTATATGATCTTTAACAGAATAAATTATCTAGGTCGAGGAGGAATGTGTTCTGTTAGTGGACACTGGATACACTGAGTTTCAAAGCTGTCTTTGGTGTTGTTACATAGGAACTGTCAACAGGCTGACAGCGTCTTTCTCATCTGGTGCTGTTACCTGACAGTCTCCTTTTGAAAACCATTTACATTCCCCAAAGTATGTAATGTGATTTTTTTTTTTTTTTTTTTTTTACTGCACCATAGTGACAATCTTATGTTCCGTGATTTTATTATACTTTTGTGACACATTTCTGTCCTGTACTTTTTTGACATCATTTTCTTATTATGACATTAGTACTGAAGAATAAGAGTGTGAATACCAGTCTTTTATAAATCTATTCGTCTTGTCTGAAAAGAGGATATTTTTCTTTCCATAAGCTAATTCTTCCCAATTGTTTTTCAATACTTTGTACCACCTTACTCTTTTCACACACCATCCTTCTTTTCAAACAGTCATAATTCACTGGAAAATGACTTGTTCTTCAGGTGCAAAATTCCTATAGGATTTCACAGCATCGGCAAGTATTTTTAAATAAAATCAAACCATAAAATTCCGTGTAAGATTAATTGCAAGAATAGGCTTTACCTGGTGTCCTCCAAAAGCACTTTTACTACAAAAACGGGGATGTACTGCTGAGCTCCAAACAATTTTCAAATCTACAGTTTACTGAGATGAAGCGCTGGTATTTGTACGGCATCTAAGTTGCTTTCCCTACAACTGAAGTGTTAAGTTCATGTACAGCCTGAAGTAAAACACCGATTCTGAAATTTTTTTCGCTCATCTGGGAGTTCATTAGTAAACAGCTAACGGCTGATTGCTGATGGTTATTCTGTTGCCAATATATTAACTCATTTCTACTGTAACTGGCTGAGGAAAAGCTTTCTTTTAGCTTTAGGCAATTACATGCAGACTAGAAAGATTGATGGGGAATGTTCAGTTTTTAAGGGTTAAAGGAGCAGACTGGAAATGTTATGCTTAAGGATAAAACAGTGAGAAGGCTTCATTCCAATAACAAAATATTTACACACTTTTAAGAAAAACGTATGCACGCAATACAAATATTTAAAAGTAGAAGAACCACTTAGCTGTCACAGAACCACCGTTTCTGTCTGCAGTCATTTCTACTCATGACAGAAGGCATGAACAATAAGCCTGACTGGTACATTTCATCTAGTAACAATAAAACCCTAAAGCCCACTTCTCAACCTACAATGTTTGTGTCGGATTTAAAAAGAAAACCCTGTTAGATGACTTTCGCTGCAGAAGAAAAGTCTGTCCCGTGGTTCAAATACCCTTTGCTTTGCTAAAAGCTTTGTTAACTGAAATGGATACAAGAATTCCCAAATAACTTAATTAACCTGCATGTTCAAGGATTTAACATTCTGTTTAAAAAGATGTACATCTCAGTATGTCTTGAAAATCTGCCTAAAACACGAGAGCCCTCTCTTTCCTGTCCTCCTGAGGAGCACAGAGTAAGAATAATCTAGTTCTTTGACGACTGAAACCCTATCACCACGTCCAGCTCCTAACACACTACCCAGTTCTGCCAGGAGAAGCCAAAGCTGAGAGCCACAAAGACAGGGTGTAAAGTGTGAAAGGGCTGGGCTGAGATCAAGCGGGGCTCCAGGGCAGACCCTGAAATGGCTCTCAAGGTTTCCCTGACAGAAAATTTAAATGTTACACATTCATGTTTTCTGATTACCCGAAAGCCAGGTGGGGTCGGCTAATCAAACATCACCGCGGCTCCACTCCACAGAGGGGGCCCACGGGGAGTACCGGCTGCCACTGACAGCAGGGCCTTCCGAGGGAATTCTTTCCAAATATGGAAATACCAGCCAGTGGCGTTCGTGAGCACTGACGGTCACTGCTTGTACAGAGGAGGCTCCGCTTGTACCTCACCTTGGATGTGCGAACACAAGAGCAAAACCTATTTTCCACTAAGTGGGCTCAGAAAGGAAGAGGGTGAGTCGAGTACATTCCTGAAAGAGAACAGTTTCGAGATGAAGAGTCCGTGTAGCAGGGCACACAAAGGGGGACACAGAGCCAGAGGAGCATCAATGAAGGAAGTGGCAGGGTACAGGCACAAGAAAGGCACCTTCTAACTGATCCTTGAATAGATGTTTTATTAAAGAATACCAACATTCTAAAATGATCTATTTCCCATACGTCACTTACTTACTATATTTGATACAAAGACATGTTGTTACACAAATCAAGACCTCAGGAAACAGAAAAACTTGTCAAAACATAGTTATAAAAATTATAAAGAATAAAGCAAGTACTTGTTTGAAATGAAACTGTACCTGTTAAATTACATATATCTAAAAATCTTGTTTGAATTCCCCAATTACATCTCTTATTATCTAGATGTCTGTAATTGTTTTTCAGATTGTTCCAAAATGTTTGAAAGCTGCTTTTTTACTCTAACTTGCTTTTTATACACTCTTCTAAATAAATTAGGGTAATTCTAATTTATTTGAATAATCATACAACATCTGATTTGAAAAGGATCCCCAAGACTGGCTCCAACCCCAATGCCACCAAAGGAAGGACCAAAGGCACAGAAAGGGTCACTGACCTGTACCTATGTCACCAAGGGTGGCACTGGGCTGCAGCCCCCCTGCTGTGACACCCGGCCACTGTGCTTCCCCCTGCTGCCTCAGCACACCTTCCCCAAGCTGCGGGTTTTACCACCTGCCTATCTGGTGAGGTCACCACTCAGAAAAGAGCGAGAGGACGGTCCTGTTCGAACCCAAAGAAGAGAGCACTGTATCGGCTTTACTGCAGGTTTCCTACGTGGGAACCTGTCATACAGGTGCATCCACGTGACAGCCAGTTCCACTATTCATCACGTTTCGGTGAAGGCACTGAATAAACCCCGTCAGACTCACGTTGTAAGTGCTTGTTATTAGGTCACCACAGAAAGTACCAGAAAGGATTCTCCTGCCTGATAGGGGAAAGTAAACCAGCCACAACCTCTATTAAAAACAAACAACCACAACAGAGACTGACTCTTGCTACCTGGAGTTAACTCTGGTAGAGACAGAGTTTGCTTTTCAACATCTAAACAGCAAGCATCCTTGGACACGTAAATGCCAGCAAGGAAATTTTTCAAGTAGAAGTGAGAGCCAAAGGAGCCTTTTATTGTTTTAAGATAGGACTCAACATGAAACTTTATCTTTAAAACTGGACTTTTTCAGAATCTAATGTGTAATTTGCTAACCATATAGGGAAGAATTCACAATTAAAGCTATGCTAGAAGCGAGGTTATGTTTATAAAGTCACACTGGACATGCAGTAACCTTATCAACAGCACACTCAATTTTACTGCCACCTATCTGAAAAAAACTCCCCCCTGTATAGTTGAAACAAACCGATTCTCAGCAGCATCATCAAAAGGCATTAAATGCTCAATTATGAAGCATAATAATGTACTAGGCATAGTAAAAAGAAAATAACATAAACCCAATACCAGAGGGGTCAAATAAACCCTAAAACTTACTTCAGGAGAAAATTACAAGCGTATATATACATGTATATGTATATGTATATGTGTATGTGTATGTGTATGTGTGTGTGTGTGTGTGTGTGTGTGTGTGTGTGGGTAGGTGGGTGGGTGTATACATACACAGAAAATAAGAGCACCTACAAACTGGAAATGACAGCAGTAGTTGAACACTAGTCGCATAATTCGATGTGCGACAACAGGGAAGGCCAAAGTACGGGGGAGACACAGAACCACCACCAAAATTCTGAAAATTTTTAAACCGCTCAATCTGGGCAAGGTGAATAAAAAGAGACTCCCAAGAGAGACAGGAAACCATTAACAGCAAAAAGAACTGAACAGACAAAAGCCCATTCACACAACAGCAATGCCCTCCCAACTCTGCTCCCAGTCAGCTGAGTGGCTTTCCGTCTCTGGGTGCTTATTACATAAAAATCTTCAACTGGATGACTTCTAAGAAGCCTCTGGGTTCTGAAATTCTCTGTGTCTGTGGTGCAAAACAGATTCTCACCACCTCAATACAGAGTGTCAGCGGGAATTAGGACCTTCCGGATTTCCTAAAGCAGTCTCCACACAGGCGAAGGAGGGACGGTGTGGCAGGACCAGAGCACGCCCACCCAGCCGCACCCCACGCCGGTGGAGCCCACTCTGCTCGCGTCCATGTGAAAGCAGCTTCTTACCACAGCGGGGCTCCTGAGGAGTCCCCTTCATAAACAACATGCAAGGGGCAGCATGAGTTAGTTTCTTCAGGCGCAGGTTGAGGTCTTCTTTAGGATGCTCATTACCGCTGGGTGGGAAGGAGCCGCTAGATGCGTGTCGCTGAACTTTTTTGGTCAACTCTGGGGCGTGTGCACCATCTAATCGGTCAATTTTCTGAGAATTCTGAAGTTAAAAAAGTCATTTAAAATACGTGTGGCATAAAGCTCCAAAATTATAACAAGCACGAATCCACAGCTCTAGCTGATTTTTAAAGAGGTCAACACTACTTACTATTAGGTGAGTTTTTAAAACTCTGATTACCAATTGGCGGAATGCATCTCCATTTTAGAAATACATAACTGTTTTCTTTCATCCCCTTTTTGGGAACATACTAGGAAAACATCGCTACACCTCAAACTCAAACCAGATCAGAGTCCAACCTTAAAGAGAAAAGATTTCCTCCACCCTCGTGGGGATTAATCTGTTACTAAGTACAAATGCAGTATTTGGAGGAACTGTGGGGACACTCAGGGGTGCCCTGAAGCACAGATTTGCACCTGCTTCCTAAGAGAGTCATTAATCAAACCAGGACCAGCCAGATGTTCCATTATGTCCAGGCACATGCCCTAAGCAACCAACTTTTACCCAACGGAGGGGACATTTTGCGTCTATAGCCAAGTATCTGGATTGTTCTCCAGAAGCTCCAATTCTGGTTGCTGGTCCTCTACGTGGCCCATATCACTTCTGCAGGATGCCCCAGGCCAAGCTTTAGCATCAATGCAAACAAGGAGACTACAAGAAGACGGGGCAAAGCCAGGAACAACTGAGTGTCTAACGTTCACGGATCAGGGAAAGGGGCAAAGGAACCAAGATTCAGCCCCCTGGCCCACTACAGATGCAGGATCTCTTGTGCCATCCTTGTCCTTACCTTGAAAAACAGAAAGGTGGGAACAGAACTAATTTCATATTTTTCAGATACTTCAGGAACGGCTTCAGCTTCCAACTTTAAAAACAAAAGAATATAAAGCTTGATTATGAAAAGGTCCTTTTTTACGACTTCAATATGTCTACCAGATTCACATGCAGCATCCCTTCAAGTAGGTGATGTTTCTAAAGAGTCTGGTACAAAAGTTTATGACACATTTACATTTAAATGAGACTCACTGGGCTGGTGTGTCATCCACTGAGTCCGCAGTGTCAAAACAGGTTCAGAGGTTTTTATTTTGTTGCACATTTCAAAAGATGCCTGGAGGCTGTGAATAAAATTTTTGGTGCACTAGTGACCTAGTAAATTTTCAATCATATGCAGCTACTACTATATTGAAATCCATAAATCACTGACCCCAGTTATGTCATGATTACAGTGCTTATTTTCTGCCCACAGCAATTCTTGCTGTTTGCTCTATTGACTAATTTCAAGAGGCAGTACATCATGACTGACAGTTGCAGCCTTCTGCAAATTATGAAGCAAAAAGGAGTATTTCTTCAATAAACTATTGATGTCTGATAAATTTTACTTTTAACCCCTGCCAGGCTGCCGGACACTAGGCAGAGATCTTGCTAGGTTATCTACTTCTGGGTCTATTCATACATTTAAATGCATTTTCAATAAGATGACTGCATTCTGCTTGATGATTTCCTTGAGGCCCCTCAACGAGACACGATGTGTTACCTGACATATGAATTTTACACAACTCAATTTCTAAATAATTAGAACACAGTTCCTGTAAGCTATTTATGTGCAGGATTTTGTAAACAATACACTTTGAGAGAAACTAAGACATAATATTGTATCCTTCCCTCACAGGACTTTCAATTTAATATAAACTTTTTAAAACCAATAAAAATCTGAATTCACATTATACCTGTAGGAAATAAAATTTATTGGGGCGCCTGGGTGGCGCAGTCGGTTAAGCGTCCGACTTCAGCCAGGTCATGATCTCGCGGTCCGTGAGTTCGAGCCCCGCGTCGGGCTCTGGGCTGATGGCTCAGAGCCTGGAGCCTGTTTCCGATTCTGTGTCTCCCTCTCTCTCTGCCCCTCCCCCGTTCATGCTCTGTCTCTCTCTGTCCCAAAAATAAATAAACGTTGAAAAAAAAAAATTAAAATTTATTGATAAATTATACTGTTAGAAGAGTTAAAGATATATATCCTGTATTCTTCCAGGAAGAGAAGGTTTCCACTGGGCTTGAAACACTATTCTTATCTAGAGCCTTCCCCAATCCAGCATCCATCTATCCAAATGAACCTGGACGGTAAGTGGGAGGCACAGTCATTCGTCTTTGGTTTCTATCTTCTGTCTCACACATTCCCGGGTGCTCTTTTACTACTTTATTTTTATTTCTTCAAAACGCCCTTTAGACAAATATTTTTAATTACTTCATCTTTCAAAATGTATTAACGTGAAAATTATATACGTTTCAAGTCAACATCAACTGTTCAATAAACTAAAAAAAATGAACAGAGAGAAGACAAAGCATGTGGAGACCACTATGTAGAACACGCTTTCTGAAAGTTCTGAAAACTTCTGTGCCGTTTTCTTTCATACAATTGCACACTCAAAGCAAATAACAGCAGAGCAGGCGATGACTAGGGCAGCTCGTTATTTTCTCTTGCAAATAATACCCCTAGAGTGCCCGGCACACACTGGCACTGGGTGAGGCTCAGTTACGATCCCTATCTTTGGTACAACTGGATTCTAACAGCAAAATAACACAAATTTTAAAAAGGGGCAGTACTAAGGGGCACCTGGGTGGCTCAGCAGGTTGAGCGTCCGACTTCGGCGCAGGTCATGATCTCACAGTCTGTGAGTTCGAGCCCGAGTTGGGCTCTGTGAGCCGGGAGCCTGGCGACTGCTTCTGATTCCGTGTCTCCCTGTCTCTGCCCCTGACCCGGCTCATGCTCTAGCTCTCTCAAAAATAAATAAACATTAAAAAAAAAAAAAAACGTTTTTAATAAAAGAAAGGGGGCAATACTCAGCAAAAACAAGATACTATGGTCTTAAACCAAACCAAAACAGGCAACATCAGGAATCATAAAAACACATTCCTCTGTGCTGCTTAAAGTTGACCTCTTCTCATATTCCTGCTGGTTTCCAAGGGTCTCCGTTAGTGACAATTCTTCTAGGAAGCAAATCATCCTCTTGAAATTCCTAAAGCCAGGAGGATCGCCACAAGTACCTCTCCTCAATATAGCTCCCAGCGAGATGACATCTTCTTCGTAAGACAAAGGCAGTGGTGACAAACAAATCCTCCCAGAGCAGGGGCCAGGACTGTCACTAAAGGCACAGCCATTCTCCCAGAACATCAAGGGTTATCTGAGGCCCTAAAACCTCTGCAGCAGTAAAATTCTCTGGAAACATTTTTATTGGATGTAAAGCAACATGACAGTTCTATCAATGAAAATAGAAAATAAATAAATACTGAAAAGTGAGCTGCATTCAGAAAAGACCAACGGCAGTCAATAATAGCTATCTTTCATGGAAAACCTACTCGGTGCCATAAACCACAACAGGCTCTTTGCACTCAATTGCCTAAACTACTTAACACCTGGAAAAGTGTATGGTACATTATCATCTCAACCTTACAGGGGGCTAGGTAAAGATGTAACTTGTCCCAAAACACACAGTCACTGGGTAGGAGAGCTGAGAAATAAACCCAAGACTGACTACAAAACCTATGCTTTTTTTCACTATACTACGGTAAACTTTTTCTACTCTATCGATCAAAAAGAAAGATTAAATTTCAAAGATAGGATTTATACATGACTTTAGCCCTCACCAAACACGAACGTTTCCAGAATGGAATTTCAGACAGAATGCCTTTGTTGGGAACCATCTACTTCCTGAACCATGACTCTCAAACTCAGACCCTTCCCGTGTGCAGTCGGGTGAGGAGAGGCAGGGAGCTGTTACCACAGCAAGGTTAACTGCAGAGGTAGAGAACTCTCTCTCTAGAGGGTCACCAAAGACCACTATGATGGTAATGGCTGACAGCTATGATTAATCTAAGCCAGACACTGTTCTAAGTGCAGTTTGTATACTGAGTCATTTAATCTGCACGATCATAGACGCTGTCATTACACCTAACTAACAGAAAAAACTAGAATTTAAGGAGGTTAGGTAACTCAGCCAAGATTCCAAAATGGTGAGCAGTGGAGGAGGGCAGTGTAGCTCCAGAGCCAAGCTCCTCTCTACACCGCCAAGCTACCATTTCACCAAAGCCAATGGTTACTCTTTGTTCATCATGTTACTGACCTTTCAGTATCATTAGTACAACCGCACCCACCTTCTCATGATACCTTTCACTTGGCTTTCCATGTTTTGTTTAGTTTTTCCTATAACTCTCATGACTCAGTCTCTTTGGCTTCTTCCCTCACATCTGGCCAACCTCTCCACGGCTGGCACATCCCAGGACTTGGTTCTGAGTGCACTTCTCTTATTTACGCTCATCCTGCCTGAGCGGTCTCCTCTAAGAAACACCAATATGGCGACAACGCCCAAGTTGTATCCAGGCCAGACCTCCCCGCTCAGCTTCAAGCTACACACTTGACACCTGCATGTGGATCTCTACCAGGCATTTCCCACCAAGCCTGTTCCTCCCCAGGGCATCTCTGTCTTCTTTCATCCAGCCAGTGATCCAATCAGAAGGAAGACAACTTTGATTACTCCATTTCCCTCACCCGACATCCAATCCGTTAACAGGTCTTCTGGGTTCCCCCTCCAAAATACAAGCCAAATCAGACCATGACGTCATTTCGATGCTCCCTTGCCACCAGTGTCCAAGGCATCTCTTACCTGGCCTGTGAAATAGCCTCCTAACGTGCGTACTTGCTTCCAGTCTGCATCCTTCCGCCACTTCAACCCACTCCCCACAGGACAGCCAGGTAAGCACTTAAAACCAGAAACTGATGTGTCACTTCCCCTGCACTCAAAATAAAACCCAAACTCCACCAGTGCCCACAGGTCATGTGGCTGTTGCCTCCCCTTCCAGCCTCCTGCCATACCCTCTCCCCCTTCACTGGCCCCACCGGTGGCCCATATGCAGGCCAGGCCCTCCAGCAGTACTCACTTGCTAATCCACAGCCTAAAAGTTTGTCCTGGCTCTCCCAAGGACAGCTCCTTTTCCTTTTCCAGCTCTCTTACTAGATGCAGCTCTCCAGCCAGACCGGAATAAAGCACCCATCAGCCCAGGTTCTCTTCTTCCACACCCGATTTCTTTCCTTTCAGAACTATTCTCTGAAATTACCTTGATAATGTTACCCGATTACCCTATTGCTGTGTACCCCCAGTGACTAGCATAGTAGTTGCCTGTAAGTGTTGAGTAAATAAATTTTGACACAATACTGAATAAATGGTCGTCACTATTGCTAAGCCAACAACGGGAGTGACCACTGGCCAGTGTGGCACTGATCCCCAAGGCTGAGGAGAGAACAATTAAACCTGACATTCAGGAATATTTTGCTAAACATCAAAAAGAGGCTTCTTTCTAACTCTGTGACTTGTGATATTAAAGGAAAACCTTTTGAAGTAAAATTCCTTGTCCAAATAGACCCTTAATGTTTTTGATAGCTTTTTAAAAGACCTTTACCAAACGTAGCCCAGGAATGGCTAATGAACTGTTAATTGTCAATTTTTTTTTTTTTAATTACCAAGACAGCATAAGTAAAAACTAGGATATTTTTAAGATTTAGCAATTCCACTTGAATTATCTGAGAGGGATTTTTAGAGTTCTCCAAAAATGGAATCCTACATACGTTCTCTAAGATGCCAAATAAACTGGTCAGTATTCTCTGACACTGAAAAACAGGAATTCAGCTAAGTGGTACCTAGTTACACAGCTGGCTGGTACCCTTCTGGAGATGACCCTACATTGTCTGTTTACAAATACTAACTGCACAGACATTTAGAATTGAACATTTCTATAACCACATAGAAATTATCTATACTGATTTTAGAGACCCTTAGAAACTGAACTGTGAGCTGTATTTTAAGATGCTTGTGCATTCAAGAATCAAATTATAACAATTCCTATTTTTTAAGAATCAAAAAATACAAATTTAAGTATCTAACTCCTATACCTTTGCCTTCATATCTGAAGTTACAATGGACGTAAAATTCAAGTTCAGCAGGAACTATACAAATCAGATTACTACTAAATGAAATACAGTAGTACAAAACCTCACCAACCAGGTGGCCAATAAGCTTGACTTTGAGATTTTATGTACCAAAGTGCCTTATATGGTAAAATGAGTACCACGGCTTAATTGAATCAGAATACCAAGCTGGAAGAGGGGTGGGGGAGGCTGGCATAGGAGATGGAAGCCAATGACACAAAGGAAAGCAATAAAAAAATGAAAACAAGGTAAGGTACAGGTCTCTACTTCAAATATCCCACCACCTACTCAAGAAGCCAAATAAAACAGGAATTAAACGACAGAACAGACAAAAGTACAAGATATTCTCTAATCGTTGAACCATAGGCACAGACTAAGTTTGGAGATGGAAAAAAAAAAAAAAAAAAAAAAAAAGCCACAGGGGTACATGGGAGACTTCATACAAAATGGATTTGAGGGGCGCCTGGGTGGCGCAGTCGGTTAAGCATCCGACTTCGGCCAGGTCGCGATCTCGCGGTCCGTGAGTTCGAGCCCCGCATCAGGCTCTGGGCTGATGGCTCGGAGCCTGGAGCCTGTTTCCAATTCTGTGTCTCCCTCTCTCTCTGCCCCTACCCCGTTCATGCTCTGTCTCTCTCTGTCCCAAAAAAAATAAATAAACGTTGAAAAAAAAAATTAAAAAAAAAAATGGATTTGATTTGAATCATCATGTTAACAGCACACCTTAAAAATATACAATTCTCATTTGAAGAAAAAAATAATAAATTTAATGTAACAAATTGAATAAAATATTTCAATTAATAATTTAAATCACAATAAAATCAAACGTAAAATAAAAAAAAAATGAACAGCCACTCTACGAAAAGACAAATCTGACTCGGACCTCGAATAGAACTACTGGTACCCAACTACACCATCACAAGGAGCCTTATGCTGTTCTCGCTCCTTCCCACCCCACTACCACACCCTAGACCTTGAAAGATTCTATCTACCAAACAAGGGAGTAAACAATAAACGTGTATTCCCGTTTTAAAGGCAAAGAGTTGGGGCGCCTGGGTGGCTCAGTCGGTTGAGCGTCTGACTTCGGCTCGGGTCATGATCTCACAGTCTGTGGGTTCGAGCCCCCTCCCCCCGGTCGGGCTCTGTGCTGACAGCTCAGAGCCTGGAGCCTGCTTCGGATTCTGTGTCTCCCTCTCTCTCTCTGCCCCTCCCCTGTTCATGCTCTGTCTCTGTCTCAAAAATAAATAAAAACTTTAAAAAAACAATAAATTAAAGAAACAAAATTAAAAAATTTAAAGACAAAGAGCTAACAAACTGACTTTACACATTTTGAAAAGCAAGGACATGTAACATTTTAATTAGCCATTTAATTTTACTCTGAACAAATGTTAAGTTTTCAGTAAGACTTTGGGCAATAAGAGCGACTCCTATGTCTCCTTGAAGGCCTTGGAGGTGTGCGAACCTCCTGTGGGGCCCAGAGCCTTGGGTTCGGGCTAGATGGGACAGCCAATGCGCAACAGTGAATCACCGCAAGGCACGGGCATAGACGTGGTGCCAAGGAGCGTGCGTGCACTTCATCACCAGCGCATCAGTACAGGAAGGAGGATGTTCGTTCACGTGCAATAAATGTGAGAGTCCTGCCTTTCAACAACCTGTTCCAGTGAGCACAGACTAATTCGGACCAAAACGTATGCTAACTTTTCTCAGGTATTACTTTCCCATTGTCTACAAAACAAGAAACTGTTGGTGGTCACAAAACTCTACACTCAAAGTATTAAAGGGGCGCCTGGGTGGCTCAGTCGGTTAAGCGTCCAACTTTGACTCAGGTCACTGTCTCACGGTTCATGGGTTCCAGCCCCGCGTCGGGCTCTGTGCTGACAGCTCGGAGCCTGGAGCCTGGACCCTGCTTCAGATTCTGTGTCTCCCTCCCTCTGCCCCTCCCCTGCTTATGCTCTGTGTGTATCTCAAAATAAACAAACAGTAAAAAAAAAAAAGAAAAAAAAAATTAAGTATTAATAACATTATGCTTGAGATCACCTACATGATGACTTTGGAAATCTAAGTTATAAAATGGACTTATCTCTATAATTCACAAGTCAAAAATGCCAGACTGTTGGCAGTCAAAAAACAAACAAAAAAAACTAAGAAATCAAATTAAAAGACACAGAGCAGAACATCAGTTCCCTTCCCTAGACTGTTCAAAAAGTTCTCAATAACAAAAGACAGTTATTTTAAAATGAACTGCACCCTCTCTTACTGGGGAATGCCAACAGACCTCTCAAATATTTTACTTCTTATTTGCTCACCAATTAAATTACCTACCTTACAAAGTCCACTGCAGGTTACCCCTGCCATTTAAAGACCAACTACTCCACAGAGTGAATTTTCAGAAAGTAATGACTCCTGGGAGAACTGCCCCACCTAGCGCCACCCCCTACCCCCGAGAGGCAGGTGCAGGAGGGCTCAGGCATCCCCAGCAGACCAGGACTTCCAACGCCTGGCGAGACACTTAAGCACTTGAACAACTTAAAATCTCACTGCCAAGTGTGGTACCAATGTGAGAAGTAATTCTATAGTCTCTTTAAATAAACCATTCAGATGGCAGCTCAGAACAATGTGTTACCTAAACCTGTAACATTATACACATAAAAGCAGACTTGCAACAATTACCATCATCTTGATTAATCTTATGATTGAAATGTTTAATCATTCATTCCACTTGTAATCATTATCTTTTATCACTGACCAAACATGCAGTTTTAATGTCTCCTTCTATTATTTATACTGGACATTTTAGGGTTACATTCTAAGGTTACATTTACACATTTCATTGGAATTTTAAATAAGTCCTTAAATTTTAAAAAGCTAGCTATTACTTTTATATTTGCTCTATCTTCATTTAAAAAAAAAAAAAAGAAAACACTGAAAGGATTCATGCAAAATTAACACAGGCAGCCCCTTCTTTATAGGGCAGGACAGCAGCGGGGGGGGGGGGGGGGGAGTGCGGGGGAGCTTCGCGTTGTACACCTTTCACGCTGTTGTGATTTTGAGACATCTAACTGCAACACCATTCAAAGCACACTCATCTGTACAGAAACTGCCTGAAAGTTTTATCTCCTGTTACACAGATGAATTAGCCTTCAGAATTCTGTTTTCAGTTGATACAGAAAGCGGAAAATAAGAGATGTCACTTTTAACCCCACATGTGGGTATATTTGCTAAACATGTCCTCTGAACTCACAAATTCTGGTTTCATAAAATAAGGCTTTGGTCTTTCTTGTTTCTTTAAATCTGAAGGATTCAAGTTTCTGAAACCAGGGTTTCATTTCTAAGATTCTCGGCTTCTCTACTGTGGCTTTGTTGTTTCAACCAGTACTAAGTCCTGAATGACAGCATTAAATGTGCTAAACCAAGTAGCTAATCCACAGCCTCAGCTATCACTTCCTAGTACGTGCCCACCCAAGACACAAACTAGGAACTAGAGCATGCAAAGCTGGGTGAAAACAAGGCAAGCCAGAGAGACACCAGATTCCTTCCTTCTCTGCTTCCTAAACAGGTCAGCAAAGCTTTCGGTTTCTCCTATGGGTCTGCATTTACCTGACCCCAGATCCCAGATAGCAGCTTCTTTCCGTTCCCTGGGTTCCCAGCCGCCTCACACACCCTTTCTCCAATCACTTGGCACATCACACCTTGCTCTTCAATGAAGCAAGCTCTGTTAGTATTTTTACCGTACTAAAACCACAATGGCCCACACTGAATGATCTAGTCTGCTTCTGTTCACAAACATCCCCGCTGCTCATCCTGCAATCTACCAAGCATGTGTCGGGGAAAGTATGGTGATTGTTACACGACTCGGTACTTGAGAAATGCAAAGCAATTTTAAGATTTTTAAGAATAATCTACTGCAAAAATAACAAATGCACCAACTATAGATGTAGAATCCCACACCCCTCCTCCCTTACGTTAGTAAAATGCAGTCTGCATCATAAGTCAGAATTAAGCTCACAAAAGATGCGACACTGGAAATACAATACCTTCACAAATGAAACTTGAGGGTGCTCTTTGGCCAACTCTGCCATCACGTCGTTCATCTGGGCACACTGCGGAGCCCATGGCGCCCAAAAATGGACCACGAGGAGGGACCTAGAAATCAACAAAACGCAATGTTTCAAAGCTAAAGTGTCTTTTAAAATAAGGAGATATGTATATATATTCAATTCTATTACCAAAAAACCTGTACAAGAACTGCCTGAATTGCTTTTGTACTGCTACAATTTTGTTGTATTAAACAAAGACTGAAATGGAAGGCTTGCAAGGTCTTGATAATCTTTCGGATGAACTTTCAAGTCAATGGTATCTCTTGAGTGAAGACTTAGTTCATATGAAGTGGTTCTAAATATTCATCCATCTCAACTCACAGTCCTATAAATCAATTATGTTCTCAGATCCTTAGGAAAGGCGGAAACTAGATGTCTGCACGATGTCTCTGAAAAGGGACTGCAGATAGATGGTCACTACAAATTCTAGGATTCACTTTCTAAGCACAGTACTGTGGAGGCAGAGGTATAGTTGTGACCACAGGAACAGGAATAAAATGTTGAAAATGAAGGCACGCAGGCAGAAAACAGGGGGAAAAAAAGAAATTACTTTTTACAACGACATCCTTTTTTTACATTATACTACAAAAGATTTTCTAAAAATTGATAGTATGAACAGACAGGACAGTGGATTAATAAATTGTTGACTAAGTTCTTAGGCATCTCAGTGTATATTTATCAACTATTTTCATACAAAATTGTCTTGGCAAAGATACCTTTTAAGTCTATCCTCATACTGAACTTAAACACCCTTCCACAGAATTCTAAGTTCAAATATAACCACCCCCAATCGGAAAAAATGTGAAAAAGCAGGAAAAAAACACAATTTTTTAAAAAAAAATGTTACATAGAGAAAGGAAGTAAGGACAACTAACCTGTGGGTAAGCAAAGGAGTGGCAGCCTGTAAAACCAGTGAAGCAGTACGGCTGAGAGAAGAGTGAGCCTCCCATCCAGCGTCAGAGAACAGAACGAAAGGGGTTTCAGAGGTAGGAGGGGCAGGATTTGGTTGGTGACCTTAGAAGCAAGGGCTAGAGCGACTCCAAGTTTCAGTGACTGACGGATGACCAGCGGTGGCAGCAGGCATGGGTCACATATACTAGCCGCTAACCTGAGAGGAGAGGAAACCTGGTGGGCTGCTAGTGATGGTCTCAAACTCAGGAAAGAAGTCTGTGCTTCATCTGCAGACAGACTTGGGAATCAAGAAACAGAGCTGGCACAAGCCCTCCAAAAACACAGAAGTAAGAGCCTCTGGACTCATCAACAGGAGTTGGGACAGACAAAGGAAAAGGAAGCCGGCAGTAGACCAGAAAATGGAGCCTAAATGGAACATTCTGGGGCTCGATTCTGTTGTGCCCCTCAAAGGTTAAAGGGCCTCGCAGAAGTCAAGAGAAGGAGGAGGAAAGAATGACAACCATCCGATGCAGGTGGCAGGGCACCAGCAACGCTGGACGGCAGAAGCACAAGTCGGACTGCAGCAGGTTGCTAGAAATCTACGCTTTAATAAGAGATCTGTCGGGGCGCCTGGGTGGCGCAGTCGGTTAAGCGTCCGACTTCAGCCAGGTCACGATCTCGCGGTCTGTGAGTTCGAGCCCCGCGTCGGGCTCTGGGCTGATGGCTCAGAGCCTGGAGCCTGTTTCCGATTCTGTGTCTCCCTCTCTCTCTGCCCCTTCCCCGTTCATGCTCTGTCTCTCTCTGTCCCAAAAATAAATAAATGTTGAAAAAAAAATTAAAAAAAAAAAAAAAAAAAGAGATCTGTCTGTAAACAGGGGGAGTCCCAGGCAGAGGCAAAGACAGGCTCAAGGGATTGGCTTTTTTTTTTTTTTTTAGTTTATTTATTACGAGAGAGAGAAAAAATGTGAGCGGGGGAGGGGCAGAGAGCGTGAAGAAAGAATCCCAAGCAGGCTCCACACTCAGTGCAGAGCCGGATGCAGGGCTCAAACCCACAAACTGTGAGATCATGACCTGAACCTAAACTGGATGCTTAACTGACTGAGCCACCCAGGCGCCCCTGTTTTTTTTAATACAAGAAAATCTTCACGTTTGTCTTGTGAGGGGGTAGTGCGAGTGAAGAGAAAAAGGTGGAAGGCAAAAGAGCCTTCTAAGGATGCAAAGTCTCGGGGCGGCAGGGGAGGGGAACCTAAGAGCAGAGAAGAGTTCATCTGGAGATAAGGGGCAGTCTGTTCCAGGTCAGGAGTGAAGCAATCCAGAATGGGTAAAGCTACGAATAAATGTTAGATGTTGGGGGAGGAGAGAGTAGAAGGAGAGTTGGGGAGGTGCTGTTTTCCCAAGTAGGAAGCGTGTCATTTGCTGAAACAAAGGAAAATGGAGGTCTGAGTCCCAGACAGCACTGAGGCAGAAGGGAGAGCTGCCCGGGGGGGCACACAAGAGGAAAGCAGCATGTTCTCAAGAAAGGCCCACCTAAGGCTGGAAAGGACATACTGTGGGTCCCTAATCAATAGGTTATCGCTTGTGTCCAGCAGAACTCAGAAGCTCCAACGTGTGGGTAGGTGGGCCTCAGGGCCTATGGCAGAGACTATGCTGTGTTTCCCCAAGTGTGGTTTCCTTCTCCTCCTGGGCATACGGCCTGACTACACTTGCAGCTGTCTGGGGCCCCAGAACTGAGCTCTGGCCAGTGTGACGCAGGCCAAAAGTGATCTACCTGCCCCTGAAAAACCTCTGAATGAGCCTCTGCAGAGGATGCTGGGGAGGCTCCAAAGCCTAAGGGGACGGGGAGAAAGAAAAGAGGCCCAAAAAAGGACCTGCGCACGAATGTTCACAACAAGCTCAGACACAATAGCCAAAAACTGGAAATGACCCAAATGTCTACAAATTGGAGAAACTGTTGTCTATTCATATAATAAAATACTCCTCAGCAGTAAGAAGGAACTAATGACAGATCCATGCAACAACATGCATCTCGAAAACATGCTGGGCAAAACAACCCAGACATAAAAAACCAGCAGCTGTAGACTCCATTTACATAAAGTACCAAGAACAGGCAGAACTAATCTACACTGGCAGAAAGTGGATCAGCGGTGGGGATTACTGGAAAGGAGCTAAAGAACATTCTGGGGCTCGATACTGTTGTGAATGGTGATTACTTGTGTATGTACAACTATAAAAATTCATCATACCTAACTATTAAAATCTGTGCATTTTACATGGTGTGTATGTTAATACCTCATTTTTAAAAAACTGGGATACCATTTTCTACTAAATTGAAAAGGATTTTTTAAATAATATTCCACGACCAAAAAGATGGAGAGAGCCAAGCATTTCCATATCCTGCTGGTAAAAATTAAACTGCAACCTTTCAGAAATTTCCTACACACAGTCAAGTATCTATCCTAAGGAGGTAATTAAAGAGACAAAGATTTATGTATATGAATACTTTTCCATTGTCTTATAGAAAATAACTAGAAAAATCAATTCTTCAACAATACTATAGTTTGGTTTTTTTTTTTAATTTTTTTTTTCAACGTTTATTTATTTTTGGGACAGAGAGAGACAGAGCATGAACGGGGGAGGGGCAGAGAGAGAGGGAGACACAGAATCGGAAACAGGCTCCAGGTTCTGAGCCATCAGCCCAGAGCCCGACGCGGGGCTCGAACTCACGGACCACGAGATCGTGACCTGGCTGAAGTCGGACGCTTAACCGACTGTGCCACCCAGGCGCCCCAACAATACTATAGTTTTTTTAATGGTCATACAATAAAATACTATCAAGACATTAAGAATCATTTTTCAAGGAATTTTTACGACATGGAAAATTGCTCACAATATGATTGTATTTTTAAAAATTAAGGGGCGCCTGGGTGCTCAGTTGGTTAAGCGTCCAACTTCGGCTCAGGTCATGATGTCACGGCTCCAGTTGGAGCTTCACATAGGGCTCTGTGCTGACAGCTGAGAGCCTGGAACCCGCTTCGGATTCTGTGTCTCCCTCTCTGCCCCTCCCCCACCTGTGCTGTGTCTGTCTGTGTGTCTCTCTCTCCCCCCCCAAATAAACATTAAAAAATAACTTAATTAAAATGTTACCAAACTTTATAATTGAACTGATCTATGCAAAAATAAATAAGTAATACACCTGAAACTAATATACTGTGTCAATTATACTCTAAGAATTAAAAAAACGAGAAAAGTACACCTACACAACTTAAATTCCATTATCACTAACATGGCTTTGAAGAGTAATTTAGGTCTTGATCATGGAATCTTCCCAATTATAAAATAGCAATAACTAATACCCTGGAATGTTGGGAAGATCGAACAAAAATATGAAAACGTTTGAAAACGCAGAAGTATGAGAGTATCAATAGTTATTTTACATTACCCACAATATTCTCATATTTAGATGCTTAGCGTTCTAATTAAGTACGCCGGGGCTGGTAGCATGAGGTTATAAACCGGAAACAAACATGAACGCTGCCGCCGCCCTCTCTTAGGTTATAGGTAAGAGTACTCTGTCTGTAATCCAGTGTGCATGGTGTGCCGTTTGAGGACCAGTTTCAAGTCCCAACTAACGTGACTTTGGACAACGTAACAGACCTTGGTTCTTCATCAGCAGGATAAATGGTGCTCGATAAACAGCAGTTTCTCTCTCGTTAGGTGTTCTGCTCCTGCAGTTCCTCATCTGCAGATAACACCAGCTACCCTTTATTAAACACCACCTATACTCGACTCGTAAGTATTTTACACACGGGCAAAATCTCAATTACTCTGCAGATGGGTATTAACATTCCGCCCTGCACAGACCAGCTGAGGTGTCAGCGATCTACAAACACCTGACATGACACAAGCAAAAAGTTCAATTCACGTAAAATTTTAAAATTGAGAAGTGATGTTTACAAAGCAGGTTTTTAAATGACTACAATGCCAAGTACTATTTAATTTTTTTTTAAGTAGGCTTCACGCCCAGCGCGGAGCCCAACGCGGGCCCAAACCCACAGCCCCGAGATCAAGACCTGGGAGGAGATCAAGCGTCTGAGGCCCAACTGAGCCACCCAGGCGCCCCTACTTAACAACGTAAATGCTTCCATTTTCACCGAAACCGGCAGATTTATTCCCTTCCTGGATGCCATGCACCATTGCCCAGGTGCCTGTTTAATCGCTATGGAAAAGGTGTCTTGTCTCCTGGATCACTTTAAGTACGGGCCAGCGGCAAGAATACGTGGTACGGTATGGACTGTGTTATTTTAAGGATTTTTATGAATAAAAAATGAAACCTAAAAACCAAATTGTGCAACACACAGAGCAAAACAGTCTTTCAGGTGGTAGTAAGTTCAAACACGTCGGGAGGGCAGGCCCGCGCAGGCCCTGGTCCTTTCAGGAAGCGTCCACCTTGGCTGTCCTCGGTAATCTGAACGCAAGCGCTGGATGAGTCAGAACCCACCTTTCATCAATGAGTATTGGTCATTTCTCTCCTTCCTCCCCACCCCAAACAATTTTCCAAGCAAGCCTCAAAAGTCAAAAGAGCTGTTCTGGTCAATACCTTTGACTCCGCCACGTCCCCAGCCCGTGACCAGCCACAAGTTCAGGCAGGAATTCTCACCCTGCTCCATTTCCAACACAGGCACCTAACTCCCCCGTCTCACTTGCTCTCCCAAGCAGGGCACTACCTGCCCCTAAATCAAATGGGGGGGGGGGGGCGGTCAATCCCACGGAATTGGGTCCACAGGCACCTACTGCCAGGGAACGCCATGCAAGTACTCTGTTCCATACTGAAAATACTCCGGGCTGACGATCCCGCGCGCCAGGCGAGGTCGCGGGGTACACGCACCGCCTCCTTCACCCACCACAACCCTAGGGAGCCGCTACTCTAAGAATCCATCTCACCGTCGAGGAAACTGAGGCCTGGTAATGAAGCCTGCCCAAGGGTCACAAGGCTAGGTAGTGGCGGGGCTGGGGACTGGCTCCCCGGCCATCCGGCCCTGGAGCCCCCACCGTACCCGGCGGCAGTAGAGCGGTACGAAGCTCAGAGAACCCCCCAGGCCCCGGAGGGCTCACGGGGGGAGGCGGCAGGAGCGCCGCGGGACGGCCCCGGAAGCCCTGGCTCGTACGCGCCCACCCAGTTCGGTGTCCCCTAATCCCGCGCAGCCCCGCGGGTCCCCTTCTGGAGCCGTCCCCAGGGCCAGGAGCGCGTGTGCCAAACCAGCACAGACCCCGGCTCGGCCAGCTCCCCAATCAGGAAATCCCCGTCTGCGGCTGCAGGTGAGCTGGAACACGCGAGCACTACCCGAGTATCCACACGTCTCGACCGCTCGGCTCCAGGGAGGCAGAGTCACCTAACCCGCTAGGCCCTCCTCAACCGCCCGCTGCTGGCAACGCGGCCGCGGGGTCTCCGCGCCCCTCCCCCGGCCCCGGGGCCGACTCGCCGCGCCGCCGCGCCCCGCGGCCGCCAGGCCGGGCCGAGCCGGGGATCGGGCCCGGAGACCAGGCTCGGGATCCGGGGGCCGCCGGCCGCCGCCCGGGAGGCCGCCCCCCGCGTGCGTCCCCTCAGCCCCGCCGCCCGCCGCCCCGCTTACTTGGCTGTGAGGCGCAGCAGCTCCTCAAACTGCCGGGTTGAACCGACCTCCACCACAGCCGCCGCCGCCTCGGCCGCCCCCGCCGCCATGCTGCAGCCGCCAGACAAGAGCAATCGAGCGCGGGCGGCCGGCGGGGGCGGGGGCGGGGCCTCCGGGCGACTGCGCGCGGAAGCCCCGCCCCCGAGCCGCCCCGGGCCTGCGCTTGGGGCGAGCACGGAACCGGGGGCGGAGCTTCCGGGAGAGCGCCCGCTCGCCTGACCCGCGTGCTCCTGGCATCGCGGACGCCCGCCTCGCTGGGCACCCGCTCCCGGAGGCTCCGCACCTTCCAGACAGTTCTACAGCAGCCGGGAGGAGGGTGTGTGCGCGACTGCAGGTGAAGTCAGGTCTGGACGTCCCACAGGATAGCATTTTAATCTAAAATGAAATTAACTAAAAGGTGCGGATGGAATGGGATAGATGTTACTGAAAATGGAAAATTACATTATTTAAAATGCAATGAGAGCCATGAGGAACTGTTTTGTATCCTGACTGTAGTTACACATGCAAACCTAAACATAAAATTGCACAGGACAAAATACACAAATGAATTCCAGTAAAACTGGGGAATCTGAAGAAAAGGGGCGGATTGTGTGATCATGGACATCCCGGTTGTGGTTTTGTACTATGGTTTTTTGCAAGATGTCCTCTTTGGGGGAAAAGGTACACAGGATCTCTCTGTATTATTTCTTAGAACTGCACGTGGCACAAAATTATTTTACAACGAAGAAAAGTTTTTTAAATAAAACCTAGAGATTACCATGCAAAAATGCAATAGAAGGAGGGGAACCCCATGTTGCAAAACAGGGTGTATACTCCCATGGCCATTTTTAAAAAGTTTTTTTATGTTTATTTTTGAGAGAGAGAGAGAGAGAGAGAGAGAGAGAACTCCAAGCAGGCTCCATGCTGTCAACGCAGAGCTGGACGCAGGGCTCGAACCCACAGACCATAAGCTCATGACCTGAGCCAAAATCCAGAATCCAACACTTATCTGACTGAGCCACCCAGGTACCCCACTCTGATGGCCATATTAAACAGGAATATAAGAAATTAAATGACATAACTACCTATAGCTGAACACAGCATAGAAAAAGTTCTTCAGAAGGATGTGCCCCAAAGTGTTAGGAGAGCTTGCCCCCGCAAAAGAGCAGAGTGAAAGGGAAGACCTTCATTTTTTACATTATGTACTTCTTAGTGTCATTTGCATTTTTTCAAGGAACATGGACTGTCTTTGTAATTTTAAAAATAATGAAATTGTAATGCACAAGGGAAATGTGCAATAGTGATTCTTTTTCAAAAAGCAGTAGTAATCACCCCTTCTGAATGTAGCTGTTTTAAAAATCCTGATTTCCCCTCTAAATGGAATTTGCTGATAGTAGCACACACCAGCCACAGAACATGCTCTCTACTTACAAAAAAAAAAAAAAAAAGGAAAACTCCCAGATTACATTACCACTTGTCACTCATGCTCTTTCTGCCGCTATCACCATCGACATAGTGAGTGATAGACATCAGACACAGGCAAAATGGTTAGCAGCCGACCTCTGAGCTTTAAAATGCTCTGACTTTGGGGGCACCTGGGTGGCTCAGTTGGTTGAGTGTCCAACTCTTGATTTTGACTCAGGTCATGATCCCAGGGTGGTGGGATTGAGCCCAGAGTTGGACTCCATGCTGAGCATGGAGCCTGCTTGGGATTCTCTGTCTCTCTCCCCTGCTGGCTCTCTCTCTCTCTCTCTCTCTCTCTCTCTCTCTCTCTCAAATAAAAAAATAAAATGCTCTGACTTTGGCAACAAAAGACCACTCCCCTCAGCCCTGAGCCCAAGCCACATGTGGGAGGCTGTTGCGTCTGAGTTACAGGTACATAAGCATATATATACGTATAAAGTGCTTGTCAGCCTTCCAAAGCCCTCACAAAAGAGTCTGTATTTATCACTCAATGCTCCTCCGGCTGCTGAGGTGAAAACATCACCACCTACCTACACTTCATAGCTAAGGAAACACCCAGACCCGCGGCAGGGAAGGACCAACACCAAGATCACACTAGGCCTTCTGTTTACACCTCCTGCCCGTCTCGTGTACCCCACTGCACCCCATCCCTCCCATGTGAGTACGCTGTGAGTACGCTGTCGTCTCTAAGCTTGTTGCACCCAAAGGGAAAAGCTCATTATCCTAGTAAACTGGTTTGGCCTGTTACAGAATACTCTGGACTTGGCTTTCCCTCCAGCCCGTTAGTGTGGAAGAGCGTAAAAACACAGGAAAGCAATATACTGGGGCTGTTTTCGGCCTATGTACCGATGTGTGTTCTTCCCAGGCACTGACCTTCTGCTGACCCCATGCAGAAGCATCATTTAGCCATGTTCTATTCCCTCCCGGCGCCCCCTTAGGGAAGCCAGTGACATTTCACCTTAAGTGTCCCCTGAGCAGGGGCCTCTCCCGGGCTCCCAGACCCTGCTCAGTCAGGAACCAGGCACAGCTCAGCTCTCCTGGGACAGCGGCCCAGCCCTGAAAAGGACAGGACAGTTAGGTTTCTCCACGGGTGCTGTGCTGCGTTTCAGGGACCCGCAGCACAGGAGGCCAGGACCCCGCGTTGTGAAGTCTTGGCCTGGGAGAACCAAAGCTCCAGACAGAGCTGCGGGAGGCCTTCCTGGCAGCACAGCAGCCCCCCCACCCTGCATCTGTGAATGGACCCCATTTTAAAGAGGGGTGAGTGTGAGAGAGAGACTGAGGGGTCGTTATTTTTCCAGGTAACGACAGCTAACATTAACTGCTCCTAAATAGGCAAGGAAATATTTTCGCCCTGCATTTTTAATGACACATCATTCCTTCCTGGGGCCAAGTGTCACTTACTCCCTGGCAGGGCACAGTGCTGAGGAGCTAGGCAGACACAAATAAGTCATGGCGGACAGGAATGCCTGGTCACTCTAGGTGAGGACTTGGAATTAAGTCCCCACCTGGAGGGGGTTTCTGTAAACCTCACCCCCAGGATCTGAGAGACACAGGAGTCCTGGGGTGGGGGGAGGGCGGGGAGAGAACGAACCAGCGTTTTTAATGGGCAAGGCATGGCATTAAAAAGTGTTGTTATTCAAGTAAAATGGCCAATGTTTCCTTTCTTTTAAGAGAGACTCTTAAATTCCAATTACTCCGCCCCCGAAGACCAGTTGAGAATAACCCCAACTGGAGGGAATTAATTTCCTTAGGAATTTCACTGTTACAAGATTAATGGAGCCCCCCTGCAGAGAAACAGTAAAACTGTAAGTACAGTAGATTTGCACCTGAAGGATACATATTTTAATTTCTGTTCTCAAGCTGCGATAACATCTTCTGGAGCTACTATAAAAAGCATAAATGAGCACCCGCATGTCTGCTGAGAACTTGCTAACACGGAGCTTCCCGGGAAGAGTCTGCACCTGGCTGGGGACGCCCAGGAGCCTTCAGCTGCAGGGTTCATGCTCTGTCCGCACGTGCTGGTGGCCAAGGATCATGATCAGGGCACAGGGAGACCACCCCAGGACGCAGAGCTGGGAAGGGAGCCCTGACTAGTCGGAGTCAGAGGTGACCAAAATCCAGAGTGGAATCCTTGGACCAGATTCTGCTAAATGGACCCTAACCCCCCTGCCCCAGCCCTGCCCACTCACCTCGGCATCCTGGCACCACCCTCCTGAGAGACCGCAGGGCCGGATGCAAAAGGTAGAGGGTCTGCATCCTGCCCTCCGGAGCCCTCTGGGGACCTTCACCCCACCGTCCATCAGCTTTGGTGGCCCCAAGAATGGGCCCTGGGGCGGGTGTCTCACAAACCACGTTGAAATATACCAGCAGTTGGGATGCCCCAAATGTCCCCGCTAGCCAGGGATTATCCCAATGGAAAAGTGGAAACAGGCTGTCGACCCTTAGGAGCCCAGACCTTGATCTCCGACCAGTCGGCCAATTTTCTGTGTTCCTTTCCCTACTAGAAACTGCTTTTATTGGAAGAACTCTATGTATATGCTGGCTATAAAGGTTGTTTATGCTGTCATAGCTAGATTTTTATTGGTTGTATTTTTGCTGCACTTGCTTGAAAAATAATTATTTTCAAAGAAAAGAAGAATTACATATCCAGTAAACTAAATAAGACTCATGTTTATTAGGGACCTCTGACAGCTCCTCAAACGTGAAAAAAGATTTCAAAGCAGTGAATGGACAATTTATGTGCGAGTTTATTTGTAAAACAGATTTCAAGACATACTTCATCTTGGCTGTGCCAATAAAAATACATTCCATTTCTTTTCAGAAATGTGTGTTATCTGATGGTTCCACAGCAATCCAGTTTCTCCTAAGATACGACTATGCAGGTAAGCATGTACCCAATAACCCAATCTAGAATTGGGATGAAGCTTTTGGGGTTGCTACCCATGAAAAAAATATGAACGTACCTCATAAGGTGCCCTGCAGAAGAAATGTATTTATAAGAAATGTAGTCCACGAATCTTAATCCAATTTATTGCGATCTCCAAAAACACTTTAGCCGGATAATTTTTAAATTAATTTTTAATTCCCTGCAATGTATCACCGTCCTGAGAGGTGACAGCCCGTTTTCCATCCCTGGCATAAATTCTAATCTCTCTTCCACCGAGGACCAGACGGGGTGGCCGGAACCGGCTGCAGAACCAGTCTCCGGGCGGTAGGTGGCATTAGCCACCTCCTCAGGCTGGGGAAGGAGCATCCTTTGTTGAGTGGTTTCTTTATTCAACCTAGAGAGGCCAGAATTCAGATTGGCCTCAAATACTGATTCTGAGTCTGTAGAGGCTCTGCTGATCCACCAAATGGGTACTTTTTTCCCCAACCTGCCAACTTCTAGTACCTTCTCCTGCCCTTCTCAGCACTTCACATCCTGTGACATTTACCAAGTCTTAACTGTGCTGTGAAGGCGTGTCAGTACGGGGCTGGGGGAAGGGCGGTGGTGAGGACAACTCCGCACATTGTCACTACACGCACACTTGCACGTGCGTGTTTGTTTACCTGAAGGTCCAGGTCCTGGGGTGTGATCATTGCAGATACAGGACACTTGGTTGGCCACGAGTGCTTGTGATCGCTGTGTGTGTTTCTATGCAGCTGCTCGTCTTGCGTCAACCTTTCACAGGGAGACCGTATTGTGTGCGCTCCCATGTGTGACTCTGTCTTCTCTAAGTCCTTTTGGTGCTAATTCTCTGCTCCTGGTTATAATTCCTGCATCGGTTTTGAGGAACTAAGGACACAGATGAACTTGACTTGGTGTCACAAACCAGATCCCTTGTCAATCAGAAGTCATTCTTAAGAGAGCTGAGAAGTTTTAGGGGCGCCCGGGTGGCTCCGTCGGTTGAACGTCCGGCTTCAGCTCAGGTCACAACCTCACAGTTCACGAGTTTGAGCCCCGCGTCGGGCTCTGTGCTGACAGCTCAGAGCCTGGAGCCTGCCTCAGATTCTGCGTCTTCCTCTCTCTCTGTCCCTCCCCCACTTGTGCTCACTCTCTCTCTCTCTCTCTCTCAAAATAAACATTAAAAAAAATCTTTAACAGAGCTGAGAAGTTTTAACCAGGGAAGCACCTTCAGGCTGTGTGGCCCCAACAGCTCACGTCTCAACAGGGACCCTTACAGACCCTGGCTCTCCATCCATGTTGTCTCATTTGAATGCATGGGCCTTTGTCCTGCTGACCTTGGCGCCCTCTCACAGTCTGCTCTGGCACGGAGAGGTCGCCACACGGAGTGGACACCTGGAGTGTCCAATAGGCACTATGAGTGAAGCTGGCCCTTCCTGCCTGTGGAAGGGATTCAGGGCACAGAGGTCTGGGAAACACTGCAAACACACACATTCCTTAGAGACACAGCTCAGCGACCCACCGCTAACAGCCAATCGTTGGTTCTCGGTGCCCAGCAGAGGCCATCCCAACCCGGGAAGCTGACTGGTTCGACTTTGGTTAAATCAATGACCACAGTAGTCTTACACTTGCCTAAATTCCTCGAAAGTCCGCCACACCCACAACAGCTTCCTGCACAGGGGCAGGACTAAGGTAGGCCAGGATTTTTATTTTAACCCTCTGGAATCTGTCTTCTTGAACCTTTTCCAGAGTTGCCGTGTGAACGTTGGCCCAGCGCCACGGCGCCCCCGCTGGAGTCCAGTGGGCAGGATAGGGCAAAATGCATGACGTTCAAGGCACCTCTACTCAGCCGGCTCGGGAGCCTCTGTGCCCGTTCCCAGTAGCTGCCCTCCAGGAAGTTCAGGGGCAATGTCAGGGATTTGGCAAAATACTAACTCTTGGTGCTGGGAACAAATCTGGATTTGCTTCAAATCCAGAAAGGATTCTCAGTTCAGATGGTCT
Source organism: Leopardus geoffroyi (assembly GCF_018350155.1). Taxonomy (NCBI): domain Eukaryota; kingdom Metazoa; phylum Chordata; class Mammalia; order Carnivora; family Felidae; genus Leopardus; species Leopardus geoffroyi. Next base: position 85,712,835 of record NC_059334.1, on the reverse strand, counting down.
CCAAACTGGCTCACTCATTTCGGGTTTTCACGGTTGGGGCGGTTTTCCTGTGGAATAGCTGCTGCCTTCAAATTCCTTGCTCTGGGGGCACCTGGGTGGCTCAGTGGGTTAAGCATCCAACTTCAGCTCAGGTCATGCACGATCTTGCGGTTGGTGGGTTCGAGTCCTGAGTTGGGCTTTGTGCTGACAGCTCAGAGCCTGGAATCTGCTTCAGATTCTGTGTGTCTGTCTCTGCCCCTCTTTCACTTGCATTGCCTCTCTCTCTCTCTCTCTCTCTCTCTCTCTCTCTCTTTCTCTCAAAAATAAACATTAAGGAAAAAAATTCCTTCCTCCAGAACCGAACAAACAAAAAAGAAAGGAGAAAAAAGAGCAAACCACTGATTTTTTTTTTTAAGTTTATTTATTTATTTTGACAGAGAGAGAGAGCACGGGGAGGGGCAGAGAGAGAGAATCCTAAGCAGGCTCCACACTGTCAGCTCAGAGCCCAACGTGGGGCTCAAACCCATGAACCATAAGATCATGGTCTGAGCTGAAATCAAGAGCCAGACGCTTCACTGACCGAGCCCCGCAAGGTGTCCGGCAAACCACTGATTTTTAAATGATGCCTGGGTCCTATTGCTCTGTAGCATGTATATAAAATAAATGAGTCACTATTTCACATTCTCATGACAAAGTAGCTGAAGTTTAGACCTCCATGGATGTGTCCCTTCCATCAGAGTAAAGCAAAACTTGGTGGTAACTCCATTATTAGCCTACGTTTAAGTTAGTATCTATTATTCACTCATTCATATGAAATACGCCTCATTGTAATCGAAAGAAGTATCTCACTTAAAAATGTCAATGCTAACATTCCCTTTTGACTTTCTTTTTTTTTTTTTTTTAATTTTTTTTTCAATGTTTATTTATTTTTGGGACAGAGAGAGACAGAGCATGAACGGGGTAGGGGCAGAGAGAGAGGGAGACACAGAATCGGAAACAGGCTCCAGGTTCTGAGCCATCAGCCCAGAGCCTGACGCGGGGCTCGAACTCCCGGACCGCGAGATCGTGACCTGGCTGAAGTCGGACGCTTAACCGACTGCGCCACCCAGGCGCCCCCCCTTTTGACTTTCCAACCATTCTTTCTTTCCTCAGTTCAATGAGTAGTTGGAGATGGAGGGGAAGAGTCTCCTTCCTATGTGAAGAGGCAAATGTGTGGGACCCTGGAAGGGTCTGAGGGAGAGGGTGGGTCCCACAGACCCCACAGGAAGGCTCTGGCAGGTGCCGAGCCCAGCAGGTGGGGCTGGATCGCCCCAGGGCCTGTGGTGGGAGAGGCAAAGAGCCTCCTGGTTCAGCGAGGTCTCCACCAGCCAGCAGCCCAAGCCCCTCCGTGTGGGAAGCCCGGCTGGGCCCCCGTTCCATCCTGCTGTGTTTTACTTCTATCATCCTGGACCCTTCCACCTTCTCACCAGCCTGGCACGGACCAGGAGGGATGCTTTCCGCTGTTTGGATGAAATCCTAATTTTCTAGCTTTCCATGCATTTTTGGTCCCTAAATCACAAGCAGTGACTGGTCCCCTCTTCATGATGCACAGTGGGTTTCCGGCCACTCACTTTTCTCCCTGCTTGAATCATCCTTCCTTACCCAGGACCGAGTTTTTATTGACCGTCCCTATGTTTACCCTGCAGAAATATGTCCTTTTATGATGGGGCATAAATATGAAATGGCAGTGTTCTGGGACACCTGGCCACTGACACGGCAGAAGGAAGCCGGATTCCCGAAGACTCCCCAGGCCTGATCATATCCTTGGAGAGAATGTTCTAAGGGGTGGCCGCACAAATCTTTACCACTATTTAGCAATCTCTTTGGAGGGGGTTTGTCCCTTCTTTACCTGAACTGTAGTATATGAGCTTGCACATCTTTGCTTTTCTTTTATAATTTCAAATTATATATAGTCAGGAAATATTGCATTCACTGGCAATCAATTTATTTTGATTGATAAAAAGGGGTTAATAAAACCCCCCTTAGAAATAACAAGAAGGGAAACAGTAATATATCTTTCGTGGTGGCTTCTTTGGCGGTGCATAAAGAGAGCAAGGTTCTTTACTTCTCCCCGATAAGTCTTCTCCTTTATTTTCTATACCTAGTGAGTCATTTATAATCCTTATTATTTCCAACCCACACACAGCCATATTTCCACATGCAGGGGTCCTCCTTACTATGTTGTGAGAGCCAAGAGGCCCAAACACCCTATCATTTATATGAAAATACATGCCAAAAATGGATTATCAAACATAACCAATGTGACTTCATACACTTGCAAATAAAAAAAATTTAGGATGAAATATAAAACATCGTGCTAAAATCTCAATCTATTGTTGAAAACACAGCATAGCATAGAAAGTACACCTGTGTCTGGCATTTGACAAATATTACCGAGTGATTAGAAGCAGAGAGAGGTCAGAAGGAGACCCAATTAATCCCTCCATTCAAACATAAAGCTATTATTGATTTTAGGCGGCACAGTTGTGGTTTATTAATATTTTTATTTATTCACGGCGACTGTGAAGAAAATGCAAAACGACGGACCATAAAAAGCTTGCCTTCTTCCCTTCTGTACGTAACAAGTGTTTACGCGGACGTTATGGGATGGGTTGGGGGCGCGCACATCGTGTGCTATGTCATCTCATGTATATCTCTAATTTGTACTGGTCACAAAGTCTTTCAGTATTTTTTTTAAATTTTTTGTAATGTTTATTTATTCTTGACAGAGAGAGAGAGAGACAGAGCATGAGTGGGGAGGGGCAGAGAGAGAGGGAGACACAGAATCTGAAGCAGGCTCCAGGCTCCGAGCCGTCAGCACAGAGCCCAACGTGGGGCTCGAACTCAAGAACCTTGAGATCATGACCTGAGCCGAAGTCAGATGCTCAACCAACTGAGCCACCCAGGCACCCCCAAAGTCTTTCAGTATTAAATAATCATCTGCTGCTGGTCATTCCCAAAGAGTACACTTACAGTTTCAGGAAATAATGTAGGGAGCTGGCTTAGATCAGAGACGTCTCCACAGAGAGATAGCATTTTGAAAGGTGAAACGTGCTGGGCTGTGTTTGGCCTCAACGAACTCTTCCTGGAGCATTATCAAGATCGCATGTAGAAGAATCTTATACTGACTCTTTCCATAAAGGAAAATATAGCCCGGACTAAAATGGCATTGAACAAACCGTGACCCTCGGGGAAACAAACGTCTCCCTTCTAGAGAGAGACATGTGTGTGCCTCAGATTCGGATCCTCTGGGGATGAAGCAGTCTGTCCGCAGGGCGAGGGCCTCACAAGCTGCTGAAGACCAAGGCTAACGATGCGAGCCCAGAGATAGCAAAGCTTACGTTCCCACTCACCAGCCCAGCGAGAAGAGAGGTCCTTACCGCTAGCAGCCCAGAGGCCAGAGGGCAGGGCACCCTCCTGAAGGCTCCCCGGCTGTGGCTGGAGCCGATGCCTCACAGATAACGGTGCTGCACTCATTCATTCACTGGCCTTGCCCTGAGTACCCGCCCTGGGCCCTGCCCATGCTGGGAGCTGGGGACACAGATAAACATGCTCACGGAGCTTCCAGAGAATGGCAGGCCGGACCCTGAGTTCATGGACCACAGACCTACCCCCACTCAGAGAACCTTCCACGTTCCAGGCAATGGAATGTTTTGGAATGAGTGAGTGGGTGCGCAAGCGAGCCTCAGTTTCCCCATCAGCGCGTGAAGCGCTGCCCTTCCAGTCCTGACTTGGCGCTGTGTCTGAAGGTGGTCTCACTTGTCAGCTGGCTTCTCGTCATGACGGAAAGGAAAGCACCATGCTGAGGCTTTCGTAGGCAGCACACGTTCCACGTTAACTTGCCAATAAAGGGCATGTGTCGTATGCCAGCTCGATGCAGAAAACATTGGAGTCAGGGTCCCCTGGCACAGGTTACTTGGCCAGTCCAGGTGGGCCCACGTGGGAAGATACAGACAGCATGCCAGACAGAGAGTGGCTCCTGTGGAGGACCGCAGGGCCGTCAGAGCCACGGAAGGGAGGTCCCCATGGGCGAGCTGGACGTTGGCTGGACCTCGAGCCCCGAGGTGAAAGAGAGAGGTGGGAAGAGAGAGGCCAGACAGGCACGGGGCTCCTGGTCAGGGAAGGCAGCGGATGGACACAGGCCGCTAGGTGAGGCCATACCCAGGGAGGCAGAGACGGGCCGGTTCTCAGGGAGGAGAAGGCCCTTGACCGCCCACTCCTGGGCAGGAGCCACTTCCGGCACAGAGGGGAGTGTGCAGGATAGACTACTCGTGCCGGTGCACAACAGACGGTCACCTCGCGAGGGCCGATGCCGGTTCCGCGCTTTCCAGCAGGGCGCCTGCAAACTCGGCCTGTGAGACAAAGGCCCTTGGGGCCAATGGCAGACCTGAGCTGTTGCTGGTGCTTGTTTGCTGGGGTGAGCAAACTTGCCCGGTTTCCAGCAACACCTGCAGCCTAATCGGGAGGCTCTCCACAGGCAGGAAGGGCTACGGGGCAGCAAAACTGGTGAGAGGTCCCAACGGAGCTGTGAGGGAATTCGGGTCGGCCAGCCGGTCCTCCCGCAGCCCTGGGCTCCACAGGTAAGGCCTCTGAGCCTGTTTCTGGTATCTGGACACAAAGACACCCCTGCCGCGGCTTCACTGACACCTGGGACGCGAAGCTGACGGCTCCAGCTCCGACGCCTGATGGACGGCAGGCCCAGTCCCAGCCAGTGGGGAACCAGCCCTCGGTGGGGCCTACGGGACGTCGGTCGGCAAGAAGGAAAACTGACCCCTGAGCTGAGTGTCCTGGAGGACTGGAGTCAGGCCACGGCTGAGGTGCGTGGAGGTGGCTGCTCTAGGTCAGCGGGTCAGCTTGGCCTCTCTGAGGAGGGGCGGGACCACCAACATCTGAACAAGAAGAAGCAAGCTGTTGCAGAGCAGGGGGAAGTGTTTCCAGGCAAAGATCATGACCCTTATCACTATGATAGTATCTAAAAGCTGAGAATTTCAAAGAAAGAAAGGTATCCTTATGCTTGTGCCCAAAGAAAGTGCTGAGAATTTCTTTCAATAAGAGGGCAAGGAGGAAAAGAAGGGGCATTCGTTAAACACCTACTGTGTGCCAGTCTCTGTACTGGAGGTTGTGGATGTATTGTCTCTTTCACATCCCAACAAGAAGAGGTAGCAAGTTTGAAAAGAAGTCGTTGGAGAGTGAAAGGGGGGTGTTTAAGTTCATGAAAAACTACTCATAGCTTTGCCAAAGTTGAACAGAACTGTCACTCATCCCCCTCTCTACAACACACGTGCGATCTCCCTTGACCGGGCTGAGCTGCACATAGTTTCCGAGGCCATCTGCAGGCTACTCTTTGAAGCTCCCTCTTTCCTGGAAGGCAGGTGACAGGAGCAGGCTATTTCATTCCTATTGTACAGATGAGGAAACTGAGGCTTAGAAATGAATGCTTGCCCCGGGGAACATCACTAGTTAGGTTTGACAGCCATATGCCAACTGAACCTCCAGAAACCATCTGGACTCCGAATGGTCCAGGGCTCAGATGGGGACAGACTAGAGGTGGTCGGGCAGCTACAGTGACCGAGTACCGCACATCAGGCTCGCCACGGTACAGACGGTATCTCGCGGAAGACGCACAGGACCGCACTGATGCAGACATCGCTATTAACACCCCCAACTTCTACACACTGAGAGGGGCAGGGGGTGAGAGGTTAAAGCAGCTCGCTTGGGAGCTGGACATCGGCAGGGTGGAACCGGACCTCAGGTCACCTGAGAGCCATTTCCCTGGAAGGTGGTGTGCAAGGGATGGTAAATGGTGTGCAGAGAAATGCTTTTCTTTTAATATTTAATGTATTCATTTATTTGTGGTAAATAATTAATATTTATTGTGGTAAAATATACGTAAAATTCACCATGTGAAACATTTTTTTTCTTATTAAAGACTTCTTGGCATTTTATTTTATTTATTTATTTGTTTATTTATTTCTGTCTGTCTTACTTTTTTTTTTTTAGTTTAAATTCAAGTTCATTAACATACCGTGTAGTATTGGCTTCAGGAGTAGAGCCCAGTGATTCATCTCTTACATATGACACCCAGGGCTCATCCCAACAAGTGTCCTCCTTAATGCCCATCACCCATCTAGCCCATCCCCCCCCCCCACTTCCCCTCCAGCAACCCTCAGTTTGTTCTCTAAGAGTCTCTTATGGTTTGCCTCCCTCTCTGTTTTTATCTTATTTTTTCCTTCTCTTCCCCTATGTTCACCTGTTTTGTCTCTCAAATTCCACATGTGAGTGAAATCATGTATTTGTCTTTCTCTGATTGACTTATTTCGCTTAGCATAATACACTCTAGTTCCATCCACATTGTTGCAAATGGCAAGATTTCATTCTTTTTGATTGCCAAGTTATACTCCATTGTATATACGTACCACATCTTCTTTACCTATTCATCAGTCGATGGACATTTGGGCTCTTTCCATACTTTGACTCTTGTTGATAGCACTGCTATAAACACTGGGGTGCATGTGCCCCTTTGAATCAGCATTTTTGTAACCTTTGGATAAATACCTAGTAGTGCCATTGCTGGGTCATAGGGTAATTCATTTTGAACATTTTTAAGTGTAGAGTTCAATGGTATTAAGTGACCATCACCACCATCCATGTCTGGAACTCTTCACGCCTTCCCAAAGTGAAAGTCTGTACCCATTAAACACTAACTCCCCATTCTCCTCCCCAGCCCCTGGAAACCACCATTCTATCTGTCTCTAGGAGTTTGATTTTTCCAGTATTTCCTGTAACTGGAATTATACTTTATCCTTTTGTGACGGCCTTATTTCATTTCACATAACGCCCTCAGGGTTCCATGTCGTAGCTGGCGTCGGAATTTCTTTCCTTAAGGCAGAATGATATTCCACTGTATGGGTGGACCACATTTTGCTTATCCATTCTTCTGTCTATGAACACTCAGGTTCTTTCCATCTTCTGGCTACTGCGTCTGGTGTGCAATGAACACGGGCACTCGAGCTCCATGCTTTCAGCTATTTTGTGTGATACACCCACAAGTAGGGCTGTGGATCATAATTTTATTCTTAATTTTTTGAGGAAATGTCATACCGTTTTAGTAGGGCTGCACCATTTTGTAGTCTCCCCAGCAACGCTCAAGGGTCCTAACTTCTCCACATTCTGGTCAACACTTGTTTTCTTATAATGCACCTCCTAATGGATGTGAGGTGGTATCTCAGTGTGGATTTGATTTGTATTTCCCTAATGAGTAGTTGATATTGTGCATCGTTTCATGTGGTTATTGGCTGTTTGGAATCATCTTTGGAGAGGTGTCTATTCAAGTCCTTTGTCCATTTTTTAATCAGGTTCTTTCCCTGATGTTGAGTTGTAGACATTCTTTATGTAGTCTAGGTGTTAACTCCTTATCAGAGACGTGATTTACAAATATTTAGTCCATTTTTGGGGTTGCCTTATCACTGTATTAATAGTGTTATTTGATGCACGTAAGTTTTTAATTTCGATATAGTCCAATTTATCCGTTTTTGTTGTTGCTGTTGACTATGCTTTTGATGTCATATGCAAGAATCCAACGTCCTGAGAATTTTCCAGTTTTTTTTCCTAATAACTAATGTATTTGTTTTAACATATTGAAATAATGAGTACTATAAATATCATTTAACAGATGTCTTATATTATTTTTAGAGTTTGAAAAATATATGATATTAATTTAAATAAACTAAGTAGTAGCAGAGTTTTGTATACATCGTAATTGTATCCAATTGACTGTTGTTTGGTAACTAGCGTATCACACTAAATCGCAATGTGTATCCAATTGACTGTTGTTTGGTAACTAGCGTATCACACTAAATCGCAATGTATTAAATATACCTATCGCTGTACATAGTGTTAAAGAAAAAAAAATGCATGACACTTGACATGAGTGGTAAGGCAGACTTTATTCAGGGGGTCCGTTGTGACAGACATACAGACTATTATAACAGGGTTTTGCAGTAGGAGAGGAAGAGTGGGATTAACTCCTAACACAAAGAAGAGTGGGAATTCATAGCCTAGGAGTGTGATGCGGGTAGGGGGAGGTCAGTGGGTGAAAAATCCTAGAAGGAAACATCTGGGGTGAGGGACAGTTGTTTCTAAATCAACCCAACAGGATTCTTGCTGAAGGCAGGCCGGGGTGGTCAGACATCACCTGGAGGAATATGGGGAATGAGGAACCCCATCAGACATTGAGGATGATCAGAGAGCAAGGGTGGGAGACTCTCGCTAAACCTGGACAATGCAGAGACTAACATGGAAACCCCAGAGTCAGGGACTGGTTGAGAAGAGTTCAGGGGAGCCTGGGTAGAGTTTGGTCAAGGAGAAGAACTGTCACCAGCCTGTGGGCTAAGCGTTCCCCCATTACTCAACGGTTGGTTCAAGTGCCTGAAAGAGCAGCCCCAAGTCCAAAGGCCAGTGATACTGACACTGGACCACACAGCACGTCATTTAAGGTAAACTGCAAGGCCAAAAGAACACAAAGTTTTTAAAGTAGGGGTAGTAGTACAGGTTCTTAAAAAAAAATTTTTTTTTTCAACGTTTATTTATTTTTGGGACAGAGAGAGACAGAGCATGAACGGGGGAGGGGCAGAGAGAGAGGGAGACACAGAATCGGAAACAGGCTCCAGGCTCCGAGCCATCAGCCCAGAGCCTGACGCGGGGCTCGAACTCCCGGACCGCGAGATGGTGACCTGGCTGAAGTCGGACGCTTCACTGACTGCGCCACCCAGGCGCCCCAAGAGGTTCTTGATAGCACCTTATTTTCAACTCTGAAATGCAACAGTTCTGAAAATCAGTTCTTCCTAAGTTTCGAGCAAACACATTTGAACGGATATGAGACTATTTAAAGCAGTTATATATCCCACTTAAGGTGAATATTTCTGAACATTCACACATTTTGCCACATAAATATTGTGTCTGATCGTAGGGTGTTGTCCCAGGCCTTACTGAAGACGTTCCATACTAGATATGTAATATATATATATATACATATATATATATATATATATATATATATATATAGCGCTTCAAAAACAAAAAAATCCTAAAGATTTTGAATTCCAAAACACAGCCAGCCTCAAGGTCCCACCCCCAACTTTATTGAGATATAACTGGCATAGGACATCGTACAACTGGAATGATTTGACATGTTTACATTGCAAAATGATTACCATAATAAGATCTGTTAGCACATTTATTACCTTACACAGTTTATTTTTTTTATGGTGAGAACTTTCAACATGGAGTCTCTTAACAATTTTCAAATATACAGTATTGTTAACTTCCGCTCACAACTGTTAAGTCCAGGGTTTTGATATAGGATTGTCAACTAGGAGCAGCAGTGTTAGTATAGGAAGACTAGTAATAGTAATATACCATTTATTGAGTAGTTTGTGTCAGTCGTTGTTCTAAGTACATTATATGTATACACCTCACTTAATCTTCATAATGCCCTGATTCATCATTATCTTTCATAAATAACAAAACTGATATAGATTAGCTACCTAGCTTGCTGAAGATCATGCAGCCAGACGCCCAACGGAGTGGAGGAGTCACGCATTTCACCTTAACGGGTAAGAACCAGGCTTTGCAACAAAAAAGATGCCTTTACCTGCAGCAGAATGGTAAACTCGGCCCTCAAATAATTGAAATGCAACAAAAAGCCTGGAGGCTGGCAGGCATGTAGTTGTGGATTGGTGCGGAACTCAAGGCGTTTCGGCATAGGTGCTGTCGCACTTTTCACCAGGTTTTCCGCCAGCCGCCCCTCATGGTGACAGTAAGGTTGCAGTGGCTCCGGGAAGCTCACACTTCGGCGGGAAAAGACCGCAACCATAGCTGGGAAGAACGCAGCCCCCGCCCATCCATCCGTTTACCACAGATGGGAAACTCTGTCCCGGAGCCCCGCCCTCGCAGACCTACTTTACTGCCACTGCGCAGAGCTCCGGCCCTGCCCACCGCTAGCAGATACCCGGCAGAGGCCCGGCTCGCACACGTGTTACTTAATCAGAGTACGGGGCTGGGCGCCTCGGCCTTTACGGGGGCTGCCAGCTCCCCTAGGGTGCGAGCGCAGAGGGCAGCCGGCGCGGCCCGCCAGGCCCCCGTTCCTCCTCTGCATAGCCCGCAGAGAAGCTCCCCGCCCAGGGCCACACCCGGGCGGGCGATCACCGTACCGCCCCCAGCCAAGCCCGCCCGGAAGTGAGGCCCCCTTCCTAGGACTACAGCTCCCAGACACACCCTCCAGGGCAGCTCGCCCACGCGGATTGGCTCGCTGAGCCATCCATCAACCGACCAGCCACAGGAAGACGGTTGCTGACGGCGCTCGATGACCAATCACAAGAGCGAGGAGGAGGGAGCTCCCCCTGCCGATCCGCCACCAGCAGTCGAAGCCTGACAGAACCCTGAAGGAGTAAGGTCTTCGGAGCCCCACAGTCGATTCAGTGACTGGAGAAGTGACAGGCTGGCCCTCTGTGCGAAATGACAACCCTGGGTGGAAGTCCCCTTTTGCCCAGAAGACTCTGGTCTCCGCTACTCCTGTCTGCTGCCCTCGCGAAGCAAGGCCCAGCCGTCTTCGCGGCGCCCCGCCCCCCGTCTCTCATTGGCGCCCTCGGGGCACGTGGGGGAGGGGGCAAAGAGGCGTGGACACGGTGGCTGGGGCGGGCGGCCAGAGTCCGTAGGTCATGAGAGGCCCTTGGACTCGGGCTTGGGGCCGCAGGGATACCATGGTGCCGGGCCCGTGGCGACGGCGGCGGCCGGAGGAGCTGCAGGTTCCGGGGGACGCGGTGAGCCCCCCCGGGGCCTGGGCGTTAGGAACGGGTTGGCGGAGCCCCTGGGCGGGCCCACTGGGCTTCGTGTCTCCCCGCGGGCCTGCCCGGGAGGAAATCTAGCCGGACTAGCGCTGGCGCCCTCCTGCCAGGGTGGGCGGGCCGGGGGCGGGGCCGCGACTCAGGCACTCCGCCTCCCCGCGGCCGCGCCTGCGCAGAGATGCGGGGCCCCGGACCCTGGGTCCCTCTCGGGAGCGCGGGCTCCCCGTACGGCCTGGCAGACTCGGTGGACTCGGGGTGAGGGTCAAGTGGCGCCCCGCGGTCTGCTCGCTGCTGCTCCTGAGTCAGGCCTCCGCGTGCAGGCGCTGGGCTGGGTGTGGTGGGGCCGCCAGGTGAGCAGACACACCTGGATTGAGCACTTTGACCCGAGGGAGCAGGGTCAGGTGACGTGACTGGTGATAAAAGCCCTGATCAAGATCCGCGGGTGGGTAATCGGGCCTGCACGAGACTGGAAGGGGAACAGGATAGGAGGCAGGGGATTGCTTAGACTTTTAGGGAACTGGAAGTCAAGTACCGTCGGATTGGAACGTTAAGGCAGAGCCCCTGAGCAGCGCCCGGTGACTTCCACCTCCGCTTGCGAACTGGCTGGTCTCACCCCGCCTGCTTTATTTCATGGTTCCTTGCTAAGAGCACCAACGAGCAGCCAACATACCGAGCACCTGAAGTTTTCTGTGTCTTCTGGACCCACAGGCTTACTAAGCACGGGATCTGTCTCCCAAGTTCATGCAGGCACAGTTTTCTCGCATGATTTTACAGCATAACAAGAGTGCCTAGTTTCCTTCCCTGCATGTGTTTCCTCACCCACCACTGCCTGGCCACGAAGCCAATGTCACTTAACACCCTGTCACAGAAGCACACCACTTCCAGGGACCGTGTTACTAGGGCACAGATTAAGCTTCTGTAACTGAAGGTTTCAAACCACATTGGTTCCAACGAGGTGGAAGCTTGATCCTGCTGTCCATAATGTATAGAGGTGAGCAGACGGGGGGGGGGGGCCCTAAATACAGGGTGGGGCTGGTGCTACCCAGATCAAAGACACCCAGGGACCCAGGTTCCTCCCATCACCTGCTTCCTGCATTCCCTGGTGGTGTCCTTTTACGTGAGGTCAACGCCAGGTCATCACTACACTGCTCACCTTGCGTATGGTGGGAAGTAAATGTAGAGTGACATGATCATACTGACATTTTAAGAGCCTATTCTGGGAACTCTGGGGAAAATGAAAGGGATGGTGATCAGAGCTAAGGAGGGGGGCAAGGGGCGTATAAATTACGAGAGGTTACAGGTTTGGACAGTGAATGTAGACAGAGGGCTCTGTGTATCGGAGGAAGAACGGACTAGTCTTGCTGATGGAGTGGACGTGGGAGGTCACGGGAGAGGAGGAGCCCAGGATGACTCCCAGGGCTGTGACTTGAGCACCTGGCTGGGCAATGGTGCTCTTACGGGAGAAGGTTGGTGTGGAGCTGCAGGAGAACACCAGCTCTGGTTTTGTCACTGCGTTTTCCACTTTGGGCACGTTTGTCACAGGTAGTGCTAGTCATTGAGCGCTTAGCAGGTGGGTTGTCTGAATCTCACAGCAACCTGCTTTTATTCCCATATTACAAATGAAGAAACAGAGGCACAGGGAGGTTAATCAGCTGGTCTGAGGATACACAGCTAGTGGTGGACGTAGGTCTTTGACCCCACCGCCTGCCTTCAGAGCCTGTCGTCTTAGTCACAGCCTAAGACGTCTGTAGCCTCCCATGTGTGGCTTGCAACAAAGCCCTGAATTGGCCATACAAAGATGAAAGGTGTGATGCCACAGGCTGTCAGGGACGAGGCACTGGAGGTCATTATTGATCAGAGAGAACGAGAAAGGCTTACAGGAGAAACTTGGAATGATCTTGCAGATTGTGATACTGAAATTAAGTGCCCAGCTGGAGACTGCAATACTTCCTGTTACCAAGGATTAGTGACTTGGGTGTCTTATTGCCATGGTGTGTGTGGACTCTTAATTTGATAAAGTTCTTGTTCATATTGTATTGTGCCTCAGTCGTTGATCCAATAATCCAGATTGAGTCCTTGTCCCAAGTTTTCCATTCTCTTTTCTCTCACTCTCTCTCTCACACAGACGCCCCCCTGGCCTCCTCAGAGTTTGGTTACGTGGAAAGAGCAACTCATGTCCTACCTCTGTTCACAGACTAGTGGGTCTACACCCTGTGCGTTGTAACCACCAGTGGAGCTGTAGAAACCCCTGCAGCTGCCAGGACCCATCTCTGTAGTAGCTCCACAAGTGTTCTCCAGCGGAGCCACAGTCAGGCGCCTCCCGTAACCCCCTGGGTGTCCTGATTGTGGGAAGGTTGCCCAGTGTGGTGACACGTGTAGCCATGGACTATGAGTAGGGTTCATTATTCCTGTTAGAGTGCCTGCTGAACAGCAAGCACTATTCTGGGCTCTGCAGAAAGGAAAGAGAAGCGAAATCCTGGTGAGATTGACCCTGAGACTTGGAGGCATCCAGCGCTTGGCTGCTTCAGCCCCCCTACCCCCCACACCCTCACCACCCTACATGTTCGGGAAGAAGAGGGTGTGCCCAGAATGCCCACCTTCATGCATACTCAGCCTTTACTGTCCGTGAAGGTGCTCCTTCCTGACGACCTCTGCAAAAATTCTGCAGGGAAGCGACACCCGAGGTGTCTGGGCTCACCCTCCAATTGGTATCTTTTCTAGTTTCCTCTCGGTTGATCCAGGATCCCATTTTCCAGCTTATCCTGGGATTAGTGACCATTTCCTCTAATGTATTTTTGTTCTTTATCAGTGACCTGTAGAAATAACGTATCAGGATGCAATAATTAATTGGCTATTGACCGTTTTTTTATCACTAGTTTTTTTCTTTAAAAATGTTTACCTTTATATTTCTTTGTTGATATGTATTTTTAAAAATTGAAGTATAGGGGCGCCTGGGTGGCTCAGTCGGTTAAGTGTCCGATTTCGGCTCAGGTCATGATCTCATGGTTTGTGGGTTCGAGCCCCATGTCGGGCTCTGTGCTGTGTGCTGACAGCTCAGAGCCTGGAGCCTGCTTCAGCTTCTGTGTCCCCCTCTCTCTCTCTCTCTGCCCCTCCCTCACTCGCACTCTTTGTCTCGAAAATAAACATTAAAAAAAATAAATTAAAAAAGTAAAATTGAAGAATGCTGTACATACAGTGATCGTTTCAGGGATGCACTGTAATAATTGTATACATTACTCCGTGCTCGTCATGATTACTGTACTCTTGATCCCCTTGAATTCACCCATCCCCCCACCCGCCCACCTCCCTTTTGGCAATCACTGGTGTTCTCTGTATTTGAGTCTTTTTTTTGTTTGTTTTTGTTTGTTCTATTTCTTAAATTCCACTTCTGCGTGAAAGCATATGTTATTTGTCTTTTTCTGACTGACCTGTTTCACTTAGTGTAATAACCTCTAAATCCATCTGCGTGGCAAATGGCAAGACCTCATTCTTCTTTATGGCTGAGTAATATTCTGCTGTATGTATATACCACATCTTTATCCATTCATCTGTTGATGGACACTTGGGCTGTTTCCATAGTTTGGCTATTGTAGATAATGCTGCAGTAAACACAGGGTGCAAATATCTTTTTGAATTAGTGTTTTTCTTGGGGTAAATAGCCAGTTGTGGAATTACTGGATCGTATACTAATTCTATATTAATTTTTTTGAGTAACCTCTATACTGTTTTTCACAGTGGCTGCACCAGTTTGCATTCCCACTAACAGTGCATGAGTTTCTTTTTCTCCACATCCTCACCATCGCCTGTTATTTCTTGTGTTTTTTAGTTTCACCATTCTGGTGATTAATGATATTAAGCATCTTTTCATGTGTCTGTTGGCCATCTGAATGTCCTCTTTGGGAAAAATGTCTATTCATGTCCTTCCCATTTTCATCGGATTATTTGGGTGTTTTGGTGTTGAGTTGTATGAGTTCTTTATGTATTTTGGATATTAATCCCTTTTCTCTTTTTACTTATTTATTCATTTACATCCAAGTTAGTTAGCATATAGTGCTATAATGACTTCAGAAGTAGATTTCCAATGATTCATCCCCTACGTATAACACTCAGTGCTCATCCCAACAAGTGTCCTCCCGAATCCCCCTTACCTATTTAGCCCATCCCTTCACCCATGATATTAACCCCTAATGTATCATTTGCCAATATCTTCTCCCATTCCATTCAATAGGTTGCCTTTTTGTTTTTATTGGTAGTTTGCTATGTAAAGCTTTTACTTTTGATGCAGTCCCAATAGGTTATTTTTGTTTTTGAGACCTATCGAGAAAAATGTTGCTATGGCCGATGTCAGAAGAAATTACTGCCGGTATTTTCTTCTAGGACTTTTATGGCTTCAGGTCTCACATTTAGGTCTCTAATCCATTTTGAGTTTATTTTTGTGTATGTTGTAAGTAAGGGGTCTGGTTTCATTGTTCTGCATGTAGCTACTGGTTTTCCCAACCTTTTGTGGAAGAGGCTCTCTTTTCCCATTGCATATTCTTGCCTCCTTGCTCATAGATTGATTGACCATATAACTGGTTTTGTTTCTGGGCTCTTTATTCTGTTCCATTGACCCATGTGTCTGTTTTGGTGCCAGTACCATGCTGTTTTGATTACTACAGCTTTGTAGAATATCTTGAAGTCAGGGATTGTGATACCTCCAGCTTTGTTCTTTCTCAAGATTGTTTTGGCTCATTGGGGTCTTTTGTGGTTCCATCCAAATTTTAATATTATTTGTTTCTAGTTCCGTGAAAGTGTTGTTGGCATTTTGGCCAGGATTGCATTAAATTTGTAGATTGCTCTGGGTAGTACAGACGTTTTAATGATACTGGTTCTTCTGGCCCATGAGCTTGGAATATCTTTACATTTATTTGTGTCCTCTTTAATTTCTTTCATCAATGTTTCATGGTTTTCAGAGTACGGGTCTTTCACCTCTTTGCTTAAATTTATCCCTAGATATTTTGTTATTTTTGGTCCAATTATAAATGGGATTGTTTTCTGGGGCGCCTGGATTGCTCAGTTGGTCGAGCGTCCAACTTCAGCTCAGGTATAATCTCACGGTTGGTGAGTTGGAGCCCCACATCCAGCTTGCTGCTGGCCGCACAGAGCCTGCTTCGGGTGCTCTGTCCCTCTCTCTCTTGGCCCCTCCCCCACTTGGGCTTGTTCTCTCTCTCAAAAATAAACATTAAAAAAACACATTGGATTGTTTTCATAATTTCTCTCTCTGCTACTTCATTGTTAGTGTAGAAGTGCCGCAGATTTTATTAGTTTTGTATCCTGAGACTTTTCTGAATTCGTTTGTCAGTTCTAGTAGTTTTTTGGTGGAGTCTTTAGGGTTTTCTATATATAGTGTCATGTCACCTGAAAATTGTTGAAATTTTACTTCTTCCTTAACAGTTTGGATGCCTTTTATTTCTTTTTGTTGTCTGATTGCTGTGGCTAGGACTTCCAATACACTGTTGAGTAAAATTGGCAAGAGCGGACATCCCTGTCTTATTCCTGATCTCAGAGGAAAAACTTAGTTTTTCACCACTGAGGATGATGTTAGCTGTGGGCTTTTCATTTGTGGCCTTTATTATGTTGAGGTATGTTCCCTTTAAACCTACTTTGTTGAGAGTTTTGTCATGAATGGATGTTGTACTTTGTCAAGTGCTTTTTCTGCGTCTGTTGAGATGATCATATGGTTTTTATCCATTCTCTTGTTAATGTGATAAATCATATTGATTGATTTATGAATATTGAACCACCCTAGATCCCCAGAGTAAATCTCACTTGATTGAGATGAATGATTTTTTTTTTTAATTTTTTTTAACATTTATTTATTTTTGAGACAGAGAGAGAGCATGAACAGGGGAGGGTCAGAGAAAGAGGGAGACACAGAATCTGAAACAGGCTCCAGGCTCTGGGCTGTCAGCACAGAGCCCGATGCGGGGCTCGAACCCACGGACCACGAGATCATGACCTGAGCCGAAGTCGGACGCTTAACCGACTGAGCCACCCAGGCGCCCCTGAATGATTTTTTTAAATGTACTGTTAGATTTGGTTTAAATACTATTATTGGACTATAACAATGGCACATATTTAAGTGTACAGTTTGACTTTTTGGCTTTTGTAATTAATGTTTTTATGAGCATCCAAGTACAAGTTTTTGTAAGGACATATATTTTCCTTTCTCTTGGGCATAAACCTAGTTGTGGGATTTCTGGGTCATGTGGTAACTTTTTTTTTTAATTAAAAATGTTTTTAATGTGTATTCATTCTTGAGAGAGAGAGACAGAGAAAGAGAGGGAAAACGGGGGAGGGGCAGAGAGAGAAGGAGACACAGAATCTGAAGCGAGAGGGAGACACAGAATACGAAGCAGGCTCCAGGCTCCGAGCTGTCAACACAGAGCACAACGTGGGGCTCGAACCCGTGAACTGTGAGATCGTGACCTGAGCTGAAGTCGGACGCGTAACTGACTGAGCCACCCAGGCGCCCCTGTGGTAACCATCTTTAACCATTGGAGGAACTGCTAGATTGTTTTCCAAAGTAGCTATGCTATTTTACATTCCCAGCAGCATTGTTCGAGAGTTCTGGTTTCTCCACATCTTTCCAACACTTGCTATTTGTCTTTTTAACTGTAGCCATCCTAAGTGGATGGGAAGTGCCATCTCTGGTTTTGACTTGCATTGTCCTGATATCTAATAGTGTTGGGCATCTTTATGTACTTCTCGCCCATTTGTATATTTTCTTTGGAAGGGTGTTGATGAGGTCCTTTGCCCATTTTTAAAATTAGGTTGTCTTTTGCTTGGTGAGTTGTAATAGTTTTTATATATTCCAAGTATGAGTCCCTTACCAGAAATGTGATTTGCAGAGCAGAATTCCCCCCGCTCCCCACCCACCTCTCTCATAATTTTAGCTCTTACATTTAGATCTATGTTCCATTTTGCGTTAATTTTTGCTTATAGGGTGTGGTAAGGTTCTAACCTCATTCTTTTGCATGTGGGTATTAACGTATCCAGTCACCTTTTGTTGAAAAGACTATTCTTTCTCTCCATTTAATTACCATGGCACCTTTGTTGAAAATCAGTTCACTGTAAATGTGAGGGTTTTTCCCTAGATTCTCAACTTGGTTCCTTTGATCTGTTTGTCTATCCTAGGTTGGTACCACACTGTCTTGATGACTGTAGTTTATAGTAACTATTGAAACCTGCAAGTGTGGGTCCTTCAACCTTCGTTTTCAACGCTGTCTCAGCAATTTTGGGTCCCTGGAAGGTCCATGTGAATTTTAGGATCAGCTTGTCAATTCCTACAAAGCAGCCGGCTGGAATTTTGATGGGGATTGTATTGAATCTGTGGATTAATTTGAGGAATGTTGCCATCTTGACTGCACCATGCATAGTGTCTGATGTATGAACATGGGATATCTAAGTTTCATTGGTTTTTCTCTATTGTTTCTATTTACTGTGGCATTACTTTTCACTGAGATCTTTATTATTTCCTTTCCTCTTTTTACATTGGGTTCAATTGTTCTTTTGTTTCTAGTTATTTAAGGTGGATGCTGAGGTCATAGAGTGGAGACCTTTTATTTTTTCTTGCATAGGCATTTAATGTTAAACATTTCCCCCAAGTACTTCTTCAGTGCAAATTTTGATACGTTTTGTTTTCATTTTTTTTAGTTCAATGTACTTTATAATTTTCAGTTTGATTTCTTCTTTGATGCATTTGTTACGTAGAAATGTGTTAGTTTCCCAATATTTGGAGTTTTCTAGAGATCTTTGCTATTGCTTTCTAATGTTTTTTTCCTAATCTTTATTATTTCCTTCCTTCTGCTGGCTTTAGGCCTCTTTTGTTCTTTTCCTAGCTCTTTTCTAAGGTTCGGTTGTTTATTTGAGATTTTTCTTGCTTCCCTCTTTTCTTTCTTTTTTTTTTTTTTTACTGTTTTTATTTATTTTTGAGACAGAGAGAGACAGAGCATGAGCAGGGGAGGGGCAGAGAGAGAGGGAGACACAGAATCGGAAGCAGGCTCCAGGCTCCGAGCTGTCAGCACAGAGCCCGACGTGGGGCTTGAGTTCACGGACTGTGAGATCATGACCTGAGCTGAAGTCGGACGCTTAACCGACTGAGCCACCCAGGCGCCCCCCCTTTTCTTTTTTAATGTTTATTTTTGAGAGAGAGTGAACGGGGGATAGGGCAGAGAGAGAGGGAGACCGAGAATCCCAAGCAGGCTCCACGCTGACAGCAGAGAACCCGAAGTGGGGATTGAATTCACGAACTATGAGATCGTGACCTGAGCCAAAGTCAGACATTCAACTGACTGAGCCACCCAGGCACCCCAGATTTTTCTTGTTTCTTGAGGTAGGCCTGTATTGCTCTATACTTCCCCTTAGGACGGCTTTTGCTGCATCCCAAAGCTTTTAGACCTTTGTGTTTTCACTTTCATTTGTTTCCATGTATTTTTAAAATTTCTTCTTTGATTTCCTGGTTGACCCACTCATTGTTTGGTAGTATGTTGTTTAACCTCCATGTATTTGTGGTCTTTCCAGATTTTTTCTTGTGGTTGACTTCTAGTTCACAGCATTGTGGTCAGAGAAGGTACATGGTATAATTTCAGTCTTTTTATATTTGTTGAGGCCTGATTTGTGACCTAATATGTGATCTGTTCTGAAGAATGTCCCATGTGTATTCTGCTGTTTTAGGATGGAATGTTCTGAATGTATCTGTTAAGTCCATCTGGTCTAGCCATTGTTTCCTTGATGTTTTTGTTTCAATGATCTGTCCTTTGATGTCCGTGGGGTGTTGAAGTCCCCTACTATTATTATATTATTATCTGTTCCTTTATGTTTGTTATTAATTGTTTTATATATTTGGGTGCTTTCATGTTTGGGTGCAAAAATATTTACAATTGTTATATCTTCATGTTGGATTATCCCCTTTATTATGATACAGTGCCCTGCTCTGTCTCTTGTTACAGTCTTTGTTTTAAAGTCTAGTTTGTCTGCTATGAGTGTTGCTACTCTGGCTTTCTTTTGATGTCCATTAACATGATAAATGGTTCTCCACCCCCCTCACTTTCAAATTGCAGGTGTCTTTAGGTCTAAAATGAGTCTCTTGTAGGCATCATGTAGGTGGGTCTTTTTTTTTAACTTATCATCCATTCTGATACCTGATGTCTTTTGATTGGAGCATTTAGTCCATTTACATTCAAAGTAGTTATCGATAGATATCTTATTGCTTATTTTGTCATTGTTATCTGGAGATTTGTCTGATCCTTTCTTCTCTTTGTCACTTTTGGTCTCTCCTTTGCACTCAGAGTCCCCTTTAATATTTCTTGCAGGGCTGGTTTGGTGATCGTGAACTTCTTTAGTTTTTGTCTGGAAAACTCTTTATCTCTCTCAATATTCTGAATGATAAGCCTTGCGGGATAGAGTATTCATGGCTGCATATGTTTCCCATTGAGCACTTTGAATATCTCATGTCACTCCCTTCTGGCTTTTTAGGTTTCTGTTGAGAAATCTCTAGCTGGCCGTATGGGTTTTCCTTTGTAAGTTAAGGACTTATTTGTCTTGCTGCTTTAAAAAATTTTTATCACTGTATTTTGCAAATTTACTTACAATGTGTCTTGGTGTTGCCTCCTTTTGTTGATTTTGACAGGAGTTCTCTGTGCTTCCTGGATGTGAATACCTGTTTCCTTCCCCAGATTAGGGAAGTTTCCAGCTATTATTTTCTCAAATAAATTTTCTACCTCTTTTCTGTCTCTTCTTCTGGGACTTCTATGATACAAATGCTATTATGTTTAATGGAGTCGCTGAGGTCCCTAAGTCTATTCTTTTGTTGCATAATTCTACTTTCTCTCTTTTGTTCAGATTCATTACTTACTATTATTTTGTCATCTAGGTCATTAATTTGTTCCTCTGCTTCTTCCAGGCTGCTGTTCGTTGCATCAAGCCTGTTTCCAATCTCGTTTATGGCATTCTTCATCTCTGATTCTTTTTTTAACTCTTTTTTTTTAATCTGTGGTAAGATCTCACTTGTGTCTTCTATTCTTAACGAATTCTAATTTAAGAATTTTTCAAAGAATTTCTAATTTAATTTCACTGTGCTCAGGGAACATACTGTGCGTGACTAGAATCCTTTTAGTTTACTTAGACTTATTTATTTTCCTTTTCCTAAAATTTAATTGTTAAATTTTGGCATGATAAGAACACTTAATATGAGGTTTAGCCTCTTAACAAGTCTTAAGTGTACAATACATCAGTATTGGCTGTAGGTACAGTGTTATACATCAGATCTCTAGAATTTATTCGTTTTGCTTAACCAAAACTTGATACCTATTGATGAATAATTCTCCATTTTCCCTTTCCCACTACGCTTGGTAACTAGCATCTCCCCCCCCCCACCCCACCCCTTAATTTTATGAATTTGACTCTTCTAGATACCTCATGTAAGTGGAATCATGCATTATGTGTCCTTCTGTGTCTGGCTTACTGCATTTGGCCCAAGATCCTTAATGTCCATTTATGTTGTCATATAACATTCCTTCCTCTCTTTAAGGTTGAACAGAGTTCCATTGCATGTACATACCATATTTTCTTTGTTCACCTGTCAGTGGACATTTAGGTTGTTTCTACATCTTTGCTACTGTGAATATGTGCTGCAGTGAACATGCAAGTGTTGATATCTCTTTGAGAGCCTGATTGCAATTTTTTTGGTAGCTCTATTTTTAATTGTTTTTAGGAGCCTTCATACTGTTTTCCATGTGAAACAATTTTTTTTGATTCAAGATATGGTCCATCTTGGAAAAAGTATACTGTGCAGTTGTTGAGTGTTCTACAAGTGTCTAATAAGTCATGTTGGTTGTTAGTTTGGTTTAAATCTTCTATTTTCTTAATGATTTTCTTCATGTTCTATCTGTTTTTGTGAAAAAGTATTGAAACCTGTGAATATAATTGTATGTTTGTCTTTTTCCTTGCATTTCTTCTAGTTTTCTTTCATGTATTTGGAAGTTCTCTTATTAGGTGCAAATGCATTTATGAATTGTATATCTTTTTGATGAATTAACTCCTTTAACATTAGCAAATTACCTCTTGTATCCCTTGTAATATTCTCCTCTATATCTGTATCTTTACATTTAAAGTGAGTTTCTTGGGGCTCCTGGGTGGCTCACTTGGTTGAGAGTCTGGCTCTTGATTTTGGCTCAGGTTAAGATCTCACGGTCCATGAGTTCCAACCTTATGTCAGGCTGTGCACTGACAGCATGGAGCCTGCTTGGGATTCTCTCTCTTCCTCTCTCTTTGTTCCTCCCCAGCTTGCACACTCATGCACGTGCTCTCCCAAAATAAATAAATAAACTTAAAAATAAAGGGAGTTTCTTGTATGCAGCCTATAAGTGAGTATTTTTTCTCTTTAATTCAGTCTCTGCCTTTTCATTGGAATATTTGGTCTGTTTACATTTAATGTAATTGTTGGTATAGTTAGATTAAAACCTAGCTTCTTGATTTTTGTTTTCTATTTGTCCTCTTTGCTATGCTGTTTTTCCTTTTCTAGTTTAGTGGCATACTTTTATGATTTCATGTTATTTCTTTTGTTGGCTCATTCGCTGTATTTTGTTATTTGCTTTATGATTTAGAATGTACATCTTTAAAATATAGTCTATCTTCAAGTGATATTATGCCACTTTATATATAAGAAATGTACAATAGTATGATTTCATTGTTCCTCTCAACTTTTGTGCTTTCATTGTCCTACATTTTACTTTGACACGTGTTGTAAATCTGGTACTGTATTATTACTATATCTGTAAACAATCAATCATTTTTTAAAGAGGGTTCAGTAACAAGAACAAAAAACATATATCTGCCCACAGTTAACCATTTCCCAGTGCAATTCATTCTTTTGTGTAGATGCATATTTCCATTCGGTATCCTTTCTTTTCTGCCTGAAGGAATTCCTTTAACATTTCTTTAGGAAAGGCCGATTGGTGGTATGTGTTTTGAACTTTTGTGTGTCTGAGAAAGTCTTTATTTCACCCTTATTTTTAAAAAATATTTCTACTGCTTATGGAATTCTGTTGACTGTTTTTTCCCTCAGTTATTAAAGATGTTGCTGTGCTGTCTTCTTGCTTGGATTGTTTCCAGTAAGAAATCTGCCATCACGCTGACTTTGTTCCTCAGTATGTAATGTATCTTTGGTCTCTGGCTACTTTTAATTTTCTCTTTGTCAGTGTCACGATTTGCTTTGGTATGGTAGGGTCAGGCCATATTCCCAGCTCTGTCTGAGCACCAAGCACTGTTATTCTTTCAGATGGTTTTTTCCCTGCTCTTGGATAATTTCCTGACATTTGTATGCTGACCAGTACTCTACTGAGTACATGCAGATCTTCATATTTCTCTCTGTGTTGCTGTCTTCTCTCAAGAATGCTCTATCCCGTGAACCTCTCACAGCATTGTGTTCTCAACTCAGGGAGGCCCCCAGGCTCTGCCTCAGGTTTCCCTCCCTGTGCCGTAGCCTGGGAACCCTCCAGGCAGTGAGGTAGGGCAGAGGTAGGGCCCAGCCCATTTGTGTTCTGTATCTTGGGGGTCTCTCTTCTTTTTAACTCGTTGGTCAGTGTCTAGAAATCTGTTGTTTCATTTATTTTGTCCCTTTTTGGATGTTTCATGCAGGAGGGTGAGTCCAGGCCCCGTTGCCCCGTCTTCATCTGAAGAGCTCGTTGGATTATTGATTTAAAATTTTTAAAAAGGCTGAAACTTAACCCAATGTGGTTAAGTTTGAGGGACTCCTCATGAAGTTTAAGGTTGTAATTATAAATGCTTTCTGTCCTATTTGATTTCAACTGTGTTAAGCGTGTGTGGGTTGTACACGGCAGCAGGAATGCCACGGCGAACCAAAACCGGTAACAACGCGAATGTTTTCTGCACGGAATTTAGTTTGCCAGCCCAGCGTGTGACTTTGTTGAGCTGTGCTGTTCCTGCAGGTTGGACAGCGGGCTGTGCGCGTTACATTGGCAGACGTGGTTTTCCCTTTATTCTTGCACACGGGTCTTGCCTTCAGTCCACAGATGAGCAAGCTTGAACTTTTCAAAACAGGCGGTCATTTGGAGTTTTAACCTGGAATGTTTTTGATGCGGCTGTGGAAATTTAGATGAAAGTAAATTACAGAGTTCCAGTCTACCGTTTTCACCAGTTCTTGGTATTATGAAGAGCTGCCTCTAAAATCAAGGGCTGAGGATGTTTTCTGTCCACTCTGCGCTGTGGAGAACTTTAGACCTACCTTTGCTAACACTTGAAAGATGATCCAGTAAAGCTGGGTGTCTTTGTCGGCAGAACCACTTAAACACGGTTATGGCTTTAACTCCAGTTGAGTAACCCTACGGGGGGTCTGCCTTCTAAAGAGAAAAATCAGAGTTAAATTTGCGTGTTTCACCCAGAAGGGTGTGGATTTTGTAGCTCGTCTTCTGAGCGAGATCCCAACTGTGAGAACGTGGTGAGCACCAGCGGCGGGGCCGACCCCAGACCAAACCCTTCACTCTGACTTTCTGTGCTCACCCTTTCCATCAAAATGATTGCAGCCTGTGCCTCAAGAAACAGGTTATTCCATTCTCTCGGTCATTTTTTATTTCAAGGTTGAGCTAATCTGTTGAGCTGCTTTCACTGTCTGTTCTACTCAGTTTAAACGTATTCTGCCACGTTCCCATCCTGGGGAGGAGGAGTTTGCCAGTAACAGTTCTCTTTGGTTATAACTCTGGTGCCACCTTGACTCTGCCACCTGCACGGAGCCCGGCACGTCTAGTTGTTTGCACATTTCCTGATAGATGACACAGCAAGGTCAAAATGGGGTAACGGTCAGTCGTGGCTGGGGCCCTCTCAGGGGTCTGTTGGGCTCAGCGGCCACGCTGGGGGACCGTGACGTGGCTTCAGCATCTTCAAGTGTCAGATGCCCGGAGCCGAGCGAGGCGTATCGTAGGCGTTCAGCAAATACTTTCCGGCTGATCGGCGTGTTGAGGGTTGTGCGTGCAAAGGAACGGAGGGAGGATTACACTAATGCATAAAATCCTTGGTGCTTTCAGAGTATTTATTTAGGGAAAATTTTTTTTTTTTAATTTTTTTTTTTTTTTCAACGTTTATTTATTTTTGGGACAGAGAGAGACAGAGCATGAACGGGGGAGGGGCAGAGAGAGAGGGAGACACAGAATCGGAAACAGGCTCCAGGCTCTGAGCCATCAGCCCAGAGCCTGATGGGGGGCTCGAACTCACGGACCGCGAGATCGTGACCTGGCTGAAGTCGGACGCTTAACCGACTGCGCCACCCAGGCGCCCCAATTTAGGGAAAATTTTAATTCGGCTGGTAAAGCCCTAACGGTGTGCTCCATCATCACCCTCAAGGTCGTGACTGCGGTTCCTGTCTTTTCAATTTCTTTCTTGCATTTATGAGCAGAACAGTGTTCTTTAGGTGTTTTTTCAAGTGCACAATGAAGCGATTTTTTTGGCTAATCAATTGTGCAGCCGTCACCCCAGTGTAGGGTCGCTTCTGGTACCTCGTGTGTCCCCATTTTGCGGTAAGTCCGTCCCTCCCAGCTCCAGGCAATTGCTAATCTACTTTTTGTTTTTCCAGATTTACCTTTTCTGGAATTTTTGTATAACCAGAATCATATGTTTTTGTTGTTGTTGTTGTTGTTTTGTGTGTGTGTGCAGCTGGCTTCTTTTACTTAGTGTGATGTTTTCCAGGCTCATCCATGATGAAGCAGGTATCTGTAGCTTGCTCTTTTAATTGCTAAATAATACTCCATTGTATGAATATACCACACTTTGTTTATCCAGTCGCCTGTTGGTGGACGTTGTGTTGTTTTTCCTTTTTGGCAATCACAAATACTGCTGGAAATTTGGGAAACTCACATGCAGATCGTCGTATGTACACACGTTTACATTTCTCTTAGACACCTAGGACTGGAACTGCTAGTTCGTACGGCAAGTGTGTGTTTGCCTTCCCGAGAAACTGCCAGGCTGTCGTCCAAAGAAGTGGCACGGTTTGCACCCCCACTGGCAACCTACAGAGGGTTCCAGTTTGTCCACGCTCCTGGTTAGAGTCCTCCTGGTAGGTCTGAAGTTGGCCATCTCGCTGTGGTATTAATCTGCATTTCCCTAGTGACTTGCTGTTGAACATCTTTTCATGTCCTTATTTATCACTCGTATCTTTTTTGGTGAATTATTCAAATCTTTTGCTCATATTTAAAAATGGCCTTGTTTGTAATTTACATACCATAAAGTTCACTCTTTTGAAGTACACAGGGCGGTAGTTTTAATATATTTACAGAGCTGTGTAAATGTCTCCATAATCTACATAAAGAGCATTTTCATGACCCCTAAAAGAAAGCTGGTTCCTGTAGGCAGTCACTCACTATCACCCTCCCCTAGCCCTTAGCAACTGCTGATTGACTGTCTGTCTCCATCAGTTTATCTCTTCTGGACATTTCTTACAAACGGAATCACAATATTTGGTCTTTTGTGACTAGCTTCTTTCGCTTGGCCTGATAATGTTTTTGAGGTTCAGCCCTGTTGAAGCAGATACCAGTATCTAATGCCTTTCTGTTGGTAAGTACTACATTGTGTGGACACACCATGTTTTGTTTATCTGTTACTCAGCTGATGGCATTTGGGTTTGTACTCCTGGGATTCTGCAAGTAATGCTGCTATGAACGTTCACGTACAAGTGTTTGCATGGACGTAATGGTTTCATGTCTCTTGGGTGGATACTTAATTGTGGAATTGCTAGGTCATACGGTAACCTGACGACGCTTCACATTTTGAGGAATTGCCAAACTCTTTTCCAGAGCAGCTGCCCCCACGTTGCCACCAACAGCGAGTGAGGGTTCCAGTGTCGCCACACGCTCCCGACACCTGTTACTGTCTCTCTGTGATTACAGCCATCCTAGTGGGTGGGAACTGGCATCCCATTGTGGTTCTGATTGGCATTTTTTAATGACACATGATGTTGGGGCACCTGGGTGGCTTGGTCGGTTAAGCGTTCAGCCTTGGCCTCCTTCGGGTTTCAGCTTAGGTCAGGATCTTGTGGTTTGTGGGTTCGAGCCCCGCGTCGGGCTCTGTGCTTTTGCAGCCCAGAGCCTGGAGCCTGCTTTGGATTCTGTGTCTCCCTCTCTCTCTCTGCGCCTCCCCTGCTCGTGCTCTCTCTCTCTCTGTCTGTCAAAAATAAAATAAAGATTAAAAAAAATAATGACAAGTGACGTTAAATATTTTTTCATGTGTTTATTGGCCTTTTGTGTATCTTTGTTGGAGAAATCACTATTCAGATTCTTTGCCCACTTAAAAAATTATGTTATTTGCCCTGTTCCATTGAAAGACTTCTTTATATCATTTGGACACATATCTTTTAACATATACGTGATGTATAAACGTTTTCTCTAAGAATGTGGCTTGTCTTTTTATTTTTTTGATGGTGCGTCTTAAAGCCCCAAGGTTTTGGATATCGAAGAAGTCCAGTGTATCAATTTGTTTCTTTATGGATCATGCATTTGGTGTCATATCTAGAGATCTTGTCCTGTGTTCCCCTCCACACATATTACGCTTTCAGCTCTTACATTTAGATCTCTGACCCATGTTACGTTAATGTTTGTGTATGGTGTATAGACAGGGCCCAAAGTTCCTCCTTTCGCATGTGGACGTGGAGTCATGCCAGCACCATTTGTTATGAAGACCGTGCTTTCCCTACTGAATTGTCTTGGCACCCTAAATGTCAGGGTCTGTTTCTGGATTCTCGGTTCTGTTCTAGATGTTTATCCCTATGCCAGTACCACACCGTCTTGATTATTGTAGCTTTTTTAAAAGTTTTTTTAAAGTTTATTTATTTTGAGAGAGAGAGAGAGAGAGTGAGAGTGAGCGGTGGAGGGGAAGAGAGAGGGAGAGAATCCCAAGCAGGCTCCCACACTGTCAGCACAGAGCCCAGTGCGGGGACTTGATCCCACAAACTATGAGATCAGGACCTGAGCCGAAGTCGGACGCTCAACCGACTGAGCCACCCAGGAGGCCTGATAATTGTATGTTTTTATGACAGTTATGTTAAGTTTTGAAATCTTTTTCACACACTGTTTGGTTTTTAGTGCATCTTTGGCTGTATTTTTCAGTCTTGTCTGACTAGTTAGACTGAAAACTCCCTGAAGGCCCAGCTGTATCATTGCAGATCCCCAGACCTCAGACAAGTTGGTTGAGGGTTTGGGGCTTCATGTTTCTCATCTGCAAAGTAGAAAAAACATTCCTCCTGTCATACGGCTGTCGTGAGGGTCGAACGATCCTGTTGTGAAGTGACAAATGTGGAAACACCCCCGAACTGTACTTGTGATCGTTGCAAGCGACGTTTATCAGGCCCGGCCGGGGTAGCTCAGTCTGTGTGCCTGCTTTCCTCGAGGTCCCTAATGGTCACCCGGGGTGTAACCTGGGTCTGTGGTGGGCTTCGTAATCTTGCACACCTGCAGGGGGTCCTTAGTGAGTCCAGGGTGCCCATCCGTGGTTTTTCCTCTAACCGGAAGCGGACGTGTGGTTTTTTTCTTGCTCTGTCGTCTTCCTCTCCTAGAAGTTGTCAGTCCTGCCTCTGCTGCCTCGGGCCGCGTGTCCCCTCGGCCTCCCTCTTTCTCCGGACCTGGTCGGGCGTGCAGCCCGGGAAGCCCACGCGTGGTAAGCCGAGGGGTCGTCCAGACAGCGGTCACAGCCGAGGAGGGCACAGCACCAGCATGTGAGGTCCCTGTGGTTAAAGTTTCAGCATGTCCTGGCGGCACGGGGTGGAGAGCAGGAATCCTGGCTTCTGGTGTCCATGGTTGACTCTGTGTCACGTGGCACCGTCCCGTAGAAAGCAAACCTCCCGAGGCGGCAGGGTCATTTTCCAAGTGGCGGTGTCACGGAAGCAGGATCTGCGTGTGACGGAAGCGGTGTTTTCTTTCTAAATGACGGTCTGCGGGGCCTTGTGGATCTCGCTTGCCAGCACCCACGGTCCCGTATTTGGGGCTGGTGGCCATCCACGTCCGCTCCTCCAGCAGGAGTCAACTTTCTTTACTGAGCTGAACAGCCTCGCTCAGCAGACTGCTTCTGGCAACTAGGCCTCCGTCAGCTGGCGTGACACTTTTCAAATACAAACAATCTTCAGGAAGAAGGCCGTTCGTCACTAAGAGGCCCCACAGTACCTTCCGAATGAAAGATGAGGGGTGTGGGCGTGTGTGTAGAGACTTAACCATCAATCGCATCCTGAGTTGTAACGATCTGCACTGGTGGTCCACTTTACAGCATATGTGCTCGATTCGTATATTGGTGTATTTGTGAACTATGCTCAATTCATGGTGTTTAGCGTTTGAAGACTGTGCCGTTTTCTTGCTGTGCCGATTGAGGAGAAGACACGGTGTGTTTCTGTTCAGACGGCCCAGGAAGTCGGCATCTTTTTGCTTCTCTGCATCCCTGTGGCATGCGGAGCGGAGGAGCCGGGGTCCAGCGCTGGCCGCGTGTCCGGGTTCGGCGGGTGGCCGTGCCCCGTGTGCCGGGATTCCCTGTTCACCGGCTCACCAGCGTGTCCGCGGGGGCGTCGTGGGAACGTCCCCAGCCCGGCTTCCGCAGAGCCTGGAACGGCATCCCTGCCCTGCTCCCCCCTCGGCAGGCTGGGCGCCACCACTCCCAATAAAGGGACAGGTCGGTGACAGCACAGGTGGGATCATGCAGTCGGCGGACCGCAGCTTGTCTTTGCCAGACCGGCCAGGTTTCTTTGTTCCATCAGTGGGTAACCCGAGACGCGTTTTGTATTTTAATTCCTGCGTCTCCTAAGTGTCTCCTCTTAGCCAGCCGTGTTCCTGTGTGAGCTCTTCTCTGGTGAGGCTGCCGTTCGACTGATACTCAGTTACTGTTTAGTAACGGGGTCTTTGTGCACACTCGAGATTTTAATTTCGTTTATACAGCGCAAGCGTCTTAGCTGGGTGGTAAATCTTCATCTGCCTTTATGAAGGCTGACATATCCTCTCTACGAGGGAGTAAAAGGGAGCCGTGTAGCACAAGCATCCCGGAGTTAAATGCCTCTGCAGCCTTCATTTTCCTTTGGTCCAGGCCCATCCATAATAACTGGACAATTTGCCAAGTATACAGGTCAATAGCATATGCAGTCAGCTCTCAATAATCCACAGTAAATAGCAGAACACATGAATAATTTAATCCACTCAGCTGGCCCGGGGCTCCCAAGCAGGTAACCTGCACGTCCCCGAGGGGAGCCCAGCTCTTACCGACCACCTAGGTACCAGCATGAGTCCCCCTTTTGCCTGCCGCCGGGTGTGGGGGCCCAATTCCCCAACCATCTGAGCCACTTAAAGAATGTCAGCTTGTCACCACGCATGATCACAAGTCTACTGACCTTAATGTGCCAAATGTTATTTGACCCCACACAGAAATGGTTTCGAATGTGCTTCCCCGGTGTTTTAGATTTCATCCAGAAAGTGTGGGTTCTGACTCGTAGTCCCCTATCCGTGCCCCTTGGCTTTCCCCTTTGGCAAGTGTGATGTTACTCAGAAAGGAGCAGGGAAATGATATTGTTACCGATGGGGGCGAGTTGAAGCCTGTATACAAAGTGACATGGGGCGCATTTACCCTTTCCACTTTTTCCCTTTAACCCAGATTGTGGGAAGTTGGCAGTAAACCAGTTTTACCCATCATACTTCTTTTTATGGTGCAAAGATCGAGCGTGTCCTGAATAACCAGAGATCTAGTCCTCGATCCTGTCTTTTGCGGTACTTTCGTCTGACTTGGACGGAGGCACAGAAGGCCCCGTTTTTGCAAACGTTATGAAGATAATAAGTAGGATTACTGCAGGATCCTTCGGGAGGAGGATTGGGTGTCCTCTGCTAGACTAGGAAGCAACACGGATGTCAAATTAAACTTAACGAAGGCGCCGAGGGGAGCCCTTCGCCGCGAAGGGGAACACTCAGCATCGGGCTGTTTCATGTGGAGAAGACTCAGGGACAGTGGAGGATGCCCGCCTCCCTTGGACCTGCCACGCCATGTGGCCGCTGCCGTTCAGCTAGACATCAGACACACTGGCCGAGTCCTAGAAGGTGGCCGTTCTGCTATCCACCGTGGGGGCCACTTGGCTTTGCAAGTGTTCGTTATGGTTTAAGAGGGGTGCTGATGGTTTAGAAACTGTGGAGCAAGGTGTCTGGGATAGGAAAAGGCCGGAAAACATCTCAGGTGTGGGCTAGTGAAAGGCAGCAGGAATAGTGGGCGGGAGAGAGGAAGCCTCAAAAGTACCTGAGCAGGATTTGCAAGCATCTGGAAGGATGTGCATCTCCTGCATGAGGGAATATTTGTTTTATGTTGCTCAAGAGGGAAAAATTAGAATCAGTGGGTTGAGATTATGGGAAAGCAGTTTGGCTTAACTCAGTGTTTCCAGAAGTGTGGTGCACATACCAGCAGGGGTATAAGAGATGGTTGGGTTTTTTTTCATTTTTAAAACCTTCGAAATAGTTACAGATTTACAGAAAGGTTGCAAAAAACATCGTATAGAGAATTCAGGTATAGCCTTCGGCTAAACAGCTTATGTGATCATAGTACTGTGAGCCTAGCGTGAAGTCAGCATCGGTTCAGCGTGTTAACTAGACTAGACCTTACTCCCGCCTCCCCAGTTCTCACACTGACAGGCTTCTCTGACCCTGATTGAATCCAGTGTCCACACTGCACCGAGTTGTTGTGCTTCTGTGGTCTCTTCCAGCCTGTGGCACTTCCTCAGTCGCTCATGACCTTGACACTTTTAATGAGGAGGGGTCAGTTATTTTGGAGACTATCACTCAGTTTGGGTTGTCCCATGGCTTCTATGAGTAGATGAAGGCCATGCACTTTTGGCACAAAGACCGCAGAGGTGACATCACACCCCAGTGCGTCGTGTCAGGGCTTCACGATGTCAGTCATTACTGCTGATGTTGATCTTGTCACTCGGTGAAGGTGATTTCATCCACTACTGTAAAGCCACTATCTTTCTCTTTGTGTTGTGATTCATAAGATCCTCGGAGGAGGGGCCTGGAGACGGTGCCAGTATCCTGGTTCTCCTTAAACTTCTACCCATAGATTTTAGCATCTATTGGTCAGTCTCGTTGGAAGTAACTTTCACTGTGGCGTTTACTTCGTGGTGACTTTGTGTTTTCCTTGTTCCTTTTACATAGTTAAGTAGAAGTCATCTGGAAAGGGGAACACTATCTCTTCTCCCCGAGTTGTTTGTTCGGTTGTTTATGTCGCAGTCAGACTCACAGGAATTTACTTTTTTCTCTGGATTTCAATCCAGTTGTTCCAACTGTGGCCATTGGGAACTCCTTCAAGATGGCGTGTTTTTGTCTTTTTGATGTGTCCTCATCCTTTTTTATTTTTTAATTTTTTTGGGGGGGGACAGAGAGAGACAGAGCATGAACGGGGGAGGGGCAGAGAGAGAGGGAGACACAGAATCGGAAACAGGCTCCAGGCTCTGAGCCATCAGCCCAGAGCCCGACGCGGGGCTCAAACTCACGGACCGCGAGATCGTGACCTGGCTGAAGTCGGACGCTTAACCGACTGTGCCACCCAGGCGCCCCATCATCCTTTTTTAAAAACTTCCTTATTTTGGGGGGCACAGAATGTCTCAGGCTCTTTGTATGCTTTCCCTGTTGTATGCCTGACCCAGTCCCTCTCCATTGGAGTCTCGATTCCTTTAATAATTCCTACCATTCCTGGAGAATGGTAGTTAGAAAGCAGCACCCACCTGTTCGGTGCAGTCTTGCCGCTCCTAGGATGCCACCGTCATCAGCAGACACAGCTAGAACATGTAGGCATTGGTGTCTGTGTGTGTGTGTGTGTGTGTGTGTGTGTGTGTGTGTGTGCGCGTGTGCATGCACTAGTGTGTAGGTATTTGTATCGTTTACACTTCGTAGTATGTGCATTCACACATCTGTATGTGCTTCTGTGTCTCTGTCTGGATGTGAAAACAGCACATCCGGGTCTAATCCAGCACCACCAGGTTCTTTCATAGCCTCTCCCTTTCTTTATTTGTTTTTGTTTTTTTAATGTCTATTTATTATTTTGAGAACGAGAACCTGTAGTGAAGGGAGAGAGAGAGGGAATCCCAAGCAGGCTCTGCACCACCAGCACAGAGCCTTACACGGGGCTCGATCTCACAGGCCGTGAGATCATGACCTGAGCCAAAACCAGGAGTCAGATGCTCAACCAACTGAGCCACCCAGGAGCCCTTCCCTTTCTTTAAATGTAACTTATTTCTGCAACAGAGAAACCTTGCTCTCATTATTTACAATATGTTTACTTATTTATTCAATCCTAGGATGCCAATAAAATAGTTTCAAAATTGCTAACCCTGTGAGAAACAGATTTGCTAACTGCAGTCAGTATTTGCATACGGGTTTTTTTTTTTCAACATAATACTTAATTTTATTTTTTTAAATTTACATCCAAATTAGTTCGCATATAGCACAATGATTTCAGGAGTAGATTCCTTAGTGCCCCTTACCCATTTAGCCCATTCCCCCTCCCACACTCCCTCCAGTAACCCTCTGTTTGTTCTCCATATTTATAAGTCTCTTATGCTTTGTCCCCCTCCCTGTTTTTATATTATTTTTGCTTCCCTTCCCTTATGTTCACCTGTTTTTTATCTTAAAGCCCTCATATGAGTGAAGTCATATATTTGTTTTTCTCTTTGCTTAGCATAGTATCTAGTTCCATCCACATAGTTGCAAATGGCAAGATTTCATTCCTTTTGATTGCCGAGTAATACTCTGCTGTATATATATGCCACGTCTTCTTTATCCATTCATCCATCGATGGACATCTGGGCTCTTTCCATACTTTGGCTATTGTGGATGGTGCTGCTATAAACATTGGGGTGCACGTGTCCCTTCGAAACAGCACACCTGTATCCCTTGGATAAATACCTAGTAGTGCAGTTGCTGGGTCGTAGGGTAGTTCTATTTTTAGTTTTTTGAGAAACCTCCATACTGTTTTCCAGAGTGGCTGCACCAGCTTGCATTGCCACCAACAATGCAAAAGAGGTCCTCTTTCTCCGCATCCTCGCCAACATCTGTTGTTGCCTGAGTTGTTAACCTTAGCCATTCTGACAGGTGTGAGGTGGTATCTCACTGTGGTTTTGATTTGTGTTTCCCTGATGATGAGTGATGTTGAGCATGTTTTCATGTGTCGGTTGGCCATCTGGCTGTCTTCCTTGGGGAAGTGTCTATTCATGTCTTTTGCCCATTTCTTTACTGGATTATTTATTTTTTGGGTGTTGAGTTTCATAAGTTCTTTCTAGATTTTGTATACTAACCCTATATCTGATATGTCGTTTGCAAATATCTTCTTCCATCTGTCAGTTGCCTTTTAGTTTTGCTGATGGTTTCCTTACAGTTTTTTTTTTTTTTTCCCTTAGACTTAAGAGTTTCTAGCCTAAATAGTATCTGCCAGAGTTACTGAGGATAGTTCTGTAGTGGCTACGTTATTTGTTTGTAAAATAGTTTCATTTGTTATTATTTGTGTTTCATTTGGGTCTTCTCTCTCTGACGTCCTGGTTGATTTTTTTTTAATTTTTTTTTTAACATTTATTTATTTTGAGAGACAGAGAGAGAGTATGAGCAGGGGAAGGACAGAGAGAGAGGGAGACACAGAATTCGAAGCAGGCTACAGTCTCCGAGCTGTCAGCACAGAGCCCAACGCGGGGCTCGAACTCACAAACCGCGAGATCATGACCTGAGCCTAAGTCAGACGCTTAACTGACTGAGCCACCCAGGCGCCCCCCTAGTTGTTTTAAATTTGGTATTTTGGGGTACGTGAAATGTCCCTGTGGTTCTAAGACTAGATTCCGAGAACATGCATGGAGAAGTGTCTGCTCCCACTTACACCTGCCATCTCTCCTTTTTACCTTTTCCCATCCACTCCTTGTGGGCATCCAGTCTCCTTAGTTTCTGGTACAGCCTCCCTGTATTTCTTTTGTACGGACGAGCAGACAGGTGTGTTTTCTTATACCCCTTCTTTCTTACATGAAGGGTAGATTGCTTCTGTATGTGTGTATGGATGGATGGGTGGATGGATTTGTAATTTTTTTTAACATTGACTTATTTTTGAGAGACAGAGCATGAGCAGGGGAGGGGCAGAGCGAGAGGGAGACACAGAATCCAAAACAGGCTCCAGGCTCTGAGCTCTCAGTGCAGAGCCCGATGTGGGGCTCGAACTCACAGACTGCAAGATCATGACCTGAGCCAAAGTTGGACGCTTAACTGACTGAGCCACCAGGCACCCCAAGGGTGGCATATTGCAGATCTTCTTTGGCACTTTGTCACTTCACAGTATATCCAGGAAATCGCTGCAAGCCAGGGCACAGAGGTCTTCCCCTGGTTTTTATGGCTGCCTAAGAGCTGCCCTGCTTGGGCACGCCCCGCTCCCCCAGCAGCTCTCCTGCTTAGTTAGCTCTGTGGTTAGTTAGCAGTTTCCAGTAGCTTGTGGTTCAACCAGTGCTATGGTGAGTAACCGTGTGCAGCCTTTTTTTCACATTGTTGTAGCTGTGCCTGGCGGGTAGATTCCTACAGGTGTAATTTCTGGGTTAGAAAGTCTGTTTGTAGCTCTCCTTCCGTGTCACCAAGTTCCCTGCAGAATTTGCAGCGCAGGAGATAGGTGCCTGTTTCCCACAACCTTCCTGGCAGAGTCTGGGTCACACTTGGAAGTTCTGCCGGTCTGACGGATGCCAAGTGGTATCTGTGGGGTAGGGGCAGAGCGAGAGGGAGACACAGAATCCGAAGCAGGCTCCAGGATCTGAGCTGTCAACACAGAGTTCAACGCAGGGCTTGAACCCATGAGCCGCGAGATCATGACCTGAGCTGAAGGTGGAGCTTAACCAACTGAGCCCCCCAGGGGCCCCTTATTTCTGGACTTTTTATTCAGTCCCATTTGCCTATTTGTCTATCATCAGTACAACCCAGTTTAATTATAGAGTCTTCATGGTACAGTTTACTATCCAGTGGTTTAATTTCATTTTTTCATTTTTACTGATAAAAATATTAATGTAATGAATGTTTCTCTGATTACCGCTTTAAGTCCAATCCATAGAGTCTGGTATGTTCCTCAGGGTTTTCCTGCCTATTCTTGCATGTTTGTTTTTCCATGTGACCTTTGGTGTCAACTGTGTAAGTCCATACAATAATCTGTTGGTGTTTTTACTGGCATTACGTTGCATTTATCAATTAATTGTCATCTTTCAAATGTTAAGTCATCCTAACCTAGAATAGAAGATGCCTTTTCATTTGTTCATATCTACTTTTGTGTCTTTCAAGAATGTTTTAAGTTTTCCTTGTATAGGCTCTGTACAATTCTTATTAAACTTACTCCAAAACGTTTGACCCTCTTTGTTGTAATTACTTAGAATGGACTTTTCTCTAAAACCTTATTATATTTGAAGGCAGTTTTTGTAGGTTAACTTTGTATCCTAATATTCAAGGGATGGTTTTATTGCTTGGGTTAGTTTTATCATTGATTCTCTGGGGGGTTCCAGATATACATTATGCTATCGTCTGCAAATAGAGATCGTTTTACTTCCTTACCCATTCTTATGCCTCTGCTTGATGTATCTTTTGTAACTGTACAGGGTAACATAATACCTCTAGGGTAGGGCACTGGTGAGCACAAGTGGAGATCGGGCATCCTTGCCTCCATTTTAGTGGAAATGCCACCAGCCTTTTCCCATTAAGTAAGATACTGGCATTAGGAATAGTGTATGTATATTTATCCTGTTAAGAATATAACTCTCAGGTCATGATCTCACGGTTTGTGAGTTTGAGCCCCGTGTTGGGCTCTGTGCTGACAGCTCGGAGCCTGGAGCCTGCTTTAGATTCATTCTCTCTCTCTCTCTCTCTCTCTCTCTCTCTCTCTCTCTCTCTCACAAATAAGTGATTAAAATATATATATATATATATATATATATATATATACATATACATGTATAACTCAATTTCTATTTTCTGTGATTTGTATAGATGGGTTTTAAATTTTGGCAAAGGGTTTTTTTAGCATCTGTATAGATAACCATATGTTTTTTTCCTTAGGTTTATTAGTACAGTGAATGCTACTGGATTTCTTAATATTGAACCCAACTTTCATTTCTGGAAAAAAATCCTACTTGGTCACGGTGCGTGGTCTGGTGTTAGATTCTGTTTGTTAATGTTTTATTTAATATTTCTGCATTGATATTCCTGAGGGGTACTGGCCTGTGATTGTCTGTCTTTATTGCTCTTTACCTGGTGTGTCAGTGTGACACTTGCTTCATTAAAGAACTTGGGAGCTTTTTCCGACCTTGTCAGTGCTCTGGGCAGTTTACACGGAGCGTTGGAGCCGTCCGGCGATGAAGGTCTGCTCGAACCCCTGAAGCTGTCTGTCCGCTGCTTCTTGTGGGGTGCCTGCCTGCCCAGGAACCGGCCCTTTTTCTTCCCCGCGGTCATCTGTCCCGCGTTCTGGCTGCAGTGGGGCCAGCCTTGGTCATCCGAGCGTCCTTAGGAACTTGTCCTTCTCAGCTACGTTTTCACGTCTGTTTGCACAGACGTCTGTCTGCAAAGCCGTCTCTTGGGATTTTTAAAATGTCTTGTTTCCTCGTCACTTTCCCTGTGTCATTTCTTATTTTCTGTATTTGTGCTTTCTCCCCTTTTTTCTTGAGCAACTTAGCTGGTGGATTGTCTGTTTTGTCACTTACCACCCCTCGCCACACACACACACACACACACACACACACACACACACACACACAAACAAGACTCAGAGTTATTGTTTAGCTCTAGTGTTTTAATGGAAAACTCCACCTCATTAATCAGTTTTTCCCTCCATTGTTTCTCTCCATGCATTTTCTTTTGGGTTACTCTGTTGTTATTTTTATAGTTTTTATGAGCTGAGATTTGTTGGTTTATTAATTTTGTTTTTTCACTTTTATTGATAAAAATATTCATATAATGAATTTTTCTCTGACTACTGCTTTAAATGCATTCCCTAGGTTCAGATATGTAGTGTTTTCTGTGTAATTACTTTTTCAAAATTCTATTCTTTTAGTTTCACCTAAGAGTCAGTAATAGGATTTTTAAATATCCAAGTGGAAGTGCCTTTCTGTTTTGTTGTTGTTGTTAATGATGTATACTTACATTGCATTGTGATCAGAAGGTCTTGTCTGCAGTGTTTCTACATTATGGAAGTTGTTGATGTTTTCTTTGTGACCTAAATACACCATCACTTGTGGTGAATGTGCTATAGTTTTTTGAGAAGGTGTATATTCTCGGTTATCAGGGTGTGCGGTTCACTGCGTATCCACAAGATCTGCCTTGGTTGATGGTGTTGCTGAGATCTGTCTCCTTACTTACTCTTGTGCACGTGCTCTGTCTTGTACGGATGTGGTGTACTGAATCTCCCACTATGAGTACGTTCCTACCTGCGTCTCCTTGCACATCTGTTGTGTCTGCTTCGTAAAAGTGGTGGTCGTGTTATTTGGTGCACAGATTTCATGAGCATTGTGTCTTTGTTGCAGACTGTGGCGTTTAACATTAAGTACATCCTCCTGTGTTTAATGCTTTGGGACTTGAATCCTACTCGGTCTCCTTTCTTTTTGTTTTATTTACCTTTGTCCATCCTTTTAATTTTTGGCTTTTCTGAATGACTTTATTTTAGGTGTGTGTCTTGTACGCGAGCCCAGTTAAAAACTGTTTTCTTTTAATAAGGGGGTATTTGAACCTATTTTTACGTCCTTAGTAGCCTGTGTGATTAAACTCTTTATTGTCTCACTTTCCTGTTTCTTTCTCTTATTCTTTAATACACCTGTTGCTTACACAGCACTGACCTGTCCATTAATCAGAGTGTTTGCCCTTTTCCTCTTCCTTCACCTCACATTTTTCAGTTGAATTATTTCTGCTTTGTCACTATGTAATTTTTGCGCATCTGCCTTTCAGCTTAACTACACCTTTATTTTGGTCTAAAATACGCACTTACGTATTTTTGAATGTGCCTCATAAATCCTTTGCTGGAGCCCCCAGTCATCACTAGATCAGATAAAGCTGACCTTCAGAAGGGCCGATTGGGGTTACTGTCGTCCAAGTCCCTGGTAAGGCCTGTGCCAGTCAACTTCCTTTGCATCTTCATTAATCTGGGCCCGTGGGCCTCGAGGACTTGGTCCTTACCTTTGAGACCCCATAGCTTCATTAGGACACGTCTCAGAGTTGATTATCCTGGGTCATTTTTCCCAGGTACCCTGTGAGAACTTTCGTTTGAAGATTCAGGCCTTTTTCTATGCTGGAAATGTTCTTACATGTTAAATCCTGGCTTTGCGGTTCTGTTTTGTTTTCCTCTTTCGGGAAGCCCGACTCACGGGTGCCACTGCTTCGTGTTCTCTCCCTGCCACGTCTGTCCTCCTCGTGTCCTGTCTTTCCTTGGTGCCTTTGTTACTTTTCATTTGGAGTTATTCTCCTTGGATGCTCTGTAGTTTATTCCTCATTTCTTTCTTTGTTTTTAATTTTTCAATATTTGTTTTGAGAGTGAGAGAGAGAGAAAGAGAGCAGGGGTGGGGCAGAGAGAGAGGGAGAGACAGAATCCCAAGCAGGGTCCATGCTTCAGCGCAGAGCCTCACATGGGGCTCGGTCCCACGAACCGTGAGATCATGATTTGAGCTGAGATCAGGAGTTGGACGCTTAAACCTACTGAGCCACCCAGGCGCCCCCATTCCTCATTGCTGAGATAATTTTGTTTTTCTTCCATTATCTGATGCATCTGCTCACGTCACTTTCTCCCTGTTTTGGTCCTTTTCTGTTTTTAATTTTATATTTCTGATTCAGGGTAGTCTTTCCTGTCCTCAAATGTTTGAATACGTTTATGATTTTAGGGTGTAAATTCCAATTTTCTTTTGACTCATGGTGGTTTTCAGGAGTAACTCTTTACGGTATTGAGGGTTTTTTAAAGATTTCTAGTCTGACGGCAGCCTCTGTGGTTAATTTGGCCCAAGTGCAGGTGCCATGGCTGCTGTTGGCTGGCTGGTTGGTTTTGTTGAGGATGGGTGGGTTGAATCTCGTATTTCCTTTTTGCTCATAAGACCCTACACTCTCCCTCTTTCTTTTTAGCTTTACACTCAGTCGCCAAAGGGTGGTTCTCCCTGCCTTTTTCCTGTTTTCTTCCCCAGAAGCTCGGAGTTTTGCCGATGCCCCTGTAAATGGTGTCTGTCCCCTTCTGCCACATGTGTGCACCTTCAGCCCCTTCCCTGACCCAGGCTCTCTGCTCAGGCACTTTGTAGCTCTTTTGTGTTTGTACTGGACTTCCTCACCCCTTTGCTGGTGCCGTTCTGTGTCCTATGCTTCTTCCTTGTGCCCCTGCTCACCAGAGCTCACGTCGGCAGGTGCGTGTGTGAGCTGGGAGCACGAGGCGCCCCGCACTGGCACCTGCTGGCTTTTCTGTCTCTCACCCTGTTTTCCGTCGTTCACGTTCTCTGTCTTCACATTGTCCCACAGTGTGGTCTTGTGTAGACTCGTAGTTTGGTTAGGGGAGCCGTAGGGAAGTCATGGCTCGTAGCCAGCCTTGTCTTTGGCCACCTGGAGGTCGAGCACTTACCCCGAGAAAGTCTTCTCAGTGGATTAAGGGACTTGGAGTTCAACATTTTCCAGCTTAATCTCCAATTTCCATTTAGCCTGTAAGGCATGTTAGAGGTCAATAAAACTAGCACTCTAAATCCATGATAGAAGGTTTCTATCCTGAGTAAATCCACTGAGTAAAAAAATAAAGCCAAATTAGAAAGTACAGACAGGTATTAGCACAGACGATACAAACGTGGTACAAACCTTGACGATGGTTTGCCAGAGGCCAGGCGGCCGAGGGGGCAGCAGCGTGAGCGCGGGTCCGCTGAGCTGGTGGGAGCTGGTCCAGCAGCGGGGCCGGATGCTGGCCCCGGGCCGAGGTCGGGCTTCACCGCCACATGCAGGGGTCCTGTCGCTTGTCAGCTGGGCATCACTGAAAACAGGGTGACCCTTCAGAAGGCTCAGTCTTGGGATCTTGAGAGTGAATGCGTTTTTCCTTTAGTATCAGAGGATTGCTTTCGCGGTTGGCCTTCTTCAGTTCCTGGGGAAGCAGAAGCCAAGTGCTGACTTTCCCAAAGCTTATCAGTTACAGAGCATGTGTGCAACTTGAAAATAAGTACGATTAATTTGCTCCTCAGTGTCAGCAAGACCATAAAGAATTACTCACCTGTGAATTATTCATCTCGTATGAAGAAAGTTTGTAACTCGAAACCAGGCAAAATGTGTTGAAGCACATAACTAGTTTCTGGAACAAAATTGATAGGTTTTGTATATTTTCAATATCAGTAAACCAGTCACAATAGTTTATTATAAGAGTTTCACCCAAAATTGTTGCAGATGGCTACTTTAAATCTATAAAGCTAAGTTAACACCAAACAGTGCTACAAGTAACGAGGTTAAATGTAACTGATGGAATGGGTTCCTGAAAGACGACGTTTAAAGTCACCCCCCGAATGCCCTGTAAACTTGCCGGGCTCCGCAGGGTCTGCATTTGCAGCTGACATTTTCCGAAAGCAAATCCAGTTAGGGTTGTGTGCTCTAGGAGGCTCTCTGAAGTGACATTTGGTGTATTTCAGAAGCGGGTGTGCAGGAGACTCGAGGCGGCTGGGCAGGAGCGAGGCTGCCCCCCGGTGAAGGTGAGCGCCCCCATGTCCTGGAGCGGCGAGGGGCTCCCTGACAGCGGCCAGCGGTGGCCACGCGCGGGGGTAGGTTCCATTCCCACCAATCCAGCTGTGACCCATTTAAATATTTTAATAAAAAGTGTAAATAATCACTGTTCTGATACATCTGCGGCTGTGATTTGTTAAATAGATTCCTCACAACGGTGGAAGGAACTCGGCCCAGCCTTGCCCGAGATGTATTGCGGGGGAATCTGTAAGTGCATTAACCTTCTTGCTGTGACATAAAAGACAGACTTGTTCTTAAATAT
The DNA here is from genome assembly GCF_018350155.1 of Leopardus geoffroyi. Taxonomy (NCBI): domain Eukaryota; kingdom Metazoa; phylum Chordata; class Mammalia; order Carnivora; family Felidae; genus Leopardus; species Leopardus geoffroyi. The sequence goes on along the minus strand of NC_059334.1, from coordinate 85,670,953 downwards.
TAGATCCATAAAACAAAGTTAATAAAAACGGCAATTACATTTCTAAGGAATGAGGGATGTAAATAAAAAGGTGCAGATTGATTTAAGCTTTTCTTGGCATTCTGCTGGGGTGCAAACTGATTTGTTTCCAGCTTCAGCTTGGAAACAGAAATGAAAATACACTTAAAATTTTTTCTTAACACAGAGTTCAGGGAAGGGAACAGGCCACTGGATACATTTAATAGAGATCATTTGAGGACGTCTTGGAGGAAAGCCCTGACCTCATTTAATTATCCGAATAGGGATGGACATTGTTTTCTCTTTTCTCTGCTTAAGCTTTCTTTCGTGTTCCTGTAAACTTTACAGAAACCACAGATTTCAGAGGGAGAAATGCAGTATTCCCACCATTAAATCAAAGTAAAGGAGGCCTAACATAGCCAGAGTCACATTCCCCATCTCCTGTATTGGGCAGGATATCGTAAGGTTGGACACTAGCATCATACCTTTGTTATTAATTTTGGACTTACTCTAAGAACAAGTTAATATGTCTTTTGATAACCTCTGTAGTTCTTGGGGTTTTTTTATGTTTAAATTTAGAATCATAATATCACAATAAAATGGAATTACGTTTGACACATAGAAACCAGGAGAGAGAGAGAGAGAGAGAGAGAGAGTGTGTGTGTGTATGTGTGCGTGTATCTGTGTGTATGTGAGTATTTCTTAGATTTCCCCTTACAGATTTTTAGAGAAATGTATTGCTCTGTTTCTGATAAGCAAAAGATTGAGTCAATAAATTATAAGATTTTCAGTGGATATATTGCAGGCTACTGTATTTTACAGTGAGAAGCAATGGTTTTGTTTTTAGTGAAGACCTAAGTGTCGGCTATCGCCCGTGTGAACCTCTGGTCACCTGAAGTCATTGGAGAAATAGAAACCAAGCTTAGTGTTTGACTTGCTTTGTAAAGGTGTGCTTTTCGATTTTTTTTTTTTTAATGTTTATTTATTTTTGAGAGAAAGAGAGCGTGAGCAGGGGAGGGGCAGAGAGAGAGAGGGAGACACAGAATCCTAAGCAGGCTCTAGGCTCTGAGCTGTCAGCATAGAGCCCACTGGGGGGGGGGGGGGGGGGCTCGAACTCACGACTCGTGAGTTCGTGACCTGAGCTGAAGTTGGACGCTCAACTGCCTGAGCCATCCAGGCGCCCTGCTTTTCGACTTTTTGTGGTCTTTTCGTCAGGAGAATTCCTGCGCATTGTGCTTCATTCCCTGGTGTAGTCCTTGAACAAGGGCGGAGTCAGAGATCCAGCGGTCGGAACTTACTGTACTTTAGGTTGGTTCGTACAACAGCTGCACCTGCGCTGGATACAAATACGTGATGTTTACCCGGAGAGACACGGCCCCATTGTGAGTAAATTGTGTCAGTGCTGGTGACTAGATGGTGACCTTCCTTGTCCTCGTCCCACTTCCATGGAATGTATCTCTCAAATCCCCCCATGTGTTGGGCAAATACTTGCAACGTAGTATGGATTCTTACTGCTCTAAGAGGTTGTGTTCTGGTATGAATGGCTTAAAGAAAAAAAATTTGGCTCAAACAGCTGATTGGATCATTTTAGCTAATACTCTGTTTGAACAACAGTATCTATTTGATTAGGATTTTTCCTTCCTTTGTAACTCCCCAGGCTTGCCTCTGTTATGTTTCATAGGAAATGAATCTGTGAGCAGAGAACCTATATTGATATGTAAATACATCATTTTTTCGTTAGTGCTCGATATTCTTTTCATCTAAATTTCAGAAACCGACTTTAAAAAATCAGTTTCCCTTTATCAGTAGTCATTCTCAATAAAACTTTACCCAGGCTTGGGTGATTTAATATTTACACCCACTGTTTCTAAAAGTCTTATGTAAATAAAGATTGAAATGTGAATTTGAAAAGTCACACCTCTTGATATTTGAACAGACTATAGCTGCGTATATCTTCTTTTTCTAATAATACGGCTAGTTTCTCTCCTAAGCTTTTAAAATAATAAGACGCTATTTTTGTATTCTGGAACATCAAAAGGTTCAGTGTTAAATAAAAAGCAAATAGTATTTTTAGAAATGTGAGATCCCAGGGAGCAGTGCTTACCAGGAAATCACCAACAGACAGCAAGTCCAACTTGCAGAAGACTTCATTAGACACACGACTCCATCCACAGACGTGTGCCCGTGCACACAAGTGTGCCCCTTCTGTACCACTGTTCCCGTAGTGGAGCCAGGGTGGTGACCTTGGGTCACAGAGAAGCACAGGGTGCACTGGGGAGTCCGTGGGGCCCTAAAGGGAAACTCCCCTTCTTTGGTGCTCCCTGCCTCCCTCCATAACCTCCTTTGTGCCTCGTTTTCTGGTGTGGTTCTGACTTGGCGGGACCTCACCTGATCGGCCGGTCCTGCCCTGAGTCCTCAGGCAGCTGTCGCAGCTCGGAGCCTGAGTTTCTGCTGTCATTCTACTCCTGCGCTCTTGGTTTTTAGCACGAATCACTTCTCATGAATGCAGGGTCTTGGCTTCTCACGTATGCGGGGACTTCTCGGTTGCCCTTCTCCATCCGCCTTGTCGCCCAGGCTGGCGCGTGGTCTCCTCCCTGTGCGGTCTGTTCTGGCTCCCCTTGCAGCGACCGCCATTTGGGCCTTGCCATGGGGTCTCTGCTGTCGTGCGTGCTGTTCCTTGGAGGCACCTTCTCTTAGCCCTGCTTCGTCCTGCTCGGGTGACCGACGGCTGCAGTGAAAGTGGCCCCTGTCCTTGTGGTGGGACGTGGCGTTCCGTCCTTTGGGGAGTCCACCCTTCCCCAGGCCGGGGTGCCCCCTCTCTGCAGCCCCGTCCAGGGCTGCGAACCTGGAGACAGTGCCAGTGGCCACCATCGCTGATGACCTCTCCTTCGTGGGCGGTTCCAGGACTGGGCCACAGCCTGGCCACGACGCCTCCTTTCTCGGGTCAGCTTAGCCCGCTGGGTGCAGGGCCCACGGTGGCCGAGTGGACCGTGGAAACTGTGCCATCCTTTGCAAATTCTAATCCGTTCGATGAAACCCAGTAGGGCCGTGAAAGATCTGTAGGGCAGTCAAATGAAGGTATGTGGTGTGGGGGTGGGGGCACCGTAAGGCAGGAAATTGTAGGAAAAGCAATCTCCCTTGTTCTTTGAGGTGCTGTGTCCTGGCACCAGTTTTCCAAGTGGCATCTGGTCCCCGTCACCCTAGCTCCCCAGTGCATGAGCCCTGCAGGGGCAGGGCCACCTTCAGATTGTATTGGGTCTGCATGATGGTCGCCTGCCCGGTTTTTCTCAGCTCTGTGCCACACCTTTGCTCTGCTCTGCGTTGTGGAGACTGTGCTTCCAGACTCCTTGGCTTCTGGTTTCTGACCCTGGACCCTGGAGTGTGAGGGAGGGTGGGGTGGAAGCCAGGGCACCTCTCTCCCCCCACCTCACCCCCAAGGCAGCCTCTCAGCCCCTCCCTCTAAGATGCCAGCTCCTGCAGAGTTAGCCCACTTGCCCCCAGCTCCTGCCAGGTGGCACGGGCTTCTGGGCTCTGTGGTCATTTTGCTTCCGCTTGTGTTCCGTGCCGGGGCCTGCGGCTGTCTGCGTGGGGGCGTGGGCTTGCCTTGACCTCCCCTGCAGGGCCTCTCTGCTCTTCTGTGAGTGGTTGAAGCCATATTAAATTCCCTGCGTGAAATACCTGCATTCGTTTCTGAACTGTATCCTACTTAATTGCCTGAAGAGTAGACCAGTCCTCTTGGACAAAAAAAAAAAAAAAAAAAAAAGATTGCAGTTTTAAACACGGGCCTCTGGGTCTCTGTTGCCCACCCTCAGGCCTCAGGGTGTGGTTCAGCAAGGGTGGCGTTTTGTAGCACGGGCAGAGCCTGCCCCGGCCCCGAGCTGCCTGGGCGATGTGGTGAGCCCGGGCATTAAATCGAAAGAGTCAGGCCCTTTAACATTGCTCATCACTGGTGGTGTTTGTTCTGTTATCTGGGGTGAGCTGGGTTTTATTACCTAAACTGGTGCTGAATTGCCACAGAAAAGCTGATGTGCAAACCACGATGTTTTGGTTTTATGGATCCCCCCCCAACACACACACCCCAACAAGTTGATTTTAGATAACAGCCTGTTCATTAGTGATGAGGGCAGGTACTAAGGGAAGTAGACCTAATAAGCCTCTGTGCTGTTCCCACGCTGACACTGAAGTCCCTTGACTGACAGTGCAGGGGAGGGGCGGGAGAAGGAGAGGCGGGCGGGGCGTGGGGTGTGTGGTCCAGCCTGTTGTCCAGCCTCCCGGCTGCAGCAGCCCAAGTATGGTTACTCTGATTCTGAATGGATATTCTTGTTTTCTTTGTACTTTTTATCTCCAAACGCGTGACCTTTAAATTATTTGTTTTGTGTTATTTACCCACCTGTCTGATTGGTAAGTGCTTCCTACATCTGTGGCATCTCTAAATACTGGGCTGAGACAGGAACCAACCCAGGGCCCAGGGTGCAGAGAGCCTGCCTTTCTCCTGGCCTGCGTCGCAGCAGGACGATGGCTGTGGCCAGGCTTAGTGGTCCAGGCGTCTAGCGGGGACGAGGCCGGGATGAAAACGTGGTGTTCTGACGCAGCCGAAGGAAGATCGATGAGCAGCTGTTTGCTTTTTGTGCCCCATTTCAGCACTAGCTGCTTCTGGTCAGTCCTTCATTCTTATGTCCTGAGAGAGGAAAACACAATCAGGTGGGTTCAAGGGAAATTTCATCGATTATCCCGTGAGAATCAAATCATGCTTGTGCATTTCCCCAGCTTGGCCAAGGATGCCAGACTTTGTTGAACCTCGTGCATTCATGCTTGAGGAGAACGGGGCCCACCATGGTGGGCGGGCAGGCAGGCTCCAGCGGTCACCGCAGCCCGCCCCTCCGCCCGCTCCTCTCGGCTGGTCTTTGTGTGTGTTTACAGCCCGCGTGCCAGCCTCACCAGCCCCCCAACCCCACACATGGCCGCAGAGACCAGCTCTCACCTGCTGAGAGGTGCTGCAGTGAGTGAGTGAGAGAGAGAGAGAGAGGTGTCCTTGTGGACATCACTCCCAGATGCCAGGAGAGCGTCTGGGCTCAGACACAGCGCTGAATTGTTCAAACTGGATGAACACGCTGGCTGAGAAGAGAGTTGGGCTGTGTCAGTACAGCCAAGTGTGAATCCCAGAACAGATGAGTTTGGATAGACTTCTTACCAAACCTTCAGATTTAGCTTCTGACAGTAAATGTTTTCTCTAGAATACAGCAACCAGGAAAATTGTTTTGTTTTTTTTTTAACTATGTTATTGAGATCAGAGCCTTCAGATAACTAGAAAAACCAAACAAACATTTCTTTCTTGCAAATAAAATAAGTTAAACTGTGAGGAGATGGTGAATGGATTGAAAACACTTTAAGAAAGATGTAATTTAGACTTGCTAGGGGCATGTTAGGTGTGCTGATGCAAATGTATCCACCTTCTGGTACAGATAAAAGCATGAAATGCATAGTTAATGTGTAATAAGTGAAGAGAGAGAAAACAAAAGCAGAACAATAGATACAGACACATCCCTGGTGGCAGTTACTAAGTCCCCACCTTTGTTGAGTTTGGTCCTAGAGTAGGCCGGGGGGACTGGGGGGTGGAGAGGCTGGGGGACTAGAATTCTGATGTCCAGAGGCAGATAGATGTGACTTTGGCCAGTGGAGGTGTGGGAGCTAGAACCTGGACCCTTGCCTAAAGTTCCGAGCCTGGAAGATCTACTTGTCCCTTAAGGGGACTAGAAATTAAAACACCAGGCCATACACGGGTGTCTGGGCCCCAGGCTGGTTCTCTTTCTCAGTGGTACAAGAACCAAAAGCAAACCATGAACATAGAAATAGATACAGACTCTCGAAGTCCATTAAGGCCCTGGATAGTGGCAAATGCAGAATCGTCCTGCGGGCACACCTCCACCATCCAGAGCACACAGGCTGCAGAGGTCAGACAGTCTGCACTGAGGATGCCAGAACAATTGTCAGAACAATACAAATGACACCCATAGATCTGTGGCTGGGGTGAGGGGGGTGTTGGGGACACATCAGGAATTATAACGAGAATACAAACCCCCAAGACTCTGAAATAGAAAAGAACTTGAAATTTGCCGTAAGACTGATTGTTTTAAATTTAAAAATGATTAAAGAGGAAATAGAGCCATAATCAAAGATGAGTATACTGTGAAACGAGAATTGGAAGGTTGAAAAAACTAACCTAAAAGTGAGTGACATGGCCACTGAAGTTAGATGTAGTTAAAGACAGAATCCGTGAACTAGCTTTGTCTGGAGAAGTCATCCAAAGCACCTCACGAGATTATAAAGAGACAGAAAGTATAGAAGGTGTGATGCAGAGTCTGAGGAAAGAATGGAAACCCCATCAGGAAATCCAGAAGGAAGGAGTTTAGAGAAGAGGAGGAAAAAATAATGAAATGACCCGACTTGAAAAGATTCATGGCTTTTGGAAAGATAGTAGCTGAGAATTTTCCAGAATTAAAGGAAAGACCTGTGTAGCCAGACAGTCTTGAAGCAAAAGAACAAGGTGACGAAGGTCACCTGTCAGATGTCAAGATCCATTACAGAGTGATAAGGGTTAAGACGGTGCTGGCCCAGGGATAGAGAAATAGACCAGTGAGATAAAAGGGAGAGCGTTAAACTTGCATATACGGCAACTGACAACAGTGTAGAGACTCAACGGCAAGTCAGGCGGGAAGGACAAGGTCTCTCAACTGTGCTAACATACGTGGCCATCTACATGAGGAAAGGTAAGAGCAGATCTCTGCCTCACAGAAATCAATCCTGGGAGGTGGGGGGAAGGTTAAAGACCCTAAATGTCCACGCAGAATTGTACAATCTAACAAACTCACAGGGGAAGGGTTGGTATATTCGGCTATGAACATAAGCTACGTCGCATGCCAAAATCCCTCCACACTGTTGAAGAAGATCCCATAAAGCAGGGAAGACATTTGTGACATAGCAAACAGAGAGTCGCAGATAAATGGACAAAGTGTATGAATTGGCAATTGAGAGAAGAGGAAACCCAATTAGCCAGTAAACATAAACAGATGTTAAGCCTTGCTAGTAATTAAGGGTATCAAATTTAAGCATCAAATTGGCAGATAATAACAACGATAATAGCAAACCTCAGAAGTGTGGAAAAGGGAATGGGACATCCATTCCGCTAGTCCTCCTCCCCTGACTTCGGTCCTACCTCCTTACCCTTTCCCCTGGCTTAGATGGGAAGGTTTCCCAAACTTGATCCCTGTCAAGATGATCGGTAGGAGACTGATCAGGAAAGTTGTTCCGAGTCACTCATTAGAAGCCGACGACAGAAGTGAGGGCGGGGTGTGGGGTGAAAGGCTCTGCCCACCTCATTCGAGGCCGTGCACGTTGACACAGTGAAAGGGAGAGCAGATCCCTGCTAGGGAGGGTGGTGGGCATTCCCTGTGACCCAGAAGATTCTTCCCTGGGAGGAATGCACACAAGGTAATTGTAGTTGCATTGTTTGCCAAGCAAACAGCCAGAAACTCGACTGTCCTGTGGGACAGTGGGTAGGTGAGTTTGGGTATATGAATTTGACAAAGTATCACAGTAAAAATGGATGAACTTAAGGAAACTACAGAAGGATGTGTATAGAATGATGCCATTTAGATACAATTTTAAACTTGTAAAACATTGATATTAACTGAAAGAAGACATTCCTGAGAATGAGAAACTTCAGGTTCAGGATGACGAGTTCGTTTCTCCTTAGGGAGTGAGGGCTCAGGATGTACAGGGTGTTCAAGTTGTATCTGTCATGCCCTGTCTCCCAAGCCATGTGGTGCTTCGTGAGGGTGGGTCTGTTTGTGTCTATACCTTTCTTGTGTTCCTGAAATCATGGTGGGTAGGCCTTGCACATGACCTGTCAGCACATCTCTCATGGAGCTGCTTAGGAGGCAGGGAGGGGTCATGCTTTGGCCACAGACCTCTCGTTGGTGAAAACAGACACCAGGAGACTTTGGAATAGTGTCTTTGACACGCTCAGAGGACAGGTCCTTTGTGGACATGTGGGCTGGCTGTACTAAGCACGAGGCTAGGATGGCCAGCGCAGCGGGGATGGCAGAAGAGACAATGTAAACAGACCAGTAACAGTGAAACAAATTGGGAAAGTTAGCAAAAAGCTACCATCGCAGATGGCTTCTTAGGTTAAAAAAGTCCTACCTGAAGTAACAGAAGCATGAGTTAACATTAGAAAACCTGCATTGATCAGAGGAGAGAAACCAAGGATCATCCAAATCTAAATAAATGCAGGCTCCAGATCCCACTGATGGGAAGAACTCAGCAAACCAGAACTAGAAGTGTTTATCCTGGGAAGGTTTAGGGTTCGTCACACTGGGTGGAAGCATTTCCGTTGATGAAGAGGGAAACACAAGTTTGCTGCTGTCGCTCGCTCCCTGACTACCCAGGGAGGGGTAATGCTTCCATTTTGGACACCGTGAGATGGGAGAAAAGAAGCAATGGTGTAACAATTGGAAAGGAAAAGATAAGTTTTTATTTCAGATGATACGATTACCCACATAGGAGATCCAAGAGAAGTCACAGATAAAGTGCTAAAACTGATGTTCATTGCACTTGTTGGGTAGAAGATGAACGCTCAAACAGGATAGATGAATGGATAGAGGAACTATAGACACACTCCACAGAATGTTACCCAGCCATAAAAAACAATGAATTTCTGCCGTTTGCAACAACGTGGATAAACCTCGGGGGTGTTACGCTGAGTGGGGTAAGTCAGAAAGAGACATACCATGCAGTCCCACTACCGCGTCGGATCTTTTATTTAAAAACAAAAGCAGCTAATACATACTGAGAACAGGCTGGTGGATGCCCAGGGTAGGGAGTTGGAGAAATGGGTGAAAGGGATCAAAAGGTGAAATGGAAACAAAATTTTTAAAAGACAGCAACAGCAGCAGCAGCGGGTAAGTGGATTCTTTAAAGTCCTCAGACTGCTCACAAGGCAGCCTGCTTCAGATCGCAGCATCCCCTCGAGGTGCCAGATGCCCCTTCCCTAGAGCCCATGCCCGTGAGCTTGAGAGAAAACAATTTTATGATGATAGCTGGATTTTGGAGAGTGTGTCCTTAGTGCCTGCTTTTGAAGTCTGCGAAAGCTGTGTGTACAGTTTTGTTTTTAGCTTTAAAATCAAGGCTTTTCCTAGAATGTACCTTCCTCCACATTCCCTATTTTTTTTAATGTTTATTTTATTATTTTTGAGAGCGAGAGAGACAGAGTGTGAGCGGAGGAGGGGCAGAGAGAGAGGGAGACACAGAATCAAAAGCAGCTCCAGGCTCCGAGCTGTCAGCACAGAGCCCGACAGGGGCTTGAACTCAGAAACAGTGAGATCATGACCTGAGCTGAAGTCGGACACCTAGCCACCCAAGCCACCCAGGCGCCCCCCTCCATATTCCCTATTTGTAAAATACGGTCTGTCTCGAGCAGCAATGTTCCTCTGTGTTCCCCTCAGCCCCGTTCCCCATGGACGTGAGTACCGTGAGTCTCCTTGCTCTGGCAGGTGGGGCAGCCTCTGCCTGTTCAGTCTCCATCTTCTTTTCCCCAGCAGGAGCCCCTGACTCAGCCTCAGAAGGGGGAGGAGGTTGTGGGACGCCACCCCGACTTCAGTTCTGCCCACGTGTCCTTTCCCCCTGGTCTAAGTGCACTGCTTCCCAAACTTGATCCTGTCATAGACAATCGGTAGGGAGGATTATAAACCGTTTGCTCATTACTGTTCTGAGTTGATCATTAGAAGCTGTTGCTGAGTACCGCTGAGTACTACTGAGTACTGCTGAGTGCTGAGCTCTGTTCCTATTGCCCACTCCCGCCCCCTGCAAGGGTCTTCATTGGGTAGGCCGGGGCGCGTTCCAGTGCCTGAGAGCTCTGGAAAAGCTGGAGCAGAGGCAGAACGTGACTTCAGGAATCAGGGCTTCTTTGCCTTCACGTGGGCCCCGCTGTCCTCAACGACTCAGACTCATACTGGCACTTTAACTTCGTAAGGAGGTGGAAAGTTCAAATACAGCATTCCTGAATTTCTCAGCAGTTCGTGCTGGGACCTGGTGGAATGAGGGAGAGCTCACTCCTGGGCGTGCCCCTCCCTGCTGCTCAGTGCAGGCTCTGTCCTGCACGACACAGGGCCCGGGGCACACTGGAAGGGCACGTTCAGGTTCCACCCTCATCCCCTCCCACCTCACCATACCCCTCTCCAGCAAACAAGGGTGCTGTAGTGTGGTAGTGCTGTGGTCTGTCCTCAGCAGAATGTACCTGCAGAAAAGGCAGACCCAGGCCCAGGAAATAGGCTCTGGAAGCAGAGCAGGGGTGGGAACATCCCGTTGGCCCCGTGGATTCCTTACCCCATGGAGAGGTACAGCCAGGATGGGCTGGGGGGGGTCCTCTGGAACATGAGGCCCAAGGTGGTGGGTACACTGTTAAGGGAGCTTGGATGGAGGGAGAGAGAGAGAGAAACTCTTAGCAGTAATAATTAGGAAACAAAGCACACTCGTATTATTTCTTCTGGATGTGAGAAGCAGCAAGCTCTTGGATGACTAGAAAGACAGAACAAGAACTTCTTAAAGAGTAAAATCTGTTCCACTCTGAGGAGATGGTGAAGTGCATTAAAAGGCAAGTTAGCACTTTAAGAAACGATTTAGGCTTCCTAAAGTCTGGATTTGACTTACTGTCCAATATCCTTTAAATTCAACCTGAAGGATGCCCTTCAGTATTTCTTGTAGGGTAGGTCTAGCTGCAACAGACTTTCTCTGTTTATCCAGAGATATTTACATAGCCCATTCATTTCTGGAGGATAGTTTGGCTGGATATAGAATTCTTGATTGACGGTCTTTTAGCACTTTGAATACACACTGTCACTGCCTTCTGACTTCTGTATTTCTGATGAGAAGTCAGCTGTTAACTTTCTGGAGGGTCCCTCTCCCTCTCTGCCTTCAGGAGGATTTGAGTTTTGACAGTGTTATTCTGCTGTGTTCAAGTCTGGACATCTTTGGGTCTGAGGCCCTCCCAATATTAGAAACGAATAAAAGCTGTCTTCTAAAACATCTCTCTCTTGGTGGAAATACATTGGAGTTGTATTTTATCAAAAGTGGTGTATTCCCCCTGTTTCTTATAAGATTACTTTTTAAGCCCAGTCAGGCCATAAGGTGTGGTCAGTCAGCATGAGACTCACAGGTAAGGCACAACACCTTCTTCCTGCCTGTCATGTTGGAGACTTAGCGCCCAGATCTCCCCTGTCAGGCACAGCGTGTTGTAGTCAGAGGACTAGGACCTTGCTTCTAGATTGGTGATAGGACAGGCTCCTTTTTGGGTGTACCTGTGGCTCTTTGCTCCAAGAGGGACATTGACCAAGTGGAACGAATTGAGGAGAGGGAATGGAACGAGGCAGGAACTCCGAGCATTGGCGAAAGGCTTAAAGGAGCAGTTTCTGTGTTTTAAGATTCTGGACTCGGTTGGGCGCCTGGGTGGCTCAGTCGGGTTGGGCATCTGACTTCAGCTCAGGTCACGATCTCGCAGTCCGTGAGTTCGAGCCCCGCGTCGGGCTCTGGGCTGATGGCTCAGAGCCTGGAGCCTGCTTCTGACTCTGTATCTCCCTCTCTCTCTGCCCCTCCCCCGTTCATGCTCTGTCTCTCTCTGTCTCAAAAATAAATAAACGTTAAAAAAAAAATGTAAGATTCTGGACTTGGCCTTCATATTGACGTGGCTCCGTCTGTCTCATTGTCCCGAGTCTTGTCCATTCTGCCTCCAACACATCTTCAGATAACCCCGTCCAGTGGAGAGGGGGTGGCTGGGGGCTGGAGGGAGACCTCTCAGCAAAATATTTTTTTAAAAAAATTTTGGTATTTGGGCTACATGGTGGTGGTGCTATTGGCAGCAGTAATGATGATATGATGATGATGATGATGATGATGATGATGATGATGATGATGAAGAAGAAGAATTAAAGAGCCTGATCTAGTCCCCTCCACCCGGGATGTCCCTCCCTCAAGAGAGGCCCCATCTTCCCTGGAGTCTTGCCTCCTGGCCCTGTCCACTGCACTCCCTCTCCCAGAGCATCTCAGAGTGAGCTTCCCAAGCTCTGTGTGACCCCATCTCTGCCACTTCCTGTGCCTGGGGCAGTGCTTCCTCGCCCAGGCTCCTGCTGCTGAGGGGCTCAGGACAAGAGCTTCCTGGCCAGAGAAGTTGGGGAAGTGCTATGTCCTTTCCCCACCTTTTGGAGAGTTGATGGGTAGTAGGTGATTAAAGAGCCCAAGAACCACAGTAAAGACTCTTGTTTAAATGTCCTTTTATAAAGGGATGCTTGTTACACATGCAGTGCAGAGGCTATTTTGGGAAACAGAGGCCTGTTGAATAAATTCAACACCTATAAATTTCACAATCTGGGCACAACATGGCATTCCAGATAGATCCCTGTCCCTGCCTGTGTGTGCTGTGAACCCTAGCTTCAGTCATCACAGATGACTTCCCTGGTTCTGGGACATTCTTTTTTATTTTTTTTATTTTTAATTTTTTTTTTAATGTTTAGTTTTGAGAGAGAGAGAGAGAGAAAGCGTGCGCGCGCACGAGCGGGGGAGGGGCAGAGAAAGAGGGAGACACAGAATCCGAAGCAGGCTCCAGGCTCTGAGCTGTCAGCACAGAGCCTGACGAGGGCTTGAACTCATGGACTGCAAGATCATGATCTGAGCTGAAGTCAGATGCTTAACCAACTGTGCCACCCAGGCACTCCTGGTTCTGGAACATTCTGATCCGTTCTCATTGCCAGTGAGCCCTCTCACCTTGTAAGATTGTGTTCTCCCTTCTTGGTCCACTAAAATACCTGTCCTGTGTAAAGCCTTTGCTGACTGCTACTTGGGTAGAATCTGAGATCTCCAGAGCATCTTATTCCAATCTGCCGGGATGATCCATCCTTGTGAAACATGCTCACAAGCCTGGGTGCCACTTCCCCCGCCGTGTGCCAGTCCCAGGTCTTTCGTGTTGGGTCCTATGGCTCAGGGCAATACCTACCTTCGAGGAAATGGACACCATCGTGGACCAGACCACTTTGTCCCCTCCACTGCCTGGCCCAGCCTACCCTTCCTGGCCTCCACAAGCCCAGGGAGCCACTGGCATCGTGATGTGGTCTTGGAGAGCAGGGCTCCCCTGCCAGCTGCTGTCATTGGGCCATGGATCCACACTGCTCTCTGCTGGGATGGTGACCAACTGGGACGAAGGTTTCTAGCCTCTGGACAAGACCTCTCACTTCACTGTGGCACAGTGTCGGGCCACCTGTCTGCCCCTAGCCATCTGGTCCTTCCCAGTTATTTCTGCGGGCAAAGGCGAGGAGGCCTCAGGTGGGATGGGCAGGAGCCCTGGACTGTTACCAACTGGGGTTACTTCCCCTGACAGGAACCACTACAGCTTCTCTGTGTTGGGTTCCTATTCAGTATTTAGTCAACGTCGTTTGAAAAAATTCTATTTCACGGGATGCCTGGTTGGCTCAGTCAGTTGAGCGTCCAACTCTTGACTTCGGCTCAGGTCATGATCTCACAGTATAGGAGCTCGAGCCCCGCGTCGGGCTCTGTGCTGCTGACGGTGTGGAGCCTGCTGTGAATCCTCTGTCTCCCTCTCTCTCTGCCCCTCCCCTGCTCGCACTCTATTGCTCTCTCTCAAATAAATAAACATAAAAAAAAATTCTATTTTATGAATATATAAGTTATATTTCCAGTCTCTTTGTTTTCCTTCATAGCATGTAGGAAAGAAGAAAAATGCTTATTTGAGAACATTCTATGTAACAGGCACCGTAGGAAGTGCTCTAAATATGTTTCATTATATGTTCTGGATACTCTGTAAATGTAGATTCACCTCAGAAATAAAACATTCGTACGAGCGTGCGCCCTGTCGTTCTAAACGCAGTGCTTTGTGTCAGTGGACAGACAACCGCAGCGAATTACTTCCCACGGTGTACTTTTGTGTCGTCGTAGGGACATCTTAGCCACACGGAGGACTATTAGAAGGTGCAAGTGGGAAGGCTCCGGTCTGGGTTCCAGCCATCCACGTGCCAGCGAGTGTCGTGTCCTGGACGGACGTGGGCGCCCACCTGTTCACGCTGCAGCCCGTTGTCCTCTCGCTCGGGTGACCCCCGTGTCCACCACGCCAGAGCCAGGAGGACCCCGTCCCCTCAGAGGAGCCTTCCGACCGTTGTTACCTGCCCCAGCCGCCTTTCAGATGTCAAAGTTAAAAAAAGATTCAGTGTCAGATTCCCTATGAGGTTTGAGGGCCCAGTGGCTTATGGAGCCTCGTTCGGGCTCTCCCGTCAGGCTTTCCAGTTGTTTTGTGGGTGTGTCCAGGGCTGCTTGTGCTCTTTTTTAACTAAAAGACTTATTTTTATATTTAAAATACTCTATAATCTTAACCTGGATTTTACTAAGTGCTGGTATCCAATCTGTTCCATGTAATTCCCCAGCCGAAGTTGTCAGGCACAGGGCTTCCTTTATATTAAAGTGAAATTTCTTATTTCTCTCGGGTTTTCAATGCATCGTCGGGGTGTGCAGACTGGCGTCATTTTCCCTGGGTCTGAGGGCTTCCTGACACGTCCTCGTACTTAGTAGGCAAGGTCCTCTCAAAACTACTGGGTTATAGGACGACTCTGGCTCTTTGCCCTCCCAAAGCCCGAGCGGGACGGCGTCCCTGCACCCTCCGTTTTCATCGGTCACCCCCCGGCCGTGTTCTGTGCCGGTGCCCGCCCCAGCACTGACATTGGAAAGAGCCGGTCCGCAGTCCCGTGTGTGGTCGTGGAGGGACTTGGTGTTGCACAGAAGGGCAGAAGACTGGGCGTTGGGAGGAGACGAGGCCAGTACCCGTGGTGACGCGGCTTACCCAGAATCTCAGGCGCACCGCTGTGTCACGGGGAAGAGATCGGACTGTTCTGCCCCCGGCGGCTTGGAGGTCACCAGTCATTCAGCCCTGGGTCAGGGCACATACCTGGCCTGAGACGAGACCGCAGTCCTCACCAGACAGCCAGGGCTGAGAGCCGTGAGGCTGAGATTTGTGGCCTTAGAATACGTGCTTCTGAGGACCTTTCTCGCACTCCTCTCTTCAGAGTGAGGCGCATCCGAGCTCCCAGGGAAACAGTGGGAGTTCTGGAGTTCTTTGGTTCACCTTTCTGGTGGGTGAGCTTGACCTTGCCCCAGATTCACGGGGACAGGAGGTGGCCACTTAGTTACTCGTTGTTTTGGTAATTACCAGTCGCCCACACATCACCCCAGCTCTTGACGTGAACCAAAAGCTTTTTCTGTGGACGCTAAGCCCCGGGAATCCTCCTGCCTGGTGGAAAGCAGCTGTGTTCAGAGCCAGACACACTGGGTGCAGGTTCCCCGTCCCCCATGGCGTCTGGCCTCATGAGCCAGTCAGCAGCGTCCTGGAGCCTCGTCCTCCCCGTCCCTCTGTGGGGGGTGGCGGGAACATGAAGCACGGGCGTACACAGACGGCCGTGGTGACCTCACGGTGTCCTTCCTTGTGCCCCACTGCACAGCCCTCCAACCCCAGAGAGGCCCTCTCCTCTGGAAAAGCAGAAGGGCACGAGAGCTCAGAGTGGCAGTGCGAATGACAGAGGCCGGGGTGATGCCGACCGGCAGTTTTGTCACGAGTCCCTGTAGATCTGAGATGGCGGAGGGAGTGCTCACCGCGGAAAAGCCTGTCGGCAGGGCGCTTGGGAGGGGTGGTTTCAGTGCATCCTCCCCATTCACGTCCCAGAGTAGAATGCTGTGGGGTCCCAGGCTTCCAGAGCCATCTTGGTCCCCATCCCCGGACCCGCCCTAGCCCAGCCTCCCCTGACCGGCCACCGCACTCCAACCTGGCCTCTGGCCTCCCCCTCGGCTCTGAGCGGGCCCCTGCCCCTGCCCGGTCCCCTCGTTTGGGGCCTTGCAGCTTGTGAAGTGTCCAAGTAAGGCTTTGCTTCTTATTGGCTGCTGCATGACTACAGAAGTAAGGCGTGTTCATCGTACAAGGTGGGCAGCGAAGACAGGAGCCCAGAAACCACTCACCCAGGTGGCCGCTGTCGGCCTGCCGGACGCGGGCTTCCCTTCACGGCTAACCATGTGCTGCGTGGGGGCTGCGTCCCCCTCCCTGCAGGAACACGTCCTCGTGAAGGTAACAGGGTACTCCATCCTGGAAGGCACAGGCCGTCGTCGGGACAGCTCGGGCACGATGTGCCTGTTTTGTTGGGACACGTTGTTTTTAAAGCCTGTAGGTAAGTGTGGGGAGGTCTTTTTAATGTTTGCAAAATGAAGTCTGGGCCAGGATGTGCAGCTTGACGGGCCCGGGGCACGGCCGCTCGGCCTGCTGGAAGAGCTCCCGGTGCCACCTGCACCCCACCGTGGCCACCCCCCCCCCCCCGGCCAGCCCCCGCTGGTGGCTCCCTGCCTGGTCACCACCCCCTGGCCAGCCCCCGCTGGCTGCCCCCCGTCAAGTCAGCACTGCAGGTACTGAAGCACATTAGCTAATAGGCAAAACCCGCACAGATCCCACTAAAGCTCGTTTTGACACCCCGTGACGAGCGTGAAACGTGGCTATCCCTGTAGACTGCTTCGTCTTTGTTTTCCTGTCGGGGTGGCAGTGGGGGCGGGCGGAGGTTCCCTTCCATCCCGAGGAAGCAGGCTGGGCCTGTATGTATGTGCATTCCCATTAGATACATTGTCAGTGTATCCCTTAATCACTGTCATTGTTTATATTTTGTGTGGGGACAAAAATACCTCTTATCGTCTCACAAAATAAGTTTATAGTGGCGTCTAAACCAACAGATTATACAACTTTCAGAAAATTCAAAAGCAAGGGAAATGGTTAACAAAGAGGGTAGCATCATTTGAAATGTCTTGCCTCCTTTTAAAATATGGTTTAATTATAAATTTCTTTCTAAAACATTTAAAATTATACATCAATTCCATACTTACTACAGAAGAAAACTAATGTTATAGATAAAATGAAATACAAATATAAAAGTCTCCCAGAATCCCATCATTCCCATACCATGACTGATGTTAGCATTTCTATGACTGTCCTTGCAAAACCTTTGCTCCATAAGCATACACTCCCACAGACGCGTCCTTTGATGTTAACGTCACGTCCATCTTTTCACATCAGTAAATGTGTACTGGGTCATGTCCTTAAATGTCTGCACAATGTCCCATTGGGTGGATAAAGCCACAGTGCCTTTGTCCGGTCCCTCTGTACTGCCTGTGTAAGTTCATTCATTTATTCATTTACTCATTTATCTACTTGCTATTACAAAAATTGCCGGATAACCATTCTCGCACATTTTTATAAGGTTTCCCATTTGTGTTCATAAGAGAACATTCTATAAGTTGAATCGGTGAGTCAGAGGGTACATTCTGGTTTTGTGCCCTCTAGCAGGTTGGTCCCAAGAGCCTACTTCCTTCTCTTTGACCGATACCGGGCAGAGCCTACTCTGTTTTTGAACTCAGGACATTATGCACACACCCAGAAGTCGGCAGAAGAAACAGTACAAGGGACATCCTCAACCCTCCGTGCCCAGCAGAGGTCAGCCCCCAGCCTGCTCTGCCTGCCCGCCCCTTCCCCACACACTGACTGGAAGCAGGTCCCAGGTATCCGTTCACCTGTAATAGTTTCCGTACAGCCTTCCCAGAGATGTTTAAAAAGCAGAGCCACGCTATGATGGTTCCTCCTCAAACAGGTTATGAAATCTCTAGTCTCTGGTTACATTTCTGCATGCTTTATCAACTTCATAAACGTTTGTTTCTATTTTGTCTGTTTTTTTACGGCTTGTCTGAGTTGGGATCCAAATAAGGTCCACATGTCCGGCCGGTTGATGAGTTCTGTTTTTTCTGATCGAGGGTCTCCCTTCCTTTGTTCCCCCTTGGACTGTATTTTCAAGAAGCTGGTTTGTTTGTAGAGCTTGTGTTGAGATTTTGCTGATTGTGACTCATGTTTTTACTTGCTCCTCTGACCTCTGTATCTCCTGCAAGTTGGTAGATGATCCCAAGGCTTGATCAGATTTGATTTTGATTTTTTGGCAGAAGTTCTTTTTTTTTTTAATGTGTATTCATTTTTAAGAGACAGAGCATGAGTGGGGGAGGGATAGAGAGCGAGAGAGAGAGAAGGAGACACAGAATCTGAAGCTTAATCCAGGCTCTGAGCTGTCAGCACAGAGCCCGACTCAGGGCTCAAACCCACAAACTGCAAGATCATGACCTGAGCCAAAGTCAGACGCTTAACCGACTGAGCCACTCAGGCACCCCCCAGAATTTCTTTTTTGATCCTTGCCTTTCTGGTCTTTGTCCTGCTTTCCATTTAGTGGCCATGTGCCACTTACTTTGTGAACTTTCCATCTTTGCCCATATTTCTACTGGGACCCGTGTCTTATTTATTTTTAAGAATTCTTCGTATACTAAGGCTAGTAGGTCTGTTTTTCTCTCCTATATTACAAATACTTTTCCCACTTGATAATTTTTCAGTTTCTTTTCACTGATGCTTATGGTACCATTTGCTACATGGAAGACTTAATGGTCGTATCTGTCAGCCTCTTTTTCTCTGGTTTCTAGCCTGAGAGTCATTCAAGTGAGGCCTTCATTTCTCCCAAATTCTGTACATTATCTGAATTGATATGCAAACCATGCGTCTACAGCTTTGCGTGACTCTCCTGTCATTGTAACATTTAAAACTTTGCTGTAGCTAAAAATTTGGGGGGGGGGGGGTTGTGCAAAGGGTGATATGTCTACTTGATTTCTTCCCCGACATTAACCATTTATTCTAACCACATTTGCCTCCACTGACTACAAATTCCATTTCTACTATGTGTGGGGTTGCTTGTGTGCTTTCTCTTTTCTTTGATCTTTCTCATCTGCTGGCTGTGGCATCCTGTGCTGGGGTGGGGGGGGGGTGTGTCTGTGTGTGTGTGTGTGTGTGTGTGTGTGTGTGTGCGTGTGTGCGTGTGACTTTTGTTACTGAGACATAACACGTGCAGAAAGGTGACAAAGCCAGGGCCCAGGCCTGGGTCCCGTTCTCCTGGGCACGGGCTACTTCTCCGTCATCGCCTGTCATTTGTCAGAAGGCTGCTGACTGTTCTTGTGCGCTTATTCGTCTAGATCGACTTCAGAATCATTTGGTCAGACTTCACAAATAAAAGCCACATGAGACATCAGTTGGATTTCTGCTGAATTTGCTATTAATTGCAGGATAAGCAGCCACTTTCCAGTATTGAGACTTCCGCTCAGAGACACGGCATTGTGCCACGATCAACACTCTTGTGTGTGTACGTGCTTCCTTTTCTCCCTGTTCTTGGTTTTTGTTTTGCTGGCACAGGTCTTGTACTTTAAACTCAACCCTGGGTATCTTTTTTTTTTCCCATTAAGTTTTCTGATTATAACTGTCTTACCAGATCATTTCCTGGAAACTGGCTGTTTAAAACTGAATAGTGCAGTTTTTTTCCCCCCAAGTGCAATGGGAAAGAAACCGTGTACTGAGTGATCATTTTTAATAATCCAAAACCCTTTGAGGAAACGAGTACCCTCACTGTACTAATAAGGACAGCGGCTGAGCAAGGCCCGGTCAGTCACCCACGGCCAGACTGTGGTCCGAACCGGGCCCCTCCAGACCCCAGCTCCTCAGGCTGCGTGTGGATCCCAGGGGTGGGGCGGTCTTGTCCAGATGCAGACACCAGGTCTGGGGAGGGTCCCTGCGTTCTGCATTTCCGTAGCTCCCAGGAAATGCCGCCCACCACATTCCGGGAATCTGGGCATACCTGAGTCATTTAGGTTGCGACATGGGAACTTTGGGGCAGACGGCTCCTCTGTGCTATGTGGAAAGTCTCTCCAGTGTTCTGGAATAATTTGAATAGTATACTTCGCCGGACTAGGCAGCCCGCAAGCCCACTACCGGAAGTAGTGGGGTCTGGTGCGTCTCAGGGCCTGGGGTAGGCACCTGCCTGGGGTTCCCCTGCTGCTTCCGACTCTGACCCTGTGCCTCATCCTCCTCGTCTGGAAAATGGGGACAACAACAGTGCCCACCTCCTAACTCGCGGTGGGCAGTGAGCGATGGCATGACGTGTTAGGTGCTTTGCACGGGGCCTGGCACTCGTGACCGTGATTGCGTACACATGCGTGGGGCCTTGGAGCCCAACGCCCCGGGTCCCAGGATGTCAGCGACAGAGCTGAAAAGCCTCACTCTCTCTGCCTTTGACTTCGAAACTGTGGTGAAGGCCGCTCCCCCCGGTGGCAGGCCACGTGGGGAGCGCGATTCCAGACCTCATCCCAGGACCTGCTGCCAGTTCATGACCAGGACTCGTGATTTCTGCGTGTACTTTAGCACCTTGGGAAACGTCTGGCCCGTCGGTTCCTTAGCAGTACGTATGCATATCTGGGGAGGATTGCCAGCCAGCCACCTTACACGATCACTTCAGCAGCCTGGCAGGAAGACAGGGCCGTCTGGCGCAAACTTAGTAGGGTGCAGAGGGACAGGCGGGGAGTTGCTTAGCAGGGACAGAATTTCCGCTGGAGAAGAGAAAACGGTTCTGGAGATGGATGGAGGTGATGCATGCCCAGCAGGGTGAACATGCTTCATGCAGCTGAAATGCACACTTAAAACAGTCCAATTTATGTGTTGTGTATTTTACCACAATAAAACAAATCCAGTCAAGACTTATGATGACTCAGTCTTTTCCTTCTCTGTGAGAAATGGAGGCATTTCTTCTCTCCCATGAGTCATCTGCTGTGGTGCTCCAAACCCCAGTCACTCACTTCCTACTTCCTCTTCCTCCTCCAGCCACTGAGGACCCTGGGGTGACCTGGGGACTGGACAAGCCCTCATCCTCAGTCCTATCGGTACAGAGAGCTGGGGATGACTCTTTGATCCCCACATTTGGGGGCACACAGCCCTGACGGGGGTTTGGACGGGCACCACTCCTCCTGGCCGTACTGCGACGTCCTGCAAGGGTTACTGGGGGAGGCTGGCTGGATGGCAGGGGCAGTGGCAGTGACCCAGTGACGCCCGTCACACAGGGGTGTGCTGTATCATGCCGCAGGGGAGGGTCACAGGCAGCAGCGGCGTGGGTCAGGTTGGCCCTTCCCTCCGTGACACGCGGGAACGGCACAGGGCACAGCTGATCAAATGAAGACAAAAAGGAAAGTCCACTCGGAGCGCTGAGCTCCGTGTACATTTCTGCTAGGAAGGAGTCTCCTCAGACGCCTAATGTTTCGTCTTAGACCCGCCCCCTGCCACCGGGCCCCGCCGCTGATGTCGAATGTAAGTAACCGTCTGGCTCGAGACCTCAGCAGTGACGCCCTCTAGGTGAGCGCCGGGATCCGTTCCGAAGCCGAGCTCCTTAGTTCCCAGTCCCCCTGTGGGCAAACAGCTCGATGTCCAGTAGAGCCCGGACCGGATGGCGGGTCGGCTTGATGTACCGGCCGTTTCTGAGCAGCTGGACGGCTGGGCTGGGCTGGTGGAGGCCATGTGCGCATGACCAGGGCTGGTGGGGGGCCGGGGACAGGTGACTGGGTCCCTCTGTGGTGACTGCTGGGGCCGGATGCAGAGGGTGGGTTTGCGCTTCCCGCTCTTGCAGACTCGGCCGAGGGTCCTGCCCACCCATCCCTTCCGGGCCCTGCACTCCAGGGTCTACATCTCCTCCCAGAGCCAGTGCCACAGGTGTGAGCCAGCTCAGGTGCCGCGCCCAGTGTGTCCGCGACAAACGCTCCTGCGTGCGAACTGCATGTGTGTGGTTCTCCACGCCCCCGCTTCCTTCATCCCGGTAGACAGGAGAGAGAGGGGAGCTTTGGGGGCGCGGGGAGCAGCCTTCGTTCGGGGACAGGAGCCCAAGCACTCGGAACGGCTTGCTCAGGCCAGTAAGGGGTAATTGTACATTTATAAAATACAGTGACTTTTTAGCTGAAGTTCAGGGCAGACAACAACAGACAAGTTGTTTACTGGCATCTAAATTTACTTACATGAAAATAATTACACAAATAAAAACTTAAATCAGGTTTAGTTATGACCTCTGTAAAAAGGAATAAAATTGGGGCTCCTGGGTGGCTCAGTCAGTTGACCATACGACCCTTGATCTTGGCTCAGGTCATGATCTCAGGGTTCATGGGTTCGAGCCCTGCGCCAGACTCTGTGCTGACGGCGTGGAGCCTGCTTCAGATTCTGTGTCTCAACTCTCTCTCTGCCCCTCCCCTCTGCTTGTGCGCTTTCTCTCAAAATGAATAAACTTAAAAAGAAAAAAGAATAAAATTACAAGAAAAGACGTAGCCATCAACATAAACGTATACATCAACTGAAGAGATCTTTTTGGTCGTTCTCGTGGTGAGGCCCATTACTCCTGTTTCAAGAAACCCAGTTCAGTGACGATCTAAATCTCTTAATTTTTAAAAACATTCTTGACAGGCCCCTCAATAATTAATTCGAATTAGCACAAGAAACTCACCTCTGGGGTCATCAGTGTCTTTTCTAGTCCCTGAAAGTCGTCGATCGTGAAAAAGGACTTGTGGCCATTTGTGCGTCTCCTTTGGAGACGTGTCTCTTCTGGTCCTTGGCCCGTTTTTAAATGGAGTTATTAGCTTTTGTGCTGTTGAGTTACAGGAGTTCCTTATATATTTTTTGAAATCAACCTCTTATGAGACGGACGGTTTGCAAATACTTTCCGCCATTCTGCACGATGCCTTTCCACCTTGCTGACGGCATCCGTTGCCGTGTGGAAGCTTCTTGGTTCCACGTGGCGCTCCTCGTTTATGTTTGCTTCTACTGCCCCTGCTTTCAGCGTCTGGTCCACGCCACATCACATCGCGGCCAGAATCGATGTCGTGATGCTTTTCCTCTGTGTTCTCTTCTAGGAGTTTGAACTTCACGTCTTATCTGTAGGCTTTCAATCCACTCGGAGTTGATTTCTGTGTGTGGTGTAAGCAGTTTCATTGTTCAGCATGTGGCTGTCGGTTTTCCCAGCGCCATTTGCTGAAGAGACTCTCCTATCCCCGTTGTGTGTTCTTGGCACCTCGTTGAACATCACTTGACTGTATATGTGTTTGTTTCTGGCTCTCAATTCTGAAGTTCCACTGGTCCATATGTCTGTCTTTATAGCAGTGCGTACTTTTTTGGTTTCTGTCACTTTGTACTATATTTCGAAGTCAGGGAGTATGATGGCTTCAGCAGGTACATGAAAAAATGCTCAACATCGCTCGTCATCAGGGAAATAGAAACCAGAACAGTGAGATACCACCTCATACCTGCTGGGATGGCTGTTACTAAAAAACCAAGAGACAACAAGGGATGGCGAGTGTGCGGAGAAATTGGAACCCTTATATACTGTTGGTGGGAACGCAAACTGGTGCGGCTTCTGTGGAAGACAGTACGGAAGTTTCTCAAAAAATTAAAAATACAGCTACTATGTGATCTGGCAGCTCCAATTCTGGGTATATACCCAGAAGAGTTGAAATCAGGAGTTTGAAATGATTTTAGCGCACCCACATACATAGCAATATTATTCGCAAGAGCCGAGACGTGAACAGTCCTAATGTCCATCAGCAGATCAACGGGCAAAGAAAATACTGTATACACATACAGTGGAATATTATTCGGCCTTAGAAAAGAAGGAAATCCCACGTTATCCAACGACATGGATCAATCTGGAAGACACTATGCTGAGTGAACAAGCCAGTCCCAGAAGGACAAACGGTGCACGGTTCCGCTTAAGTGAGGTATCTAAAATAGACTCATAGAAGCAAAGAATAAAATGGTGGTTGGACGTGAGGGGTTGTTGCCCATGGGGTACAGCTCCAGCTACACAAGATGAATACGCTGTAGATGTTGTACCGTATTGCACACCTGAAGATCTGAGAGGCTAGATCTCGTGGTAAGTATCTAACCACAGTAAAATTAACAAACAAACAAACACTGACCTGTTGCAGCAGGAGCGCTTGGGAGAGAGGGTTGTGCTCTCTCTCGGTCTCTCCCTTTGGGTCCAGATGCTGCCGCTCCCCTGGGAGGGTCCTCTGTTCTATGGCCGCCACTGGAGGCTGTTCTGCTACCCCCCACGGCCAGGGAGGTTAGGGAAACACCATGACAACAGAGGAGGGGGAGACTCCTCGCAAGGACTCTGTGTCTCCCCACGTGGTTCCACTTACAGCACAGTTTCGCTGGCATCCGGGTAATTGATAGATGGGCTCAGGACCTGTGAGCCCAGAGTTGAGGCTTCAGAGATGCCCATGCTGGCTGCTGTCCCGTCCAGACCGCAGATTCCTGCAGCGAGCCGTTTGTCCCACGGCAAAGTCCTGACAGGGTGGATGTGCCCCCAGGAGGCCCTGGCATGTCCTGGCTTTTATCCTGGAGAACACCACCCTGGACAGAGAGGCTAGACCAAGAAAATCTGACTCACTGTCCCCGAAAACCCCCAAGAATGGCAGTTGTGGCCTCCGCAGACTTCAGAAGTCCCACAGCAGCGGACCAGCATTTACCTGGTGTCATGCTGTGCACCAGTCCAGGAACCTTTGGGTCTTAACAGAAAATGACATATTGGTAAAACTCGTTTAAATTGTAAGATCGTCCGATTTGCCCCCAGACACGGTGTTTGGATTTGCTGGCGAATGTTTATGACGCAAACGAGCTCCACCGATACCGGACTGGCACGAACAGGCGTGTTTGGAAAACATTCTCAGGACATGTATTTTTTTCTCCCAAGTTAGTGCAGGAATTTTCAAATGCTCTGCTGATGCTTAATTTGTCCATGAGGCTGTGGTGACCCTTCTGATCCTCAGGTGACCTAGTCTAAACTCGTACTGTAATCCTGTATCCTTGTAAGAATGCTCCTCATATTGGAACAGGCAGAGGTATCTGTGATGAGACAGTGCAGACCTGAGGCCCCTTGCTCGGGGCCTCCTTGCAGCCAGGCCAGGCCTGGAGCCCCGGCTCCATCCGACTTGTCCTGGTCGCTTCCTCCAAGGCGTTGTCTCCTTCCACTGACTATCCTGTGGAGGCACCGAATGTTGGGGGCTTTGGCTGGTGCTCCTGCCTCCCATGGGCAGCTCCGAGCCAACGACTGACCTGTGTGGGGTCCACAGACCCCCTCTCCCTCACCTGCAGGTGCTAGAGCACGCTCGAGCTCCCGTGGGATCAGGCCCTTGTCTACGCACGTCTTTCTCCCGGATGCCCTGGGGGAGGCCGGCCTTGGCGGGCCAGGACTCCATCCCACACACCCGTAGCTCCGTTGATCGTCCCCCCACCCCCACCAACCATGGCCCTGAGAAAGGTGCCGCCACCCATTTTGGAGATGAGAAAGTGTGGCTCATAAAACTGAATGGTGTAGCCAAGCGAGGTCTGTGCTGGGCTTGAGCAGGAGGCAGGGATGGGCTTTGCTCAGTGGTGCCCAGAGCTGGGCAGGGCACCCTGGCACCCACAGGGTCACTTTGAACTGATTTTAATGACCCTTGAGAGCTTCAGGAGCTCCGGCCACCGTGAGGCCCCCACACCGTGAGGCCTGCGGTGTGCTCGGCCAAGACAGCTCTGTGAGGCGTGTGAGGGTCTGAGGGACCCTTCTGGCTCCTTGGACCTGTGCCCCCAGCTTGTGTCTCTCCCAGGTCAGAGTCCACCACCTGCTCCCTGTTTCTGAACCTGCCCTGAGCCGTGTCTCCCGTGTCCTGATGACCCCTCTCCTCTGTGAAAGACACACGTGCATGCTGAGAGACCACAGAACACCTCCCATGACATTTGAACACCCCCCCCCCCGCCCCCGATTTTATCACCGATGATAGTCTGTTTCTAATGTGTTTCTCTGTTTCTCAACTTTGGTCCTGAGCAGCACACAACTGAGTATCTTGAATTTTTCATTTAACATTTTAAACGTTTCTTACGACTTTCAGATTCTCTGTGTTACTTTAGAGAAGTCCTCAAGGTCTAAACCCCAGACTCAGCCCAGCCAGAGGGAGGCCCTCCCTCCCAGAACTGAAAGAGGCACTTACCGCGTGTTACCTGAGAAAGACTTGTCACTCTGGCAGCACAAGCACCAAGCCACGAAGGATGACTGCGGAGTCAGAAACTGTCCTTGGTGACAGCGTGAGCCTGGCTGCCTCTGCAGGGAGCCGCCTGCCGCGACCACAGGGTGCCTGAGCACCTCCCAGGAGCTGGGGAATAGCAGATCCCTGGGCAGGGTCCCCCGGCCCCCACGTGGGAGATCAGGACCTGCCCCCTGTGTCGCACACCATGCTCAGGGAGTCACAGCCCTGCCCCGGAGGGTGTGCTCTGCACATGGGAAGGAAGAAAGCTGCGAAGACAAGACAGAGTGGGGAAGAAAGGGAGCCCCCGCCAGCTGGGTCTCTGCCCACCTGCCCCACTGGCCCCTGGCTGGTGGGTAAGGCGCCCACGGGCTCATCCTCCACCCTCGGCCTCAGTGGGTGGCTCCAGGGAGGGGACATGGCCGTTGCAGCCCTTCCCTAGCCCCACTGTCCCACAGCCCGGAGAGGGAGCTGGGCAGCTCCCTGCAGAGCGTGTCAGTGATGAGCCAGGGGTGGAGGAGAAACAAATTACGTTGCGCCGGAGGAGAGGTGGTGAGACCAAAAAGCCGGCCGCCAGATTTGAGCACACACTTCTCTGAGCTTCTAAGGCAACAACGAGGACAGACTGATGTATATCCCCGTGGCCTGGAGAAAGGCAGCAGCACACTTTTTCTTGGAGAGAAATTGCATTATTTCCCTGGAGCCAGATCAGAAAGAATCCTTCCAGTGGGTCTTTATGTAAACGTCATTGATGGGAGGTGGGGAACATCCCCCACTCGGGGCACCAGAGGCCAAGGCAACGGTTGTACTATAAATGTGTGAAGGCGTGCCTCCAGGAGCCACATGGATGTGGCCGAGGTGTCAGCCATCTCAGCCGAGGTAGGGACAGGAGTCAGAGAAAGCGGATGGCTCTCCCTCTCCTCCCCTAGCCCCTCCCCCAACTTTGTGGGATCTGCTGGCTTTGTAATGGGGGCGCCTGGAT
This sequence comes from Leopardus geoffroyi, assembly GCF_018350155.1. Taxonomy (NCBI): domain Eukaryota; kingdom Metazoa; phylum Chordata; class Mammalia; order Carnivora; family Felidae; genus Leopardus; species Leopardus geoffroyi. The sequence goes on along the minus strand of NC_059334.1, from coordinate 85,643,949 downwards.
GCCTGGGTTGCTCGTTGAGGGGAGATCAGAGTCCTTGGGATAGAGGGCAGCTGGCAGAGCTGCGGGTGCCGCCTCTGCAGGGGCAGGGCTCCTGGAGGCCCCGGGTCCCCATCCCTGGCTACTTCCCCACCACGCGCCCAGAGCCTCATGCCTCAGACCCTCAGACCTCTCTGGATGATGAGACAGCAGATTGCCTCTCGTCCCCGTGCAGCAGTATGACGTGGACAAAAATAACAGCGGGCACTTCTGCGCAGCCAGGATTTTTCCGACATGTTTCTTCGACGGACTCCCGGTCCCCACGACTGCACCCGGGGCACAGCCCGGCCTCGTCCCCACTTCACAGATGGGAACACCGAGCCGGAGAAGCTGCTGCAGAAGGCACAAGGCACGCCACCTGGGGTCACACAGCGGCTGCTTTCAGAGCCCACCTGGCCCTCAGCAGGAGCCGGGGCGGACTCCGAGTCCCGCGGTGACGAGCGGGGGGGCCGTCTTCTGTGCAGGCGCCTGGATGAGGATGCATGTGCCTTTCCTTGTGACCCAGCGGTTACCCTGCTGGCTGTTACGGAGCAGAGCGTTAGAAGCAACTGTGCACGGACGTACAGACGCACACACCTGAGCCGCACCCCACACTGCCCCCCTCCCCACCCTGCAGAGGTAAGGGGACCCCCCGTGGGATGGGCCTGCCTGCGGGGAGACCTGGGCCCCGTGCGGTGCGGAGGCACCTGTGCGACATGCACGCGGGGTCCGTCGTTCAGAGCTCACGAGGGGCTGGAGCCCGTGGAGCCGCCTGCCGGCCTCGCGCCTCCAGAAACGCGCCGGGCCCCCAGCAGGGGCGGCTGGCAGCGGGGGCCACCCGTGACTCACGCAGAGATGGCAGCTTTACATATTTAAGAGGAGCGTGGCCGGCTTCCTATCTGAAGTATGTTTCCCCGGAGAGACCACCACCATTTGATCTATTTTTGATTAAAATGTAAAAATTAAAAATTAAATCAAATGGTCGTAGAACTCCTCGGGGAAAACACACATCGGTGATGAAGCATTCCCTGCTGCAACCTTGAGCCTCTTACGGCAGCGTTGCCTCATCCACAGGTGGTCTTTTTATGACGCACATAATTAAAACGAATTGCAACGAGAGCCACCGAACGCCCGCCTTCCCGCGCGTGGACCGCGGGCGGGCGCTCCCGGAGCGGGTCCTGGCCGGGGGGGCACCAGGTGGAGGGGACAGGCCGGCCAGCCCGGACGGGACCTCCACGCACCCTCCCTGGGCCGCCCCCCTGCCCGGTCCCAGGACAGCCTCCTCCCGCCCGCGTCCGCCGGGATCTCACCGGCTCGTGCGCAAACAGCTTGCGCACATCCCGTGTCCCGTCACAGGTGACGGATGCCGCCCAGAAACCGAAGTGGGCGCAGTCGGGTTTCCTGGGAGTATGTGTGGAATCTAATCTACGACTTACTCGCGTCAGGCTGAGCGATCAGTCTGCCCCGGGGGGCCGGGTAGCGCGTCCGAGGGGAGCGGACGGTGGCCGCCTCGAATTTGCATCCCCGCCTCTGGGCTGACGGACGCACCACACAGGTGTGACAGGACGTGACCCTCCGAGTCACCACTTCATCTCCGTCAGTGTGGGGTGTGACTGGCCACGCCGCGGCCACCTCAAGACGATTTCCTGTCTGTGAGGCTTTGCGGCCTCTGCTTCACGCAAAAATGCCGCAGGATAACAGTGTGTCTGGAACGAAGGTCCGAGCACAGCGCTGTGGTCTCCAGACGAGGGTGCCCGGCCCAGCGGCGGCTGCAGAAATGCCGAATCCCGGGCTCGGGGGCTGCGCTGGCCCGGTCTTGGGGCGCGCACTTCACCTGCTGGTGTCAGACTGAGCACAACTGACACGTGTAGATTTCCGTTTCTGTTCTTGAAAGTTGTGGCGGCCGGTAACAGGTGTGGCGATTTTGGGTGGAAGTCATCTGATGGGCATGGCAAGAGCAGACCACAGCGTAGCCTCCCCGGCAGGAGGGAAGAAGCTGGGAGTGCGTGCCTCATGGCCCGATGCCTCCCCCAGAGCCTGCCCGGCCGGGAAACACCTGCACAGCCCCCCGGAATCTGGCCCCTGCCCTCCAGGAAAACCAAACTCCCTGGGTCTCATTCACCTTGCAGGGGCCCATAGTCCCTGGGCACGGCTGTGGGGAAGTGCCCATCTCAGCGGGTGTGGCCATCTCCCACTAGGCTCAGGCTCTTGAGGGTGGAGCGTCGCAGGTAAGATCCGGGCGCCTGGAGACTGCAGGCTGAGAGGTGCTGGTCAGGGGAGGCCCCAGGGGCTCTACCCCTCACGTGGCTGATGTGCCCTTGGATGCTATGGACTGTGAGGGCCCACCGGGCACTGCCCAGGTACCCAGGCTGAGCCCCAAACCTCAGAGTTTCAAGTCCATCATGTGTGAACTAGAAAGTTCCCTGCCATCTACAAGCTGCAAGCAGGGCCCACCTGTAGGGGGCCGAGCTCTGCACTGCCCCGGGGCGGCGGTCCATCATTTTTATTTAACCAGTGGGTAGGATGCCCTGGTTATGCAGAGGCAGGACTCAAGCACCCCCTGGTACTGAGGCAAGGAGACGCGGCGTCTTCTGGAAGATCAGAAGCACTGTGGGGAGAATGCCATGGCTCAGCTGCTTAGGGACCCAGAAAGCAAAGGGCAACGCAGGGGTGGGGGGCTTTCTCCTACCCGCACACGAGACCCAGCACTGTCTTGATAGTGGGCAGTTATTATAAATGGCGTATTTAAAAAAACCTGTTTTCCAGGGCACCTGGGTGGTTCAGTCGGTTAAACATCCCACTCTCGATTTTGGCTCAGGTCACAATCTCACCGTTCATGAGTTCGAGCCCCACTTCCGGGCTCTGCTCTGACAGCGTGGAGCCTACTTGGGATTCTCTCTCTCCTTCTCTCTCTGCCCCTCCCTTGCTCATGCTCTCTCTGTCTCTCTGTGTCTCTCTCCAAAATAAATAAACATTAAAAAAAATCTTTTCTGGTGGTGTTTCCCATGGCTGTTTTTTGGGAGGAGTTTTAGATCTCCATAGTTATGTTTGATCTGGCCAGCTGACAAACCTTCCCATTAGCTTTTAATGTTTGAACAAATTAATTCTCCTGGATTTGCTAATACCAACATGTTTGTAAATAATGATAACCGATTTTAAGTATATTGGCCCCTCAACTCCCTTGTTCTTCTTGTTTTTTTACTATCGGTAGGCGCTTACAGAAACTTAGCGCTGGGGGAAATTCAAACGTGCTCAAAAGTATTCAGGAGATGAGGCGTCCCCGCGTGCCGCCAGCCTCTATCAAGTATGAACTCTCCGCCAGTCTTGCTGTTCCTCGCCCTCTGAGGACTTTTGTCCGGAGGTGTATTGAGCAAAACCAGGGCACTGTGTCACGTCGTCTGAAAATACTCCTGCACGTGCCTGGAGCAGGTGAGGGCATCTCGGCATCACTTTCATCGTCGTTTACAGAACAGTGACTGCCTAATGTCATCCGACACCCCTTCAGGTGACTTGTCCTCAGGTGACGAGGCCCGCCTTCCTTCCGAGACCTTCTTTCCCTCCTTCCGGGGCCTGTCGCCCCAGCCAGACGTAGGCTTTCTAACTTTGGTCAGAAGGACGAAGACAGCGGGTGGCTCTGGGTAGCTGTGGGTCTGAGGACACAGGAGTAGAAACAGAACAGAGAACGAATTTCAGGCATTCGAGGTGAGGGGGCAGCACGGCCAAGGGGAGAGCGGAGGGGCGGGCACGGAGGGGCTGGTTTCGGTGGCTCGGGCAGCTGCAGGGAGAAGCTCCAAGAAGCTCCGTTTCAGCCTGAAACACATCAGCCCCGAGACACACAGGTCCAAGACTATTCTAGAAAATGGAGAGTAAAGTGGATCACAGTGTTGTCCTGGACAGATGAGCTAAAGAAAGCTCATACCCATTTGTAAACTCTGCTAAGAGTGTAAATTCAATCCGATTAGCACATTTTTCATTTCCTTTTTTTTTTTTTTTTTTTTTTTTTTTATAAAAAAATTTTTTTTTTTCAACGTTTATTTATTTTTGGGACAGAGAGAGACAGAGCATGAACGGGGGAGGGGCAGAGAGAGAGGGAGACACAGAATCGGAAACAGGCTCCAGGCTCTGAGCCATCAGCCCAGAGCCTGACGCGGGGCTCGAACTCCCGGACCGCGAGATCGCGACCTGGCTGAAGTCGGACGCTTAACCGACTGCGCCACCCAGGCGCCCCGATTTTTCATTTCCTAATATGTTTCCTTGGTCAGTTAATTTAGTTCCATCCAGACTGTCCAGAGTGGCTAACACTTGCAGAATGATCTTTCCGTCTACCTGGAGGCCTGGCCGTGTCTGATTTACCCCAACCCAGGCCCAGCCCCCAAACCCAGGAAGTGCCTCCGTCTCCTGTCTCCCCAATCTCGCCACCCCCCTGCCCACAACAGTCTGCCTGGGTGTCGGTGTGTGTGTGTGAGTGTGCACGTGCACAGGTATGCATATGAGTGTGTGGGGGAAGCCTGTTAAACTTATACACAAAGGCCTTGCAACTTTCATTTCACTTACCATGTCCTGGAGGCCTTTCCTGTGAACATAACTCACAGGCACAGACCCGGATCATCCTGTTAAAGTCATGTTAAGATCACACAGCCAGCATGCTATTGGTAGACACTTGGGTTGCTCTTGGATTTTTGCTACAGCAAAAATGCTAAAATTCGTAAGTGAGAATATGCAAATCTAATCTAGATAGTTTACGGTCAGTTTGGCAAGAATTTTTTAAAGGCATAATACTCGGTGCTGGTGAAGATGTGGAAAAAAGTATGCCCTCACTCTTGGTCGCTCTAAAAAGTGTCATTTTGGAAGACAGTTTGGCAAAACCTATTAACGTGTAAAATGTTTCTGCTCTTTGGTTAATTAGTTGCTTTCCTGAGAATTGATTCTGCGCTTAGATTTAGGCCCAAAAGTGCGTTTTGAGCCTTGCTCCCTGGACCTACTAAAAAGACCACTGTCTTCTCTCCCTTCCCGGCTCAAACTTCATATGTGGAAACTGATCCCCTTAGAGACTTAAGTCTGTGGAGCCGTGTGTCTCAGGAGCGAAAGCACCAGTACTTAGGTGTTTGCTGCATCACGTTCTGTCTCTAACACAGCTTCGCCCTGGCACGACGTCCGTTCTGGAGCTCTGTCTCCTTCCAAGTGAAGCAAACGTCACAGACTGCCCTGCAGTGACCGGAAGGAGGTGATCCCGTTTGGGGCCGCACAGCACCTCCCACCCGCCTCAGCAGGTCTGGGGGTGGCAGTGGGGGCCTCACTAGGGCCCAGGAGTGGTCCCCTGAGCAAGGAGGCCCGTGCGGTTTCCCAGAGCCCCCACAGCCCCTGGTGCCCCCTGTCGCTGGGCCTCCTGCCCCACCACGGCGGCCTCTTCATTCTGTTCTTTTGAGGAAGGTGCTCACGGCAGCAGGCAGGCAGGGCGAGGTGCGGCGGGAGAGATTCCCCAAGACTTTCCCTGCTGTCTCATTTCTGGGAAGGGGGAAGAATTTGACACCAGTCCTCAGCGTCCGTGAACCGAATGACCCACTTCCTCAGGTGCTTTGCCAGAGGAGCCTTGATGTGGCCTTCGCCTTGGAGAGGGTCAAATGTTCACAGGTGCCTTGCACAGCAGAGACCAGCAGATGTTATGATGCGGTTCCAGGGACTCTTTGTGGTCGGCTTGGCAACCCACTGGCTGGCCTGGGGGCATCTTGAGCCCAGTAGGGGGTAGGGCCTGGGGCCTGTGGACCCAAGCCTGCTGGTGCTGCTGACAGCCAGATTTCCCAGCATTCCTAGCGTCCCCACGGATGCATCCACTCTCACAGTCATCCCAGGGAAGGGGAGAGCGGCAGAGGACAGGGGCCCCTTCATGGAGCACCCCCACTGTCAGGAGGCTGGACGCAGGACCGCTGCTGACTTTGGAGCCGGCTTCCTGGCCAGGCCGGTTTCTTATCCCAAACTCTCTGCCATCCATGCTCTGGAGTTTGCCACATCTTTAAATGGATCGTGCCATTAGCTCTGGGAACAGCAAATTCACGGTCATCCAAAGTGCCTGGACCCAAACAAAGGAGTATATGAGAAGCCACAGGTTTCTGGAGGTAAAAAGGCATCCTTATCATCTGTGGATTACAAATGAACCACAGGCCCAAATTGTAGCTGACCTGCGGGGTCACCCAGAGGGAACAGAGCAGCACATCACCATTCCTGGCTGCTAGGGGGACCAGCTAGCCCCATTTTCCTGTGATGCAGGGTTTCCTGGGACGTGTGATTTTCAGCGCTAACGTGGGAACATTCCAGGCTAGCTGGCAGCCGTTCATCACTCCGCACAGCCTCTCTGGCTTCTTCTGGGTCCTCCCTGCCGACTGGGACCCTGTCTCCAGGCCCCACGTCCCTGCCCCAAGCTCAGACCCGTCCAGTTCATCGCTTCATCCTGGGTTACCGTCCCTGCCTCCTCCCTCTGTCAAGGCCTGTCCCGGACGAGCACACACAGCTGATGCCCACTGGTCGTGTTCCAGGGCGCATGGACTGGGGCCGTGGGCAAGGCCTGCATGTGATAAGCAGGAGGGCAGCCCATGCCAACTTTATGAAGTGGGCAGTTCGAGGCCAAGGCAGGCACCAGCGCTGCTTTGCCAGGGCAGGGGTGGGAAGGGAGTAGGGCTATGGTTGGCACCCTCCAGGCAGTGGACCCCGCCCATATCCCCTGTCTGCCCTGGCTGGTCTCCGCATCCCATCATTTAAATTGAGCAAATACTGGAGTGTCTGGGTGGCTCAGTTGGTGGAGCATCCGACTTCGGCTCAGGTCATGATCTCACAGTTCATGGGTTCAAGCCCCACATCGGGCTCTGTGCTGACAGCTCGAAGCCTGGAGCCCACTTTGGATTCTGTATCTCCCTCTCTCTCTCTCTCTGAAAAATAAATAAACATTAAAAAAGGAAAAAGAAAAAAATCAAATCGAGCAAATACTAATTAAGAAAACAACCCTCCCCTCGCCCAAATTATTTTCCTCAAAGGCTGCAAGACTCCGTCCAGAGGCAGAGTCTGGAGGAAATGTTAACACAGGCTAATAAAGACCCTAACTGTGGCTGTAAGGACCAGCCTGAAGGGGCCTAAGCCTGGGCAGGAGCTGGCAGCCAACAGATGGATCTTGGAACAGAAGTGGGACCTGTGGCAAAAGTCGAGGGGCCAGGGACCTTTCCTAGACTGTTGTTCTCCACCGGATGCCTTTCTCTTCCTGTGGGATCATGCAGCTGAGGATTTATTCCCAATAGACAAATGAGAGGTTCTGAGCCAGAAACTTGAGTCCGTGCTGGACGGGGGCACTGCCACCACCCACTGGCCTGGACGCCCGGGGACCCACGCCTGCCCTCCGTGCCCATACCTGCTGGAAGCCAGTGCCGTGGGTTCCTCCCTGTCACCAAAGAATTAAGGACAGCATCTCGGGTAGGAAGCTATTGTGGAGGGTGGAAGTTTCTGGCCAGGCAAATAAATTGGATTTAAGTATATTACAGTCATAATCTTTTTCTGCCTCTCTCCAGACGGTCTCTGTACATGGAGAAATGAGGATGTATTCGCAGACAAAGCATGACCTGAGGGAGAAGCCTGCCCGAATCTGGATTTTCAATAACATAAGACAATAAAGCTTAGACATCTAACCTGCTGCAATATGGTCAAAGTATAAAGAGCTTAGCTGCTAATAAAAGGGCAGGGGCTTCCCCTCATATCTGAAGATCCAGACCCCCCACAAGGACACTTCATAAAGATCGTAATGGGTTAGCCAGGATCACAGAGACACGGGGCCTTGTTGACCGATTGTCTGACAGTTGTCACCTATGGATCTGATATTAATAAGTCCCGTGTTGATTTCCTCGGGGTATTTTTGTCCCTGTAATTGCACATCTTCCTGTTGTGACCCTACACTGGGCAGCGTGGGGCGCACACTTACCTGATGGCTAGATGTGCCGCCCCTCCTCTTTGGGGCACGCCCACCGTGCTGTGGTGTCTCCCCGAGGCAGGGGCGGGGGGTTGGGGGACGAACCGCCAGCGGCTGGACAGTGGGAAGGGCAAGTTCTCAGAACACAGGACAGAGACCCGAGCCACCTGCTTTTCCCCGGGAGGTCAAGCGCTCTGACACCTTTTGCAGAAGGGGAGCTACTGAAATTCAGGATCGTCAGCCATCCTTCTCTGAATTTGTTTGCTCGTCAAATACTTTGCCAGGGGATTAATGGCTGCCAAGTGGTTCCCAGACAGTGTAATTGAGGCAGATTACGTGAATATACTGCATGAGTATAATGGCATGAATGAAGCGGAGGAAAAGTAGCAGCGCTTGGGTAAAAGTCTTTGACACGTGAACTTTCACTGAGCCAGTGACGTAATGGCCAGCAGCCTCTCTGTCACCCCCTCCCATGGTGCAGGGGGCATCGCCCTGCCCGGCACACCCCCTCCTGTTTCCACCCAGACGCTCCGATGGCCCCAGGGCAGTTCCACGCACACTCTCCAGTATCCCCTGCATTCTAAAATGACACCGAAGCCATATTTTCCAGACCATTTCAATTCTATTCACTCGGGGTGCTGCTTCCTTCCTCTGGCTGCACCTCGGAAGAGCCCACCCGTTTCATATGGGACGCATCTCTGCAGAAGTTTCCATTTCCAGGGTGGTGCCCAGTGGGGAGAGGCAAGCGTGGGATGCTGGGTGCTCCAGGATGGGACTGTAGACTCTGCCAGGCGCCATCGTCCCCCGGGACCCTTGCCCTCCACTTGGAGAGGAACCGCATGGCAGTGCATACTCAGGTGGGCCGCACGCCTGTTTTGCAGCCATGCCGTACGTGGGGGACTCCGAACACGTTCTGTCGTGATTTACCCCACGTATGCGGCAGTGTCTGCTTCGCCCTTCGTCAGACCAGAGGCCATTGAAATGTGGGGTATCCGCAGCAACATGCAGTCATGAGGAAGCTGATGATGAGAAAGGGTGCCCCTCAGGTGGGGTGCTGGGCGGGGTGTCGGGGGGCCTGGAGAGAAAAGCGTGTACCTCAGGGCCAGGCTCCTGCGGCTGCCAGGAGCCGGTGCTGAGCAACTGACCAGGCCCACCAAAACCATCTAGTGCCTTCCGTGCAACGTGATCATTGCCCTCACTGGTGCTTCTGGTCCTGTGATGGGAGGTCCTAGGGTCTGTGGGTGGTGCCCATGACCTGTTGGGCTTGGAAGACCAGAGCCCAAGACCCAAGCAGGCTCCTGGTCAGATGGGCCTGACGTAGGAGGGGGCATCAGACACACTGCTCACTGGCCCTGTGACTGTGTGAGCCTCAGGTCTCTCATCAGAATATGGGTGCCACGGGGTGGATCCAATGATGAATGCTAGCCTTGAAGAGAGGGCAGCCCTCAGCCTGTACAGGGCCATGTTACAGGGTGAATGGTTTTCCTCCCAAATTCCTATGTTGGAGTCCTAACCTCTCGTACCTCTGAATGTGACTGTATTTGCAGACAGAGTCTTTAAAGGTAACTAAGGTTAAATGAGGTGATGGGGCGGGCCCGAATCCAATATGACTGTTGTCCTTATTAGAATAGGAGATCAGGGCACAGGCACAGGGCAACAGTGGCCACCTGCATACCAAGGAGAGAGAGGCCTCAGAAGAAACCAAATGTGTTGACGACTGGAGTTTGGACTTCCAAAGCTGTGAGATATAGATTTCTGTTGCTTAGACCACAGAGTCTATGGTATTTGGTTATGGCAGCCCGAGCAGACTAATGAAGGCAGGCTTGCCCACAGCTGCCTCTGCCTTCAGCCTAGGACAGTTGGCCTTTTATTCCTCAGTCTCTTCTGAAGGTGTTTTTATCTGTCACCAAGTCACCTGCTCAGAGGCCTCCTGGCTTTGTGACAGGTGGGAAAAGCACTAGTGTGTTAGAAACAAGCATAAGGGTGTGGCCAAGTAAATTCCTATGGACCTAGCCCTCTTATACGTAAAAACTACAAACTCTGTATGAAAACAAACAACCAAACAAAAACCAACTCTACCCAAGTCTCTGGCAAAGCCCTGAACTACACATGCTTTTAGGCAGGACTCACAGCAGTTAAAAGATAATAAGATCTGAACTGTGATTTGACCTGACACAAAAGAGACAGTTTAAGGTCAGTCATATTAATTGCCTACTAAAACAAAAAGTCAACATTATCTGGAGGATTGAAACAGCCCAGAATCTCTGCAGCATAACATTCCCAATACATGACATTCCAGGATACAATCTAAACTTGCTTGAAAATATGATCCAGCCTCAGGAAGAAAGTTAACTGAGAACAATCCTAGATGATCTCAAGATGTTGGAATTAGAAGACAAGGACTTTAAAGGAGCTACTGTAACTGTATTCGATGAAGTAAAATATGCCAGCAGTGAGAGAAGCACTAAGACGTCGCAGCTAAGAAAGAAAAATTATGAAAAAAAGAAATTGAAACTCTAGAACTGAAAAAAAGTGCAATATCTAAAACAAAATAATTCAGTGGATTGGGTTATTATAAGAATGGAGATCACAGATAAAAGTCAGCAGACTTGAATATAAATGAATATCAGTGATCCAATCTGAAGAAGAGAAAAGAAAAAAAACATTGAAAATAACGAACAGAGATTCAGGAACAATACCAGGAAGTCTAACATATATGCAACTTGAGTCCCAAGAGAAGCAACAGAGAACATAGCAGAAAAAGTGTCTAAAGGTATAGAGGCCAAGAAGTTTCCTAAACTTAGTGAACACATAAATTTGAGTTGCAAACGCTCAGTGAACCCTAAACAGTATAAGTATAAATAAAACCACATCTGAGCATCATGATCAAACTGCTGAAAGTCAACAGAAAGAGAAAATCTCTGAAGTAGCCGGAGAAAAACTATACCCACTATACTGGAGGAAGATGATTTGGAAATACTACAGATTTCTCATCCAAAACTATGGAGCCCAGAAGGCAGTGGAACAATGTCTTCAGAGTGCTTGAAGAAAAAGCCTGTCCTCCTAGGAGTCTACCATCAGGGACAGTATCCTTCAAAAGTGAAAATATTTTCAGATTAAAGAACATGTAGAAAATTTGTTGCTATTCATGAGAAATGCTAAAGGAAGTTATTTGAAGGGAACTGATACCAGTTGGAAATTCAGAGTTTAGGGAATTAATGAAATGTGTGGGCAAATATAAAAGACTTTTAGAATCTTAATTTCTTTAAAATATGAAAGACTATTTAAAGCAAAAAAATTACAACATTGTCTTTTGGAATTTATTATGTATGTGGATATAATACCCATGACAACTATAGCCTAAAGGACTCAGAGGCATATGGACCTACACAGTTATAAGGTTTCTATGTTTTATATATGATGGAACAATATTAACTCTAAGTAAACTGAAAAGCTAAAATTGTACATTATTTTAGTTATTTATTAATTTAATAATTAATAATTATTTGCTTAATAGTTGATAACTAACAATTATTAATATTTTATTAATATTTTTATAATTAATAATAATAACTAATAGTTGTATAATTATTTTAACCCCTAAGCAACTACTAATAGTATAATGTAAAGAGATACAGCTAAAATACAATAGATTAATAAAAATGGAATTTTAAACCATATTCAAATAATCCAGAAGAAGGCAGAAAATGAGGAACAGAGGAACATGAAACAGAGGGAACAAACAGAAAACAAATAATAAATTAGCATATCTGAACCCAGCCATCTCACAAGTTACATTAAATGGTATTGAACTGAGTATTCCACTTACAAGGCACAGATTGTCAAAATGGATTTTGAAAAACAAGACCCACACCATTACTCATTAGGAGGTTATAAAAAAAAAAAAAAAAAACAAAAACAGAAAATAACATGTGTTGGCAAAGGTGTGGAGAAATTGGAACCCTTGCACACTGTTAGAGGGAATGTAAAATGGTACAGCTCGTATGTAAAACAGTATGGCAATTCCTCAAAAATTAAAAAATAAAAAAATAAACTTCCTCTTCTGAGTACATACCAAAAGAAAAAGCAAGCAAAAAAGAAAGCAAAGACATGAACAGACATTTGTTCATAACAGCATTATTCACAGTAGCCAGAGATGGCAGGAACCCAGGTGGCCATCAGTGAATGATGAATGGTTAAACAAAATGTGGTAAATATATTCAATAGAATATTAGCCCTAAAACAGGAAGGAAATTCTGAAACTAGCTATAATATATATGAAGCTTGAAGATATTATGCCTGGTAAAATAAGCCAGCCTGTCACAAAAAGACAAATACTGGATGATTCCACTTACGTGAGGTTCCTAGAATAGTCAGACTCACAGAGATGAAAGTAAACAGATAGGTTCAAGGGGCTGGAGGTGGTGATAGGCGCAGAGAAATGGGAGTTGCTTAGTGGTATAGAATTTTGGTTTTGCAAGATAAGCTCGTTCTGGAGATTGGTTGTATAACAGTGTGAATATATTTAGCATGATTGGGCTGTACATTTTAAAATGGCAAATTACATTTGAGATGGTAATGGTACATTTAAGATGGTAAATTTTATGCGTATTTTACCACAGTTAAAAATGAAAATTAAAAATAGCAAGACCCAGCTGCAATAGTTATTTTTTAAATATATTACTCTAGGGGCACCTGGGTGACTCAGTTGGTTGAGCATCCAACTCTGGATTTTGGCTCAGGTCATGATCCCAAGGTTGTGGGATCAAGTGCCGTGTTGGGCTCTGTGCTGAATGAGGAGCCCGCTGAAGATTGTCTCCCTCTCTTTCCCCCCACTTCTTCCTTGCACACTCTTTCTCTCTAAAAAATAAAAATATAGGGGCGCCTGGGTGGCTCAGTCGGTTAAGCGTCTGACTTCAGCTCAGGTTACGATCTCGCGGTCCATGAGTTCAAGCCCCGCGTCGGACTCTGGGCTGATGGCTCGGAGCCTGGAGCCTGCTTCCAATTCTGTGTCTCCCTCTCTCTCTGCCCCTCCCCCATTCATGCTCTCTCTCTCTCTCTCTCTCTCTCTCTCTCAAAAATAAACATTTAAAATTTTTTAAAAATAAATAAATATATAAATAAATAAATAATAACTTTAAATATGAAAACCCAGATAGGCTGAGCATAAATACATAGAAAAGGGTATATCATACAACCAGTAAGCATAAGAAAGCTGGAATGGTTACATTAATACCAGACAAAGTAGACCTCCAGAGAGGGAGCATTAAAAAAGATAAAAGAGGGGCGCCTGGGTGGCGCAGTCGGTTAAGCGTCCGACTTCAGCCAGGTCACGATCTCGTGGTCCGGGAGTTCGAGCCCCACGTCAGGCTCTGGGCTGATGGCTCAGAGCCTGGAGCCTGTTTCCGATTCTGTGTCTCCCTCTCTCTCTGCCCCTCCCCCGTTCATGCTCTGTCTCTCTCTGTCCCAAAAATAAATAAACGTTGAAAAAAAAAATTAAAAAAAAAAATTAAAAAAAAAAAAGATAAAAGAGAGGCATTTCGTAATAATAAAAGGGTCACTTCATCAGGAAAATGTAATAATCATAAATGTATACCCACCTAATAAGAAGTAGATATTCTATGATCTTAGAGACTTTAATAGCCATTGCTGAGCAATTGATAGACATAGAGTTAAGACATAAGTACCATGAAAACATAAGTACCATGAAAACGTTGTCAACTGCCTTGACCTAATCAATACCTACACCGTTCCTGCAACTTCAGAGTATGTGGTATGTTCTGCAAGGTGGATTGCCACATGCTGGGCCACATAACAAGTCTTCCTAGATTAAAAAAAAAAATTGAATTAATGCAGGAAACGTACACTGACAAGTATGGAATTAGGTCAGATCCCAACAGCAGGAAGAGATCTAGGAAAAGCCCTGTGGTAAACAGAATAATGTATAAACCCCCCACCCCTGGACACGGTGTCCATATCACAGTCCCTGGAACCTGTGAATACACATGAAGTGAAAAGTGGAGTGTAGATTACAGATTGAGTTGAGGCTGCTAATCTGCTGACCTTAGGACAGGGGGACGATCCTGGATTGTCTCAGTGGCCCAGCGTCATCACCAGGGTCCTAAGCGGAAAAAGGAGGCCGAAGAAAAAGAGTGAAGGACTCAGCCTGCTGTTCCTGGCCTTGAGGATGGCCCAGGGACACGGGCAGCCTCGAGAAGCCAAAGAAAGGCAAAAACATGGATTCTCCCCTGGAGCCTCCTGAAAGGAGCTCAGCTCCGCAGGCACACTTTGACTTGAGGCCATTGACACCCACGTTGGCCTTCTGACCTACAGAACTGTACAATGGTGTGGGTTGGTTTAAGCCTCTAAGTTTGTGGTCATTTATTACACCAGCAATAGAAAACTAATAAAACCCTTGATTTCAATTCACTGGGGTTGTTACAGTAATTGGACTTAATTAAAATACAAATTAAGGAGGTTATAAAATAAAGGGAAAGTCTGTCTTGAAGGAGAGGCCAAATCAGTTTCCTCCTGGGCCTCCCTCCCCCAGCCCTGGATTCGTGTGGACGGCGATGTCCGTACTGTTCACAGCTGACTGGACCAGCAGTCCCCATACCCACTGTAGTGGTTTGGATAGTGGCCCCTAAAACGTCATGTGCACTCCGGACCTCAGAATTCATTCAGCCTTACTTGGAAAAAAGGTCTTTGCAGATGTAATCAAGGATCAAGATGAGATCATGACCAAGGCAGGCTCTAAACCCAATGGGAGGGTTGTTACAAAACACAAGTAGGGACACAGCGACAGACGGAGGCAGAGGTTGGAGGGAAGGATCTGTAAGTATAGGACACTGAGGACTGTGGGCAAAGCTACCAGAGGCCGGGAGGGCGTCCTAGGGTGGACTCTCCCTTGGAGTCTCCCAAAGGAGCCAAACCCCTGCCGACACCCTGATCTGGACTTCCGACCTCCAGCGCAGGGAGAGGGTCCACTTCTGTTGTGTTAAGTCACCCGGTTGGTGAGAGTTTGTTGTGGTAGCTCCAGGCCACCAATACCACACCAGGCTCAGTGTGTTGGTCCTTTGAGCTATTACAACCAGAAGCAGATGCTCAAAGACTCCAGGGAGCGCCTGGCAAAAGCAGCAGCTGACAGGAGGGGGACACCGGGAATCACACTGGCTTCCTTCTTATGCTCCTCTGCACTCATTCTGGCCCGGTGACACTCCTGAGACATGAGTGGTCTCCCCTCAACCTCCCGGAGGCTGGCCTGGCCTTCTGTCTCAGTCCCCTGCTGGGCGCGGGCCCAGGCCCTGAGATGGGCTCTGCCTGGGGCATCACACCTGCTGTGATAAGTACCGTCGAGGCAGGGGCTCGTCGGTGGCTGCAGCCCCTCAGCACCCTGCAGTCACCCAGGCCTCTGGACGTGGCTGTGTGGACTCTGGGCCCATGCACTGGCTCGGCCTGTCCACAGGGAGTGTCCCCGCCCCTGTCCTCCTCTGGTTCCCCAGGCTGGGTGGAGGCCACCGCTCCCAAGAGACCATGTCTAGCTGGCAAGGACTTGCCCAGAGCCCTCTTCTCACTCCCGCCAGGCCGTGTGTCTGGGAGGGATGGAGGGCAGTGCCAGTGAGCTGGGGTGCTGCCCTTGGGCTGGACCGACCAGCCTGAGTTCCCGGGGGTGCTGCCCACACTCACAGCACCGCCATCGATGGCCGCAGAGCCCAGCGGAGCACGGTCCGGGCTGCCCGAGGAAGGGAGTTCCTGGCACGTCAGTGGGGAGGTAGAGTCCCAGTCTTTGGTCTGGGGTCATCATTTCTGCTGCTTGTCAAGGCAGATGGTGACATGTGCACGGTGGAGAGTGCCCGAAGCATCTGTCCCTAAGAGGAGACGGCTG
Organism: Leopardus geoffroyi; assembly: GCF_018350155.1. NCBI lineage: Eukaryota > Metazoa > Chordata > Mammalia > Carnivora > Felidae > Leopardus > Leopardus geoffroyi. The sequence goes on along the minus strand of NC_059334.1, from coordinate 85,628,104 downwards.
TTGCCATGAAAATGCAGTTGTTTTCAGGACTCAGGACCCTCGGGGCCTGGGAGCCATTAGTGAGGGCTCACTCATTTGCTTCTGGTGCTCGGGGGCACAGCCTCTGGCGCTGTGTTTGGCCGACGTCACAGCACCGACAGCCTCTTGCCCCCATGTGGCTGCTCGCAGAGGGCTCTACTGCCTGGAGCACCTTGGGCCTGGGTTCCTGGCCATGGACACCTGTTCCTCCTCAGTGGTTTCAGGATTCATAGGACCTCCTTTATGGCCAACACACATCAGAAGTGGGGAAGTCCCCAGGCACTGTTCTCGGTGCCCAGCAGGTTGGCCGGATAGGTAGGGGGCCCAGTGGCTCTCCCACAGAGTCCAGACTCCCTGAGGTCACCCGCCCAACCACTTTGGTTCATCCGTTGGACCAACCGTTGGACCTGTTCCTCATCGGTGCCCCACAAGCAAATGCTTTCATGCTGCCGACTGCCGGCTCCCTGCTCCTTTTATATATTTCAATATGCAGAGAGAGGTTTTTATCGCCTTAATGGGGTGTCTAAATTGCCTCCTCCACTTCTTCCCACAACAGCCAGCGCTGGAGCTCTGATCCAAACCCGAACAGTGGGATCGTTTGTGCACATTTTTGGGAGCCGTGCAAGGAAACATTTCAAATTAGGGAGAACATTCCGGTAATTGGGAGTACTTGGAATCCCCAACCTCACCAGTGTAGTCATTCCTAAATGCATTTTAAAAGAGAGGAACAAATCCTCTGAACATCCCTTGAATTTGTCCAGCATAGAATATTCTGCTGAGACACATGGGTGTGTCCCAAATGCTCTGGGAGAAGGGTCTGAAGAGCTCAGAGGTTGGCACCCTCTTTAGCATTGCCAAGCGTGAAGTGTGGAAACCGACCACCTCGCGCCAAGCGGCGTGAAGTGTGGAAACACTGACAAGGCTCTGGACACAGCACCAGTGTCCTGCCCGGCAAACATGTCACGGCCTCTTCCCACCAGCAAAGTCATCATCAGTGCTGCAAACCAGTACGGTTAACTCTGTGAGACCACCCGGCAGAACATGAGCTTGCAGACCACATACCTATAAATGTGACCGAATTGTCCTCACAGCTTAGCGGGTGGCCCCCCGAAAACGCTCACGGGGCCCACTCACCTGGAAACATAGATTCTGAGACCCTTGTGTCCATCTTGGAACATGGCAGGGTACCAGTGAACAAGTCAAGTTTGAAAATAGAATCTTAAGGACCAATAAATGAGGGGAGGGATGCCTGCTGTATTTGTCTGCTAGGGCAGCTGTAACAAAGTACAGGAGGTCTGGAGGCCTTAGCCAGAAACTTATCTTCTTGTAGTTCTGGTGGAGGCTGGAAGCCCAAGGTCAAGATCTCAGCAGGGCTGGCTTTTCTGACGCTTCTCTCCTTGCTTTGCAGATGGCCGTCTGCTCTCCGTGTTCCCCACAGTCTGTTTTCTGGGCACCCGCATCTCTGGAGTCTCTCTCATGAGGACTCCAGTCCCATGGGATCAGGGCCCATTCTAATGGCTTCCTATAACTTGAATCACCCTGTTTCCAAAGATAGGCCCATGAGGGTTAGGGCTTCACCCTGTGAAATTTAAGGGGGACCCATTTCCACCCATAGCTCGCTCTTCCTATTGGCTTGAATTTCGGTGAAGGTTTCTGCTTTGGTTCGGTCATCGATCCCTAGAAGAGAGCCTTCCATCACTCTGAGACAGGGAGCATAACCAATGACCCTGTTCTGAGGGCCACATGTGTGCCAGCCATGCCACCAGGGCTTTCCCCACCCAACTTTGATCCTGACGGTGCCTTGCGAGACCCGAGGTGAGCTCCTGTTCACAGGTGGTGGAACCGGGGCTCCAGGGAGCAAGGCCATTTGCCTGGGCTTGTCGGCAGGAGACAAACACGTGAGGTGCTCTCACAGTCCTGGAGGTGGTGTCAGGTGACAATGCGGGTGGGCATGGGACGTCCCCGATGCTTTCTGCGGACACCCCAAGGGTCAGTTTGCGTCGGTCACTATCTGTAGAAGACAGCTTGCAACCTTAGTGCAATGGATAGAAAAGTGAGCTTCTGGATACCTCACGTGCGTCCTCCACCCCCGGAGCAGGAATTCCCAACGTGAGCACGAGTTGGTCCTGTTATAGCTGACTGTGCTCCACGGATATGATACTCAGTTGTCTGGATTTGGGGAAATTGGGTTTACATCCAAACGCTGGAAATCGTAGGTGTGAGTGGCTGTGGCCAGCTGCCCACTGGCACAGCGAGGGGGGTTCTAGTGGCGACTTGGATACTTCAGAGAGGAAACCGCTATTGGCCTCATCCTTCGTGTGCCCGAGTGGGCAGGGGTGCCCCTGGAGAGTCAGGGGTGCGACACGGGGATGCCGGCCACCCGTGGACGCAGTGCCCCCAGTCACCTCACCATCCGGTAAGATCTGAGCATATCCCCATGGGTGCTGTGAGGAGAAATGAATCCGTCCAGGCCACAAGAGTTCAGTGCAATGTTGATATGCGGCAAGCCAGTGGTCAATGGGAACGATTGTTTCTCAAATCCCTGCTTTGCCAGCAAAGCCCCAGCTGCTGCTGCTTTATGCACATTCAAGGTTTGGCTCTACCGAGTCATCGTACTTGGCGATCCATTCATGAAGTGCCTCTCCGGGCTGGCGCGGAGTTGGCCGGGACCCTGGGTGGCCTCCTGGAGCTCACTGCAGAGAGGAGGCAGATGCAGACACAAGCAGCCTCTGAGATCAGCGTAAGACTGGCCTTCCGCGTGGGCACAGGGAACCCTGAAGAAGGAGCTCTCGGGGCCCACGGGTGGCCCCCCAGGGCAAGAGGGGATTCTCCAGGAGGGTGAGGGGCCCGTGAAGCATGAGGCGGAGAGAGGGTTTTGTGCCGAGGGAGCAGCCGGCCAGTAGGAAAGAGCAGACCAGAGCACAGGGTGGGCGCTGGGGCCCTGCAGAGGGTGACCACTCGACTAAGGGGCTTCTTTCCTTGGAATGGACGTTGCCTTAGTTTCTTGGGGCTGCCGTACCAAATCACTGCAGATTTGGATGGCTTAAAGCAACAGACACGTATCCTTCTGCGGTGTGGAGGCCGAAAGGCGGAGATCAACGTGCCGGCAGGGTATTTGCTCCGCAGGCTCCAGGGGATCCCCGCCTTTCCCTGGTTTGTGGTGTGTGCCGGCCTTGCTTGGCCTGTGGCTGCGTGCCCTTTAACCTCTGCATCCACCATCGCCCCTCTGCGTTCTGTCCTCTCTCTCTGTGCCCTCTCCTCTCCTTGTGAGGACACCAGTCACTAGATTTGGGGCCCACCCTCAGCTGGCATCACCTTGTCTTAACTAAATACGCCTGCAGAGATCTGTGTCCAAGTAAAGTCACGGTCCAGGGTTCTGGGTGGACTATTCAACCCCATTCAGGAAGTTTGTTAAAAAGAGCAGCCCCGGGCCCCTGGGTGGCTCAGTCGGTGGAGCGTCCGACTTCAGCTCAGGTCGGGATCTCACAGCTTGTGGGTTCAAGCCCCGCGTCGGGCTCTGTGCTGACAGCTCAGAGCCCGGAGCCTGCTTCGGATTCCGTGTCTCCCCCTCTCTCTGCCCCAACCCACTCGCATTCTGTCTCTGTCTCTCTCCAAAATAAATAAACATTAAAAAAAAGAGCAGCCCCCTTTGTCCCAGATGGGTGTGAAGTTGTGGTTCATTCCCCGCGTCATGCCTGTAATGCCCAAAGCAGCACGTGGCACTTACAAAGTCGCACGTGTTTTCTGGAGAAAAGTGCCAGGTAAGGGAATTCTCTCCAGGTTAACCGTCTCACCGGGCAGGGCTCCAGCTGGCCCAGCCCGTAGACTCCCACACCCGCCACTCCTGTGAGTCAGCAAACCTCCTGCTTCCCCCCCAGCTGGCAGCCTTCCTCGGGTGTCCTGAGGGGAGCTGGCAGAGCAGCCTCCCCAGGAAGATAGTCGGTGCTTTCTCCCCCGGGCAGGGGAGGTGCTGCCCCACGGCTACACTAAGCCCCGAGACCACGGGACCGTCAGTGGCAAAGGAGGTGCTGGCCTCTGGCCTCAGACGGGTCGCAGCCCCTTCAGGATGGAGCCCCCCCCCCGCCCCGGCGTCCCTTGCCTTTGTCGCCGCAGGGCATTCACCACGACCCCCCCCCCCCCCCACCACTCGAGTTAGGTGGGAGTCAGCAGGACTCAATTCGCTTGCGTTGGTCGGAACAAACTGGGAACTGCTAAAGCAGGAAAGGGCTTATTGAGAGAACTTGGAGGTGTCCCTAAGAGCCTCTGAGCCACGAGAAAAGCCAGAGTGAGCCAGATCTGGATACGAGATCCAGGGACATGCATGCCCCCAGGTCCCCCGGCTATATCCCCACCCGCTCCACTTGGCATTTCAGCCACTGGCTTCCTTCACTCTCGCTGCAAATCGGCTTCTCCAAGTCCAGAATCCTCAGGGCAATGACTCATTGGTCTGGTGTCCCCCAGTCATTGGAGACCAACTGGGGACAAGGAATTATCCATGAAAAAGGGGAAGACAGGCAGGCAAACCCTCAGAGGTCTGCTACGTGCCTTGATGACATGATGATCACTTGGCTCCAAGAATGGCATTTGGAAGCCACTAGGCTAATGTTTGTCATTTGGAAATCGTTTCCTGTGCAGGGCTGGGCAGGTGCCTCGCCTGGAGCTGAAGTCAGATGCTGGAGCCATTCGGCTGACACTGGGCTGTGTTCATGAGAGTGTGACGGCATTGGGTCCGCCAGCTCCTCCTGGGGCCTCAGGGCAGCGGTGACCCGGGAGCGAGGGAGTGGAAGCTTGTCTGGACTCCGGAAGCCTGTGTACTTGGAGGCCCCTTCCACCTGTCTGGCCAGCTTGCTCTAAACCAGCCTGACATGTTTCCCCGCTCCCTGGATTGGGGGTTCCGAGTCCACAAGAGACATGAGTGGAAGTGCCAGGCTCTCAGGAAGAATAGTGCATGGACAGCACAAGCTGAGAAGTGCCCTCCAAGGAACGAACAAGAAAACTGGGTGGAAATGGACCCAGAGGAACGACCCAGCACATTCGGCGGGGGCAGGAGCCTTAGACGGCCGTCATCTTAATCCAATCATCTTGAGTGAGTTTCAGAAGAGGATTTGTTGGCTTGAACTGGGGGGTCTAGAGGCGTTGACAGCTTCAGGCATGGAATGACCCACATCAGAGGGTGACAGACTCCAACCCGAGGGCCAAATCTATTCTGCCGCCTGTTCTTGTAAATACATTCTTATTGGAACATTATCGCGGTCCTCTGCTTAAGTGTTATCTACATCTGCTTTCACACAGTGGCAGAGTTGAGTAGTTGTGCCAATGAGCGTTAGCTGTTAGAGCCCCAAATAGTTATTATCTGTCCCTTGACGCAAAAGGTTTGCTGACCCTGGCTGCCCAATATGGTGGCTGCTAGCCCCACGTAGCTCTTGTATTTTAGACGCAGGAAGTGTGTCTAGTCCGAATCACGATGGGCCGTAAGTGTGAGCCACGCACTATTTCAATGACAGAATGAAAAGAAAGTGGCTCATTGAGAATTTTTGCATACTGATTGCTTAAGAGAGTATTTTTTAATATGTTGGGTTAAATAAAACTTACTATTCAAGTTAATTTCACCTTCTGCTCCCTACACTTTTCCTGTGGCTCCTGGAAAATTTTCAGCTGCCTCTGTGGCTCCCGTTGTGTTCCTGTCAGATGGTGCCGATCGAGAAACTGGGCACCGTCACGTCTGTCCCCGACCTCTCTGGGGGGCTTCCTGCACGTGGCAGACGAGAGGGCCGCCAGCACCGTCCTTTCAGATTGCAGGTCACAGCCCGTTACGTGGGCCAGGCCAGAAGTTTTAAAAAACGAAGTAGAATGAAATAGGAAACGTTTAGTGAATTGTACGCTAAAGAGGAGTATTGGTTTGCAAAACGTGTTTCGGTCGTGCGTTCTTTAATGCCTTACTCTGTAAGACGTCCTGTGATTTTTATGAGTAAGAAGGAGAACACAGCCAATTACGCCACACTGAATAACGTTAAACGGCAGACTTTTTTGAAACACCAGAACCTGTCACAACAGTTTCTTGGTGCTTTGAGTTTCTCATCCGTCCAGAGAGACGTGGCCATTTCTCCGGCCTCTGGCTGCGTTGGGAGGTGCATCCTAGTCCGTCCTTTCACATGTGTCTCAGTCACCAAACAACCCAGCTTCACCTTCTTGTGGGCGACTTCCCTCCTTTTATTAAAAAAAAATTTTTTTTTAATGTTTTTTTTTATTTTTGAGACAGAGAGAGAGCATGAGCAGGGAAGGGGCAGAAAGGGAGGGAGACACAGAATCCGAAGCAGGCTCCAGGCTCTGAGCTGTCAGCACAGAGCCCGGCGCGGGGCTCGAACTCACGAACTGTGAGATCGTGACCTGAGCCGAAGTCAATCGCTTAACCGACTGAGCCACCCAGGCGCCCCACGACTTCCCTTCTTAAGACTCATAAAGCGCTTGGTGGTTGTTTTGGAAAAAAAGAACATGTGGCCTCAAGGTCACCCTCCCAATCAATGCTAAATATTTGCTCCCCTAACATTGAATTTGGTTTTTGTTACCTAATGTGAATTAGCGATCCTGCTTTGGTATTTTTCTGCATACTCAAAATCCTTTCCTTTCAATGTGGCTTCAGAGCAACTCTCCATGAAGACATTTTAACAAAAATGAAATTCGACCCATGTGGTCCCAGTAAAATGGCAGCCTTGGCAGGGTGAGGAGGGCCCAGGGAGCTCTTGATTGCCAGGTGGAGTTTTTGATTGTGAGACTACGCTTTTTTAAGTCTGTTTGTTCATTGTGAGAGATAGAGAATGAGCAGAGGAGGGGCAGAGAGAGAGAGGGAGTGAGAGTATCCCAAGCAGGCCCCCCATTATCAGCGCAGAGCCCGACACAGGGCTCAAACTCATGAACCGGGAGATCATGACCTGAGCCGAAATCAAGAGTCAGACGCTTAACTGACTGAGCCACCCAGGCGCCCCAGTTGCGAGATGCTAGAAGGTGAAGAAGTGTGCGTGTTGCGTGTTAGAATAGACCATAAGTAACGTGGAAGTATCTGAGTGGAGGCCCAGTGCAAAATGCATTTCCCGTTGTGGCTTGTGGTGAAGGGTCGAGGAGCAGCGAGCAGGTTTCACGTCCCCGTGAGCAATCCCAGCCTTCCGCAAGGACTCAGGGCTCCGCACCGGGACGCCTCTGTGGCCTGGAGGCCGAGTCACGTGGGTATTCCTAAGCCGACCCCTGAGGTCAGCCGGGCCCACGGCACCCGAGGTCCACACAGGCAGACAACAGCAGCTGGGGGTGGGTGCAGAGCCCCCACCAGGCTGACACCCTCTGTGTGGTCGGCCATGGGGGTTTCAAGGCCACACCCCCTCTACTGTTCGGTTTCTACCTCATCCTGACCTTGGCTTGGAAGGAAGCTAGGATGGGACTTGCTCACGCACTCTCTTATAAGCCACGCCTCACGTTCATTCGCTCTTTCCGTAGATCAGAATATTCACTGGGCACCTGCCATGTGCAAGGCACACACGGGCCAGCACAGCGAAGAAGGCAGCCCTGCGCATGGGGAGAACCCCAAAGGGAAGCAGCCAGTTTCGGAAAGTTCCGCTCGGCGTGCGGGTTAAACAACACCACTGGGCCCAAGGCACCCCAGTGAGATGAGATCATTTCCAGAGAGAAACCGGGTAGAAGCAACGTTGTGCAGAGGGAGGAGGGAACATACAAGGGACTAGTTAACCAACCAACCAACCAACCAATCAACCACCAAGTGGTATCGGAAGCCCTGTGTGCCCCCCCCCCCCTTCCTGCCCAGCTGCTCCTTGGCATGAGTAGCAGAGGTTGGTGGGAATGGTTCTGGGTATCTGTGCAGCAGAAGGCATGGCTCGGGGACTGACCAGCCTCTGTGTCCTCTTTACCTTGTTCCCAAACAACCCTGGGGCTCGGCTCCCCAGTGCCCCAGTCGGGGCCGGGCTGCCCACAAGTTCTCTCTGGACATAGGTAGTTGCCCCTGCAGGGTGCTGACCTTACAGGAAGCTCCCAGGTCTGGGCCCGTGGTCCCCCGTGCCCTGCACCATGCTGTGGGAGCCACTCTGATCTTAGGCACGGACACGTTTGGGTTAACTTTGATAAGGAAGCCTGAAAGTTCTTTGAACTGAACAAATAGTTTCTCTTGGGGGATGTACAAAACCGGCAAAGCTTTATTTCCTGTGTCTCCTGGTTAACAGTGGTAAATTCTCCCCCCTCCCCCCGGCAGCTTTCTTGCACGCCCGCAGCCTGGATGGTGTGACGTGTCTTTGGTAGCAAGGTTGAGCACACAGCTTTATAATGAGGTTGGAAAGTTTGGGGCTATGCATTTAATGAATTTTGTATTAAGATATAACACAGCCGCTATCATTTGCATTTCACAGTGTTACTTAGAACAGATGTTTAATACTTAATGAATTGAATATTTAGATATGGCGATGCATTTGACACCTCCCCTTAAAGAGTGAAGTCCTCCTCCAGCAGGGGTCCTGGGGTTTAGGCAGTGAAATCCCCAGATGGGCCAAAGGGGAGTGACGATCTCGGCAGAGATGCGGCCGTGTCCCCGGGCTCCCTGTGCTGTCCCGAGGGACGCCCCCAAGGAGAGCCGCCTCCATCCCATCTGCCTGCCCAGACTGCTCCCGGCCGACACTCCATCTCATTCAGGAGAGGCTTCGGGTGAGTTTTCCTCCCCAGCAGAGATCGTTCTAGAAAGGCCTCCATCCCTCGCAGACTGCTTCAGGAAGTGAACACCAAGTTATGGATCTCCACAGCCTTCTGTATTTTATGATGTCTCCTGTGCTCCGTGGAACACTGTGGTGTGCTTATTATAGCTTATTCCATAAGTAGATGCACCTTAAGAACAATTTATTCGAATATTAATACCTCTTAAGGGAGACATCGTCAGCCTGACTAGAAAACATTGTTATGGTAAAGTCCTGGGGAAAATCTCGCAGAGCAAGTCAACAAAACCAATAAAAAACCCACAACATGTGGCACATGTGATGAAAGACATAAAGAGCCGGCTTGGGGGTGCACAGACCTGGCCCCCGGGGCTCCCCAGACCCCTGTCCAGGGCCTCCTAACTGGAGCCCATGGAGTTCAAGGCGGGCCAGGGCCCCACCTTCCCAGTGACGGCTGCTGGCCTCAGTGGGGCCCGTGCATGGTGGGAAGGGGCCCTGGCAGGTGAGCATCCACCTGGGGGGGCAGATGGGGGCTCAGGGTGGAAATCTGGGGTCGGCAGGAGGTCGCCAATGGCTCTCTGCTGGCCTGCCCTGCTGGAGCCCGGGCGACCTGGGGTAAGCTACTGCTTCCCAGCGTCGGGCAGGTCTCTCCAGCCCCCCGTGCCTCAGCTGGGAGGACACCACAGAGACCTTGAGAGGGTTCGTGGGTGGCGCTCAGAGCGGCGCGGGGCATAGAGGAAGCATCGCAGAGCCATTTGGACAAGTCATTGCATCTCTTGGGACTTCAGATCCCTCATCTGCAAAATTAGTAACATTGATCCTAGGACCGGCCGCCTCATAAAGAAAGCCAACGTGAGGGGCGCCTGGGTGGCGCAGTCGGTGGAGCGTCCGACTTCAGCCAGGTCACGATCTCGCGGTCCGTGAGTTCGAGCCCCGCGTCAGGCTCTGGGCTGATGGCTCAGAGCCTGGAGCCTGTTTCCGATTCTGTGTCTCCCTCTCTCTCTGCCCCTCCCCCGTTCATGCTCTGTCTCTCTCTGTCCCAAAAATAAATAAACGTTGAAAAAAAAAAAAAAGAAAAAAAAAGAAAGCCAACGTGATGGTGTGTTTTGAGGCCGACTCCTGGCCTGAGGTGGCACTTGGGAGGGTGGCCGGCCCTACTTGGGGTTCTGCAGTGGAGCCCCCACCTGCACAGAGGACCCTACCGGCCGCTGCCCACACCTTCAGACTCACCTATCTAGAAAGAAGCAGGCCAGTGCAGCCTCAGCTCAAAGTCTCATTTGGAAAATGGAAATTCACGTCCTAACCCCATTTGTCATGTTATCAGCGCTCATGACAGCCGCGTGGCACAACCCAAAGGAGAGATTTAGACCTAACAGGGAAGAATCAGTTAAAATTGATGTATCCATTAGAAGATTTTAGAACTGAAAACATATTCTTCATAGAGTGTTAGGATGACTTCTTAGGTGATGCTAAATCAATAGCTCATACTTGAGATGAATTCATTATTTTGTTTTATGAAAACTATCTGGTGCCTAAATTCTCTCCTGTTCCACCTTTTCAAAACCGGCCCAGGAACGCCACAGATGAATCTTGTAGACGTCAGCCACGGTTCCAACCTGCAACCCCTCCAGAAGATGAGTGGAAAGGGGGTAGATGGTTCCAGATGGGTCCCTCCTCACCAAAGGTGGCCGACCTCTCCCGTCAGCCACGGCGCCCCCACCCCCCCGTCCTGGGGGTGATGCAGCGCCTGGCTTCACATCTGCATCTGCCCCCGCGAGCCTCGGATGCAACGCGGGCCACGGCCCCTTCAGCCACCTCCTGTTCTCTTGGTCCCTGTGTCCCTCTGGTTGTTATCACCCGTGAGAGACGGAGGGGCGGATGTGCCAATGGCCAGGTTTTCCACGGCCTCTGAGATGTATGGGAGATGTGACCGAGGGTGGCAGAGGGACAGAGGCAGAGCCCGGAGGGCAGGAGTGACAGCAGCAGTCCCCAGACCCTGGTCCCCGGCCCACCCGGCATCTCGCCCTGGATTCGGCGGCTGGCCACGATTATCAACACCCTTGAGGGTGAAACGGAGAATGGAGAAGTTGCCTTATAATTTTTATGTCTGAAGCAATGCTTTCATTCACATCTAAGGACACACCACATCATAGGAAAAACATGGAACCGGGCATAAAATATAAGTGTCGGAAGGAGGCGCTTCCTCTGATGAGGTTAAAATCGTTCTCAAGGCCGCGGCGCGGGGTGGCTGGGAGCGTGGGCTTGTGGCACCGAGCTCCTGAGCCGAGTTCCGGCCAGAGCGCCTTCCAGCAGGCAGTGACGTCGCGGGCACTTTTCTTTCTTTGCCTCTCAGGTGGGGACAGAGTCGGAGCGCGTGGCAGGGCCTGGCTGGCGGTGAATGTGATCATCACAGCTGCGGTTCCTGCCCCACACGGCGAGGCGAGGGCACACAGCTGTGGCAGCCGGCTGCAGGGGCAGCGACAGGCCAGTGTCCCTGGGCCAGCGCCCCCTCTCCGTCCTGCAGCCCCGTTTTGCCAGCCCCTGCCCCGGGCCCTGCTGTGAATGCCAGCGCTGCCTGGACTCACCCGTAGACACACTGTGCTCCCTTTGCAGGTCATAAACTTGACTGAGGTCAGTCCTCAAATGGTGGGGGGGGGGGGGCGCTTCAAAGCCCATGTCTCAAGCCAAATGAAATCTCAAGAAGACAAAAAAATTGTCTCACCACCAAAGAGCCAGGAAAACTTTTGTTGTACTTTGGGCTGCTTAACTCCAAGGGGGTGCCTCCCGCCCCCCTCCCACTCTGACCTCCGCCAGCTGCGCGGGGTCCGCAGAGCTCAGGGAAGCCTACGAGGGCAGGTGGGAGCAAAAGCAGAAGTGGCGACTGGCAGGGACCCCTGAACCAGAAAGGCTCAGGAAGTTCTGCTGGCCTGAGCTCTGCGGCCGTGCTCGGCGTCCCTGGGCCGAAGTCCGCCTCGCCCGATGGTCATGGTCAACCCCACCTGTGCCGCTTCCCGTGGCTGCTATAATGAGTCACTAGAAACTTATTTCATTTAGGTGTATTTTATTTATTTATTTTTAAAGAGTTCAGTGTTTGTTTTTTATTTTTTGAGTTTCTTTATTTTGAGAGAGAGAGAGACAGAGAGTACAGGAGGGGCAGAGAGAGAGAGAGAGAGAATCCTAAGCAGGCTCCACACTGTCAGTGCAGAGCCTGACGTGGGTCTCAAACCTACCAACCATGAGATCATGACCTGAGCCGAAATCAAGAGCCTGATGCTTAACAGACTGAGCCCGCCCGGTGCCCCTAAACGTATTTTAAATCCACGGAGATTTATTCTCTCCCAGTCCCGGAGGCTGGAAGTTTGACGTCAGGTGTCACAGGGCCGTGTTCCTTGTGAAGTCTCCAGAGGAGGGTCCGTCCTGCCTCTTGGAGCTTCTGGAGGCGGCAGGCAGTCCTTGGTGCTTCCTTGGCTTGTGGCCACATCACTGCAGTCGCCGCCTCCTTCTTCACGTGGCCTCTGTGCATCTGTATCACGTGTCCCTCTGTGTCCCTCTGGGAGGACGCATGATGGCGTTGAGGGCTCACCTGGACAATCCAGGACAGACCTGTCTCGAGAACCTTGACTTCATGGCACCTTTTGCTGTAAAGGTCATAGTTGCTTGTTTGCTATGTTTGCTCTCTCGAGAGGAAGAGAGAGGGAGAGGGAGAGGGAGAGGGAGAGGGAGAGGGAGAGGGAGAGCGAGATCCCTCTTCTCTGACATTTGAGGATCTGGAGACTAGGATGTGGACACACTTTTAGGGGCGACCGTTCCCCCCGGCTCCATCACCTCTCACAGTGAGGTGGGGATCAGACGCAGCGTCACCTGGCTCCTGCTCAGCCACCGTGGTCGTCATCGTTCAGCCTGCACAAGGCCGAGCCTCCAAATCTGGGTGTGGAATCGTGGGGACGTCTCTCCTCACTACACACTTGACTCTGAGCCTCGATGTTACACTGGGAGGCAGGGACCCCATTCCTGTCCCCGGGACCTGCTGGGCTGTGCTGGTCATGCCAGAAAGGTGTACCACTGCCCCCTCAACCTCTCAGTGCCACCTGCCTGGGGTTCTCGGCCACCATACTTTCTGTCCTCCCAGGTCAGTGACCGGCACGCTAGACGGTGCCCCCAGCAAAGCCGCCCCAGGACTCAGTCACCACCTTCCCAAGTCTGTGCACGCCAGCAAAGCCATCTCCCCCAGGCTGCCCCTGGGCCAGGAGGAGATCTGGTCTCTGTCCCCCAAGCCACTGATCTCCCTCAACTCCTGGGTCTCAGGGCTGGGTCCTGCACGATGGGAGAGCCCACAGCATCTGGCCAGATGGACAATTATCTGCCTCCTGTCCTAAGATGTATGGAGCATCCTTGGTGCCCACTGTGCCCATCAATTCTGTGAGTTCCAGACACCCTGCCAGTGAGTGGCACACCAGGATCTGTCTCTTGCAGTCAGACCACCCCCGGGAGCAGTGCAATAACCACCACAGCTCTTGTGCTTGAGTTCGAGTAGATTTATCCTTTTTTTTGCAACGAAACGAGCCCTGTTCAAAATGCCTACTGTGTGCTGGGAATTGTGCGTTCTATGCCCTGTGCCCCCTTGGCCAGTTGAGGGGAGAGACACATAAAATGGCCAATGACAAGACACTGCATTGGAGCGGCGCAATTGTCCCCATAGTCCGGGGAGCCCGCCGCGGGTCAGATCATCACGAGCACTGGACAGTGAGTCTCGGGAGGAGCAGCCACTTTCTGAGAGAGAAAGTCACAGGTGGGAGCATGGCTCAGCCCTCCCAGGCCTGCCGCTGGCCTCCAGGTCCCCGCGGACAGCCTGCAAGTCCTCCCGTGAGGCTTTGCAGAGCATGGGTCTCCTGCCCGGCCCCTGCTTTGGGCCGGATTTTAGGGCTGAATATGCCAGACAGGTGTCTTCTTGCAAAACATCAAAGCAAGAACAGATTGCTCTGGAACCCGGATCCCGGGGCTGTGGCGCACGCATCTGTGCGGTCCTGACCGGCCTGGGGCCGCGGGGATCACGCTCCGATTCCAAAGCCAGACTCGCCCTGCCACGGGGAGGGTCTCCTTCTCTTACTCCACGGTGCCCGTCCAGCCGGCACCTGCCATGCTTCCTCAAGGTTCCGCTTCTAAGGACCCAACACCCGTTGAGACCCAGGCCAGCTTTGGAACTGAAAGCCTGTTTTGTCGCAAGCGAACAACTGAGAATACATGTGACGTGCTCTTAACTTTCCCTCCATCTGTGTTCATCTTCCCTAAGGCACTAGCCGGGACCCAGAAGTCGTGGTTCTCGTGACCAGTCGGCTACTGCCGGGCCGCCTCCGGGTTCCCTGCCGCAAGAAAAGGAGATGGTGCTCTCTGTCTAATCCATCTTTTAATTATCCTTTCCGGGACAACGTTTATAACCAGACCCTGTCAATACTGACAGCATCGATACGGGGCCCGATTCCGTGTTGCCGTAAACAGCTGCAGAGACACTAGGTTTGCACGTTCACTCGGGGGGACGTGTGTGAGTTTTCCAGATGCCCACGGGTTTGCTGTGGGTCTTCGCGCTGCCCTCTTCTGGCCAGGCAGGCAGACGTGGAGGTTACGCCAGCAGAGCTGTTCTGAAGCGGCAGGAAGATTGCGCGTCTGGAGAACTCTGGGCTGGCAGAGGTGGGCCACGTGCCCCTTCCTTTCCCCTCCCCCTGCCCCTCCTCCTCCTTACTGGGTTCCCAGGTACCAAACGTGATTGCTTATTGCAAAACTTCATGCAATTCAGAAATAAAACAGAGTTTAAGGTTCAAAGCGCAATTTTCCCGCTCTTCCTTTTCTCCTACTCCCCGGAGCAAACACCGTTTGCGGGTCCCGTCCATGTCAGCACAAATACACACACTTCTCTCTGTAGCTGGTTTTACTGAGATACAGTTCACCCATTAAAGGCCCACGATTCAGTGGTTTGTAGTCTGTTCACGGACACAGGCCACCGTCCCCTCCATCGGTCTTGGAACATTCCATCAGCTCAGAGAGAACCGTGGCCCCATCCAGCATCCTGCCTCCGCCCTATGTGAACTATTTTTTGTCTGCTTTCTGTCTCTAGATTTCCCAGCTCTGGACATTTCACATAAAAGGAGCCAGACAATAACGTGGCCTTTGTGCCTGACCTCTCTCACTGAGCCTTGTGTTTGCGAGGTTGGCACCCAAGCTCTAGAGTGTGGGCGTCATTCCTTCCTATGGCTGTATGAAATACCCACGTACGGGTAGACCACGCTTTGTCGACACGTCAGGTACGTGCAACTTCCCACATTTCTTTATCTGTACAAATACTTCATTTTATTTTTTAAGTAGGCTCTATGCCCAGCATGGAGCCCAACGTGGGGCTTGAACTCACATGACCCTAGAACTTGGCCCTCAAGGTGTTTTCCAGGAAGCGAAATGTGCCAGTTACCCTCACCACGGCCATGTCAAAGGTCAAAGGGCCGTGCTCACACCCGACCCCGAAGATTTGACCTCCCAGGACCCGCATTCGTGTGCCTTCTGGTTAGACACAGCTAGACTGTCTCTTCTTTTGCCTTTCTTGCCAGAACCGGGAGGAGCGGCATCGCTTTCTAAATGCGTCAAGTTCCCATATGAGCTATGTGTACAAGAAAAGGAGAAAAGAGACATGGGAGTCAGAGTGCTTCCATGCACACTCCAAAGCAGCGGAGTCTGCCGGGCCGAGTGTGGTCGCACTGGCACCGCTGACCTGGGAGGCCCTCCTTCCTCCGAGGACCCGAGCCCCCCTTACCAGGTGGTCCTTCACTGTGACCTCCCAGGCCCCCGTTGCCTGGCTGGGGGAGGGGAGCCATCAGGCTGCCCCACCCCTGGATCCTCCTGCCACACCAGCCCGGGAGTTCCCGCCGGGACACCGTGGCCCAGCAGAGGCTGCCTTGCGCGGGCCCCTTGCGGTCGGGGTGGCCAGGGCCCGGCCGCCCAGTCGGCACCGCCGTGACGCTGCCGCCGCTGAGCAGGCTCCTCGTGGACAAAGCCGCAGGAAGGGACTTCCTCTCCCTTGCCTGCCGGCCCAGACACGGGGACACTGGTGGCAGCTGCTGTGGACCAGAGGTGGCCCACCGGGCTGGTGCCTGGATGCCCTTGCCCAGCCAGGAACCGTCGGCCCGTCTCAGCCTCCGAGCGTTTGTTTCCCAGGGGTGCGTGACTGGTGGCTCGCGGTAACCAGAGATGGGCCGTCTCACGGCTCCGGGTGGCAGGGCCAGCCTCCCTCTGAAGGCTCTGGGTGTGGACATCCCGTGTGGCCTCTCACCTAGCTCCTGGCGGTGCTAGTGGTCCCTCGCATTCCTGGGCTTACAGCTGCCCTGTCTCCCATCTCCGCCCTGCGCGCGTCCTGGTGGCTCTGTTTTCTGTTTTCGTGATGAGACCAGTCACTGGTTTGAAAGACAGATTTGCACATTTACCCAATTGTGTCCTTAGCCTCAATTCCAGAAATGACACTGCTGGACTTTTGATCATATTACAGGCTCCCCACCGACTGTCCCCCACCTCATTATTAGCTGCTCTCCTCCCCCTCCTTTCCCCACCCCCCTCCTGGGCCCCTCCCCCTTCTCCTTCCTCTTCCTTTCCTCTCCCCTCCTTCTCCCCCTCCCCCCTTCCCCTCCCCCTCCTTCCCCTCCCCCTCCTTCCCCTCCCCCTCCTCCTTCCCCTCCCCCTCCTGCTCCCCTTCCCCTCTCCTCCTGATTCTCCTCCACTGCTTTTCTTTCTTCTTCTTCAATTTTGCAAGGCTGAGAAGTAAAAATATTAATTCACCGTTTTATTTGACTATTTTTTAAATTTCTTTGGTAAAATGCTTTGTATTCTTTATCCATTTTCCCCCATTGAGGTATTTAGGAAGTTTTTTTTTATTAATTTGAGAAAGTTTCTCTCTACAAAGAATGTCAACCCCTTTGTCCTTCATGTCCGTTGTAGATATTTTTCCCTGGTTGAGACAAACTTTCTTCAGGTGTGAAATTCCAGGAGAAGTTTCTGGCATGAATCCTTGTATAGGGGACATTAGGTGACATAATGGACATGAATGTCTTTTATTGCAGTTTTCAAACAATATAGATACACTCTTCAGATAGACATTTTTTATATTGACCGTCTATAAAGTCTAGCGGCATAAGACTAAATCATAAATAAGTGAAGACATTTTTACAGGAAACAAGGACATTGAAGCCTGTGTACATGGCTTTTTTCCCCACATTTTTTTAAATTATAAAAGTAATAGACAAAAAGTAAAAATATTAAAGCAGTGTGGACTGATATTAAATAAAAAAGAAAAGTCTCCCACACCATTACCACTCTCCGGAGAGAACCATATTAACAGTTTATGTTTTCAGCTCTTGTTGTTACCGCCGTAATTCTAAATAAAATGCTTCTACTTCTGTTTCTGCATTTGTCAATTTTAAACAATGTCTATTTGACTTTTCAGTATGATCCAAATGTTTTAAGTCATTTCCACTTTCTACATTCTCCCCTTAATCTGTTTACATTATTTTTCGCTCTCCCATTTTTTCATCAATGGCTTAGAATCATGTGCACAGGTCTCTATTTCTGTGAGCAGCCCTGAACACGATCTCAGCACTCCCTTCTACGTCAGGTGAAGAGGTGAGGGCTCCTCTACTCCGTGTCATTCTCTCCACACCAACCCATGTCAATGATTCTTTTACACTTAGATTGTTCACAGGTTTCTCCACAAAAGGTCGTGAGTACCTGCTAAATGGCAGGCACTGTTGTAGTCAGCAGACAATGCCGATGGAATCCCTAGACTTACAGAACTCACTTTCCACTGGGGAGACAGACCATGAACAAAGGCAATAAGTAATATCTACAATGTATCAAGTGGTAAGAGCTATGGGAATAAAAGGGAGGGAGGTGAGGAGTTGCCATTCAATAAATGGCCAGGGAAGAACTTATAACGTTTATTCTCTGTTCCAAATCTGTAACTATATCTCCTCTATAAATGCCAGTATGTTTAGTCTATAATTCTAAGGCTAGTAAACATATAGTATGGTTTCATAAATATTATTCCTTTCTGTACTGAGGAAGGAAATGAAATTTTATACCACTACGTATAGCTGCTGGCAGGGGTGATGATCCAGGAGCCGATGTTAAAATGCATATGTACTTTTTACATTCTATCAGTTGCTCAAATCATGTCATGATATTTTATCTGTACCCATCACACTCTTCTATAACTCTTTGTTTATCCTGGGATTGCTAATTGCCTTTATGTTTTCATATTGATGGAACAAGTATGCTTTCCTCACCACATCAGGAAGATCGTCCAGCTTCTTCATTGCACTATTCTGAGTGTCTAATTTGTACCAGCTGCTTTCCAAGCTCTCAGACTAGAATTTATTTTCATACTGCACTCTTGGGTTAATGCAACTGATTTTTGGACCCCAGCTCTTTCTTTTGCTTGAAGTTCTTTTCAGGTTATTGGTGACTGTATTGGAGTACATCCTCAAGCAAATTTTTCTCAGAAAGGGCACAAAAGGTGACGCAAGAAGTAAATCTTCCCCAAAATTGCACACCTGGAAATTTAGCCCCAAATAGAATCGCTGGTTTTTCTGAGCATAGATTCTGAATTCAAAATACTCTCCTCACGGGGGTGCCTGGCTGGCTCAGTTGGTAGAGCACGTAACTCTTGACCTCAGGGTCATGAGTCCAAGCCCCATCTTGCGTGTAGAGCTTACTTAAAAAACAATAACAAACAAACAAACAAAAATTGAAAGAGTTCTTTGGGGTGCCTGGGTGGCTCCGTCAGTTAAGTGTCTGACTTTGGCTCACGTCATGATCTCACACTCATCAGATGGAGCCCGCCCTGTGTGTGGAGCCTGCTTAAGAGTCTCTCTTCCTCCACCTTGGCCCCTCCCTCGGTCATGCAGGCACATGCGTGTGTGTGCACTGTCTCTAAAAAAATAAAATATAATAAACACTCTCCTCATGACCCTAAAGCTCAGCTCCATTGTGCCTGGTGAACTTGCTGCCGGCTGTATCCTCATTGCTCTGTGGTTAACTTGTCTTTTCCTTCTCTAAGTGCTCTAGCAATCGCTCCTTAATCCTTGATATCCTAGAATTCCACAAGACTAGTACTGAGTCTGAGTCTTCTTTTTGGGTGGAGGAATCAGGATCTCATCGGACCAATAGGGTTGGGTGGACCTGAAACATGAATGCAGGCTGCTGTGACTGCCATGCTGTCAGAGGACTTGTGTAAGGTCAACAAATTCATACTAAGATGTGAGTGGCTGATAGGCTGTCAGATGCTGGGAGAGGTGAGAAGGACATAGTATTTGTGGTAAAAGGAGAGTTGTAAGGTTCAAGGAAACTTTTTTTTTTAATCTATGTGGAGCTCTTCTGTGTAGGGAGCCCCTCCTTTCACCCCACCCCTCACCTGTCCCCAGCACCCCAGCACAGTCAGCCACAGAATGAGAGTCAGTAGTCTGGCACCCTAGTTCTAAAGACGTGCCAGCCAGCCACGATCGATTCACAAAGCCTGTTACGAAGGAGGCGCTCAGACCATGAAGTCAAGCCCATGATATCACCAGTACTGCCGTGAGGTCAGGGTCACGTCTGCATGGGGGTGGGGGGTGGGGGTCACAGGATCCGGTCACCCCTGGGGATCTGGGTGTGGACGGGACGCCTTGCCTTGTGGTGCAGGCCCAGCCTGGCCGAAGGGCAGACGGGAAATTCCCACACACTTGGGTGGAGGGCTGTGCCCCGGCCCCATCTCTGCGGGCAGCTGAGCCGACTGGCTCGGTGCTGCCCACCACAGGTGCCTGGAGGCCAGCCCAGCCTCAGGATCCGGCCCTGGCCCGAGAGCCTGAGCCAGGTGCTCGCAGTGCCCAGCACGCCGGGGAGGACAGCGTGCACGGCTGGCCTCCTTCCTGTACCGGTCTCTCCTCCCGGCCGGGCGTGGGGCTGCCGGACAGGCTGATGCCCTGGGGAGGTGGGGGGTGGGGGAGGGGGTCCCAGCCCGGACGTGTGGCCACCACCTCCTGGCAGGAAAACCAGTCCTCTCCCCAGCTGTACCCAGGGGAAGGCGGTGTCCTCGAAGGCCCATGGCAGGAGGGGAGCCAGCCCCAGGCTAGGGAAAAACCCTTGGGCTGGTGGCCTCTGCAACAATGGCCGTAAACCTCACTCCTCCACAGGCGGGGGGAAGTGTCCTCGTGGGCACGTGCTCGCGGATGGAGCTGACAGCCGTTTGTTCCGAATGAAATCGGTTCGTCTTGCCTCTTTGCCAGGACAGAGGCCTCTGGGAGTTAGTGCCTTCTCAGCAGCCTCAGGGCCTGTGCTGAGTGGAGTCTCCCAAGACCAGAGCGGGGCCCTCACAGGTCGGGGCCACAGCCCACACCCTGGAGTGGAACTCAGCCATCGAAGCGATGAAGCGTGGGTCCCTGCCACAGTGTGAGAGCGCGATGCTAAGGAGAGGAGCCAGACGCCAGTAGGCACGTAGGGAAGGATCCCATTTGCTCAAAGCGCCCAGGACAGGTAAATCCGTGGCGGTGGAAAGCAGACCGGCCTTTAGGAGGAGCCGATGGGAGGGGGCGTGAAAGGTTCACCGAGGCACCTTGCGGTTTTTCAAGAGCCAGCATCAGTTTGAATGTGGCAGCACCGAGAGTGGTCGAGAGCCCCCCGTGCCCCCGACAGCAGCCAGGGCGGGTTCTGTAGAAAAGCGGGGAAGAAAGCAAGGCGGCGGTTTGACCGCGGCTGAAGCAGCTGTCTTCTCCGCGAAAGCCTGGGTGGCTGTTTTCAAGCTTCGTCTTCTTGGGCTCAAGCGCGTGGCTCCGGCTGGGGCTTTGGCTCGGTTGTGCGAGCCGCCGGGGGAAGGACCGCCACCCCAGGCTAGTGGCCTTGCTTCGTCCCTGTGATGGGAGAACGGGGGCGGATGCTTAGCGGGCCCAGGGTCTCCCTCTGGGCTGATGAAAATGCCGTGGAACGAGATGCAGGCAGTGGTCGTGCAGCTTTGTGAATGTGCTAACTTTACTAAATGCTACTGAATCATTCGCTTTACAAAGTTGAAATGCTTAACTTCATGTTACGTGAATTCTACCTCAATTAAGAAAGAAATCTCGGGGCGCCTGGGTGGCCCAGTCGGGTAAGCGTCCAACTCTTGATTTTAGCTCGGGTCATGATCTCACAGTTCATGGGATCAAGCCCCATGTAGGGCTGTGTGCTGACAACGGGGGGCCTGCTTGGGATTCTCTCTCTCCGCCCCTCGCCCCCTCAAAATAAATAAATATTTTTTTAAAATCTCATATCCCAGCCATGGGCTTGGGACAAACCTCGGGGCCTCAGACACCTGGCCTCAGTGTTGCAGGACACTGGGCACGAGGGGGAGGGGCAGCCGCGGCCTGCAGAGAGGGCCGAAGCGGCCACCACGCCTGGGTCCCGTGGCCTGGGGCAGCCACTGCCGAGGCCTGTGGGTGCCCGGGGAAGCCTGAGTCTCATCGTCAGAGGTGTAGCGTGCGTGCTTGTGAGGGGGCAGGGCCCAGCTGCGGGGTCCCTGGACTCACATCTCGGAAGCCACGCTGCAGGGCACTGCTCGGGCGGAGCAGGGCCGAGACCCTGGGAGCCCTGATCCCTCCTGCCGGGAGGGACCTGCTCCTGGGCCAGAGGAAGGACGGGCGAGGGCGTTGGGGCCAGAGGCTTAGGCCAGCTCTTCCCAGACTGGCCTGAGCTAGTGCACGAGCTGCTGCTGACGTGAACCCAAAGTCCCCCGGGCCAGTCATTGCCTTCCCAGAATCCTCGGCCGAGGAAGCAGGCGGAGGCGGGTGCTCAGCGATCCGCGAGCAAAGCGCCCCTCGACGCTCGTGGGCAGCGCAGAAAAGCAGCTGCGTCTGTGTGCTGAGCGATAGGGAGCACGGCACTTCCGTGTAACAAGATTGGGTAAACATTAAAATATTAAGATATGTCAATTATCAGAATGCCCACAGAACATTCGGTGACAAAGCCCGTGGATACTCTGAGGTGTCTATTGTATGCCACGCGGCATCTTAGGCTGCGGACAGGCACGTGCCCCTTTCGCGGGACGTGTCCCCTCGGACAAGCGTCATCCAGGACAAAAGACCTTTGGTCGGTCCAGAATGGGTCGGGGACCTGGAGCCGTCCCCAGCCAGGCATCGAGTGTCAGGGAACATTGGAGGACAAGAGAGAGCACTTTGGAGGTGGCTTTGGACGCAGGTGGGAGAGGAGCCAGAGAGAAGGGACCGTGCAGCGAAGGGGCTCCAGCAAGAACCCCGGGGGAGCTCCTGACTCCTCGTTGCCCTGGTCAGTTCTTGGTCAGCGAACGGAAGGCAAAGCATGACCCTGACTGACCTCACTCCCCACAGGTGTGCCAGGGCCTCTGGGCCAAAGCAGATGGGCCTGGGGACCAGCCCAGTGTGAAGGCGGTGGCAGCGGGGAAGGTGCCCTGATTTCTGGCCTGTATGGCAGAATGGGGGAGTCCCCGTGGTTAAAATGCGCAAGGTCGAGGATGGGACTTAGACGGGACAGAGGTCGGGAAGACGTCGGGGAGCCCGAACGACCGCTGCCCCAGGGAGGCCGGGCCCCAATCCCAACAACCCGCGATCTTACCCCGTCGGGAAGAATGTGCACGTGTGGCTAAGGTAAGGATCTGGAAGTGAGGAGAGTATCCTGTATCGTCCAGATGGATCTTAAATGCAATCGTGTGTCTTTATAGGAGAGAGGCCGAGGGAGCCTTGATTCAGACAGAAGACAGGCAGAGATGGGAGCGGAAGGAGCCAGCAGCCTCCGGGAGCTGGAAGACGCAAGGGGCAGGTCATTTCCCGCAGCTTCCAGAGGGGCGGCCTCGCGGATACTGTGACCTCAGCCCAGTGACGCTGATTTTGGATTCTGGCCTCCAGGTTGTGAGAAACTACATTCGTGTTGTTTTCAGTCACCCAGACCGTGGTCATTTGCTGTGGCTGCCCCAGGGCCCTCATATGGGGACACTTGCAGACCCGGGAGCTGCTTGGCGCACATGATGTGCGTGCACAGAAACTCCTAGGGAGCATCTCGGGTGCCCCCCCGACAGATGGACCCCGAGACACCCATTTGCCTGGGAGGCCATCCCGGGGGGTGGGGATGCGAGCCGGGAAAGGGCAGGACCCATGCGTGTGCAGGTCAGTGTGGTGCCTGAGTCTGGGTGTCTACTCACCAACACCACCGGCCACAGTGTTAATGCCCAGCTCCCGTGATCTGTCCCATGGGCAGGCCGAGGCAGTGCCCGCGGCCACAGTCATTCCAGGGAGGGGGTCTTGTCTTGTATAAGAGCCGAGGGGTGGTGGGGGTGCAGAGTGTGTCTGCCTCAGTGAGAGGAAGGCGCGGATCACCGGGTGCAGTGGACAAAGCAGCGAGATTCTGTGGGGGGCCCGGGAGTGGGGCCAGGGAGGGAGTACAGCCCACACGGGGCCCAGAGGCAAGGCCAGGTGGAGGCTGAGGGGGGAGGGACTGCGGAGATGGTGGGGAGAGTCAGGCTCGCTCTCTGTATCTGAATCTCAGCTTGGACACCACTAGCTGGTGGCCCCGGGAGAGCTGTTCTCGTTGAGTTTCACCTTCCTTACCTGTAAAATGGGATGAGGATAACGCCCACCCTGCAGGCCTCCCGTGGGAACTAAAACGCGATGCCTGGCACACGGCACTTGCTCAGAAAGCATTACCTGTCCTTGTTACTTTTCCACTCAGTTTCCACGATTGAGCTTGTTGTGGATTCACGGGCAGCTGTGAGAAGTAACACGGTCTCCCCCAACGGCAGCATCTCACACAGCGCCACTGGCGGGGGCTCCCCAGCGACGGAGCTTGGGCACAGAGCGTTCCCACCACCGAGAGTCTCCCACCTGCCGTCCTGTGCCGCCACAGTGCTCTCCCGCCTCCACCCCACCCTGACCCTGGGGACCACGAACGTGGTACCTGTTTCTATAGCTTTGTCATTTTGAGAATGCCATACAAACGGAATCCTCTGGTGTGTAAACTTGTGTTGTTGTTGTTGTTGTTGTTTTTTCACTTAGCAGAATGTTCTGGAAGTCCATCCAGGATGTTGCATGTATGGACAGTCCCTTCCATTCCACTGCTAAGCAGCGTCCGTGTGTGGATGGGCTCCAGCTGGTCTGAGCACCTGCCCGTTGAAGGACATCTGGGCTGTTTCCTATTTGGGGTTATTATGAATAAAGCTGCCATAAACATTTGTGTACAGGTTTTTGCATGAATGCAAGTTTCTGTTCTCTGAGATAATGCCCAGGGGTGCAACTGCCAGGCTGTTTAGTGCTGCGTGTTTAGTTTTTAAAGAAACCGCCAAACCGTTTTCCAAAGTGGCTGCACCATTTTGTATTCCTGCCAGCCCCACCTGAGGGATCCAGCGTCCCCCTATCTGCATCGGCATTTGGTGGCGTCACTATTTTTCATTGTAGCCATTTCGATGGGAGTGTAATGGGGTCTCATTGCGATTTTAATCTGTGCTTCTTCAACGAATAAGTATGTTTTTGTCTTTTATGTGATTAATTGCCAGCTGTAAACGCTCAGCTGACATGTTTCTTCGTGTTGTCAGTCATCCCCTAATTAGATATTTGTGTTCTTACTGTTGAGTTTGAGAGTTCTTTATGTAGCCTAGTTACTAGTCCTCTGTCAGATTTTCAATTTACAAATATTTTCTCCTAGTCTGTAGCTTATCTTTACATCTTCTGCCCAGGATCTTTTGTGAAGCAAAAATTTATGTTCACACAAAAACCTGTACCCAAATGTTTGTAGCGGCTTAATTCATGAAATGGCCCCAAACAGGAAACTGCCCGATGTTTTTCGACAGGTAGGCACTTAAACAAAGTGTTCCATTTTTTTGACTTTTTGTCAAGCCAGTGACATCTGTTGCCTACCACCTGCTCAGAAGTCTGAGCATTTCTGCCCCCTGCATCATGGTATCGGAGGTGCCAGGGAAAACACAACACAGACAAGCAATGGGTGAAACAATGCTTTCCTCGCACAGAGACGAGACTTGGCAAAAGCTGCTTCCATAGTGGGCATCGGCACGCCCATGGCCAGCGGGCTCCTCATGGCAGTTGGTGCAGGGCCGTGGCCTGCATGCACTTATCTTGTGCTGCATCAGGTGGACCCTGTCCCCTCCCTGCAGGTGACAGAGATAGCAGTGGGCTTGGCCAGGTGCTGTATGGCGCACACACCTAAGCAGAACAGAGGAGGGCACATCGCATCTGAAACAAGGAAAGATATCCACATGAGGTGACAAGTCCAGCACAGGCTTTGTGGTACCTTTCCATCTTGATAAGGAAATGTTCCAGGCCCAGTGCTCCTTCCTATGCAGCCGAGTGTGGGGATCAGAAGACTGCAAGCAGGAGACTGTCTTTCCCAACATATTTTGACTAAACCCAGTTTACCCGTGTTTCCTTTTATGGATTGTGCTTTTGTGTCAAGTCTAAGAATTCCTATGTTGTTTCTTTTTCTAAAAATTTTGTACTTTTACATTCCACACGAAGTCCATGATACATTTTGAATTAGTTTTTGTATAAGGTATAAGTCTTAGGTGGACGTTCGTGTTTTTGCCTATGAAAAAGCATTCTCTATGCATTTAATGCTATGCCTTTTCCTCTCAGCACTGCATTAGCTGTATCCCAAAATTTTGATATGTTGTCTTTTTGTCTTAATTCAGTTCATTTTTTTTTTTATTTCACTCAAGACTTCTTTGACTTGTGGGATTATTTTGTTTAGTTTCCAAGTGTTTGAAGATCTTTCTGTTATTGGACACTAGTTGGATTCCATTGTGGTCAGACTATGCACTCTGTCTGATTTTGATTATTTTAAATTTGTTGAGAATGTTTTATGTCCTAGATTATATGGCCTATATTGGCATATGTTTCATGGATATTTGGAAAGAATGTGTATAATGCCATTGTTGCATGGAATGTTCTATAAATGTTAGTGAGACCCTAATTGGATTGAATTGTTGGCTGATGGTGTGATTGAGTTCTTCTGGGTTTTTGCTGGTTTTCTAAGCATTCCAACAATTGTTGAGAAACTCTCCAACTCTAATTGTAGGGTATTTTCTATTTTTCCTCTCGATTCTATCACTCTTGGCTTCACATATTTTTGTAGCTGTTTTTGGTGCAAACACAGTTAGCATTGCTGTGTCTTCTTTTATCACTATATAATGTCCCTCTCCGTCTCTGGTAATTTTCTTTGCTCTGAAGTCTACTTTATCTGGCATTAATAAAACCAATTCTGCTTTTTTAAGATTCATGTTTGCATGATATAACTTTTTCTACCCTTTCACTTTCAACCTGCCTATACCATTATTATATTCTAAATGAGTTTCTTGTAGAGAGACACCATATTATTGAGCCATGTTTTTAAATCCACTTTGATAATGTCTGTCTTTTTATTGGTGTATTTAGAGCATTTACATTTAATGTAGCTTTTAATATGTTAGGGCTTGAGTTTGTCATTTTATGTTTTGTTTTCAATTTATTCCCTCTGCTTTTTATTTCTCTTGTTTATACTTCTGTCTTCCTATGGGTTACTGGAACAGGTTTTAGAATTCCATTTTTTGTTAACTATTGTGTTTAGATGTTTATCTTTGTAACTTCTAAATTTCTTTTTTTATTGTTTCTTTCTTGTTTAGGGGCCTGCCATTAGCCATTTAGCCTTTTGGGGTAGGTGTGCAGGTGACAAATTCTCTTAGTTGTCTTTCCTCTAGGAATGTCTTTATTTTCCTTTCATTCCTGAAGGACTTTTTTACTGAATGAAGGATTCTGGGTTGACAGTTCTTTTCTTTCAGCACTTGAAGTAATTTTTGCCACTTTCTTCTGGCTTTTGTGGTTTCTTTTCTTTTTTAAAACAAAAATGTTTTAATGTTCATTTATTTTTGAGAGAGAGTGCGAGTGGGGAAGAGACAGTGAGAGAGGGAGACACAGAATCCAGAACAGGCTCCAGGTTCTGAACTGTCAGCACAGAGCCCAGTGTGGGGCTCAAACCCACAAACTATGAGATCATGACCTGAGCCGAAGTCGGACGCTTAACTGACTGAGCCACTCAGGCACCCCAGCTTCTGTGGTTTCTGATAAGAAATCCATTGTCATTAAAATTATTTTCCCCTATAGGTAAGGGGAAAATGTCTTCTGTCTCTCTTTAAAGTATATATACTTTATGTATACTTTAGTTTTCAAGAGGTTTGACTGTGTTGAGCCTTGGTGTGGATTTCTTTGGAGTGGAGTTTATCCTGTTTGAGATTCACTAAATTTGTTGAATCTAGTTTATGTCTTTTGCCAAATTTGGGAAATTTTCAGCCATTATTTTTCTGAGTACTTTTTCAGTCACGTCCTAATTCCCTTCCTCCAGGGACTCCAAAAACATGAATGGTAGATCTTTTGTTATAATCTACATGTCCCTGAAGCTCTGTTCATTAAAAATGTTTTTTTTCTCTGTTTAGATTGAGTAGTTTTATTGTTCAATTCTCAAGTTCACTGATTATTTTCACTGATTCCTCCACACTTCAGTAGAGCCCATCCATTGAGTTTTTTATATCTGTTATATTTTCATTTTTAAAATTTCCATTTTCTTCTTTATATGTTCTGTTTCATTGCTGAAACCCTCTATTTTATTTCCTGATACTTTCTGTCTTTTCATTTGTTTCAAGCATATTTGTGATTGTTTGTTGAAACATTCTTATGATGGCTGCTTTAAAATATCTGTCAGATAATTCTAAAATGTCGATATCTCAGTGTTGGCATCTATTAATGATCTTTTCTCATTCAGTTTGAGATACTCCTGGTTCTTGGCATGATAAGTGACTTTCACTTGAAATTTGGACATTTTTGTTACTATGTCCTAAGAATCTTACCTAAATTTCTGTTGCAGGTGGCTTTCTCTGGCATTGCTGTGGCAGGGGAAGTGGAAGGTATCACCTCATTCATAGCCAGTGGGTGGATGCCTCATTACTGCTGGGTAGGTGTGGGAGTTCTGGTTTTCCATGAAACTTCCACTAATACCTCCATGGCCGGGTGGGAGTGCCTCATTACTGCTCCCCACATGGCCTCTACTGACACCATAGGAATGGGTCATAGCCTCATTACTGTTGGGTGTTAGTGAAGACTCCAACTCCCCACCAGGCCTCCTCTGACACCACCTTATTGGGGCACCTCCTTACAGCCTCTTGAGGATAGGAGTATAGGCTCTCCACTCAGTATTTGCTGGCATGGGTGGGGTAGGGCCATGGGTTTTCTGAGGTGTTTGGTTGGAATAGAGCAATTATAGTCTAAAAGTTCTCTGTCTTACTAGGATGCTCCTTTCCCTGTCCTTTGGCTAGAGAGAACAAGGATTCCGCCCCACCCCCCTCCCCCCGCCCAAATCTGTACCATTGACACTTCTGGACTGCCAGCATGGTCAGCTCCAAGTCTGGGATGTATGAGGCAAAAAGAAAACCCAGGAAAATCACCACTATGTAGTTCCCTGGGTCTCAAGATCCCTAGCTGGTCTTTCTTCTCCTTGAGACTTTTCAGCCTTCTCATATATGTTTTATGTATAAGGTCCAGGGTTTTTAGTTGTACCTAGCAGGGAGAAAAGAAAAAAAGCCCATCCACTCCATCTTCCCAGAAGCAGAAATCTCTTATTGTTACTACTTTTTAAGAAAAAAATTAGGTGCACAAAATACCCACCCAGTCATGGAAGAGCATGTATCTCCAAATGTCTTTCTGAAAAGACTAGACAGAAATACACCAAAAGTTAACAGTGAAGAGATATATACATATACATATATACATATGTATGTATATACATATATGTGTATACGTGTATACATATATATATCCCTTTCCTGTAATTCTCACATTGTTTATTTTAAGCATGTACTATTTATAATTTTAAGTAAGCAACAAAAATTTCTACTTTTAAAAACAAGCTGCTGGAAAACAAGTGATTAAGAAGATAAAATTATGGAGAATAATGAAGCAGAAAAAAAGAGGGAAGTAAAGGCAAAAGATCATGATACAAGACTTCAAGAACTCAGTGACTTATTAAAAAGGCATACCATCCAAATCATAGGAGTCCCAGAAGATGAAGAGAGAGAAAAAGGGGCAGAAGGTTTATATGAGCAAATTATGGCAGAAAACTTTTCTAATCTGGGGAAGGACCCAGACATCAAAATCCAGGAAGCGCAGAGAACTCCCATCAGATTCAACAAAACCCAACCAGCACCAAGGCATATCATAGTCAAATTCACAAAGGAATTTTCACAAGGAAAGAATTATGAAAGCAGCAGGGAAAAACAGTCCTTAACCTACAAAGGAAGGCAGATCAGGTTCGCTGTCGACCTATCCACAGAAACTTGGCAGCCCAGAAAGGAGTGGCAGGATATATTCAACGTGCTGAAACAGGATAATATGCAGCCAAGAATTCTTGATCTAGCAAGACTTTCATCCAAAATAAAAGGAGAGATGAAGAGTTCCCCAAACAAAAACTAAAGGAGCTTGTGACCACTTAACCAACACTGCAAGAAATTTTAAGAGGGACTCTTTGAGTGGAGAAAAGACAAAACAAAGGAAAACAAAAAGACCAAAAGCAAGATTAGAAAGGACCAGAGAACATCAACAGAAACACCAATTCAACAGGCAATACAATGGTGTTAAATTCATATCTGTCAGTACTTACTGTAAATGTCAGTGGATGAAATGCTCCAATTAAAAGACATAGGGTATCAGAATGGATAAGAAAACAAGACCCATGTATATGCTTCTTACAAGAGACAAGGTACCTAAAGATACCTGAACATTGGAAATAAGGGGATGGAGAACCATCTATGATGCTAATGGTCATCAAAAGAAGGTTGGAGTAGCCATGCTCCATAGCCATATCAGACAGTAGCCATGTCAGACAGACTTAGATTTTAAAATAAAGACTGTAACAAGAGATGAAGAAGGGATTATATCATAATTAAGGGTTCTATCCACCAAGAAGATCTAACAAATTATACATATTTATATCCCCCAATATGGAATCACCCAAATATATAAATCAATTAATTGAAAACATAAAGAAACTCATTGATAATAATACCATAATAGTAGGGACTTCAACACCCCGCTTACAAATCATTGAGGCAGAAAATCAACAAGGAAACAATGGCTCTGAAGGACACATTGGACTGGATGGACTTAACAGATATATTCAGAACATTTCACACTAAAGCAGCAGAATACACATTCTTCTCTAGTGCACATGGAACATCTCCAGAATAGATTACATGCTGGGTCACAAATCAGCCCTCAACAAGTCCAAAAGGATAGAGATCATGCTGTGCATATTTTCAGACCACATTGCTATGAAACTCAAAATCAACCATAAGAAAAAATTTGGAAAGACCATGAATACTTGTAGATTAAAGAACATCCTACTGAAGAATGAATGGGTTAGCCAAGAAATTAAAGACGAAATTTAAACGTACATGGAAACCAATGAAAACGAAAACACAACAGCCCCAAATCTCTGGGATGCAGTAAAGGTGGTCATGAGAGGGAATACATAGCAATCCAGACCTTCCTAAAGAAGGAAGAAAGTTCTCAAATATACAACCTCACCTTACAGCTAAAAAGGCTGGAAAAAGAACAGCAAATAAAGCCCAAAACCAGCAGAAGAAAGGAAATAATAATGATTAGAGCGGAAATCAATGATATCAAAATAAAAAAACAAACAAACAGTAGAACAGATCAATGAAACCAGGACCTGATTCTTTGTAAGAATTAACAAAATTGATAAACCCCTAGCAGAAGAAAAGGGAAAGGACCCCCCCCCCCGCCAAAAAATAAAATCATGAATGAAAGAGATCACAACCAGTACCACAGAAATACAAACAATAATGAGCATTATATGCCAACGAATTGGGCAATCTGGAAGAAATGGAAAAATTCTTAGAAACATATAAACTACCAAAACTGAAACAGGAAGAAGTGGAAAATTTGAACAGACCCATAACCAGTAAAGAAATTGAACTAGGAACAAAAAAAATCTCCTAATAAACAAAAGTCCAGGGCCAGATGATTTTTCCAGGAGAATTCTACCAAACATTTAAAGAAGAGTTAACACCTATTCTTTTGAAGCTATTCCAAAAAATAGAAATGGAAGGAAAACTCCTAAACTCATTCTATGAGGCCAGCATTACCTAGATTCCAAAACCAAAGACCCCACTAAAAAAGAGAACTACAATTTCCCTAATGAACTTGGATGCAAAAATTCTCAACAAGATACTGGCAAAACAGATCCAACAATAGATTAAAATATTTACCACAGTCAAGTGGGATTTATTCCTGGGATGCAGGGCTGGTTCAATACCCACAAATCAGTGTGATACATCAGATGAATAAAAGAAAGGATAAGAGCCATATGATCCTCTCAATAGATGCTGAAAGCGCACTTGACAAAATACAGCATCCTTTCTTGATAAAAACCCGCAAGCAAGTAGGGATAGAGGGATCATACCTCAAGATCATAAAGACCATATACAAAAGAGCCACCACTAATATCATCCTCAATGGGGAAAAACTGAGAGCTTTCCCCTTAAGGTCAAGAAAATGACAAGGATGTCCACTCTTACCACTGTTATTCAAACATAGTTGGAAGTCCTAGCCTCAGCAAGCAGACAACAACAACAACAACAACAACAACAACAAATAAAAGGCATCCAAATAGTCAGGGAGGAAGTCAAACTTTCACTCTCTACAGATGACATGATATCCTATGTGGGAAACCCAAAAGACTCCACCAAAAACTACTAGAACAGATACATTAATTCAGCAAAGTTGCAGGATATAAAATCAATGTACAGGGGCGCCTGGGTGGCGCAGTCGGTTGAGCGTCCGACTTCAGCCAGGTCACGATCTCGCGGTCGTGAGTTCGAGCCCCGCGTCGGGCTCTGGGCTGATGGCTCAGAGCCTGGAGCCTGTTTCCGATTCTGTGTCTCCCTCTCTCTCTGCCCCTCCCCCGTTCATGCTCTGTCTCTCTCTGTCCCAAAAATAAATAAACGTTGAAAAAAAAAAAAGAAAAAAAAAAATCAATGTACAGAAATCGGTTGTATTTCTGTACACCAATAATGAAGCAGCAGAAAGAGAAATCAAAGAATGGATCCCATTTACAATTGCACCAAAACCCATAAAATACCTAGGAATAAACCTAACCAAAGAGGTGAAAAATCTATGCCCTGAAAACTATAGAAATCTTATGAAAGAAATTGAAGAAGAGATAAAAATATTCCATCCTCATGGATTGGAAGAACAAATATTGTCAAAATGTCAATACTACCCAAAGCAATCTACATGTTCAATGCAATCCCTATCAAAATAACACCGAATTCTTCACAGAGCTAGAACAAACAATCCTGAAATTTGTAAGGAACCGGAAAAACTCCGAATAGCCAAAGCAATCCTGAAAAAGAACACCAAAGCTGGAGGCATCACAATTCCAGACTTCAAGCTATATTACAAAGTAGTAATCATCAAGACAATGTGATCCTGGCCCAAGAACAGACACATAGATCAATGGGACAGAATAGAGAACCCAGAAAATGGACCCACAACGTATAGCCAACTAATCTTTGACAAAGCAGGAAAGAATATCTGATGGAAAAAAGACCATCTTTTCAAGCAAATGGTGTTGGGAAAACCGGACAGCGACATTCAGAAGAATGAACCTGGACTAGTTTCTTACACCATACACAAAAATAAACTCAAAATGGATGAAAGGCCTAAGTGTAAGACAGGAAGCCATCAAAATCCTAGAGGAGAAAATTAGCAACAACCTCTTTGACCTCAGCTGCAACAACTTTTTACTTGACATGTCTCCGGAGGCAAGGGAAACAAAAGCAAAAATGAACTATTGGGACCTCATCAAGATAAAAAGCTTCTGCATAGTGAAGGAACAATCAGCAAAACTAAAAGGCAGCCAACAGAATGGGAGAAGATATCTGCAAATGACATATCAGATAAAGTGTTAGTATCCAAAATCTGTAAAGAACTTATCAAACTCAACACCCAAAAAACAAGTAAACCAGTGAAGAAATGGGCAAAAGACATGAATAGACACTTTTCCAAAGAAGACATCCAGATGGCCAAATGACACATAAAAAAAATGCTCGGCATCACTCATCATCAGGGAAATACAAATCAAAACCACAATGAGATACCACCTCACACCTTTCAGAATTGCTAAAACTAGCAACTCAGGCAACAACAGATGTTAGCAAGGATGTAGAGATAGAGGAACCCTCTTGTACTGCTGGTGGGAATGCCAA
Organism: Leopardus geoffroyi; assembly: GCF_018350155.1. Lineage (NCBI taxonomy): Eukaryota > Metazoa > Chordata > Mammalia > Carnivora > Felidae > Leopardus > Leopardus geoffroyi. Next base: position 85,595,059 of record NC_059334.1, on the reverse strand, counting down.
CTGGTGCAGCCACTCTGGAAAACAGTTACGGAGGTTCCTCAAAAAATTAAAAATGGAACTACCCTACCATCCAGCAATTACACCAGTAGATATTTGTCCAAAGGATACAGGAGTGCTGATTTGGAGGGGCACATGCACCCCAATGTTTATAGTAGCACTCTTGACAATAGCCAAAGTATGGAAAGAGCCCAAATGTCCATCAACTGACAAATGGATTAAGAAGATGTGGTATATGTCTACAATGGAATATTACTCAGCAATGGAATGAAATCTTGCCATTTGCAACAATGTGGGTGGAACTAGAGTGTATTATGCTAAGCGAAATAAGTCAATCAGAGAAAGACAAATATGTGATTTCACTCATATGTGGAATTTAAGAAACAAAACAGATGAAAATAGGGGAAGGAAAGCAAAAATAATATAAAAACAGAGAGGGAGACAAACCATAAAAGACTGTTAAATACAGAGAACAAACTGAAGGTTGCTGGAGTGGAGGTGGGTGGGGGGAAGGGCTGAAAGAGTGAGGAGCATTAGGGAGAACACTTGTTGGGATGAGCACTGGGTGTTCTATGTATGTGATGAATCACTTAATTCTATTCCTGAAATTATTACACTATATGTTAACTAACTTGGACTTCAATAAAAAAACAAAAAACAACATACAAACCATAAAGTAATAAGGGTAATAAACAAGTATAATTTCAAAAATAAATAAATTAATGTAGTTCTACCAATGGTTCTGTGAAAAAAAAAAGATTGAATGTCATTCATTTCATTTGTTGAAGACACAATCTTAGATGTTAATTATGATGTGCCTACATTTGTATTTCAATGGTTTCTTGTATATATATTTAATTTAAATGAATAATAAATGGTTTTGGAATTTAGTTTGATTAAAAAAAGAATAATGTGCTGCTGTTCCTGGTGCTGCTACCCACAAGGGACACCAAGTTCCAGATGCCTGAGGGAGCCTTTCCTCATGCCCCATGCTCTGGGACCACTGTAATGTTACACACAGGATCACCTCCAGTGTACAGATAGCCATGATGGTTTGCAGAGCAGAATTTTCTTGCCCAGAGTAGCACCTTTTTTCTCTAGGCCATTTAAAGCTGGTCACTGTGAACACTGCATGAGTAGTTCACTGCTATAAACTGATAAACTCCAAAATTTCAGCAGCTGAAAACAGTTTACTACTCACTCATGTAACATTCCAATGAAGGTTTGCTTGGTGAGGTAACTTTCTCCATGCAGTGACCTGGGGGCCTGGGCTCCTTTCAGCTTGTGGCTCTGCTGTCCCCTGAGCCTTGGAGACCTTGGATTCCAACCAGGGGAAGGTCAAAGAGACGGAAGAAGGCATACGTCATCTGAAAAGCTCAACTCAGGGGACACCCATATCACCTCTACTCCCACTCCATGGAGAAACGCAGCCACCCCAGGATGCAAGTGAAGAGTCTCTCCTGCAGAGACAACTAAAGACCCCCCATAGCGGCTGCTGCAGCCAGAACTGAATTACAGAATTGTATTGAAAGAAACCTCAAGGCTCGTCAAGGGCCAAGGCCTCCGAGTTGCTGTGGTGGAATCCTATTAGAGCGCAGCCGCCTTTCCTTTGGGTCCACTCCTCACCATGCAGTTTTGGGATGGATGCTGACCTGTCAAAGACCCTGTCCTCCTGGGATCACCACACTTGGTTCGTGCTGGTCACGTGAGCCAACCCAGACCAATCTGAGATCTCCCTGGGAATTTTAAGGTAGGCAGAAGTTGCTACAATCGAAGGCCTATGAGTCGGAGGCTGTCAGCACTGTGCTAGGTGCTGGGGGGTAGGGGACAATAAACACAAGACACACAGGGCTTGTCTGGAGCTGCTTTCCATCCAGCACGAGGGACAGGGTGGGGAGGGTGAGCGCTGAGAGCTCGTTCCTCTTCACCTTTGCAACCTGTTCAGCATCCATAGCATCCTGATGGAGTTGATGTGTGTGTCCTCCCCACTGTAAGACTCAGAGGCTGGGTGGCCTTTTCCCCAGGTACTGGCAACGCCCATCTGGCCTCCAGACCTCCAGAACAGGTCTGCTACAGCCTGTGTGCAACCTGGAGCCAGGGAGCCCCCAGAAAACAAGCTGACACATCCCAGTTCTGCCGAGACCGTCCACAGCTCCCACCTGGATCATGGTCAGGAGAGGGGCCCCTTTTGGTCAGAGGTGTTTCTCATGTCACGGTAACCTCAGCGTGAGCGATGGCCATCAGTCATCCCTGAATGACCCCAGCATGAAGACACCCCGTGTGGTTCACATTTGCTGGTCCTTTCTCCCAGGGTGCCTGATTCTCCCTTGGTGAAGTCACCCTCCTCTGTGCTCAGCCCTGTGGTTTGGAAGTATTAGTGACATTGCCCAGGCCCATATTGCTTCTCAGATGTGTTCACACCCCAGGCTAAGCCAATGGACGCAAGAGCTTCCGGGAGAGGGAAAAACATTCTCTCTGTCAGGTGAAAGCTGTCAGAGGAGACATGCGCTCCGGTGCCGTGGCAGCCATTTTGGTACCATAAGGGCGAGTGTGGAACTGCTGGGCCACCCAGTGGAGGCTGAGGGTGAGACAGAAGCCCCAAAGGATGTGGACAGGCCCCTGGTGGGGTGTTTTGATCCAGGCTTTCCCAAAGCCAGTATTCTGTTATGCAAGCCAACAAACATTCTGTTCTCTGCCTAAGCCAGTTTGAGTTGCTTTGCTGCTGCTTGCAACGAAGAGTCCTGAATGGTACATCCTGGGTACTTGAGGCGAGTGGGGAGCAAAGTCAGGGAAGGGAAAGGTTGCAGACCGGAAAGCAAACCAAACCAATCTGTGAAAACAATCAAATATCCCCCCCCCCCCACCAGGCAGCCCAGGGCACAGCCCCCCAACCAGTGGCAAACACCCTCCTGTTCCAGGCAGCAGGAACAATGTCCACGTTGATTAGACGCTAAGTCTTTCACCATAACATCTCACTTACTCCCTACCGCAAGCCCATGAGGTGGGTACCATTATCACCTCAGCTTTACAGATGAGGAAACTGAGGCCCAGAGAGGGTAAGTAAGTTTCCTAAGGTCACGGGCTAGTAAAAGAAACTCTGGTTTGAAGGTCAGGTCTGCCCCAGGGTGAGGGCCTGCCCCCTTGGGGTGTGGTCGGGGTGGAGGGTAGCTCAGCCAGGAGCCCTGGCCCTTGGACTTTCTTCAGGAAGAGGCTGGTTCTCAGTGGCCAGTGACCCAGGGGCCACCTCTCCGTGGGCAAAGTGGGTGGGGCTTACACAGAGTTAGGCAAATTCAAGTTAAGGGCACAACCCTTTATACCACCCGGTCTGCCCAAGACTCTGACACCAACTGCAGGTTCAGGGAGTTCCCCCAACCAGCCTCAGGTCTGATTTGCTAGAAGACTCACTGAAATCAGGAAGGGTGTCCTGTCACACTCACAATTCTTACAGGCGAAGCATCAAGGTGGAACCCGCCAAAGGGGGGAGATGCATACCGTGGAACCTGGGAGGCATCCAAACGCGGAGCTTCGGTCTTCTTCTCCCCATGGGGCCCTGGACAGCGTTACCCCTCTGGTCACAACATGTGACAGCAAGCACCAAGTATTGCCATCGGGGAAGCCCCTCAGGCCTCAGTGTCCACCCAGAGCCCTTCTGGAGGCTTCACTACATAGGCACACCCCATTGGCTGACTGGCCCGTGTGCTTGAACTCTAGCACCATCTCCCTTCCCCCACCCTCTAATCACACAGCTGCTTTTTCTGGCCCGGCCAGCCCCTACCTGGGCATCCCATTAGTATGTGGTCCTGGGGGGGGGCTCAGGAATAACAGACACTCCCGTCACTTAGTCCTTTCATCAAGACAAAGTCCAGACCTCTTTTTGGAGCCCAGATCCTTCGCTCTGCAGGCTTACTCCGGTGCCCATCCTTGCAGGGCCTCCTGCCTTGGCCGGAACCCGCTTGCTGGTCCTCTCTCTCGGGGCATATCTAGGAGCCGGGAGGGGGCCTCTCCAGCCAAAGTGCAGGAATGAAGTCCAAGGTGAATCACAGGCAGCAAGGGGAGGTAGGAGGCCAAGCAGGCCAGAGCCATGGGATGCCGCCTCTGGAGAGCAAACCACATTTGGGGGCTTGGATCCTCTGAAGGCTTTCTGAAGGGTGTGGGGTGGGGGAGACCGGAGCCCAGGACCCAGGATAACGTGCCTGTCCTCAGGGCTCCAACACCAAAGGACTCTGGGGTCCACACAGGCTTTTCTGCGGGTTGCTGTTCCACCTCTTCCCCCTCCCGTATCTACGCCCTTTGTCATGGGATGGTAGCTTGGCCACAGCCTATTTTGGGTCCATGGGACACAAGCAGAGTCTCGAATGTGCTTGTCCAGTTGAGCTTGTCCCCCTGAGCTCCTGCCACCGTCACGAGAAGCACATGCCCGGGGGTGGCTGGTCCCAGCGAATGAGACGCAAACGGAACCCGTGGCCTGAAGCCACACCCGGCCGTGTGCAACCCGTGGGGCCCAGATCAGCCCAGATGCCCCAGCCCACCGGCAGGTGTGCATGTGAGGAAGCGTGGTTGCTGTTCGAGTGACTGCACTGGGGAAGGTTTGCTCGTGGCGTTGCCATGGCAAGACTGACTGATGCACAGTGTGAGTGAGGAACGTCAGCCTCCAGGCTTCAAAGGTGGGTGCGTTCATTGTTGTTGTTATAATCTATTGCTATGAATTTAGTGGCTTAAAACAACATCCGTTGACTATCTCACAGTTCTGTAGGTCAGATGCCTGGGTGGGCTTGACAGAGTTCTTGCTGGAAGACCTGACATTGCTTTCTTTGAGTCCTGGGTGCATGGCTTGTTCTAGCTCTTTCTTCGTAGTGGGCACGGGCAAAGAAGGCTAGGATACCACTTGCCTTGGCCACGCGAATCTTTGCATGGTCACTGGACATTGAAGATCCTGGTCATTCCCCAGGGGTGAGCATCTGAACTTCTTTACCAAGTAGATTTTGCAGTGGATTCCACATTGTAAAGGAAAATGAAGCTTTGTCACAGGCTGCGAGGGCTGGAAGTGCCAGGGAGGTCATGTCTCCCCAGGCAGCCCTTTAGCCAGTGACTGCTGGCCACAGGAATCTGAAAGCCCAGCTCCCTGCCCGTGGGCCAGGAGGGCTGTGAGGGTAACGGACACGCGGAGCATCTTGGGGGACCAGGCCGCAGCTCACCTTATCAGCTATCTATGCAGCAGCAATGCCGCGTAAGAAACCACCCCAAGTCACAGGTGACTCTGGGTGGGTTGGGCTCTCACACATCTGCCACCTGCCATGGTTTGGCTGAAAGGCTCTGCCGATCTTGGTGGGCTCTCTCCCATTTTGTGGGTCGGCTGGCTGCCAGCTGGTCCAGGAGGGCCTTGGTGGGGCCACTGGCCTCCGAGCCATTCCACACCAGTCACTGGTTGGGTCTGTTCCCACAGTGAAGACGGACACACAGAAAGTAGAAGTGGGGACGTCCCACACGGCGGCTGACATCCAGAGGCCAAGGCAACAGTTATGCTGCCCAGCTGGATATCAGAAGGCCTGCGGGCAGATTGGCTCCACCTTGTGATGGGAAGGTCTGCAGGGTCCCAAAGCCAGGCCACCCTCTGTGGGACCCTTGCTTAGCCTCCACACCCTCCCTGACTCCCTATTCCCTTCCTGGCTCTCCTGGGCCATAGACATACCTCCACAAGCCACCTGCGTGCAAAGTCCCCGTCTCAGGCGACGGTTTAATGCACTGACTGCTATATTTATATCTAAGTGTTCTTCTGAATCAAGGTGTAATTCACATGTCATAGGTTTCAGAGTTGACTTTCAAGGCTTTAGATAAATAGAAGGGGGCGCCTGGGTGGCTCAGTCGGCTGTGCACCTGGCTCCTGATTTCAGCTCGGGTCATGATTTCACCATTTGTGAGTTTGAGCGCCACGTCCGGCTCTGAGCTGACTGCACAGAGCCTGTTTGGGATTCTCTCTCTCCCTCTCTTTTTCTCCCCCCCCCCCCATTCTCTCTCTCTCTCTCTCTCTCTCAAAAAATAAACTTAAGAAAATTTAGATAAATAGCAGAATGAAAAATGAAAATATAGAGGCCTGTACTTAAAAAATAAGCAGTTGGGGGGGGGGGCCTGGGTGGCTCAGCCAGTTAAGTGTCTGACTCTTGGTTTCGGCTCAGGTCATGATCTCATGGTTCGTGAGTTTGAGCCCTGCATCAGGCTCTGTGCTGACAGCGGGATTGCTTGAGAGTCTCTCTCTCTCTCAAAATAAATAAATAAACGTTAAAAAAACAAGCAGTTGGATGTACATATGTTAAGGTGAAAACAGGCCTCAATAATTACGGGATTTTCCCCCACCAACATATGCGTCTCAGTCGTTCTCTCTCAGATGTTATGTTTCGTGGGCCTAGAACGCAGTCAGGACTTCCAACCCTAGGACTTCCCTTCATGAATGATTGTAAGACGGAACCGCCATCGTACGCCCTTGAACACCGGTAGTGGGGACAGGGAGGGCCGGCGAGGCCCCTGAGTGCCTCCCTTCACACGCTGAATAGTCTTCACAGCTGCTCACATCTAGTCTCGGGAAAGCAGTCTGCCCTGAGAGCCTCACACCCACCTCCATGAACTGGAGGAGTGTGGGTCTCGTGCTGAAGCCAGCATCCTAGGACCAAGGGAAAAGGCCATCGCCCCCCGTCTGGCTTGTTACCATGTGGGCAGCTGCTCCCCGCTGCCCAGGCCAGCGGGTCTCACCTTCCACACCGACTCCCGCAAGCGTCCTTTTCCTGGCCGCCTTAGGTGGACAGTGGGTGGTTTTCTTAGTTCACTCTCATCCAGGTTACTCCATTGGGAGGGAAGAGCACAAATGTCACAAAGCAGGTCACAGCATATTTGACCAAGTCAGCTGCCATTTTAATGAAAATATATATTTTTTCCTTGCAGGCAGGAAGAGATGCGGAGGGACCACAAAGTTCTGGGCAGAAGAGCCAATTTTGTCTTCTATTGACGTGTGTGTGTGTGTGTGTGTGTGTGTGTGTGTGTGTGTGTGTTTGAAACCTTTCCATAATGCAAGGCCTCTAAAGTTGAATCCTATCTGTATTAATTCAACGATTATTTGCTGATCTCACATGCTGTGTCCAGCTCCATGGCAAGAATTCATCAGCCAGGTGAAGAGAACAGGTAGGTCCCAACTTCAGGAGTTTCCCACAGGGGAAACCCATGTATGGACATGTGTCCTACCAGACTGATGGGTCAGCAAATAAAACAAGCAGTTCCTGAAACCATTTGGGCTCTGAAAATACCCAGGATTAAGTTCTGACTTCTGGGTTGGGCGGCCGTTTCTGTGATCGGTCCCTCCGTGGACTCATGCTAACTTGGCAGTGATAAAGCCCCACCTTGTCTCACACTTAAAATCTTGGCTGGTTACTAGGGGCCCTAAGGGACGTTGCTTGTTATGGACAAAGCAATAAATACTGATGTTTGTGACTTTGTTTGTGAGTGCAGTGGTCAGTGACAGAGCATACACACGTGGACAATGCCAGATGAGGTGGACACTGACATGTGTTAGATCTGTTAGAGCTACCGGAGCCTTCCGGATTCAAACGTCACAGAGCTGTGCCTTCTCACGGGCTAAGCCTCAAGCATCATGGACCTGGGCCTTGCTCACTGCCAAGCACAGCCTGACTCAGCCTAAATTAATATTTGTGGGGGAAAGGAGGGTAGTGAAGGGGGCAGTAATCAGGTAAGGGAGGCCCAGAAAAACTCAGTGATTCGTCCGAGTAAGTTAAGGGTAATTCTATAATGTTACTTGTATATGAAGACGAGGTCACGGTCTCCTGTCAACAGCCAGACTCTTCCGCATAAAAGTGATGGGTTTCCTCAAACCGTCCCATCTGATTGTGTCATTTCCTTCATGACCTATGTGACCATTGCTATTCCTCTCCTGGGCCTCTGAGATCAGGAACAATTACCTACATGGCTAAATGTTCTCCATTCATTTCTCGTTCCTATTAAAAAAAAAAAAAATCCTTCAGGACCTACAAAGAGTAAGGTGGAGGCTCCATTCTCCAGGAACATTTGCAGGAAGGAGGCACAGGATGGCACCTTTGGAGGGTGGGGTGGGGGGGTAGGTAAGATTGCAGGGGAAGGGTTGGAGAAGGGTCACCGCCCCATTATTACAGGGACCCTATACATCCCTTGGCCTCCTTCTTGTCACTCCACAGGCCATCTGGCCAAACTTAGCAAAGCCCATTTCAGGGCCCCATTGTGCAAAGTGACTTTAGGACATTGAACGTCCCCATTGTTTGCCTCCGAAGCCACACGTGGCCAAACCAGGTGATGACCTGGGCTCCGGAGCCCAGCACTAGGGTTAGAGTCCCAGCTTCCTGGCAGTGTGATGGGGACATATCTTGTAACTTTCCCGAGCTCGTGCCTGTCTTGGGTGCCAAGCACATAACATTTCAATACACGTGAGCTGCTATTAAAAACATGGGTAATTTTATATCTTAAAATATTGCATATTGCTTAAATGGTTTCATGCTGGCTCACATTAAAAATGATTCCCAAGTGAAGATGACAAAGGGGAAATATTCGTTATTTAGTTCTTTTCTTACATTAAGCTATCATAATAAAGTACATTTCTGGGTTGCATTCTCTGGAGTGCTTTTTACTAAATAAATGGCCAAAAATAACTTTTCCCTTCCAGTAAGATTTCATGATTCAGCACATTCAACTTTCACTACAAAAAAGATTGAAGTAAAGAGTGCAAAACAAATCTAGGAGCAAGAAACAGGCGAGGAGAAGCCGACGTGGTTGACGGCGAGGGTCAAATTCTGACAGACTGGTGTTTCTGTTTTTGCAGATAAACCTCGGCTACAGGAAGTTGTATTTATTCAGGTGTCTACACTGCACTTGGGTCTGAGAAAGCAGGTAGAGAAGAATTAGCAGGGGATAGTACTAGGTTCGCAGCGAAGGGGTATATTAGAAAAAGAAGCAGTCATTGGGTTGGGAACATGGCCTGCAACCAGCCACCTTGGTTAGAAGTCCCCTTCTTCCAACCCAAAAGCCGGCCAGCGGTCAGGGATGAGGACACGCCCGCCCGACCCCTTTTCTTGCCGTCAGCGGCGGCTCCAGATGTTAATGGCAAAGGTCCCACATCAGGTCATTTCCTGGGTGACACCAAAGGCAGGGAGTGGGGCGATCAAGGTTGCTTGGCCTCCTTCTCTCCCCGGGGAAGCGGGAGCACGTCAGCTGACGTTGCCTGGAACGCAGGGCTCAGATTGGAGGGCCAGGCGTTCTCTCTCACGGTGGCTTTACAGGGACAGTCCTGGCCCTTCTCTCTGTGTGTGGGAGAGCTCTTGCCTGCCCCCTTTTATTGTACCCGCCAGGCAGTAGAGTGCTTCCCACCAGATTATTAGCATCCAGACTCCACGGAAACTGTCCCCTCACTCAGCATTACCAAAAAGGCCCGGGGGGACCCGCGCCACCCTCTGCTAGGGAAAGTGCACGAGTCTACACCGACGGCTTCGGGCCAGCCCAGGGCCTGGGACACGCTTCGGACAGGTGTCTAAGTCGGGGCGCCTCTTCCCCGAGCTTGGCGCGCTCTCTTCGGTCAGGGGTCGCCAAAGCCTTTGCGCCCTGGAGGAAGGAGCGGGGCTCCGGCGCTTGCGGAAGGCCTCCCCGTGGGGGCCCCGCGCCCGGCCCCGGGGACGCTCCGGAGGTCCCTCCGCAAGGGCGGCGGGCGGGGGGCACGGCGGCGGGGGCGGGCCGCGGGGCCGCCTGCGGGCACCTCCTCGCGCCACCGCCCGGCCCCCGCCCGCCGCGCCGCCGCCTCCCGCGGTGGAAGGCAGCGCGGCGCGTGCGCACTGGCGCGCTCGCGGCCCGGCCCGTGGGCTCTCCCGGGAGGGTGGGAGGTGGGAACGTGGGAAGGCGCCGGGCTGCACACCCTCCCGGCCGGCCGCTGGCGCCGCCGCCACCTCGCGGCCAGGGCGCCCCGCGACGCCCGTCGAATGAGCGGCGCAGGTAGGCGCGCGGGGTCCGCTCGCGGCCCCGTCGGGGGCTCCCCGCCCTGGCCTGCGGCCCCCAGAGGCCGCCGGCCACGAAAGTTGAACTTGGCGCGCCGCGGGCCGGGCGCTGGGCGCAGGGGGGCCGGGCTGCGCCGGGCGCGCCACCCGCCGCGGGGGTGCGTTCCCCTGGCCTGCGGGGGCGCGGGCGGGGCTGCGGCGGGTGCGCGCGGCGGGGTTGGGGACGCGGGAGCCCGGGACCTCGGGCGGCGCTGCGGGCCTGGCCTCGCAGTGAACTTTTGCGCCGCGCCCTGGCAGCGTTCTGGCGGCGGGCGAGCGCTGCCTGGGCGGCCGCGCGGGCTCCGGGGGGTCGGGGGTGGGGGTGGGGGTCCGCCTGCGCCCCTCCTGGCCGGACCGCGGGGAGGTGAGCGCGGGCCGAGGGCCCTGGGCGCGGGGGAGGCGCGCACGGGCGCGGGCGGAGACTGGGGGTGCCGGGGATTTAGTGGAACGACCCGGGGTAAGTGAGACCCTTGGAGGGAGGGAGGGAAAGGTCGAAACGCCGAGGTGCCTGGAAGAGAACGCAGGAAGCAATTAAAACTCCTCCTTTCGGATTAACAACCAAAAATTGATCGATGTGTCAGGAATACCGCTGATTTATGAAAGGTGGTTATTTCTCTGGTATGGAGAATTTTATGTTCTCCAGGTGAAACCGAGTTCACCCAGCTCCAGCGTAGATTGATGTTTTAATAAAAATAAATAAAGGGGGGGAAGCTCGCCTGGTCTTTGGGGACATCAAGTCTCAAGTCGCAGAGTTAGACTAACAAATCAAATCGCATTATCTCTGCATTTCGTATCTCTGAATCGTGCCCAAACATCCGAGGCAGGAGGGCGCCTTCCTTTCGAAAGTTTTGCCGCGGCGCTTAAAAGTTCGCCTAACTAGCAGCCCGTGTTTCCTAAGCAGATCGGCACGGGGAGCGTCGCGTAATTGCGGTAAGTGGCAGGCCTGGCGGAGCCGGCGCGGGGCGAGCGCGGGCGGCGGGAGGAGGAGCGGGCTCCGGGAGGCGAGCCGGAGCCGCGGCGGCGCCCGTAGATGGCGCCCTGGCCCCACGCTAGGCTCGGGAGCCGCGCGGTGCCGGGCGCGCGCGGGCGGGGGCGCGGGCGGGGGCGCGGGGCGGGCGCGGAGCGCGGGGCGCCGCACTTGCAGTTGACTTGGACCGGGGCGGCGCGGCCCGGCGGGAAGAAAGAAATAATAATAATAAATCAAGCTTTTTGTTGGCATTTTAAATTTACGGCCTGGGCAGCATTTGGGGGCGGACGGGAGTCCGTGGGTCCCGGACGTTCGTGCGAGCGGAGGGGCTCCCCTCGAGAGACCCTAACCTGGCTGCGGCAGGCCTGGTGGCCACCGCGCAGCCCCCGTCCTCGCTCTCCGGCCGCGCGGCCCAGGCGGGGCACTGGCGCGCAGACACGCGTGGGTGCGGGCGAGGGTCGGCGGTGCGGCGGCGAGGATGCCAAGTTCAAAGCTGCCCATAGATCACCCCCGGGGGCGGCCAGGGCGGCCCAGAGGCTGCCCCCGCCCCGCGCGGGGTGCACTGACCGAGCCCGCGCCAGCCCTGCCGCCTCGGCTGCCGGCGCGCTCCGCTTTGCAATGTAAATTTCAGCGGGACAAATTGCTTATTAATAGTCTAGAAGAGAAGCGGGTTTCTTTCTTTCTTCTTTTCTTTATCTGTTTTTATTTCTGCATGGCCCCTAGCTATGCCCTGGGCAGCCTCGCCGCCCAGCAGTTTTCTCTTCATTTCAATATCCTAAAGAAAATGCAAATTTCCACAGTGTGGCCTTTTTACAAAGTTAAATTAGCAACAGCTTTAAGTGACTCCATTAGTATGGAAAACATACACATGTTTAATGTGGGAATAGCTTCCTTTTCACAGGGCTCATTCTGGGCTGTAAATTTAGCAGACCCTCGGACTGGTAAAGAATCACAGCGCGGCCAAATGTGTCACCAAAGGCGCACCCCCTGCACGGCCTGCGCCCGGCTCACCGGGAGGGGCCATCCCTCTGCCGCGCGCCGCCGGGTACCATGCGCCAGCTCGGATCCCTTAGAAGTCGCGCGGACGTGGGCTAAAGGGTTTGTGCAGGCGCGAAGGGAAGGAGGACTTGACACATTTCTGTCCAAGGGCAGTGTGCTCTCCCTTCCTCTTCCCAGCCTCTTCGTCGCAGTCCCTACAGCCGAGGTAATTCCCCGGGCGGGCTGACCAGGCCCGGCAGCTGTCCCCCACCAACCAACGCATTTTTGCGCACAGGAACGGATGCGTCCACACCCGGTTAAGGTGCGGCGGAGGGGCGGGCGAGTGTCGCTGCTGAGGAGGACGTCAGTCCCCGTGCCCGGCCGTCCACCCCACCCCCACCCCTTGGCTCTCTAGCCCCCCAACTCCTTTGCCCGTTTTGGCAAACCCGTTTCAAACCAGAATTTCACTGGCAAACTTTTTGCGCTCCGTTAGCTTTCAGATGAGGGCATTCAATTCTGTCCTGGGGTCTGGTTACCCCTTCCTTTACGTTTAAGCCGGTGGCGGGGCCCTCCACCCCCTCCCAGGAAAGAGTTAAGATTTATGGTGTGCTGGAGAGGTCTTGTTAGCATGTAATCTGCATTTTTTAACTACTGCGTAATAAAAAGTGCGAAGTTTTGAGACACCTTTCTTGATTATACCTTTGGCGATACTTTAGGTTTTACATTTAATTTGCATTTTGTTCTTAGTGAATATTGAAGTCTTGAGTGGAGGATTGAATTTTATTAGGACATCTGGACTGACAATATCAAATCAGACACCAGTGTCCCAAAGCATGCTAAAATTTCAGAGTTAATTAGAACGCAGTGTGTTTAATTAAAGCCAATTATAATATTTGAAATTATCTGATCGATCCGTGTTTCCACAGTTTGGGTCTGTTTAGGTGTTGATTGGCGCGCTCTGTGCGCCGTTCGATCTAGAAACTACTCAGGGGAAAGTTTGCTTTGTAAACTGGCGGGGGCGGGTGGGCGCGGAATCCGCGTCCGGGGCGCTGGCTCTGGCGCGTCCTGCCCGACTGCCTTAGGGCGCCGCTGAACGCAGCCCCGGAAACAACAGCTCGTTGTTAAACCGCTGCGCCTTTTCGGGTCCCAGGGACCGCGCCAAACGCCAACTGCCTTTCCCAGCTCAGGTGCTTCTCCCAAGCTTTTCGCGGAGAGGCAACCTTTAAGGTTGCTAGGTGCGTTGGGAGAAGCCCAGCTCGCAGAATGCGAGTGTTTGATTTGGGATTCTCGCTCTGGCTGAAGAGCCCCCAGGGCAGATTCAGAATGGTAGGGCCAGCCAAAGTGACAGAAGGAACCAGAGAAAAGTTAGGACAAGGAGACGATAATTAACTGTTTCCTTTCTAATTTCGCATGCTGCGGGAATCGAGTTGCGCCCTGGCGTTTTATGCCCACCTTGGAGAGCCCTGGGATTTCCAGGGAGAGGGTCGAGCGAATTCCGCGGCGCGTCCGCTGTCTCCCGCGGGACTGGGCACTTGGGGCGCACGTTTCTCGCCAGCGACGGCGTGGGCGCGGCGCTCACTGCCCTGGCCTTGTTGCCGGCGCCGGGCTTGGCCTGGATTTTGCAGACACACGTGGGCGGCAGTTAGGACCAGGCTTTGGGTGGACATTTCTGTGCGCTCTTGGGGTCACGGGGTCAGCGAGGCCTAGGTGCGCGGGTCGTGCAGGAGCTGCAGCGCAGCTGTTAGGCTGGGCAGGGAGCCTCGGCAGCCACCTGCCCTGGGGTAGGTGGAAGCCTCGGCGGCGTGGCTCTCGGCTGTGCGGCGACACTGCTCTCCCCACCCCAGGAGGCGCTGTTTGTCAAACTTGGCCGCTTAGACAAGAGGCGCCTGCATATTCCAGCTTGGAGAATTGAGCCTCTTAGGGTACTCGGGGGGTGGGTCGGGCTTTGCTAACCTTAACCTTACAGGATGAGGGGTTGGGGGGGGGGTGATGATGCAGAGAACTGGGGGCTGAGACCCTGCAGTGTTCACTTTTTACCTGTGGATCCGGTCAGGCCTCCCTGCTTTGTAGCAGAGGGCAGAGGAGCCCGTTGGTGCTCCCCGTGCGTCCTGGGCGAGGTGCCCAGTTACTTGCCTCGGAGGGAAGGCGGGACGCCCGCCTGGCTTGGGTTCAGTTCGCCACCTGACTCCTGAGAGCCCCATCGCTTCCATCTCTGCCCCGAGGTGGCGAAGGCGCTCTCTCTGGCCTGGAAAACCCACCCGGACCTGGTCCAGCCCCATTTATGCGCAGTTTAATAGGTTCGGGTGACCAGACACCAGAGCCCTTGCCTCCCCGGCCTCCCACAGCCCATCGGTGAGCGGGACCCAGCGGCACAAAGCCAAACCCTGGACGCACTCAGGGGCCTCGACACACTGACCCGAGGTGGGCAGGGTTTGCGGGTGCCTGGCTGTTCCACCCTACCTCGCAGTTCACAGGACTTTCTAGGTGTGCCTTCCCAGGATTTCGCTATTCTCGGCCCTTCGGGCCCCTGTGTGGCCTCCTTCCCGCCGGGGCCCAAGGTCTGCCAGGCTTTCCAATTTCTGGTTCTTTCCCTGGCCCCCGCCTGTGCGCAGCGCCGGGTCCTGAGCCCCGGGCCGGAGTGGGGCCGGCGGCCAGGTAGCCAGCGCAGGCTGAGCGTGACCCCCCAGGCGCGGAGGACGTGGGGGCGGGCCGAGCCTGCAACTCCGCACTGGCGGCGGGAACGCGAACCGCGGGGCCTTTGGCGCATTGGCTTCTCACCCTTTCTCGAGGGCTGAGTGGCAGGCCTCGCAGCCTGGGCCTGAGGCCACGAGCCCTTCGAGGGCGCCACGCCTGGACGCGCCCACGCGCCCCCCGATCCCTCAGGGGGCTCAGTTTCCAGGAACACCCCCTGCCCGGGCTTCTCAACGCCGGAAATGCAGTTTACTGCTCTTTGGAAGGCTGGTAGGGAGGGTCGGCTGGCTCCCCGGACCGGGCCGCGAGCGAGATGGGGCATTCACAAAGTAGCCTGAACGTTGGGCCGGAGTGGGCGCCGTGGCTGGCCTTACTCCCTGGGACCCCGACTTGGCCCAAGTTTCTGGATGACTCTTGAGGCTGGCACCAGCCCGCCTCTTGCTCTCCTGGCCTTGCACCACGCAGCAGTGGAGGCCCCGGGACTGGGGAGGTACAAGGGGGACGCTCACACCTGGTGCGCGGGGAACGGCCCCTTGCCCTCCCCGAGTGGGTAATGGGTGCACGCGGAGGGGCTTGGAGGCGTGCGGTGCCCGGGCCACTGGGCACTGCAAGGCCAGCAGGGTGGCCGGGCTGGGCCTGGGTGCGGACGCCGCCGGGTCGTACCGCCAGGCTCGGCCTCTGGTGGTGCCGCGGGTCAGCGGCCAAGCGCCGCCTCTGCCCTGCGCTCTGCACGCCGCTTCCCCAACAGGGCTCCAGGGGCGGCGGGCGCTGTCTCTTTAAGGTCACTGCCTGCTCCGGCACGACGTGGGGAGGACAGCTGGGCACTGGCCATCTGACTGACTCCGGCGTGACATCTGGGAGCCCACTGGTGTGTGGCACGCGAAGCGCTTGATGCCGCTATTTAAATGCAAATGTGAGGGGGCTCATTGAAGCCTCTCCCCGTAAATCCGCACAAAAGGAATACTTCCCACCCTCCGAGGAGGAGGAGGCGGCGGCGGAGAGGCGGCGGCGGCGCAAGGGCCACCCGTGCAAATCGCGTTGAGCGCGGGGCCCTGAGCGGTCGGCGTCGCCGTCTCGGCCCGCGGGGTTCCCAACGAAGGTCAGGCCCCGCCCGGCCCGGCCCCTGGGCGCCCGTCTGGCCCCCGGGAGCTCCCTGTGAGCGGAGGCTGGAGCAGCGGCCCGGCCTGCGCAACTTCCAAAGTGACAGCCTGTCTCTCCGCCCCCCCCCACTCGCCCCGCTCCCCCACCCCCGCTTTCCCTGCCTGGGTGCTGGGCGCCCCTAATTCCCCAGGAAGCGAGAGAGACGGGAGCGGGACTCCAGGGGGAGGAGGCTGGCGCGGGGACCTCTCCCAGCATCTCCCAGGGCGCCCAGGACTTGACCTGCAGTCCCGTCCTCCTCCCCAGCCCTGTGCTTCGGCCCTCGCTCCTCTCCGCTGCTTCTTCCCCTCCATTAACGCAAAACTCGGGGGTGGGGTGAGGTGGGGGCCGAGGGGCTGCCCTGCCAGGCTGCTCCCCAGCAGGCCCGTGTGGAGACCCGGCCGGGTCGGGCGGCCCTTGTGCCCGCAGCTCGGAGCCAGCAGTGGAGTGACAAAAAAGATAAAGTTGGTGAATGATAAAGACCGTATTTTCCACGCTTTGGGTGCGGGACCAGATGATCTAGAAAATGAGCTGAAATGGATTCAGCCTCCGAGCCTGTTGTGAGAGCAGCTGATTCCCCCATTTCGGGCCAGATGGCTGCTGAACACAGATTTGCATTCATTTTCCCTTAATATCGTCCAAAATACTGGGGCAGCTGCATTTGCTGTCAAAAAGGTTTAAAACCCCTTTTCTTTCTGGGGCAGGATCGTTACCTTATGTGATGGGCTTATAGAACTCCTTTCCCCTCTTTAGTCAACAGTATCAGATTTAGAAGGATTTGTTTTTAAACCTTCTAATTTGGTAATCAGATTTAAATCGCCTTGGCGCGTGTAATCTGAATTAAAGATACTGTAAATGATTTTAAGCATGATACTTTCGTTAGCGCAAGGAAGGGGGCACCTCCAAGGCGGGCTGGGCATTTTAGGAAGTGTGGTACAAAGGAAGCATTGTTTCCTATTTCCAACTTCATCTTTCCCCGAAAAGGCACTTTGCATATTCTGACAATAACACTCGCCTGCCGCTCGCCCTGCGTGAGCCCCCCGAAGCAGCTAAACACGCAGAGACAAAGCAATTTCTCCACCCCACCCTCCACCTATGGCCAACTTTATTTTGCGCTGTGCCTCCACGAAGAAGGTGTTCCTTTCTCCACTCAGTCTGATGTGGGTGGAAAGCTCTGGGCTTATTAGGAATACAGAAATTTTCTTTTAATTTATCGTGAATAGTTTCCATACACTTTGATTTAAGGTTATTAACATTCTATAGACAGTGGCATCTTTAATATGTGGCGATCGCTTCTAAAGACTAATCTCATTACCCTCAAATAGTCATAAAATATGATTTTATTATACTTACGTATTTAATTAGACGGCCGGCACCGTAATGGATTTTGAGATAGGACTGGCGCAACAGCTTTGATAATTCACTTATCTTTGGCAATAGTCATTAACCCCCAACACCAGCAAAATAGATTGCTTTCCAACACATCTTTTTTTTTTTTTCTCACCCCTTCCAAGAAGCGTGGGGGTCCCCAGATAACGTAAATCGGACTTCGATTTTTTCCCGATTAATTAAAATATTAACGTACACACACTGCCAATTCATGGGAAAAGGGAGTGCCACCCCATACCGGGCGGGGAGAGGGGGCCCTGCGACACACACCCTGAGACCTGTTTTGGTTTTGTTTTAATCGAAAGGGCCTGATTTCTCTCGGCTGGGAAGTGCCGGGACAGCTCCTGGTAGCCCCCTGGGTCTCTGCTCCTGGTCGTGCAGACGTCCTTTGGGCGGGCAGTGCGCCTGGGTGCCGAGTCCCCGCGGCAGGAGCTCGGCCGCCGGGCCCACGCGCTGCCCGTGCCCTGTTGCCCTCCCGATTCCTCGAAACCAGGTCGGGAAGCTGCGCGCCGCGCGCTCACCCGGGCCCGGCGGCACTGAGGGCAGGACCCGGGCGCCCGCGGCGTCCGCTCGGCTTTTAGAGAGGCTGGCGCCGGGGAGGTCTGGCTACGGCGCAGGGCGCGCAGCCGGACACCCGGCTCCGGGTCGCCGGAGAGGCCGGGCGCGCTTCCTGTCCGTCCGGAGAGCCCCGAGCCTTCTTTGTCACTCGCCGCGGTTAAGCACAGGCCGGGGGACGGGGTCTCCCGTGGCCGCCGGGAAAGACAGAGCATCTGGCGGAGCCCGCCTCCGACGTGGGTCCTCAGCCCGGCACTCGGCGGCCTCCGCCGGGGCAGGAAACACCGGCGCCCGGCGAGGCCCAGACGGGGGCAGACCGGCCCCCCAGCAGCCTGAGGTCTGTTTAGAAACCAGGCTGAGCTGCGCGCCCCGCCTTGGCGAGGGAGCCCTGCCCTCTCCACCCGCCCCCACCTACCTTCCTCTTCCCCCCCCGCCCCCCCCCCGCGCCGTCCCCACTCGGAGGCTGGCCCCTGCAGCCCCCTCCCTGCGGCCTGCCCGCCTCTACCCACTTGTCCCTTCGGGCCGCCCCAAGGCGCGCTGAGGCCCCGTGGCGTGTACTGCGTGCATTTGGGCAACTTGGGGTGCCTCGGCACTTCACCCCCTCCTCCCTACAGTGTTTGGACCGTGCGGCCGATTTGGGGAGGAGGTATTGGGGGGCCAAGCAGCGATTGTGCACTGGCTGTTTGTTTCATTTCGAGCTTTATTTGGGCGAGCGGGAACTTCCCGGGCTGCGGGTGGGCGCGAGGAGCCGCGGAGCGCGGCCGGGGGCGGCGGCGGCGGCGCGCGGTGGCGCTCGGTGGCGGCGGGGCTCGCGGGGCTCGCGGGGCTCGGGCCGGCTCGCGGCGCCGTCAGGCAGTCAGTCAGCGAGCGCGGCGGCGGCGGCGGCGGCGAGGGGCGCGGCGAGGGGCGGCCGCTCCCATATATGGCGCAGGCGCCGCCCCCCGACGTCACCCTCTGACAGCGCCGCTCCCGGGGGCTTCGAGTTTTGGCTCCCGGGAAAGGGTCCATTCCTCGGGGAGAGAGGGCTGAGTTTTGTGCGCCTCCGTCCGCTGCGCGCGCCGCTCCAGGCCCCGCCGCGCCCCGCCTGCGCCCGGGACTGCGCCGCGGCACTCACTGCCCCGTTTATTTGTCTTTGGAGCAGGCGGGCCGCGCCAGAAGCGGGCGATCCCGCAGTGTCCTGCAGCCGCGGACGCCGCCTGGCTAGGATGACACCACGTTGAGCGCGCCTGCAAACAACAACAACAACAACCGCCGCCGCGGCCACCGCGTCCTGCTCCTCCGAAGCGCCGCCGCCGCCGCCGCCGGTGTAGCCGCCGGTGTAGCCGCCTCCGCGCCCCCCCGGCCGTCCGGAGCGCCCCGGCCGCTGGTGTATGTGGCGCCTGCCCGGGACGGGCTGAAGCCGGCGGCGGGGCCGGACCGCAGGCGCCGAGCAGGGCGAGCGCGGCCAGGGTAGCCGCCTGCCGCCGAGCCCCGAGCGCCGCTGCTCGCGGAAGCGCTTTCGGCCGGGAGCTGCGGCCGCCGCCAGCAGTTTTCATGTTTGGGATTCAGGAGAATATTCCGCGCGGGGGGACGACCATGAAGGAGGAGCCGCTGGGCAGCGGCATGAACCCGGTGCGCTCGTGGATGCACACGGCGGGGGTGGTGGACGCCAACACGGCCGCGCAGAGGTACGTACCGGCCGCCCCCGCGCGCCCCGGCCCCGGCCCCAGCCGCCGCGCTCCTCACCGGGCCGCTGTCCCTTTCCTCCCGCAGCGGCGTGGGGCTGGCGCGGGCGCACTTCGAGAAGCAGCCGCCCTCCAACCTCCGGAAGTCCAATTTCTTCCACTTCGTGCTGGCGCTCTACGACAGGCAGGGGCAGCCGGTGGAGATCGAAAGGACCGCTTTTGTGGACTTCGTGGAGAAAGAGAAAGTAAGTGCCCGCACACCATCCCACCTTCCACCTTTCTACAAGTGGGAGGCGGGCGGTGCCCGCGCGCGGTGGCCCCGCGTGCCCCCCTCGGCGGCGGGGACCGCTCGGCGAGGCGCCCCCGCCGCCGCCACGTGCGGCCGCCCGGGCCACCGCCGAGGGGCTGCGCAACTTCTGCGCGCCCCCGGACTCGCTCGGGGCGAGGAGGACGCTGGGCTTCCAGCGGGAAAGTGACATCACCGCGCCGCTCCCAGCTACGAGTCCTGCCATGTGTGAGGCCGCGGGGCCTCGGTGGCGCAGGGGGACCGAGCGCGGTGGCCGCGCCGGACGCCGATCGCACTAAACGCAATTATTTATCGTTACTTTCAGGAGCCCAACAACGAGAAAACCAACAACGGCATCCACTATAAACTGCAGTTGCTGTATAGCAACGGTAAGTGGCCGCCGCCGCCGCCGCCCGCCCCGCCCGGGCTCGCCCTCCTTTCCCGAGACGGCTAACGGACTCAAAGATTGCGAGATTAAAATGACACGGATGTAAACACGAAATCTTCTCGTGGCATAGAAGGAAACCAAAACATAAACGATCAATAAGTCGATGGCACTTCACATGATTAACCGGTGGGGCTCGAAGCAGAAAGTAAAAAGGGGGATCGATATGGGGCTTCAGGAGGACATCACTTTTAAGTGACTTTTTTCAATTTTGCAAATTAATGTTAATTATGGAGATGGGGGCAGCTCCATAAGCGGAGCGGAACTGACTTCCTGTGCACGAGTTTTTGAAAAAAAAAAAAAAAATCCTCGAGAGACACTAGAAAGAGTTCAAACTCTTCACTCAGTTTCCATTTCATGCTTTCTGTTTTCTAAAAATAAATGACCACATGGGCCCACCCGGTGCAGCCACCGGGCCTGCTCGCAGCCTGGCCAATTTGTTGCACCTTCCAGTGCAAACCCTAAGAGTCTTAGAGGTTCCGGATGAGGAAAAGAAACTCAGAGCAGGGGAAGCGATTGGGCTTCCCTTTCGCCTCTTAAAGGGCATGGCTGAGTTTTGCTGCATCACGGCCGGCAGCAGCAGCCCCGTGCCTCAGGTGCCCTTGCTAAAATCCTGATGAGAATTTATCCCTGTTTTTTTTGCAGGAGTCAGAACGGAGCAGGACCTGTATGTGCGCCTCATAGACTCAATGACCAAACAGGTGAGAAAGTTTAAGCCTCCGCACTACTTTCCACTGTTCGGCTGGGTTGTCCTGGGGTGGAGAGGAGGGCAGATGGGTCTCTGGACTTGTTTTCCACTTGGCTTCCTTGACATGCTAATGAGAATTCCATATTTATTGGAATACACGATGCGATTGGTAAAGTAGTTACTGTTGTCATCACAATAGGACATATATGCTCTAGTAGATGGCTTGTGCGTGGAATCCAATTGTCTTAATTAGCTATGGTAATTAATATTTGACAGAGAAATTTCAGGAGGCTCCCCCTCTTGTATATCTTTAAATGTTTCTCTCTCTCTGCTTGGAATCATTTCATTGATTTTTTTTTTTTTTTCCTATAACAAAGGCAACTAACTCCTTTCCAAAGCCCATTGAGTTGGGCTTGATTAGTTCATTTTTCCCCCCCTTTCCGGTGTGATGGTCTAGTAACGCGAGACGTTGATTTGGATTTAAAAGTGAAATGTGTTGGGGTGAAAAGTCACCTTGTTCTCCGCTAGCCCGTCTTCACCTCTCAGCCTCCCCTCTCCATAATTCAAACTCCCAGCTCCAGGGGTCACCCACACCCGTCCATTGCTCTGGGAGCTGCCTCTGTTCCCCTCTCCCACCCTCTGTCATACCTTGTAAATAACATAATTACAAGCGGTTCCTTATTAAATTATTTAACCTGTCTTGGTCAACTTTTCCGATGATAACTATTGGCTATCAGTAATGTGATTAAGTGCAGAAAAGCGATTCATTGCTTTTTCACGCTGTGCAGTCTGGCTGGTTTTGTGCTGGGTGGTACTGTTGTTTAGTCGTTGTAAAGATCTCCCCCCACCCCCACTTTCCTTAAAATGGTGTTGGGGGAGGGGCAAGTTCCATGCGAAAATTAAATCCACGAGGCACAGATGGATTTAGAATAGACGTCCGAGGTGGGCTTCAGGCTTGGAAATGGAAGTAGAAAGTAGCACCTCCGTTGTTGATGGTAACTTTAGGGGTTGGTGAGCCAAGCAGGACAGGAGTTGGGTGCTTCCTGCAGCCCAGGACGCAAGCTTCCCACTCTCGGCACAGCAGTTAGTTTTTTCGGATTTTACTTCCCCTTTAAAAAGTTGGTCCTGACCTAGGCAACAAGCGCGTTGGAGTTTAACGTCTGCAGCGTAAAACACTTTGGTTTTCTCTCAGGGTAAAACCGATCTTACAGGTAAAGTAGTGTCTTTGTCAGAAAGACGGAGGCAGCTGTGTGCCCTTTGGTGATTATTTCACTGGGATTCAGAGAAGCCCCGAAACGGGGCTGCTGGTTGGCAGGGTGCGTCTATTTCCTTTGTACAGGAGGGCGAAATGTTGTCGGAACCGCAGTGGTCTAATTAAGAGGTGGGTGCAGGCAGCCGTGAGTTTCTCTGGTTTGCATAGAGGAGGCGGCTTCGTTTTCAATGTACTCTCATTGTTCATTTAGCCGTGCACCTTTGCAACATAAACAGGGCTGAAAATAAAGGCATTTAATCTCCTCTCACTGACGGGGATGGGGGGGGGGGTGGGGAGAAGGAAAGAAATAGCCCAGTAACTGATCAAAGAGTCAATGGCGCTGAACCGACAGTTTATGGATTTCTGTTTGTGCTACAAAATAAAAAATAAATCAAATATAAATACGGGGATCCATCGGAGGACAAGCCGGGCTCTGAGAAGTGCCGGCGCCTGCCGCGGCCAAGCGCCCCGCAGCCCCAGGCGGCCCATCGCTGCCGTGGTTCCCAGCGGATCCGGAGGGAGGCTGGGGCGGAGGGGCTCGCGGGGACCCTTCCCGCTTCCCAGAGGGCAGCCTCGGGCCTTGTCGAGAAAGGGCTTTGTCCGCCTGGAACTGGAGGCAAGTGTGAGAAATGCCCGAGGAGATTGGAAGTAATTTCCAGATAATTTTCGGTGCCGGGGGGGAGGGAACTGGAGAGGGGACTCCCCTCCCCCTTCCGTGGAATTTTTCTGCCGGGAACTTGCGGCTCTCGGCCCCCGCCCCCTGCCCCTCCCCCAGTGACCTTTCCCCCCGTTTTTTTCCCTTTTTCTGCGAGGCCGGCGGTGGGGCTGGTGCGGGCGGCCCCCGGCTCGGGTTCCCGGCGGCGGAGCCGGGCCGCGCGCGGTCGTGAGCGCACCTCGGCCTTCGCACCATCTGGCGGAGCCTCTGCTCAAAACCCACCCGAGCGTGTGCGCAGACACTGCCTTTTTACCCGAGAAAAATCATTGTTAGCAGTTTCAAAATAAACACCAGATTGGCCATTAGCACTTTCTTTGCAAATATCATCCGGCGAGGAGCACGTGGCCGCGCGGGCCCGGGCGCCCCGGGGCCTTGAGCACTCCTGGGGGCGCCCGGCGCGGCCACGTGCGGCTGCTGCGCCCCGGGCCCGGCCGCCCACCGCGGGCACCTGGCTCGGGCGGGCAGGCCGGGAGGAGCGGGGCGCGCGGCCGCCGCGGCGGTCGCGGCTCCTCGGCGCCGGCTGTTTGCAGCACGCAGACTGGAACTCCGGCGAGACAATGGCCCGAGGACGCGGCCCGGCGCGGCCAGCCGAGGGGGCCCCGGCGCCCCGAGCCCCTTCACGCCCTGCGCCCGGGCCTCCCTACCCGCCTCCCCCCACCCCTACTTCCAGCACCCAGCCTCCGGCGCGGCCGCCACCCTCCCGACCCCCGGGCCCCGCGCAGGCCCTGCGGGCGCCCGGGAGAGCAGGCCGGCCGCGGCCTAGCCCTGCGCCCCGGGGGCGGGGGGGGGGGGGGTGGTGGTGGTGCGGGGAGGGGGCTCTGCCGGGACGGTGGCCTGGCTGGGCCGTGACGCCTCCCCTGGCCCGCAGTGCACCTGCCGCCCGGGAGACCCGCAGCGCCCGGGGCGACTGGGCGCCCAAGCCGCCGGCGCCGCGTAACCCCCGCCTCTGCTTGTCCCCCCCCCCCCGCGCAGGCCATCGTGTACGAGGGCCAGGACAAGAACCCGGAGATGTGTCGCGTGCTGCTGACCCACGAGATCATGTGCAGGTGAGCGGCGGGCGCGGGCAGCAGGGGCGCGGGCGGCCTCGGCGCCAGCTGCGTCCACAAAGGACGCTGCCTGCAGGCGCCACCACCCCGCCCAACTTCGGGCCGGGCATCGATTGAAATGCAATCGGCCCGAGTCTGCACCCCGAGCCACCGAGGAGCCCGTTCTCCTCTCTCCCTCCCCGGCGGAGACGACCAGCGCCACCGGCTGCTCAGCAGAGCGGATTAATTCGTGCAGTCAAAAAGGAAAACGGGTCCTGGGTGACGCCTCTGTCCCCGGAGCCGGAGGAGTCAGAGAGCGCTGGGACTCATTTTACTGCTTCCTTCGCAAGCACTGGCGTCCCGAGCTCTGCAACTGTCTGTTACTGATAAAAAAGGAAACTCTTCTGTAGTTATGCCAGCGCTAGCCTATGTGAGAATTGGATTGTGATTCCGTCAGTTAACCTCTTCCCCAGAGTGGCGATGCCTCGTCCATATTGTTGTTAGATTGCGCGCGCGTTCCTTGAGATCTCTGTCAGAAGAGCAGTTTCCCACCTGTTTTTTTCCAAGTACCACCAGAGTCTCACCCCTACATGGCAAATAAAAATGCATCATTGACTTTGCATGTGCCGCACGTGAAATATAGTCGCAAGGCGTAGCCAGGGCCTGGGTCTGCAGGCGACAGTAGCAGGCCGCAGACTCTGAGGGGCATACTCTGCCTGGCTACGGTGCCTGTTGCCTAAATGCCATTTCTGAGCAGACATATTGTTACGGCGCTAATATACAAAAGCTGACTTTTTCTCATATCAGGTAATAAATATAAATTACAACCAATAAAGTGGAATTTCTTTATTATCCACTTCTGCATGTACTGCAATTAACATAGAAAGCACACAGATGTGATTTAAGCTCTAAGTGGAAGACTGTAGACTTTCTTTAATCACTTTAGCTGTCAGCTTTAAAAGGCTTTATATACTTTGCCAACCATATGGTGTTAATTTAGCTAATTTAGACATGTAACCATTATACAAGTATGCTTTTTTAAAATGCGAGAAGCATAACATTTTTGTTTCGTTTCTGCTTTAATTAAAGTTTCAATAACGGAGTGAAGGTGGGCTTAAAGAAGGAACAATGGAAGTTTCTGATAGATTGATGCGTGCCTTTGTGGTTATAATTAATAAATGCCCAAAAGAAATATTGGTTGAAGGTGGCATCTTGCACCTTTTCCAGAAATAACAGCTTGACAATTAGAGGTAAACAAAAGCGGGAGCTGTGAAAAGTTATTCCCAAGCCTCCTGCCTCCCCTTCTCCTCAGTTCATTGCAAAGACAAACACCGAACACGCTTTCCATATTTTAGCATCAGAATTTCTGTAGGAGCCGGGCTGCTCTCCGAGGGTACCAGATACTGTTCAACTTTGTTCCTTCCGGTAGAAACTTACATCATGAGTGTA
This sequence comes from Leopardus geoffroyi, assembly GCF_018350155.1. NCBI lineage: Eukaryota > Metazoa > Chordata > Mammalia > Carnivora > Felidae > Leopardus > Leopardus geoffroyi. Next base: position 85,569,769 of record NC_059334.1, on the reverse strand, counting down.
GCCGCAGAGCACACGAGCTCCCTGGGTTTACGTTTGCCAGACTGCTGTGGTAGGAGGACTTGTTGTCTCCACTCAGACCGCTTTAGTGTCAGGCTTCAAAAAAAAAAAAAAAAAATAAATTACAAGTTGGGCATAAAAGGACGCAGCGCGTATTGAAACCAGTGTTTACCATTGCTCCACAGCCGGTGCTGTGACAAGAAAAGTTGTGGCAACAGAAACGAAACGCCCTCAGACCCTGTAATCATTGACAGGTAAGGATGACTTCTTCATTTCTCAAAACAAACCCGCAGCAGCAGCCCAGCCCTTTCGCTTGTGCTCGGTTTCTAGCTGCTCCGTTTTTTGGAGTCTGGTGTGGAGCTCATCTTGTGAGTTGCACCATTTGTTGTCCGCGTGCGTTATCATGCACAGGTGGGTTGACTTGGAAACCTGGTGGCTCGCTCTGTGGGGATTCAGTAATTGCTTGCGAGTTGTCAAGGGAAGCAGTATCATCTGCCACTGCTCTCACTGTGAGGAGCACTTTATGCCTAGAGATTTGCTGGCTTTCAACCCAGAGATATGTCATAAAATGCTTTTTGCTAATTTGTTAACAAGTATTTCATTTTTGCCTTGTTTTTATCTCGGATGATAGCTGAAGTTGAGACTTGGGTGGCGTTGACTGTTGTAATTGTTGCCCAGTGTTAGAATGAATTTAATCTGCTCTCAATTAGTTGCAAAATGTCTCCTAATTTTTTTCCAATTGTGGCTGTCGCTTTATGTCAAGTAGCAAATATGTAACTAACAAACCAAAGTTGTTATAATTGAAACTAATTACACACGCTGGTTACATTTTCCAACATTAATTTCCATAACTAGATGAGCTGTATGCATTCTTTACCTTGCTGCTTTTCATCTTGTGATTTATCATATTCCTTGGGCAACGTTGCATCCTTTTAAGATACTAATCATTAGTCCTAATAGTGCTAATGTGCGTTTGGCATTGCTTTGGTCGAAACAACAAAAACATCCCCTTCCACCCTCCTCTTCCAACACTCACCCAAATTGCTGGCTTTCGGTGACCTGGAGGAGAGGAGGAGTCCTTTCTTCCCAACAGTGGGAGGAACAGTAAGAGGCCCAGTGTGTGATTGACTGCAGATTTCGCAATTGGTACCCAAATCAAATAAATGTTAGGCGTGTACATATGACACCAGTTTTGTGAGGCAGAGGGTTAGACGGTTTTGAAGAGGGGTTGAATTTCAGCAGCTTTCATTACAAAGTTATCTTTTGATCGTGAACTTTGCTGTCCAGTGTCTGAAAAATTAAACCCGGAAAACTCTATGAGTTAAGCCTAAAGAAATATGCACCACCAGTGGAGAGCAATGCTAATGTTTAACTAGCTGGGATAGCTGTTTGCTTAGTGGAGAATGTTCGGTATCTGACAGAGAGGACAGCTCTCTTATTAGTAATCAAATAGGGCTGACCAGTTGTGGCCGTCACTCAGGCAATTGAGAACAAGTTCAACACTTTATAGAACTCCAACTCCAAAAATCAATAGAATTATATTTGTCTTTAGTGTGGTGGCTATGGAAATCGTACGGCCTTGGATTGTCGTCTCGTCACCGAATTCATTTTATTTTGTTTTTGACTGGCTAAAAGTGTTTGAGCAGCTCCTGGAATCTTGTCTGAGCGTGAGATGCCTGAAGAGGCGGTGTGTGTTTGTTGGCAGTGCAGGATTGTGAGGCGTGCCTCTTTTGGGTTGTCTTCGGTTGGTGAGATGGTGAGATTTTAGAAAGATGACTTCCTTTTAAATTGTGACGTCGTCAGCACAGTAACGGAGGGGTCGTGTCGATTCCACGAACGTTTGGGATACTGTGTGTTCCCTTCAAAATCACATTGGGTTTGTGTACCATTCAATCATTTATCGACTGTTGATACTGAATACCTTTTAATACTCCGTTTTAATCCACGCGGTGGGAAATATCTTCCCTTGATATGCAGAAATGTCCCCTTTCATTCTTGTCTGGATGCTCTCTTCTATTTGGTTAATTGAAGTGTGTGCCGAGATTACCGAAACCTTTCTAGTCTAAGAGAAGTGTGTGATCATTTGATATTCCAGAAGCGTGAGAGGAGGGGAAAAATGTAAAAACATTTGGCTAATGGGTTTACCAAGTTTATTTGAATAAGGAGGATTGCAGCCCCATTTACGCCTGGCGTAAATGCTTTGGAGGTCTTAATTATTGATGAAAAATCTGCTTGGCTTCTAAATTCAAAGATAGGACAATTTTACAGGAATTTTAATCACGTTCCACGTTAGGGGTTTTGAGGTAAGGATAGTTTCTTAAGTAATGACAGACAGAACTGAGAACAGACAGGGCTGATGGGGGGGTGGGAGGGAGGGGAGGGTGGGTGATGGGCATTGAGGAGGGCATCTTTTGGGATGAGCACTGGGTGTTGTATGGAAACCAGTTTGACAATAAATTTCATGTATTTAAAAAGAAAAAAGAAGTAATGACAGACAGAACGTACATTTTTAGCGTTCTTGAGAGAGCTGTCACTGACAGTGGATAAACCCTGCTTATTCTCTTGCCTGATGGAGATGCTCGTGAAACTGTTGCTGTATTGGCTCCTTCTCCAGTTTAAGGGTCTGTTTCTAGGGGAAAAGCGAAGAATCTCGCGTTCGCTAGGGCAAGTTGTGTTAATCAGAGAAAGAAAAAAAAAAAAACACACCTGCAGGAGGGGAACATCTTTAGAGAGGTGCAGTCAGTCCTTCACAGCTGAGATGAGTTTCAATTCCATAATGATAGTCATTTCTGGGGGGGAGGGGTGTTGCCTCCTAAAATTAGTCGCTCATGTTGAGTTTCTAGCCTGTGCTCCCTCTGGAGTATTGCAGGATAAAAGATCCCATCAGATTGGTGAGTCAGTCTACAGGTCCCCATCAGCAATGTCATCACTTGGTTAGTTGGCTTAAAAAAGAATTATATACAATGTGCTTCGCCAGCTCCTTGTGGCCTTTGGATACATTTAGCAGGTTCTGACCAGATAAGGCATATTTGTCCTGAGGATATAAACCAATAATTCCAACCTGAATTGAGATCAATGGGCCCACGTTTGTTCTAACCCACACCGAGCCTCTTCCGGCACGCTGAGACTGCTTCTCTGTGTTATGAGAACAGAGGAGTAAGCTTCCCGCTCTGGCAGGGAAATCACATTCTATAGACTCTGATACCTTAAATCAATTAATTACACAACTTAGTTGTCTTTCAGAAGCATTAAATACTCACGAACAGCATGGAAGACACGCTTCAGAGGAAAGAAGGGGGAAAAGTGAGGATATTTTGTATTATCAAACCCTTTTAATTTACCGTGAAGGTTTCACCTACGTTAACTGTCGTCTTCCTCATAAAACAATGCCAGACAAACCATCTTTTATAGCTCCGAAAATACAATTCCACTGCAGTTGACGTAAGCTAACGTCACGACTTGTGGGGTAAAGGAAAGGAGAGGCATCACGCTGGGAAGTAAAAGCACGGTCAGTGGACGCTACGGGACAGGGTCCACGGTAGATCGCGGTGACCTGTGGGGAGCCAGACGCAGGGAGGGAAAGGTGTGCGTGTGCATATGTACCCAGGTGCACGTGTGTGTGTGTGTGTGTGTGTGTGTGTGTGTGCACATGCATATGTAATTTCTTACGGTGTTCCTGAAAAGGATGGGAGTATCATTTTCCTCATGGAATAATGTTTTCTGGGAAAACACAAAAGCAGATGGTTTTCATTAGGAACACCCATTGTCCACATATCCCAACTATGAACAGATAAATCTCTCTCGTTTCACCCGTACATTCCAAGGGCTGTAAATGATTACAGGATGTCGGTGTGGCTGCTAAACCAGAACCACACTTTGGCTCTCGTGCTCCCCCTGTGCCATCCTGGTGAGCGCGCCCGGGCCCTCCTGGAGGTGCCCAGCAAGGCACGCGCCCTCGCCTCCCTTGCGCACTTGGCCCCCCGGGTGGACCGGGGGCGCCCAGGCCCGCGTGTTGCAGCCCGCGAAGCGGCGGGCGCCGGGCGCCGTGACCGTCCACGCGGGCCGGGTCGCACGCCGTGTGCTCGCGCGGTGCTGGGAGCGTGCTCGGCGGGGCGGTTCCAGATGGCACGGTCTCAGGCGTCCTGCTCGCTGGCACCTCCATGGCAGGCAGCGCCCCCTCCCCGGTAAATCTGGCATCGGTCTATAGAGTCGGGGAGACTTCTCATTCCAAGTCTGTCCTACTTTCCTGTCTGGAAGCCAGACATCTGTTTATCCCATTTTCTTTCATACAGAGTTTGGAATAGCTTTAGTTTGGGGGGTGGGGGGTGGGGAGGGAAGTTTTGTCATATTTAACAGCTGTTACAGAATTTCAACCCTGTGGGCTCTGAAAATACTTTTCGGCTGACCTCAGATTTTTATACATAATCGACGTGGGGTTGTAGAAAAATATTATTTACTTAACCTCTCATTGTCTGTGATTTCACATCGTCCTTACTCTGATGTGCTAACTACCAACAATTTTAACTTGCCCCCCCCCACCCCCCCGCCCAGCCTTGCTTTGATTCATTTACACGTTTTAACTTTACACCTTTAAAGTGATTGCAGAACGGTAGCTGAAGACCGATTGGAGATTTTCTTCCTTTCTTTTCTTTCTCTCTCTCTCTCTCTCTCTCTCTCTCTCTTTTTTTTTAGTCAACAGTGTTTCCTTTCACTTCCTGTCACAAAGGTCAAAGAGAGCCGACCTTTGCTGGCGGTCCCCCTCGCTGAATTATTCATGGCATTGACTTTTTGTCAGCACACACAGTTGTGCTCTGGGACATTTTATTCATTTACCTCATTTAAAGCGCCTTTCTGCACCTGTTCAAGTATTAATATCATGTAATTTGGGCCTAATGCCGATTTTGCTGAACACTCATTATATTTTTTATTAGCTATATTTCCAAACGATTATGTATGATTATTACCAAGCCTTACAAACAGCACCGGGCTATTCCCCAGCCCTTTACATCTTCTTGTCAGGTTGTTTTCAGAAGCGGGGAGGATAAACATTTGACCAGACCCACTGTTTTTATTCCTACTCCATCTCCAAGCCGAGAACTTAAAGCTTCCTCCCTCATGGCTTTGCACGAGCGTGATTAAATCCAACTCTGAGGGAGCTGTACAAATGCCAGCATTTATAAGGTCAACGCTTTTGTTAAAAATGCTATGTAAATGAGGATCTGCAAAAAGGGACATTAAATAAAATTAAATTCATTGTCTTCTTTAATGTCATTTACATTTTGGCTAAGCCCCGGCCTGTCAAGGAGGATTTTAAAAATAATTTTAATTACACATCATTCAGGGATCTAGGGTGTTCTATTCAGTAGCATTTGGATGCCCTGCAACACGGAGACTGTTTATTAACTGCCTAAACGACATCACGTCACTTCATCTGCATAACGCGATGAAAACAGTGCAGTTTGGTGTGAGCCTTCCCTTCTCGGTTTTCCTGAAGATGGGACTATAATTATCCGCCAACAGGCCTTGGGATCCCGGAGACCTCCTCTTGCTCTCGGCCGTGGGTTTGAGGCGCGGAGCGGTTCAGGGTCTGTTTGAGTACGCTGGGACTTCAGCGGAGGGAAGACATTGGCCAGGAATTTGGCAACAGGAACACACAGTTGGGATGAATGGATGTGGCTACAAAGAATCTGATTTTGCCTGGCACCGGCCCCATCTGGCTTTGTCACACTCAGGTGTGAATGGCTGTTTTATTCCCTGGCACGCCAGTGGGGAGAGGCAAAAAGTTCATTCATCCCTTAAACATTTTTCCATAAACTTCTGAAAATAAACAGGAGAGGAAGCACTACATTACTGTCTCACAATGACATGCTTTCACTTACACAGGGAGACACCAGAAACAGGTCTGACTTTGTTCTCCCCGCCCCCCCCACCCCCACCCCCCCCCCCCCCCGGCAGCCCCAGGATCGGAGGAGAGTCTACATCATACATGCTAAGTCTGTGTGCTGACTGTCCCCACACGCCACAGTGGTTCGGGGCCACCACCAGGCCCAGCGCCCGCCTCTCTGGTCTAGGCCGAGGAGGCCCGCGGAGATTTATGGCTGTGCCTGGCCTGGGTAAGGACTCCATGGCCGAGCCAGGCAGAGGCTGGGTTTTAAAACCAGCCACACACTCGTCATGATTTCCGCAACACTCTCAAACAACTCGGATTCTTGACCGCTTGTGCAAGGGAGAAGCCTCTTTGCTGCCTCTGATGCTGCTGTAAGCAGGAGCCCGGGGCAGCACGCAGGCATGAAAATGCAGGGGGCGGAGGGGAGGGGCTGGAAGCCGGGCCTGTCAGAAGCTATACTCCAGGAGGTATGTTGACGCAAGCCATTCCGTGCCTCTGCGGCAGCCTTATCAGGTGAAAAGCAAAGATATTGCCAGTGCCTGTAATTGTGTTAGGATGGCTTGGATGAATTGGATTACCTTATGGAAAGCCGTCCAAACTCGGGGTTCTGTTACGCATGCTTACAGGAAGCAAATAATTACTCTCTGTGCACCAGCAGATAATTGGGGCTGGCCACAGGCCTTCTCGTGCCGCCGAAGCGGGAGGAGCTGGCCTCGTCAGAGCGTTTAGGAGACAAACCGGGAGGGTGGTGGTCCTTGTGTATGTAGGCAGCTCACGCTGATGCTGTGATTTCGGTTACTTTTCAAAGATGGTGAATAATTTATCAGAATTCAAACTAACAGCGGCAACGGGCGGCATGTTGGAGGAGATAAAAATTGCACGCTCTAATGATGGAAATTGTCGTTGCAGACAGGAAGTGATTGACAAGTAGGGATGCAGGAAGTGAAAACTCAAGGAGCTTAGCCGGGGCTTGGGCACAGCTTCTGGAGCTTGTGCTCGGAGAAAATGAAAACCATGCCCTCCCGTCAGCCCGCCAGAACACAAGCACCTCTTGTTTGTTTATCTACCTAGCAAATCTCCCCAAAACGTTTGTGGTCAAAAGTCTACATAATGAGACATTATGCTGGTATTATTAATGCTTTAAAATAAAAATATGGCTATAATTTAGAAAAATAAGCAGAGGAATTTTATGTGTTAAGGGTTTTTTTTTTTTTTGGGGGGGGATTGTATTTTATAAGCTTCTTGGTCTTTGGGGGTAACTAGGGTTCATTAAATTGTAGAAAGCTTGAAGAGGCTGTTTTCAAAACTATTTATTCAGCAAACAGTCTGTCCTATCTATCAACATAATAAATGCTATACATTTGCGCCCAGTTCGATGAAGGGCACGGTGGGGGCTGGGGCGGGGAAACTGTAACGGGTTGTTTTTGAATCACTGGTTTCCCTTTCCCTTTAAAAACAAAACAAATGAGAACTCTCCCTCTAATTCCTTGGCTGGAAGTTGCTCAGCTAGAAAACACTCCAAATGCACGCGGGGCCGTGGAGCCAGCGGTGGACCGAGTGCCGCGTGTGAGCGTGCACAGGGGCAGCCCTGCTTCCCCCAGTAATTCACTAGGAAATGAGTTTAACATGTGCGGAAAGGAAGGGCTCAGAGTTTGCGTCGTTGGAGGACCCAGAGCCCAGGCCCCGCGGACGGAAGGAGTAGGCTCCAGCTTGCCTCTGCTGGGTGTGGAGGGGAGCTGCTCGCACATCTGGGGAGGAGGCCGCGGTTAGCCCTGACGGGCAGCTCCAGCCGCCCCTGCCTCCGCCTCCCCTTCCTCCCCCACCTCTCCCCGCCCCCTCCCCCTCCTCCCTCCTCGCTCTCCCCTGCCTCCTCCCTCCTCCCTCCTCCCTCATTGCCTGTATTTTCCCTTTTCCCTCTCTCTCAGCAGAAGGCAGCGGGGGGCAGGGTGCCGTGTTAAAACAAGACAAAACTTGGGCAGTGTTTAAGGCCCTGAAAACATTTGCCCTCCTGATGATGAAGTTCCAAAGGGGGAAAGACCTGCCTTGGCCTGAGCCCCCATCTCCCCGTCCGAGTAAAGGCTTCAGCAGTGGCTTCCTGCACATCCTCACACCCCGATGTAAGTTTTCACTGAGACGGAGACTTTTCGCAGGAATGGCCGGTCTGGATGTGGTGGTGTCACTGGAAAACGGGTCTGCAGGCCGCCCCTGGCATGGGGCCATCCGAGGGTGACCTATGTGTAGCATAGGAGTGTGGGATTCGATTGTAGGCACAGGTGGGCGGCACGCCTTCCCGAGGCACGTGTGGGGGCAGGCAGGTAGGTCACCCTGACTCTAGGTGGGGGACGGGGCCTGCACAGAAGGCACAGCAGGGAAGGGTGCCCCTTTCATCTCAACCAACACCCGACAAGACCAACTAGGCATTGGGGAGGGGTCGGGGATGGTCCTGTCCAGTCCTGTTGAGGAAGGTGGGGGGGGGGGGGCCCTCCCTGAGAAGGCCCTGGGTTTTCTAAGACTGTCAGTATCTGGGGATGTGGTGTGCAGGTACCCAAATCCTGTCCTGACCAGTTGATGCAGATGTCCTTTCCAAGTTGTTGCCGCTCAGGTCACAGGACCATCCAGCTGTGTGGAATGACATCCCGTGGCCAACAAGAAAGACCAGGAGGCACAAAGCGGGGCTGAGGATGGGGTGGTCACGGAGCAGGGCCACGGAGTCCACACCTGCGGCCAGCAACAAACCACCCGTGCTTGGCATTTCCTTCCTCCGCATTTGATATAGATTCCAAGGTGGTCTGAGACTGCTTTTTAGAAAAATTGATACTTTTTTTTTTTTTTTTTAAGTGAGCTCTAGGCCCAGGGCTGGTGGTGGGGCTCGAACTCATGATCCCGAGATCAAGAGTCCCATGTTCCCCTGACGGAGTCAGCTGGGTGCCCCCAGACTTCATTTTTTTAGAGCAGTTTTGGGTTTACAGAAACATGAGAACCCGGGCAGAAAGTACAAAGTCCCCGTATTCCCGTTTGGTAACATCTTGCCTTAGTGAGGCACGTTGTTACAATTGATGAGCCAGCACTGATATGTTGTAAGTAAACCGAAGTCGGCTGTTAGGGTTCACTCTGGATGCTGTGCGTCCCAAAGGTCTTTTCCTACAGCAGTGTCATGCAGGGTGGTTTCACTGTCCTAACCATCATCTATGCTCTGCCTTTTCGCCTCCTTACCCCCGGCCCCGGGCAGACACTGATCTTCATACTGGGCCTGTCCTTGTGCCCGCTCTAGAATGTCAGTCATAGAGTTGGAATCACACAGTGTGGCCTTTGCAGATTGGCTTCTTTCACTTAAAATCTATTTTAAGAGCCTTCCGTGTATTTTTACAGCTTTATAACCACTAATAATACTTTCTGAATTTCTGTTTTTCTGTTTTTTCTTTATGAAAGGTTTCTGGGCCGTGTCTTCCCTGCCATTGACTGTGTTTTTGTAGTGAACTCCCTTACTCGTGAGCTTATCGTAGCAGTTAGTGCTTTGGTATTTGGATGTTGTCTGTGGGTGTTTCAGAAGTTTACGTGATCCACCCCCATTTTTGTTTTTAAAACAGCTGGCTCCTTTGCAAAGAAATGAAAACTTTTTACCGAGACTTTATTTAAGTGGTGTCCCTCCATTTTGCTTATTATTCGGGTCCCCACCCCCCACCCCCAGAAATACTTCTTTGGATTATTTAAATAGCACAGGCCATAAAAGGAGAACGATTAAATGATCGGAAGGCAGAATACTACACTGTGGCCTGAAAATGGAATGAATTCAGCATTCAGCGGAGTTGTTGGCTTTTTTGGTTTAATAAATTAAACTACAAATTTTCCTAATTGCCAAACAAAATGTTAGGCCAGCTTTAGCCATTGCTGACAGTGAAACACAACATAAAACCTGCTGAGAGTTATATGTGGTATTTAATATGAGACAGAGCAACGAAAGGGTTTTATGGCTAAGTATGAATTCACACCCAGAGCATTTGGTTCACATTAGGAGAGGTTTGTAAATCAGATCAGTGTGCCGGGATGGGGTGGTCCCCAGCAACCTCTCTCCTGTCTCCTTCCTGATATTTGGTTATTGGAATTGCTACCAAAGGGATCTCGCCCGTCCATTTCCATTTTCTCAATGAAGCGATTTGTCCTCTGACATCAGGAAGATTGGGTCAGGAAATAAGTGGGGGATTGGATTAGACGTGATGCTCATCCCTACCGTCCGAGGTCACCGGCCTGAGCCGGCCACCGGGCAGCAGCCATCAGTTACCGAGACGTGGGCTGCCCATCGGTCCTTGGCCGGCGGGGACCCCAGGGAAGGTGAGAAGGATCTGGGAAAACTGCTTTCAGGGGAAAAAATGGCAATAACTATCATTTATTAAATTTGACAAGCAGGTTCTAAATATAACAGCCCTTTTCCCAAAGATCATTACTTTGAACAAATAAATGAGTTATGCAAGTTAATAAACGGCTAGGTTCCCCGTCCAGAGGCGTGCCTTTGTGCAGCTCAAAGATACATCCTGCTCTCTCCCGCTGCCCTAATGAACGGCGGATGCTCTCCCGTTTCTGCTGGCCACCGAAGCTTTTGTGTTGGACGCGCTGCTCGTACGCATGTAGCGTGCCCACGACAGTCTCAGAAAACGCTTGGCAGTAAAAATAAACTTGCCTGGGTTGAGAACGATACGACACGTGGATGTGCCTTATCGTTTCGAAAGGGCTTTCGTACACGATTGTGAATTAAGCAAGGTCTAGGAGTACATTTAACTTTAAGGAAGGACATGATTTGTCTGCTCCCATTCTCGCGGTCAGAAGCGTATGTGCTGGGCTGGGGCATTTGTCACGACAAGTGACTTCTTACGTTCCCTGAGACCCCATTATAATTATTCCCAGCAATTAGAGCATCCAGAACCCCATTCCAGCCCCAAACACATTTGTTCCCATTTATTAGCCTGTGAGCAGTAACTAATTTACATTGTTTCAGAGTTGTGTGTTATGGTAATTTATTGCGTGTGCTGGGGGTCACACAGAGTTGACCAGTCGGCAGGGCAGACCCTCGCCAGGCAGGGTCCAGCAACGCACAGGCAGCGAAGCCAGGGGCTTGTGATTTGGAACCTGCTACGGTCTTTTTAATCATGTTTTGATTTATTCTCTGTTACGTTACTTGCTTTACTCTTGTTCCCTTTCTGTTTTTTAACAAATCAGAGCTGGGAACAGGATTTTTTTTTTTTTTTTTTTTTTTTTGAAGGAAATGGAAGCGATATCTCCTAACGAGTGGAAACTTTTACTAATGCCCTGAATAAAATATTTGTCAGCGGCCTCCACTAAACGTAAAAGCAGTCCGCAGAGGAAACAATGCCTTAACTGTTCCCTTCTCAGAGCGGACTTCGTTATCAAGTTGAGGAAAAAGGCTTGTTTAGGCAAAAATAATGATCATAAATAGAGCTGTATAGTGGGGCTCGGAGGAAGCAGTGACAGGGTCTGCCATCAAGAGCAGCAATTCCAAGGAAATATGAGTGTTCTGATCCAGGGAAGCAGTAATTATCTTTTTGTGAGGAATGTACAATGGTGTCGGATGATGAATTGATCGCAGATTGGAAGCGTGGTTTAACTGTCATGTACAGAGATAAGAGGGAGCCCCGGGATTGCTCATCGCTTCTGCTAGTTCACAGCCAGCCAGTTTATTAGCACAAATCCCAAATGTTTAGTAAACTCATTAGGTTCCATCTAATGCTAATTTATCATCATAGATGGAACCCTAGCAGTGGAGGCCGGAGGACTGTGCCGAATCCACATGATTTACAGAGCTCTCTGATCAATCACGTTCTTTGCACTGGTCATTTTTCTTCAAATGCTTTAAACGGGCCTGAGTGATCCATACGATTAGGTCATGGCAATCGGTTAGGGTTCTCCGGAGTTATCTTTCCTGTGATGGTTATCTGAAAGGTTAAGAAATCCTATACAGTCTGACGTGGGGAGAGCTTTGGTTTTGGATGGCTTCACCATCTCCCCCCACCTTCCTCCTCGTCTCTCCCCCCACCAGCCCGCTCCCCACCCCTCCCCTCCCCTCCCCTCCCCTCCCCACTCTCCCTTTTCCTTTTACAATCCAGTCACAGAGTCGAATTCAAAGAATTTCCTTGCAAAATCAGTTTACCAAGAAATGCATCATGGTACATAAATGTCAAGTACAGTTTATTCTAAACTTCAGACAGTGTTTTTCTTTTAAAAAATCAAGCTTTAAATGCCCAGTTCTCCTGACATTTTCGTACATATTCTATAGTGTTTTCGAAGAGGGTAATAACCTTTGCTTGATCCTAGGCAACAGCTGCAAAGATAATGAAATTCTTATGATATTTCACCAGGTAAAATGTGAATTGCAGAAGAAAAGCTATTGAATTTTTATGGATCTTAATCGCATAAAATGAGATTCATGGGGCATACGTATAACTATACTCGGTGGACCAGCGGGCTGCAGTTGTGGGAAAGCCTTGCCGTGCGGTGTGAGGGGCGCTCTGGCTTGCACGAGAACGTTCCCCAAACGCTGCCTTCAGCTCTCCCTAAGAGTGATAATGAAATATGACAGAAATTTCCTTGTGCTGGATCAGTTGCAAGAGAGGTCCTGCACGGCCTATATTAATTCATCTGACTTATGTTCCAGGTCTTGATTTACCTTATGATTAAAAACTTGTGTGGGTTTGCTCTCCAATTGAAATCAGATCTCCCTGATATCACTGCAGCCTAGCGATATTGATCCCTATTTAACATCAAGGCTCAGAATTGATTGGCATTGATTAACAATAAAAACGCTCTCCTCCGTGTCCAGCCAGCGAGCCAATATTCTGAAAGACATACGCTGTGGTGTTCTCCGCATTGACCAATCTGAAAAGAGAAATGGCCCCACCCGCAAATAAACAATATATTTTAATGTTATTGTAACTGGATGCTGGGCCGGCAGTGCAAATTGATTTCGTTCTTGTTGTATGAGATAAATATCTTTAATAAAATCCTCATTTTATTTAGGATTTTACAGGAATAACTTGATTACTAGAGTAGTGATATTTTCTTCTTTTCCCACGGTGTAAAAAATGGATTAAAACATAAAGGCTATAATAACATAACACTGGAGGTGAAATGTTAATCAACTCAGAAATCACGCACAGGGCGGGAAAGTCTGGGGAGATGTGTCACCCGGGGGGGAGACGCGCTGCTCCTCGCGTGTGCTGGTTTTACTGAGCATTTTACAGTGTCGGCTGGGCCTGTTAGCCCGCGACTGTCATGTGCTGAGGGCCAGCTTCCCTGCGTAATGTTGAGCGAGCATATGGTTCCAAAGAGCGCGGCATGGAAAAACCACTCAACAGGATCGAACCCAAAAGCCTTAAAGAGACTGTCTGTTTGTTTCTGTTTTGTTTTTACTGGCTAGCGTAGATGCAGCCTGTCAAAAGCATTTCTAACCATTCCCTTCACTAGTGGTAGAGGGAGGAGAAAACGTACGAAGGAACACAAATCAGAGAAGTCCTGGGCACCGCAAGTTCTGACGTGCGTGCAGGGGCCGGGGCGGGGGTGGGGGGGGGGCTTGTCTTGTCCCTGAGCCCGACTGGTAACTCTGGCGACCAGTGGGTGCTCATCCTTAGCGTCCAAGCGCACGGGAGGCCAGGTCCAGCTGAAAGAAATTATCCAATCTCTAACATCCAGAAGTTTACAGTTATATAATGATGGAGAAAACCACAAAGCCCAAGGGATGTCAAATTTTAGAGATACTTTTAAAATGAAATTATCCAACCAAGCCTATAAGACAACCTTCTTGTACTTAAGACAAAAACGACAATCTGGAATTAATTTTTTTTTTTGTGATAGGGCAAATCCAATTTGCTTCTTTAACTGTTGATTAAGGAATCCGTCCTACAAGGCTGTCCCCTGTAAGTATTTGCTGTTTATTTGTCTGTGGAGAGCCGCTAGAATCCCCTCCAACTGGGAACGCGGGTCAGGCATGGCTGTAATGAAGAGAGCCGCCTGGCAGCATGCAGACGCCTGGGCTGGCCTTGTTTGTGCGGAAGAAATAGTTGGCTTTCTGAGCAGCTAGGGGAGGGTTGCACAGTCACCTCCCGTCATGCAGGCAGCGCGGTGGAGAACGGGAGACAGGGTTTGTCTTACGTGCAGCCTTTCCTGTGGAATCTGGAGGAGAACGTCCATTAGAAAGTAGCAAGTTAGTTAATGCCTTAAATCCGAAGGTATCTTACACTGAGGTCCACTGAATTAACGTCCAAGTGTGGTCTGGAACACCGAGGTAACTGGTTTCACGATGAACGCCTGTTACCTGAACATTCTGCGCAAAAAACACTCCTCCCCCCACCCACGGCCCCATTTGCATTTATTTGTACAGGAGGAGTGTCTCTTTTGGTCTTTTAAAGTCCGTCGTAAATATTTAACACGGTGTTTCATCGACGTTATTTAAAACTAAGGTCTTACCAAAGATGGGTTCCGGTGCAGTCGCGAGGCTTGCAAACAGACAAGTGTTGCTGAGAAGGAATACCTGTTATTTTTACAGTCTTTAAAAAGCAGAGATACTGTCTCTGGACGAGGCCGGCCTCCCCCCACCCCCACCCCGTGTCACTCCGTTTCCCCAGATGCCCCCAGGGCCTGAATTACCTGCTTCGCAGGTTGATTTTACCTATTGGTTCCGGAGCTCGTGGGCGCCCTGCTGCTGTCCAGCAGTCTGCGAGGTGTCCTTGCAGGCATACAACAGCCCGGAGCTCTGGAAAGGGACACGGTAGCAACTTCGGTGTGCTTTGTTTTGTGTGGAATTTACCTGAAGTGTTTCCCCACCAGCATCAGTGACAGACGCGTGTTCCGTTTTTGCGATTTTGGAGGGGTGATATTTGTCGGTGCATCTTGTAGGGCCATCTTGGGGCGGAGACCCAGAGGACCGAAGGAGAGTCCTGACCACCCGAGGTGGTGGGGTCCCCGGTGGGAGGGTTGGGGTGGGGTGGGGGGTGGGGCTGTTCTAAAATTGTTCCACATCCACAAGGATGTATATCAGCCAAGAGACAACCACTTTTTTTTTTCTTCCTAAAAGCTGTAAACGCAAAGCAACCAGGCTGTAAGGAGCTGTGGTTGGCAGTCAGAGGGGGGCAGGCCTGTCTGCCCCAAATGTGGGGCCAGGCTCCCCTGGTGATAAGAGACATTTCTCTCGTGGCTGGAGGGACTGGAATGCGAGAGCTGGGGCACGGCCTGTGCATTAGTGGCCTCCGTCCCTGTGCAGTGGCCACGTCCCCTGCATCTGCCCCCGGATGCAGCTTCTGCCCGCCCCTTGTAACCCGATGGGGCCTCTCTGTGCGCCCGGCCACGGGATGACCCAGCCAGTGTCCCGCTCCCAGCCTGTGGGCAGGCCCCCTAATTGGTGCCTCCAGCCGGTCTCATCCTTGTCCCCTGACCCCAGGTCCCACTGCCCCGAGGACTGCTGTGTCCGCTGGGCCCCTCCCCGCGGCATGGCCCCTCCAGAGTGGAGTGCGGCTCATCCAGTGCTTGTGGCTCCCCTCCCCCCATGCACGGTGACAGCCACTGGAATCGCATGGCTCTTTGGGCGTGGAGGTCCCTCCCCACGTCTTCTTTCTGAAACCCTGGTGTCCTTTAGGCCCGGTTCAGACTCTGTGTCCCCAGAGCCCCCTGGCTGTGGACCCAGGCCACCTCTCCCGCAGCTCTGTCGCCTCTGGCCTGTGGGCCGGTGCTGTTCCTGGGTGCTGACATTCTAGAAGCAGGGGTGCGGCCCGAGGCCCCCGCGGGCCTCAAGACAGGCAGCTGGGCTCCTCCTGGGGCGCTCAGCGGCGTGTGTGTGACGACTGAGGCAGAACGGAAGTGAGCGCTGTCCCTACTACATGTTGCGAGGCTCCCCTGCCTCTGGGTTCTGAGCTGAGGGCCAGAGCCCCAGCCTGGCTTGTCCTGACGTCCTCTGCTGCCCTGTAAGCTGAGACTCTTGCTAAGTCTCCCTAAGCCTCCACAAGGTCCTTTCATCCCTCCAACTTCACGCCTGCCAGCAGCCCGAGCTGCGTGGTTCCTGATATCCTCTCGACCTACCTGTCGAGGTAGGATGTTTTACTTTCCTGATTTAAAACACGCACACGCTTTCCTGCTCTGTTACCCAGTTTCCAAGAGATTCCGGGAAGCAGCCAGGCTCTGTGCCTGCTGTGTGGATGGGGTCTGTTCCTCCCTGGGCGGCCCTACACCAGGGCCCCAGCCTGCTGCTCCCGGAGGCCTGTCTCGGGTGCCCTGGCCCAGAGGAATGAGGGCTGGGTGTCAGAGAGAGGCCTGGTGAGAGGTCTCTGGGGAGGAGGCCCCGAGACCCTCCTGCGTGCTGCCTGTCCCGCTCCCTGGCCCGTCCCGCCCCTTAGCGAGTGACAGGAGGCGGCAGTCCCACCGTGACGGTTCTGACACCACCACTGAATAAGCAAGAGCAGCTCCCGTTTTCCATGTGCCACTAAGTGATGTGCCTCCAGCAGCCCAGGTCCGGTTATAAGACGGCAGGTCCTCAGGTTTGGGGACATGAAGAAGCTTATCTGAGGTCACTCAGCTGGGAAGGGACACAGCAGGGACTTGAACCCAGGCCGTTGGGGCTTCACTCCCTGACCCTTCCATGCTGGGCACGTGGGACCCTGCCCTTCACGGCCCCCGGGGGCCTGTGGTCCTCACGTGCCAGCGGCCTGGGGGGACTCTGCATTTGAACTTCTGGTATGATCCCGGTGAGTCTCCCTCTGTCCCCTTGAAAGTTGAGGGGTTTTGTGCTGACCTCTCGCAGGGCGGGGTCTGAGAAAGACGAACAGGGGGTGAGGGCTGCGTGTGGCGTGCAGGTGTGCTCATGTGTGCACAGAACGGCCCGTGTCTGTGGTGGGGGAGCATGCTGTGATAAGTAGCGTGGACAAAGTCGTGTGTGCACACGTGTGCTGATTTGGGTCTGGTGAATACAGCCGAGCACGGGTGCTGCTGTTACGTGTGGAGGCAGTGGGTGTTCTGGGCTCCGTACTCGTCCCTGGGACTCGGAGCATCCCTGTCAGAGGGAGGGGCGTGGCAGTCATCTCCCCAGAAGGAGATGCAGGCTGGAGGGACACGGGGGACCCTCCCCATCCAGTACCACAGGCACCCACGGGCCTGGCGTGATTGCTCATAGTTGTCTGAATGCCGTATTAAGAAGGCTCACTCATAAACGCAGTTACAAAGTGGGTACCGTTTCCTTGGCATATAAAGAATTCAGACGTAGTCTAGCGTCAGCCTGTGCGTGGCACGAGTTTGCCATTGACACACTAGGATTTCTAGTTCCGTGTGGAATTCTAATTCCATTTATCAATCAGAAGTGTGAAAGGGATGCAATCTGATTAAGCTCTCTGCCTGGAGAAATCCAGAGGTGCAAAATTATAATACCACGGATGTCTTTAGTAGAAAATGCAAAGGCTGCCTGAGAGCCGGCCGGCTCTGACCTGGATGCCCCTTGAAGCATCTCCTCACTGAG
This sequence comes from Leopardus geoffroyi, assembly GCF_018350155.1. NCBI lineage: Eukaryota > Metazoa > Chordata > Mammalia > Carnivora > Felidae > Leopardus > Leopardus geoffroyi. The sequence continues at coordinate 85,552,382 of NC_059334.1, read as the reverse complement.
TTTGGTAAAACAAACAAGAACAAAACAGTGCAACTACAAAAAAACACGTCTGTGAATGAAACCTGCACAGTCAGAACCCTAACGCACAGGGAGGTTCACGCACGTCGCCGGTGGCCGTGGTGGAGACCGTGAACGTCATCGCTGGTTATTTTTACTTGTGATGAAGACTTGTTTATGTAGATTGAAGTCATCATACCGTTTTCAGGTTTTAACCGGTTCTCAGCCCCTTGTGAAGTGACAGGAAGGCCACGGAACCGGGGGAGGGGTGAGTGGCCGGCCGGGACGGTGGCGGGAGACAATGAGGCTGCCGATCAGATACTTCCTTACCCAAGAAGCCAGCTTTAACTTCGCTTTGTCTCTTCTCCTCTGCTTGCAGAGAGCGGCAAGTCTTAGAAAACTCTCTGCACCGTTACCCTCCACGAGTCCTGCCTTCTGGTTGGGTGGGATGATCTGTTTCAGAGATGTAGTGACCTTGAGTGTCCAAAGTTATTTTGTGCAGGGGAGTGGCTGTGGTATTCCGCACGAAGAAGAGAGACACAAAAGAAGCCTTGTTTGTTTGGGACAGGTCAGGGGTTCAAGGAGGCTTTGAAAGGCTCAAGTTGGGATAATTGAGTTATCAGATGTCAACTGTCCGCTTCCGTGAGCCCACATCTTTATCCTCTGTCAGTCTGATGGGATCCAGAAGGCTGGCCAGTGGGTGCGCCCTGGTTCCACCCCCAAAGCCCTGCTGCTGCCCCAGGTTGGTTTTAGGAGCCACGAAGGCGCTGGATAGCATCTCGCCTTCTCCCTGACTCAGTGGTCTTGAAGTGCTCCATGAGGGGAGCACTCAGGTCCTCAGGTGACACCTGCCGAAGACGGCCCCTTGTCTGCTGCCAGGTGGCCTCACTCACACCTGCGCGTGCTGGCCTCCCAAAAGTCTGCTCATTTCCATCTCCCCGCCCCCGGCTTAAAATAAAATAAAACAAAACAAAATAAAACAAAATAAAAACACTGGTTTTCGTTCTAGAGCTGAATGCGTGGTGTTTGCTGGAGGGCTTCACTGGGAAAGCTGCGTGTGGGACCCCAGAGCGCCCTCTCGGAGTGGCCTGGGACAGAAAACGTGCCCAAGTGGAAGAAAGGTTCTTGCTGGTTTTCCTGAAGGATGTTTGGGTTTGGGCCTCTTTACAGTGTCTGTGATTTGGGGGCACCGCCGTGTATGTGACGCGAAGGAAAACGAGCTTGTGCTGCTTTTAAGTAGTTTGACTCCTATGTTTTGTGAAAACCAGTCCCTGTGCCTGCTTTGGAGAAAATAACAGTATTTAGGGAAAGGGCGATTTTATTATCATGCTTTTCACCTTTCAGAGAGGTGAAATGGTAAAATGTGCTGGAATGACGTGTTTCCCCTGGAAATCCCTCAGGAATTGTCACGTGTGGTGGCCTGGTGAACCTGGCCTTGGGGAGGACTCCGGGCTTCCTCGGAGTGGCTTCTGGTGGCTGGCCTGGAGGTGGCTAGTGGTGGGACGGGGGAGGCTGTCTGCTAGACCCCAGCTGTGACCCAGACCCTGTGCAGGGACAGACCAGGCCCAGGGCCGCCCAGGAGGCGACGGACGGCTGGTCTTTCTCTTCCCCAGAATCCCAGTTGTGCTCTCGCAGGCGCGTGGGGAGCCCCTTGGTGCTCCTGTGCCTGTGGGAGTGGGTGCGTGTGGACCGACGGGAGGACCCTCCCTGCCTCCAGCAGGTGGCAGGAACCCCGGTTTGCGACAGGGCTGATGTGTCCAAAAGCTGGGAAGTGGGGCATGAGTCCTGCTCATTTTTCTTATCATCGTCCATTAGCCTCTTCTGCTTCCGGTCTACTGGGGCCTCCCCAGGGGGGAGGAAGCTTGTCTGCCACCTTTGGGTGCCTAACCCCCGCCCCATCCTTCATGCACTGGGGGAGCTGCTGCCCCACCCTACTGCTCAGACTGGGGGCTCTCTGCAGCCTGGGGACTCGAGGCCCCGTCCTGTCCCGGGCACCAGCTCCCTGCTGCTTGGGGGCCTCTCTCCAGTCGTGGGGTCTCAAGTGCAGGTCCGGGTTCTCGTGGGCTCTGAGGCAGGGGTGTGTTTGAGCACACGCGTGTACTGCCGCCTCCAGGTCCGAGGGACTCCATCTGCTCCCTGGCACAGTTTGCCGACCCTCCGTCTCCTGTCCCCAGCCCACGGCATGGAATCACTTCTCGTGTGCTCTGCACGGAACGCCTGTGCCTTAGAGCTGCTCCTAAATGTAGCCGCCTGGAGCCCAGCACTGGAAGGTCCAAGGGAGCAACTTTGTGTAAACTTAGGGTTTCTCTTGGCGAAGCTGGCGCCCTGTGGTCTTGTCTGTTCCTGTGGGGCATCCGCTCCCACCCCGACCTCCTTGCAAGCCAGCCTCCCTGCCCACCGTGCCCTCCGCCTCCTGGCCTGGCCCCCGGCTGCCCCTTCTCCTCCTGCTCAGCACTGTGAGCTGTGGACGTTGTCACCAGACAGAGGCCACCTCCGGGCCCTCCTCCCTGCCCCTTGGGACAGATGTGAGGTGTGCGTGGCGGGAGGGGTGGGTGGGCAGAGCCCACGTGGCAGGAGCTGGTGGCCTAGGATGAGCCCGGGCCTCCTCACCTCTAGGGACCTTCCTGGGCTGCTGTGTGGCTTCAGTGAAGAGAAAGGACTTTATAGACAGTCAGGGGGTGCGATAGTCTGCGACGTGTTTTTCATTCCATAATGGAGTTCTGTAATTTTATGACCCTAGTAATTGCTGCTGGAGACGGTGCTGCACGATCCCTGTGACTCCGCCGGCCACATGGGGGGTGGGACTCCCAGAAGCCCCGCCCCCTGAGGCTGAGTGTCGGGGACGGGCCCCTGGCGCTCCTGGGCTTCTGTGGGGGCCCCGTCTGCCTGGGCCTGGTCTTGGCCTCCTTTGGCGTGTGGCCTCTCCCATCATCCGCCCGTGTTACGAGCTTCCAAGCTACCCCAGGCCTCTCGCTGCGGCTCACATGGTGCAGCAGGGGCTGGGCCGTGGGCTGGACGCACCTTTGTCTCAGTGCCCTGAGGCAGTGACCTCCGTGCGTGGACTGGGGCTCTGGACTTGTCTGCACCACAGCTGGGTCGGTGTTAGGGACGGTGGCCGCCAACTGTCAGGCACCAGGGGCCTGGTTAGGAGGTATTGCCAGCCTGCTGCAGGTCTGTCTTGTGGGCGGGTGGGGGGCGGGGGCACGTGTCTAATGCTTCCCCTTGAGCTCCTGGCCTCGTGCTTAGTTGTGAGGCCCGTTCTTGGGTCCAGAGCGCCACGGGCATGGGCACCTCTGGTGCCATCAAGGAGATCCATGTTGGCTGGAGTTCACAGGAGAGGCGGAGTACTCACCTGTGTCTGAGATGATGGTGCTGGGTCCCCCCTCCCACCCCATTCCAGGCAGAGAGGGACCTGCCATCCCTACCTGACAGCTGAGAACATGTCAGGTGGCCCATCGCAGGGGTGGACTCGGGAACCTTGCTGACTTGGGTGCTGGCCGTCAGCAGTGCACGAAACCCTCCAGAATCTCCCCTGTGAGAAGGCAGCCCAGGGTGCTGCTTCCCTGTTCCCTCTCCCCAGCTCGGGTTCTCCAAAGGAGACGGTACAGATTCCCGTGGCCCCCATGTACAGCAGGCAGTTGCTGAAGGCAAGAGTGTCATTCCTCCTGATCCAGACCTAAGGTGCCAAGTTCCAGAGGGCTCCAGAAGGTTCTAGAAGGTTCCAGAGGCCCAGCTTTGTGTGGGGAATGAACTTGGGCCTCTGTGAGGGCTGCCTTGGGCTCCACAGCACCCAGACGTGTGTCCCACAGACTCAGGTCTGGCCCCTGGGGAGGGACAGCTAAGGGCTGAGTGTGAAGCCAGTGGTGCAGCCACGTGCCAGCTTGCATGGCGCCTGTGAGATTGCTCACCTTGCTCACAGCCTCCAGGCTTCTCTTCCCAGCAGGAGCAGAAGGAGCCCGAGAGGGAACAGGCGGAAATTGGAGGGAAATGAGGGGGAGTGAACTTAGAAACTCCCAGCCCAGCACTAAGCTGCCACTTAATAGTATGCAAATGAGCCAGTCGTCAAACAGCTACCCGGAGAGAAGTGCGGGGAGCTCACAGGAGGGCCTCACGGGGGAGAAGCGCCCACGAGAGCCCAGTACACTGCCAGGGGCCTCAGCTAGAGTTGCTGGTTATTTACTGAGCACCTACTATGTACGAGGGGCAGCCGCCCCCAGGAGACCACAGCCTCTTCAGTTCTGGCTGGACCTGCGCCAGGCACCTTGCAGCATTTGCTCTGAGCCCCTTGGTGAACCCGGGAGGGAGCATCATTGCTGCCTGGAAGGCGGGAAGGCTTCTTGAGTGACGGAGACTTTGCAAGGTGGACAGAGATGCTCCTTTAAGCGTGTGGTCGGAGTGTAGGTGGTGAGGAGGCCTGTGGGAGACCACAGTTGGTCACAGGTGAACTTGCCCCCCCCCCCCCCCCCGAACACAGGTCACCCAGTGAAATCCGCACGTCAGACCAGCAAGGACTGAGGCTTTAGGGTAAGTATAGCCCATGCAATGTCTGGGACATACTTACCCTAAAGCCTCAGTCGTTGCTGGTCTGACGTGCGGATTTCACTGGGTGTGGTGTGGTTTCCCTTGCAAATCTGGAAACCCTAGTCTGGGCAGGGCACAGGGGCAGAGGGCTGTGTCTGCATCCGTGCATCCGTGCTTCTCTGGAAGCACAAGACTGTGCAGGAGAGGTGGGGTGGAAGGGGGTAGGGGTAGGCCCAGGGAGGCTGGTGCTAGTCCCCTGCTGAGGCCCTGTGGCCGACACTGGTAGCTGTGTGCAGGGCTGTCCTTGGGCACCCCCTCACCCCCTTTCCCGGAGGACTCCGACTCCGCTGGAGGGCACGAAAGGGGCCCCGCTGGGGTCTGGGTGGTGAAGTGAACAGAAGCGATATGTTGAGGTGTCGGGGTCTTTAAAAATACTCCCCGTGCACCCCCAGTGAGGCCTGTAGGATTTCATCGCAGTTGGGAACGGGATCCCCACTTGCCCACTCACGGATCTGCTTGACCCTCTCTGGCTTCTGGAGGGTCCGAGATCCCTTTTCCTTCTTTCGTGTGTAAAAGAATCACTTTGATTCTGTAACTGAATGGCACCTACCATGCTGACTGGGCTGCTTTTCAGTCACTGAAATATTTCTAAACACGGGCAGTCCACCCACCACCCCCCCCCTCCGCCGCTGCCCAGACCCCTCACAGCGCCCTGCCCTGTTAGCTCCCTGCACCCCTCTTCCCGGGGCCCCCCGTGGCTCCTTGTTTGTGGCTCCTCTTGGGCCCTGCGTGCCTGCGCTCATAAGTGGCTCGCAGAGAGGCAGATAACGATCGCTTCGGCAGAATCGGGACCGACCCGCCTCTGCCTCCATGAATCAGACTGATTTCGAGCGAATGAGATTTTAATCACCTGTCACTGCCGCCCGCACTTTCTCTATATTTATGATAATTTTTTTGGGTCTTTTTATTGAAATCAGTGTTGACTGAATCAAGTAATCCTGATTAGCAATCTTACTGTACCCAGTCAAGAGTGAAATGCATCCCAGGCCTGTTGGTACACTGAGCATTCTGAAATTGAAAAAAAAAAAAAAAGAAAAAGAAAAAAAAGGTGAAGTTTGTTTATCTTGGTAATAGGTGCGGGCGGGGGCCTTTGAGGACGGCGGCCTTTTTTAATTGTTCTCGACAACCCCAGCCGTGGCGGGGCCTCCTGCCTGCAGTCCTGGCTTCCCGGCTGGATGATCTAGTTATCCGGTTTCTTTAACTTCATGGCGTCGGACAAATGATGGCTGACCTGATTTTAGTTAGTTTCTGTGGTTTGAGATGAGAGATTTGCAAGCACAGGGATGGTCCAGCGGGAGACGGTTCCTTCCCGGGGAGGCTGTGCGGCGTGCGCCCCCCGAGCCCCCTCACCGTATCACCCCTGGAAATGCTGACGTATTGATCTCTTAGGCAGTGGGATAAACTGTGACGGTGACAAGTAAATAGAAGCTTCGAACGTGCTCCTTCTGTCTCTCCAAGAGGGAGCAATCGATCACGAGTGGCATTATCAGAACTGCCGCAGCCCCGAGATGTAAGGGTGCGTCCTTCCCGACACCAGTGAGTGGCCCTCCTCGGGCCCGAGACGGGATGAGGACCAGCTTGTGCAGGGATTGCTCCCAAACGACCAGGCTTTTCTCCTCACGGGTCTTTATTCCGTCTGCTCGCGGCGAGGGCCCAAAGTGAGAAGGGGGTTATGCACTAAGGCCTCTGTCTTAGCGTCCTATCCGTGGTAGTTATAAAAGCGACAGTAATGCCTTCTGCTTCTGAGAGATTGCTTTCAAAGTCAAATGACTTCCAGGTACCCAGAGAGCTGCTGCCTGGCCGCGGGTCCGTGCCTGTGGGGTGGCGGCTTCCTTCCACGCTGCCCTCACCTCCGTCCTGCCCAGGCCGGGTGAAGGCCAGCCCCCCATCCTTCTGGCACCAGGAGAGGGGATACTGTGCCTTCTTCCCCTGGCAGTTCAGCTGCCCCTGGGCACTGGACGCAGGTCCGTCCTCTGCAGAGGACCACTGGGTCTTGGGTTGGTCACCTCTGAAGGCGGCTGTGCCTCCTGGGACGGGGCCGTGGAGAGGAGCACCCTGGCCCCAGAGCCCTGGGGGCCCCAGAGACCAGCGGAGCCCTGCTAGGGAGCTTGCACAGCTCAGGAGAGCAGGATCCCCTCCTGCCTTGTGTGGTGGGTCGGAGAGAGCACAGAGTGATTCTGGTGACTTGTGGTCAGCGGGTCTTGCTTTGTGAGAGGAACAGAATGTATTCAGTGGCTGAAGGAGTCAGTGGGCCCGAATCGGTTCTGGTACTGAGGCTGGCGGAGCAAGAATGGGAAAGCAAGTCATGAAAGTCGCCCGTTTTAAACCGTTCAGACTGCGGTGCTGATGGTCTGTGTCAGGCATCAGAGTAGGCGTCGGGAGTGGGGTAGGCTCAGACCTGCCCTCAGGCAACTCGTGGCCCAGCACAGGCACACCAACACTCGGGGCTACTTGGTAGATGCCATTTGGGGGTTCACTTCTCAAACAGGTGGCTGACAGAGTCACCACAGGCAGGGCGCTTTGGCATGTAATGCTGGGGTCCACTATGGCCATCAGGATCTGTAGTGTGCATGGCACAATGCTCACACCCCCACCTGGCTTTCCAAGGATGGTCCCAAAGTGCACTTGGGTTCCAGGAGAACGTTTAGGGGCCCGTAATGACCTTCCATCAAAAAAATATCCCGAAGACATTACCTTTTTAAACACCATTCTGTCCAAGGCAAAGAAAACACAAACCCGTAGTTTTACGGGTTCTAGTGTTTATATCTTAGTAACACTCCGAGTTGGGTAAAGCCTCTTCTTGTGCCAAAAAGAAATTGCTCTGGTTTGTACATGTGTTTTTTTTTTTTTTTTTTAAATTTTTTTTTTTCAACGTTTATTTATTTTTGGGACAGAGAGAGACAGAGCATGACCGGGGGAGGGGCAGAGAGAGAGGGAGACACAGAATCGGAAACAGGCTCCAGGCTCTGAGCCATCAGCCCAGAGCCCGACGCGGGGCTCGAACTCCCGGACCGCGAGATCGTGACCTGGCTGAAGTCGGACGCTTAACCGGATGCGCCACCCAGGCGCCCCGTACATGTGTTTTAAGGAAGCCACATCGAATCATGTCCCTGTGCTTGGTGATCCTCCTCTGTGGGATAGAATGTGGTGCTCGGCATCTGGCTGGGCCACCTTGGAATGGGTCTAGGGTCCACCCGCCCAGATACTTACTGATTTGAATGTCTCTGCCTCAGATTCAATTCCCATCTTATGTCTATTAACACCTCATCACCCAGTCTTCCCAATGCATTATTAAGAAGGCCGTTCTACGAATGTTTACATAGCACTGAATACATCTGTGTTGGCCCCAGCTCTCCACAGCCCGGCTTGTGCTAAATAGAGTCCTTTCAAGGACTGAAACCTTCCTGTCTCTGCAGTGTCTGGGCACAGCCCAGGGGCCCTTGCTCAGGACATACTAGGGGCTGGGCCTGCAGGGCCCCCTCAGACTTCAGACCTCTCTGGTCCTTTGCATAGAATTAGCCTCGAACCTGACAAAATGCAACTGTTAACGAATTAAAAACTGATCGAGGCGGAGAACTCTCCGGAGGAGGAATGGCCGCCGTCAGCTCGCGCTCACTCAGGGACGGTCACAGAGTCCATTAAAACAGCGAAGGCCTATGGATGAAGCACTTCACTGTGCCATGACCACCACGAAAACGAGGGAGCCCCGAGCCCCACGGGAGTAGGGGAAGTCAGTCCCGGGAGCCCCGACTGTGGGATACTAGGCGGCCGTTTAGAAGGTAGATTGGTGTAGGGGGCGCCTGGGTGGTTCCGTCAGTGAAGCGTCAGACTTTGGCTCAGGTCATGATCTCGTGGTCTGTGAGTTCGAGCCCCGCGTCGGGCTCTGTGCTGACGGCTCAGAGCCTGGAGCTGCTTCAGATTCTGTGTCTCCCCCTCTCTGTCTGCTCCTCTCCCCCTCACGCTCTCTCTCTCTCAAAAATAAACATTAAAAAATTTTTTTAAGAAAGGTAGATTGGTGTGTAAATTGGAAACATTCTTACTACATTCTTAAATGAAGTGAAAAGGATATAAAAATGTATATACTATGTGATCCCGATTTTTAAAAAAATGTGGAAAAGGAACTGTGAGGAAATAGAGTGGTAATTGTGGTTAAGCTCAGGGTGGTGAGTTTATAGGTAATTTTTATGTTCTTTGTATACTTTTAGGTATTTTCAAAAAATTTTTACCATGTGCATTAATTATTTTTATGATCCTTTTACAGTGACTGAGACGCATTACACGTCAGGTTTCTGAATCAGTGTGTAGCATCTGAAATTGTTCTTTCCGGGGTGGAATGCTTTGTGTTTCCAGGACCGGGGTCAGTGGCTCTGAATGGTGACGGCTCCTTCAGAGCTCACCTCCCCCGTTTCTCCCCGATTTCTGACCGTGGGAGCCGCGGGCACCCGTGGAAGCAGACACAGGCAGTGCAGGGCTGGGGGCGCTGAGTTCTCTAAAAATGGACACGTGAGAGCGTGGAAATGTGTAAAAAGCGGGCAGAAATACAGTTCACAGTAAGTTCCACCTACCCTGTTTCTGTGTCCTTCCTGAGTGTGGCCCACAGGGCCGGGAGGTGGCGTCGGGCGTAAAGTCAGTACGGGCCAGACAGCTTCTCGCCTGCAGACCCTCCTTCTCTAATGACAGCCTCCAGGGCCCCCGACCTGCCGGGCAGTGTCTCTTACTGTCCTCAGGGTCTGAGGTGATGTCTGAGGGCAGGACACGGAGGCAGAGTGAAGGCTGAAAGGTAGAAGATAAAGATAGTGAAGTGAAACCCGCCCAGATCCCAGAGGCACTTGCTTACGGCTGGAGCCAGCAGCGTAGACAGCGTGATGCCCAGAGAGGTGGTGAGCTCCCCGTCATTGCCAGACTCTGCTTTTTGGCGCAGCAGGAGGGACCCATGTCTGCGACTTCAAGGCTTCTGGGTGCTTCTGCTCCCGTGCGGATCGGTTACGATTCGATCGATGGAAACTGCTGGAAGCGTGTTCTGGATCTTGTTACTCTAGTCCCAGAGTGGGGGGAAGCCAGGAACTTTCGTGCATTCGATTGATTCGGAAAGACGTTTAGTCCCCTTGGTACTTGAATCTGTGAAGCCACGGTGTGCTCGTCGGGGGCAGGGGCATTTGCAGTCCTTGCTGCCACCTGTACAGCCTGTTTGGTTACCCCGATCAGGCAACCAGTACCTGGATTTACGGTTGTTGGCTGTTCACTTTCCAGGCCTCATTAAAAACCAAACAAGTCACAGCTTCCTCTTGTCTCTGACAAGCTCCAAAGTGCCCCGAGGAGCACTGGTCCCAGGGCTCCTCAGGGCTGAGGGTGCAGGATGTGGCTTCTCCGGGGAAACCGTCCTGACCTGCCTCTCGGGAGCGCTGGGAAGCCCTTCATCCGGCGGGCCTTTTCACTTTGCACTGCGCCTCCCATGGAGTGGCTCCTGAGCCCCTTTCCAGGGGATGCTGGCCTCCACATGGCAGGTTTGGGCAGTGCAGGCCCTGGGCAACTGTCCTGGTCCCTCACTGTGACACTCAGGGCCTTGCCTGCCTCCGCCAATGAGGTGGCCTCACCATTTCCTTAAGCATTCCATTTCCAGTCGTCCCTCACCCTCCCTGGTCCCCAGGTGCACGCTTGATTTCGTCTGTTTATCGTGTGACTTTCTGGTTTTGCAATTGAGCCTGTCCTACCCGCCCTTGAAGGCCCAGCTCCTCTTCAGGCTGTCTTGTCCCTCGAGGTGAGCATTGGTATGATCCAGGCTGAGTATGTCTCGGGCCGGATTGTCTGACGTCTTTCAGCCCAGGCTTCAGCTTCCACGTCCCCGGGAAGCAGCCTCCCACCTGTGGGCTCTGTGAACACTGGTGCCCATTTAGTGCCCCCACGTGCGCAGCTCCACGTGTCCCTCCGTGACCTCCCCTCTGCTGCTCACACCCTGGCCTCCAGGAGCCCTGCAGCCTTTCTGAGTGTGGTTACTGGGCCGCACCCCCACCCCCCACGAGATCACGTGCTCTTTGCGGGCCGACGGCCAGCACGTGCGGTCGCCCTCGTGCCAAACACAGCCCCAGACTGTTCGTTTTGAATGAATGACTGCGACTCAGCATTTTGGGGAGCAGTGAGGTGCCTTCTAAGGAACTGAAACTCCTCCTGATTAAAACCAGCAACCTGGCCTCGGTTAGGTCGCCTGCCCACGATTCGTGCCCCCGTGTCCCAGCGTGACAGACTTTGCCCACGTGGAGCGCTGTATTCACACCAGGGGTTTTAATGCAGCTTCAGATATTCATGGGGGTCTAACGCCAGAGAACCAGAGGCTGCTCTTGTTACGTGCCTCTAATTTTTTTGGTAAAGACTGAGGTCATATCTCACGTATGTTTTCTTTTCTTTTTTTTTTTTTTTTTAAATTTTTTTTTTCAATGTTTATTTATTTTCGGGACAGAGAGAGACAGAGCATGAACGGGGGAGGGGCAGAGAGAGAGGGAGACACAGAATCGGAAACAGGCTCCAGGCTCCGAGCCATCAGGCCAGAGCCCGACGCGGGGCTCGAACTCCCGGACCGCGAGATCGCGACCTGGCTGAAGTCGGACGCTCAACCGACTGCGCCACCGAGGCGCCCCATCTTTTCTTAATGTTTATTTATTGAGAGAGAGAGAGAGTGAGTGTGTGAGCAGGGGAGGGACAGAGAGAGGGAGAGAGAATCCCAAGCAGGTTCTGTGACTGAGCCTGAGGAGGAGCTCGATCTTAGGGACCATGAGATCATGACCCGAGCCAATCAAGAGGCAAACGCTTAACCAGCTAAGCCCCCCCAGGCGCCCCTAACTGCCTCTGATTCTTGCGGGCAGGTTTTCTGGAATCCCAGCACGAGTGGTCGGGTGACAGAGTGCCATGCTGAATGGGACTTTGCGTTGGGTTTTCACGTCCTGGAAATCTCCACTCAGAGAGTGATGCAGGTGGAATGTGTTTTATCGGCTTCCTACTTTATCCCCACATTCACTAATGTGACTCTCGGGAGCGGAGGCACACTTCCTCTGCTGGGAAATCATTCTACTATCGAGTGGTCCTTTACTGCAGTTGCCGTGAGAGAGCTGGGTGCTGTCGCTCTGACCCAGCTGACCCCCCTCTCCCTCTGGACGGGCATCGTGTAACCAGAGGGAGGGTCTGCAGTGTGTTGGCCAGAACCCTGCTCCCTCATTTACTAGCTGTGTGATTTGGGGCAGTGCCATTCTCTGAGCCTCTAAGTTTTGTTCTCTGTGGAGCAGATAACACACGTGAGTGTGCAGTTTATGTGTGTGTTTATTTATGTAAATCTTTTTTTAATGTTTATTTTTGAGAGGGACAGAAAGAGCACGCTAGTGGGGGAGGGGCAGAGAGAGAGGGAGACACAGAATCGGAAGCAGGCTCCAGGCTCCGAGCTGTCAGCAGAGCCCGATGTGGGGCTCGAACTCACCAACCGCAAGATCATGCCCTGAGCTGAAGTCGGATGCTTAACTGGCTGAGCGACCCAGGCGCCCCTATTTATTTACTTTTTTTAATGTTTATTTTTGAGACAGAGCATGAGTGGGGGAGGGGCAGAGAAAGAGACACACACGCACGGGATGTGAAGCAGGGTCCAGGCTCCGAGCTGTCAGCACAGGGCCCGATGTGGGGCTTGAACCCACGGACCGTGAGATCATGACCTGAACCGAAGTCAGATGCTCAACTAACTGAGCCCCCCCGGGTGCCCCTGTGTTGTTTATTTTGAGGCAGGGATGAGTTCTCTGTGCAATGGGGTGGCACAGAGCCGCTGGCCCCGAGGAGACGGCGGTCAGGGACACTGGCCGTTGCTGCTGCTAAGAGTGAGACGGTAACAGCAACGGTGAGAAGGCATTACCGACGTTTGCCGCTGCTGACTTCAGGCCGTGCGGCTCACCCTAATCTGGCCCTGCTGGTTTGGCCTAAGGATGGACACGTTCAAGTATGTCTTCCATCCCATTTTGTGGAGGGAGAAAGTGAGACCCAGAGAAGGGAAGGACACAGCTGGAGCTCAGGCCCCAGGAGACATTTGGGACAAAGGTCTGGGTGCTGAACACCTCCACTAGGCGCGTGCTGGGGTGTGGCCTTGCCTCGAGCCTGCCTGGAACCCTCCTTCCACATGACTGCCTGCAGAAAGAAGCCCTTCCTTCCTGGGCCCGTGCTGCTGTGGGAACTGGGCCGTCCTTGCCCTGGCCTCAGCCTCTCCGTCTGCAAGATGCGGGCAGCTCCGCTCACACGTCTGCTCTGGCCCCGCACCAGTGTCTCAGGGCCCCTGGTGTTACGGCATAAGTACGTGACACACAGTGTGCAGCTCACGGGTGCCGGGCCATTGCGCCCATGACTGCAGCCTGCTCCGTAGGGTTCGCCCTCATCCCACGAACGTTTATGGGTTTGCCCAGGGCCGGGCCTGTCCTCCGGGAGCTGCAGCGGGTAGGGAAGCGCCCAGATTTTCAGCCAGCCCTCTGCCCAGCGGAGGTTAAGTCTGGGCACAAACAGATGCCAAGGGTAACAGGATGCAGGCAGGTGTGACCTCTCAGGGTCACACACTGGGGCCGGCATGGCTTGGCTTGGCTCCCGGCCCCACCGATGACCAGCCGTGCCGTCCTGGGTGAACCACCTCAGCCCTCTGTGCTTTGGTTCTGGGGTGATGTCCTGCCCACCCCGCCGGGGCCCCCGAGTTACCAGCAGGAGCCGGCCAGCTGGAGGAGGTGCTGGGGGCCACAGCTGAGCAGGGAGCACGACTCCACAGGGGTTGGCTGGGCTGTCTGGAGGCAGAGGAATCAAGGTGGGGTCGGCATAAGCCTGGCCCCCGACGAGGCCTCCTGAGGGTGTGTGCAGACATCTCTGGGGAGCAGAGAGTGGTGGCTTAGCCCTTGTGCACCCACGCTGCTCTGGGAGCCGGGCTGTCCCGAGAATGTGCCACCTGTCCTGCCTTCATGGGTGTCTGCAGAAGACAGCAAGAGCCACTTGGGGCATGAGCAGAGAGACGTGGGGAGAGCGGAGGACTGTGGCGGACTGGGGCTGGCTAGGCAAGTTTGGGGTGAAATGGCAGGTGGGGGGCCGGGGGGAGGGGGGACGCCTGTCACGCCGGGGGTCTTTATCAGGCACACACAGCCATGACTGTCACCTCCTGGGTGGGAGACCACCTCCGAGGCCCTCTCTCGGGAACAGGTGTGCAGGAGAGGGCCATCCCACCAGGTGCGGTGGCCATCGGCCTTTGGAAGGGGAGCCAGGTGCTTGGCCGAGGCAACTGCTCTTTCCCGAGAACGGCAGGCCTTGGGCCTCACGACCTGTCCCTGCGGGGCTCGGTGAGGTCCCGCCCCAGGTGTCGTCTGCCATGTGGGTGCCGGCCGGTTGGCAACTGACTTCTGTGTTCCTCACCCAGGGCGACTCTGCCCCCCAGGAGGCACTGGCAGCGTGCAGAGACCTCTTTGGTTGTGACAGCCGGGGGCTGAGGTTCGCCCGGGTATAGTCGGTGTCCCCATGTCAGGGGCGACCCTTTCACTGGGGTCCGTTCACATTTGTTCCTGATAACCTGAAGCGGTATCCCCTGGAGGGTGACTCCTCTTTGGGTTCTCAGATAAAACCCGCTGTGTTTACTCGTGTTCATCTGGGTACCCTTAGCCAGATCTCTTCATTTTTGCTGGCACTCGTTGGCTCTGCCCAGATAGTCCCCGGTCCCCTGAGTGTCAGGGCCTGCTTCTGGGGGCCACTGGGGTCCCCTCCGGAAGACGCAGAAACCGAGGCTCACAGAGGAGCGCCAGGACTCCTGGCCTCCAGCCCTGAGCCCAGAGCTGTCTGCACCACAGCCCCGTGACCCTTCCGCAGCTCCCATGGGACACCTGCCAGCCCCACGAGGCGCTTCACGCTTTGCCTGGCCCTTCCCCACCTGGCAGCATGTCTGACTCCATGCAAAACGGTTCGGAGTCACGACTCTCGGCGAGATTCGTCAGGTCTGGTCTGCTCTTCAAAAGTGCTGCTCTCCACGATCCCTCTGAGTTTTAACAGTGTGGGTCACGCTTTTTCTCCCGTTCATTGATCTTTCTCCGTCCGTAAAATGGGACACGTGGCAGGGAGGTCTGCTGAACTTTGGCCCCATCGGTGGCGTCCACATCTCCCTGTTGGTTGGTGATACGGAGCTGACCCTCCTCATGGTAATTCGGAACTCTCCGGACGCGGGTGTACCTCATCCTCAGGGGCGGCACGGACAGTCCCCTCCCCCAGACGTTTGCTGCAGAGATGGGGCACCTGGAGGGCTCGGGAGCACACCTGCAGGCCCGCCTCTTTGTCACGGTCACTTGGTGTTTATGGAGCACCTGCACGTGTCCGGCACTGGGCGGCTCTGGGGCTCGGCGGTGGCTCCAAACAGACCTGGCCCTGCCCTCCCGTGGCCGAGACCCTGGGAGCCCCTCGGGTCAGGGTCCGTGGTTTCTAGGGCTATCATGTTCCCAGACCAGCCACTGGGGTGCCACATGGTCTTCCCGCAGCTAGAGCACGGATGACGTTGTCGGCCCAGAAACACAGGTGGCCTGTGCTACTAGAATGTTCCTTAGGCTCCTTGAGTAGCTCTCGGGGATGCAGAGTGAAAGCTACCCTCTCTGCCTTTCTCATCAGCTCTGCCCACCTCACCCCTGGGGCTGTGCCCCTACCATACCCCTGCTAGTCCCCCATCCCCTCCCCCCTCGCCTGTACCGTTCCCTGCGCCCCCGACACCTTCTTCTGTGCTCGTCAGATCCCGAACCCTAACTTTGAAGCTCAGCTCAACGCCACTGCCTCCACATCCCCCCAAATCATGAGGCGGCTGATGCCTGGGCTGTTTAGTCACCAACCCCAACCGGAAACGCCTGTCCGCTCCGGGACTCGTGGTTGGCTTGTCCTGTGTTTGTCCTCCTCGCTGTTCCTCAGAGTGTGGGGTGTGGCTCCTATCCCGCCACCATGCCGTGTCCAGGACAGGACTGCCACGCTAGAGCCCGGCACACGCTTGCTCTTGGAACGTGGATCGGGGTTGGGGGCCGTCTACAGCCTCTGCCCGGGCAGCGCCCCAGCCCTTCCCGACAGCCTGCCCTGTGCTGAGCACTGTGGTGCCAGATTACAAGGTTGAAAAAGAAGGTGCTGGAATCTCTGTGGGCTGAGGGGAGGCGCAGACCTCAGTGCACATTGCCTGGGAACCTCCACTCCTGCCCTGTGAGGTCATCAGCCCCAGCTCCCGGCCAGGGGCGGGCGTGAGAATCTCACACGTCTGGGCCCCCCACCCAGTGTCTCTGTCCCAGGGGGCCCTGGATCATCACTGAATGACCACATGGACCCTCAGGGTCTCCTTTGGTGCCCTGCCAGGTCAGTGATGTAGAAGGTACCCGACAGGCTGCATTGGGACAGGGGAAAACGGCAGTTCTGGCATTGTCTCAAGCCCCTCCCCTTAGTGTGGTGGTCCACTCTGACTTCTGATCTTCTTCTAGGTCTAATGCGTTTTCTCAGATTTTCCCCCAAGTTAGATTAGACCCGAGCCTTTGTGAAAACCGGACTTCTCTCCCAGCCCCATTTCTTCCTTAATAAAGGCGTGTGGGGACAGGACTTGGCTGGGACCCAGCCGATCTGTTGAGGGCCCACAGCTATGACGTGAGTGCCCAAAGAATCCATGCTGAGCAGCCTCCAAAACGCTAGGCTGGGTGTCCTCGGCCCCAGGGACGCTGGGTAGGAGGGCGCATCGAGGGCTACGTGGGCCCTCCCTAACCGTGGGTGGACAGGCCACGTAAACAGATGAGTTTCTGCGTCTGTAAAGCAGCATGGCCAGGCCTCAGCCTGTAGGCCGGATTGGAGGTTACAGGGTAAAACAGCGCAGAGCACGGCACCTGCCCGTGGCGGGCTCTCAATTTAGGGTGGTCGTTGCTGTTATCGGGATTAGGGTTGTGCCTTTGCTGATCCCACCTCCTGAACAGCCCTTAGTGGCTTACTCTGAGGGGAACCTAGCCCCTAGAAGGGCACCTCGGGGCTGGCACTTGGCCCTGAGGTATCATCACAGACCAGGTCTGGGGCTTTGCTGAAATAAGTCCTTTTGGGAAAACTCTTCTGCAATTCAGATAATCTCAGCCTGTTTTTCCTTTTTTGTGTTGTAAACTTAGTTGTTTACTTACCTTTTTCCCTTGCTGGGTTTCTTTGAAGTGAAAACCTATCATTCTTGTAATTTGTAAAATAATGAAGCTCCTACATGAGATGGACACGTGGTGCACGCCCCACGTTGAGTATGATGGACACGTGATGTGCGCCCCACTTCGAGTATGATGGACACGTGATGCGCGCCCCATGTTGAGTATGATGGACACATGGTACATCCCATGTCGAGTATGACGGACTCATGGTGTGCCCCCCACGTCAAGTATGATGGACACATAGTACTCCCCACGTCAAGTACGATGGACACATGGTGCATGTCCCACGTCGAGTATGATGGACGCATGGTGCGCGTCCCACGTCGAGTATGATGGACGCATGGTGCGCGTCCCACGTCGAGTATGATGGACGCATGGTGCGCGTCCCATGTCGAGTATGATGGACGCATGGTGCGCGTCCCACGTCGAGTATGATGGACGCATGGTGTCCCCCCACGTCGAGTATGATGGACGCATGGTGCGCGTCCCACGTCGAGTATGATGGACGCACGGTGCGCGTCCCACGTCGAGTATGATGGACGCACGGTGTCCCCCCACGTCGAGTATGATGGACGCACGGTGTCCCCCCACGTCGAGTATGATGGACGCATGGTGTCCCCCCACGTCGAGTATGATGGACGCATGGTGTCCCCCCACGTCGAGTATGATGGACGCATGGTGTGCGTCCCACGTCGAGTATGATGGACACGTGGGGCGCCCCCCACATCCCACATCGAGTATGATGGACACGTGATGTGCGCACCCATGTTGTATATGACGGACACGTGGTGTGCACCCCACATCAAGTATGAGCTGCAGAGCAGCCAAGGGCTCTGGGCTTGGTCTTTGCAAATCAGTTGTACTTCTTGTGAATGGGTCTCTCTTCCTCCTGGGATTTCTGGATGCTTTTATCTGACATTTTGGAGGCTCAGGTCTGGACATGACCTTGGGGTCGCCAGGCCTTCACTTGTGTCCCCCAGATTCCCTGCTGGAGGGGCTGTGCCTGTGGCAGGAAGCTCTCCCTTCAGCTGTCCTGGCTCCTGCTCATGTGGCCTCAGTGAAGGACCCCCTTGGGCTGAATTGACTTCTGTCCCCAATGTGGCCCTTGGGTCCTGGAACAAGCAGGAGCCTTGTGAGTTCAGGGGATACCCCAGGTTAACCAGCTGTTTTATGATTGGGGCCCCTGCGGCCAGGTCCTGAACTGTGCCCAGAATTTGGGGTGTCACCATCCTCGTCAGCCTCCCTGGCACTTGACTGTGCTCCGTGGGCCCCTGGGCTGTGGCTGACCCCTCCCCACCCCCCCCAGCGCTGAGCCCTTCTTGGCGGAACACGTCCATCTCGAGGGGGCTGTGTGCCTAATGGCCCAAACAGCACAACATGACCTGCACTGGTAATTCTTGTGTCCTTGCAAGGCACTTCAAGATTAGATTCTTACAGCCACACTGTATTGAATTATAAAGCATTTTCTGTATGTTACGTCACCTAATTCTTATTGAACCCTCAGAGGCAGCAGACAGGAGAGGTTATTCCCATTTTAAAGATGTGGAGACTGAGGCTTACCGAGGGAACGTCCAGGGCCACATAGCTGGTGAAGTGCAGTGGAAGTCGGACCGGGGCCTTCTCACTCCTGACCGTGTTTTTCTTTGTCTTTTTCCTTTAAAAAATTTTTTTTAACATTTGTATTTTTAAAAAGAGAGAAGGGAAGGGGAGGGGCAGAGAGAGTGGGAGGGAGAGAGAGAATCCCAAGCAGGCTCTGAACTGTCAGCACAGAGCCCGACGTGGGTCTTGAACCCACAAACTGCGAGATCATGACCTGAGCTGGAGTCGGATGTTCCACCGACTTACCCCCCACCCCAGGCGCCCCCCTGACCCTGGTTTTCTAAACACACTTTCCACCTCTTACAGGGAAAAGCATCGGGGGTGGCCTTGCCTAGGCCCTGTGCTGCCTCCGTGGCGTTTCTCAGACTCGCTGCTTCTCATTCCCTGGACCTCACCAGCGCTGTCTGAAAAATGATAATGCTCGTGACTCGTTATGTGGAGAGAATCCTGATTTCTTAATTAGGAGATACGTGCATGGGCTTCCGGAAGGCACCTCCTCAGCAGCCGCTCCCTCCGCTCCAGGAGGGGCTGCGCTCTGGAGGGTGGAGGCCGCCGCTGGTCCCTTCCTCTCTGCCTTCATCTGAGAACCTAACACAAGCCCAGTTTCTAGAAAACACAGGAAAACACAAGTGGGCATTTTCAGGTGGGTGTGTGTGTGGTGTTGTGCGATAATGTATTTGCATTTGGATATTTAGATAAAATATTGTGCTTCCCTCCAAATGCTTGGCCATCTGTGGGCACAGCTTTTCCGCCGTCTTGGCTGCTGGTGTTTTCCCAGCGTGGGCGTCTGGGCGCTCGCTCGTTAGGACCGGCTCCATGCAACGTCGCACCTCGTACCAGCCGGCTCCCGGACCGCGTCCAAGCTGCACCCGGCTCCTCTGGGTTATCCCGGGCGTGCGCCCACCCGCTGCCCCCCTTTTCCTGTCTGAGATGCCAAGAAGATGAATCTCCAGCCATCGTGGGGTGGTCCCCGCTCCCCGGCCGGGCGCTGGGTCCTGGGCCCCTCTGCTTAAATGAGGCCTCCTGGAACAGAGACTCACGGAGCTCCTGGCACCCTGTGGCAGGCATCCGTGAATATTTGTTGACTGGATAAATGAGCGTCTCGTTTTCTCTCCTCTCTCTCCCTCCCTCTGCCCCAGTTCTGTTGATGAGGCTAGAACTGACCCAGGGGAGGAGGCACCCCTGCCCTTTTCAGGCAGATGGCGGGCAGCAGACAGCTGCTTAGGGCTCTGCGGTGCCGGGCGTGGACTGTGGCTGTCCTTGCAGGTGCTCTAACGGGACTGCGGGGGCTGTCCCCATTCACAGGTGCACGGATAGAACCCCCGCCCCGGTCTCTGGGCTCCTTCTACCGCCATGCCCTCTCGGTGTCCAGCCACTGCCTTTCCCAGACCTGATGTGATGTTCCAGTGACTGAGGGAGGGTTTTGCTTCACTTTTCCTTCCTGCTTGGTCCTGCCCCCCTTTGTGTGACATCCCCTCATATGCGCCCCGGAGGGGTGGTCTGGACCTGATGGGTGGAGGCTGGGGTCAGTTGGTGGCCTCCGTCCAGGCCCCCCACTCAGGAATCTCCCAGCAGGGTGCCCAGCACAGCGAAGGCCAGTGTAGGTACCTTCTCCTGCCCTTTAGATGGACGGGGTGTGCCCAGGGGACCTCCCTGCTGGGCTGCCCCTGCCCTTGGGGACCAAGGGAGAAGCGTCTGTTTCCATTAGGCCTTCACTTCAGCACCTTGGCTGAGGGTACGTGGAGACCCTGTTTGGGCGGACCCAGCCCCTCCCCGAGCCCCAGGGAGAACGCGCCCACAAGAGATGCCCGCACCCCTGGGGACTTCTGGGCAACAACACCCACCGTGTCCTGCCACTGCAGTTTTCATTTCTTCAGGGGCTCTCCAGTTTTTTCACTGCTCGAGTATCTGTTTCTGCTCTGTGGCTGCGTCGGTGTCTGGCGTTTAGAGAGCACCAGGCACGGGACGCTGTCTGCTAACAGGGCCGAGGTGCAGGGCAGAGCTCCCCCGCCTTCTCTTGTGCCCGGCTGTCGGGAAGCGGGCCAGGCAGCCCCCTCCCAGAGGCCTCGAGGCACATCCACACCCAGCGCCACCCCTCCGCCAGGGGCAGTCCCAGATGCTCTTTGTGCATGCTGTGATAGGCTGTCCGCCTCGTGCTCGGTGGAGCCAGGCATGGGTGCAGAGTGGGGTGTGGGCGGTGGCACGGGCAGGCCTCGGCTCCCTGAGCCCTGGGGCTACCGGGCCCTTCGAGGAGCCTCCACTCCCCTGGGACGGATGTGGGTTTTTTTTGCCTTGGGACCCTCGGACTGCCCAATGGCAGGAGTGTTTTTTGTGAGACTAGCTGTGCGCGCTCCAACGGCCCGGCCTGGTCTGGCAGTCCATAAGATGAGAAAGCGTGAGGATAAATCCAGAGTTCTCTGGTGGAATTTCCATGAAGGACAGAAATGAGATTAATGAATAAAGGGTTTGGCTGGAAATGCTCCGGCTTAAGCTTTCTGGGAAAGAAAATCCAGGATTTAGATGTGAAAGTGGCGGCCAGCCCTCGGTGAGTCCCGGCTGTGTGCGAATTGACCCGAAAGGTGGGCCTGGCCTTCCCCTTGGGCGGAAGGGGAAACTGAGGCGGTCGGAGGGCTGCGAGCCGGGCAGTGTGGCCGGGGGTTCCGGAGCCGCCCCGCTCCCAGCCGGCACCCCCACGTCTCACAGGCCCCACAGCCGCCCTCACAGGTGGTGGCCCACCCTTCTCGGCATCCCCAGAGAACCCAGCCTCCTCCTCGGGCTCGTATGTCGTTTGCTTTCACGAGGAGTCCGTTTCCGGGGCGCCGTGGTGCTGGCGGAGCTTGGGGGTTGCTGTCTCAGGGCCTGAGGACCCCCTTGGAGATAGGGCTCCGCTGGCCGTTCCCTGGAACCTACAGGCCAGTCATCGTATTGCTTGGGACCCCATAGGGCTCCAACGATAAACTGTGCGTGTGTATTCCCCCAGGAAAAGAAGGGGATGCCGCAGACCTGCCCGCTCCCCGCAGCCCGTCAGCCCCGTTAGCACAGAACGCCCCTCATTTAGGGCCCCGCCTGGTGCCGTGCGCGTGACTGCGCGTGAGCTGCTGGAGAAAACGTGTGCAGGTGTTAAAAGGCGCACGGAGACGCCCGGAGATGGTAATGACAATGTTTTGTTATCTTTATGCTGTTTTCTTTGCACGCTTGTTAAAACGTGGGGCCAGAGTGTCTGTGACGGACCTAACAAGTGCCTTCTAATCAGGCCGGAATGTTTCTGTCAGGCACAAGAAAAATGCTTAGCGCGAACAAAGATGCGTTCTCCCCCCAAGAAACACATTTGTTTAAAGATTGGCCTGTCAATTTGTGAATCAACATTTCGGCTTTTTGCTCAGACGCCACGCTCGTGCCGCTCTTGCCGAAGAAGGGGGAATCATACAAAGCTGCTGTTTGTTGTTGGAAGGAAGTAAACTTCATCAGGTCGACTTAGATGTGTGTTTCAGATGTCACTCAGTACTCCTTTCTTGTAATGAAACGCTGCATACAGATTTCTTCCCGAGGCTCAGGGGGATTAGACCCAGTAAAAGAAGAATTCAGTCTTCCTCGCCGTGGCGCATCAGAGTGAGAAGTTTAAAATCCACAATTTATTCAAATATTGATATTTCTACTTGTCAGAAGAGAGGGGCCTTGAAATTTCCACTGAGCACTGTTGTCAGAAGAATTGCAAGAAATGTGTCAGATAATTCATAAACGGAGTTCACGGCTGTGAAATCAGTTGGGAACAGGGAAAAAATATATTCTTGTCGATGTAGAATAGGGGCAATATAACAGAAAATAGCACTCACTTTTCCATCATGTCAGGCAAATGCTCAATTTGGGCCAGGTATTTTTTTAAACAGCCTGCTGCTTCTAGAGAAGCCCAGAATGCATGAAAAATGTTTTGAGTTCTGCTTTGTAGACAAGAGATCTGTTTGTTGTTTTTTCCCCTCTGAGACCTCTATTTCCCATCCTGCAGGAGCCAATCGGAAGGCAGCTGCCAGCGGCTTGGCTTGGCGAGCAGGCAGTCCTGCATATGGTTTGCATTAAGGCCCTAAAAAGCTGTGAAGAGCCGGGTAATGATGTAAAGGGCCAGCGTAAATTCCAAACTGTTGATAGCGGGGAGAGGAGGTTCACAGAGGCTCCTAGGGTTCTGGAGCCCGCTTCTCAGAGTCGGGCCTGGGTGTTTCTCTGCTTTGGAGCTGCAGAGTGGAGGGTGGGTCCCATGCACAGGAAGAGGCCCGGCATAGTTGAAATTCTTGGTGCATGAGGACCGCCCCCCCCCCCCCCCCCCACCATTTGCACTTTGTGGTGGGCTTTCTGAGCAGTGGGTCCGATCCTCTGGCAGACCTGTGGCGGCGACACCCCCTCTCGTGTGGCCACATTGCTTTCACGGGGAGGCCGGCGCGGCGGGCCTCGTGAGTCCGCGTGCGCCGAGATCACGTGAACACGAGTCCAGGAAGGGCCACGAGCGTGTGTCCCCAGCGGGGCCCTCCTGAAACTCCTGTGCCAGCCGCCCCTGTTTCTTTGTTCGCAAAGCCCCCTTGAGGCCAGCAGGGCTGTCCTGCGTGTGCGTGAGGAGGTGTCTGCAGGTCTGTCTGGGCCTGGCTTTCTCCGAGCCAGTGGTCACTGTTTCCCCAAATCCACCGTGGAAGCTGACTCCCTCCATCTTTCCTGCCGGGCTTTTGGCCTTCTTGGTTCTGAACAACAGGTTTGCTGTCTGTCTCTGCTCTGGTGTGAACCCTGCCATCCTGCCCTGCTTCACCCCTGTCCCCCCTCTCTGGACCCTCCACGCTGGGGGAGGCGGACGACTTTTCCAGGGGGCCCAGTTGATGCTACTCCCCGGCTCGGGTCCCTGGATGGGCGTGGAGATTTTCAAGGCGCTGTTGATGGATCATGGGAGGCTGATGGGGCCAAGCAGGGCTGTGAAGAGCAGCCAGAACCGGGTCTAGGGAGAAAGGGTCAGTCGGGTGCCCTGAGGACAGCGCTCTAAGCCAGCTCTGCAACAGCAGGGAATTTTTTGTTCTCCTTCCGCTAACTGCGGGCCCGGGGAAGGGCCACAGGTGCGTCCCTCTGACTCGGCCAGAATTCCAGTCCTGGGGCTGGAGGCCCAAGCACACTGTGGCTGTGGTCATCGCCACGTTTGGTGCGGGCGCAGGGCGTGCTCTGCCCGGCTCTCTGGGGGGATCCCATTCCCCGGGGCCGTGGGTTGGGGAGTAGCCTGTGGGTGATGAGCTTGTGACGGTGTCTCAGAGGCTGGTGCTGGGTCCTGAGCCTCTGAGCCCAGTTCTGTGTGGCAGATCTTACCCCCCTTCCCGGTCAGCAGCCTTGTCCTAGCTGCACCTGTGCCTGGCGGGTGTGGGTGTGCTGAGTTGCATCAGGAAGAAAGCAGCTGTGAACCCCCACCTTGGCCATGTGATCACGCAGTGGCCGGGCCCGTGCGTAGGCTTGCAGCTCAGCAGGGGACCCGGGTCCAGCGTGCTCTTAGGCCCGCGTCTCTGCGTGGAGTAGAGCACAGTGAAGTCCGTACCTGGATGTCTCTGTTGCTGACATCGCATGACTGCAGCTCGCAGGGAGGTGTAGGGGAGGCGGGGGACCATGGGGGTGCACCAGGAGCAGGCGCAGTGGGCAAAACCATTGGCTTTGAAGACAAAACTAGGTTCTGAGGTATTAAGATGTTTTCGCTGAGATTTGATGAATGTCTGGCAAGTTGGTGGTAGGGGAGGGCTCTCTGGACCCTTCCAGTTTAGATTTTAGGATCGTAAATGTAGTCATTTCTGACTTGGTTTGCAGATTTTTGAACATATGTGCACACGTGTGTACGTATGTGTATGTATGTGAGTGATTTTATTTTACTCAATTTTTTTCCCTGTAAAGTACATGATGGGTGTGGGCGGTGGGGGGGGGGGGGGGAAGGCGTCTCTTTTGTTAGAAGTAATGGATGCTGTTAATTCTTCCAGGCCCTGTGCTGGCCTAGGGGACTCGGGTGTTTACACAGTCTGTGCTTAAGGAAACTGTCAAGTAATCCCTTTACGGGGGTGCCCGGCCTTGTTGGCTCCCTGTGCTTGTCCCCACACGCAGAGCTCTGGGGTGTCTGCTCCACAGACCCCGGCTCTGGGCGGGCTCGTTAGCGTGGCAGGCTGGAGGCCCCCACGCCTGCCCGCGGCGGCCGGCCTCCTGTCCACGCCTGCTTACTGTCTGCTGGGTGTCGGCGGGTCTGTCATCGGTGCGAGTGGAGCTGAGCCCTGACAGTGAGGAGGTAAACGCTCCCTGCCTGAATCCCCCATTAACTTTGTGAGGCGTATTGATTTCTTGTAAAAATAATGATATTGACAGGCCTTCCAGGAGTAATTGTTTCCAGAGTGTGGAGGTCACTGTGGCGAGGGAAGGTTGGGAGCTGGGCTCTCAGAGCCTGAGAGCCCTGGGGTGGGCGCCCCCGCTCGGGTGGGACCCCTGCCAAGGACTTGGGGCTGCCGTTGGACACGTGGGCCCCTGGCCTCCAATGGTGTCCACGGAGGGTCCGTGGCCAGTGCGGGGGGCGCACAGCCTTGGGTGGGGTGTGGGCGGTGGTCCAGCGTGGGGTAGCATTCCAAGGTGCGCTGGATTCCAGACTTTATCAGAGTTGTTCCTGGGCTGATTGCTAAGGCTTGGCTGCCGTCCGGGCCAGGGGAGTGGGAGGCCATGGCCTCTAAGGAGAGCCAGGGTGACCATCTGTCTGCCCCTGCCAGTGGCTTCTCTTTCTGGGGAAGGTCACCTCCTTCTCTGAGCTCACAAGGGAAATGGTGGAGAGGCAGCCGCTCTTGGGACAGCAGGGCCGGCCGGAGCCTGACAGGTGATGATCGCCTACGATGGTCACTGGTGTCTTTGCAGTTTGAGGGCGTCTGGAAAGGAGCCGCTGGTCTGAACGGTGAGAGGCTCGGGCTCTCCTTGCCCCTGGACATGGGATGGGCTTACTTGCAGGAGAGACCAAAGCAGAGCTGGTCCCCAAATACCCAGCCGTGTCCGTCCAGGGCCGCCACGTGGGGGTGCATAGCATTCCAGGAAGGGTTTTTTCCAGTCCTGGAGGAATCCTACCCCGCCCCCACCCCCTTCCCCACGTCCCAAGTGCCTGCAAACGGGCGGAATCCCTTTGATTGAGACAGAAAACTCTGGCAAGCAGTGTTAAAAATCAGGGTGGGCACGTCACGTCCACGTTCTAAACTCGGACTACGTAAAAGATATACTTCAGTTTTATCTAAAGAAGTTACTTAAAGAGGCAGTACGTTGCTTTTAGAGTTTGCCAGCAGTTGGCTGGTGCGTCTTGTGTATTGATCGCACACCGTGTACTTGGCCCCAAAAGGGTGGTGCTGCTGTGCCTTTCAGCGTCCGTCCCAGACCAGGCAGCGTGGCCGGGAGGTGGGGACGGAGGAGCCCAGACAGACGGCCACATGTGCTCATAGCTGGCCCTCGTCCGCAATATCTCCTCTATGTTTTCCCCCAAACGAGGGGAAATCTGATCAACACCACTAACGAACTACAGCAACGGGTTATCAATTAGCCGGGCCAGCGGCGGTGGCCTTGCCAATACTGGCTTTGTCTGAGTTTTCCTGGAGAAGTTGGTTTGTGTCACTCAAGGAAGCCACCCGTTCAGGTACATCCCCTCTTGTCCAGGCCGAGTCCCTCCCAGCGCTATTTAGAACGAGATTTGTGTTCGCCCTAATCCAATAACCATTGCCCAGGACGGCCCATGTAGCTCTGCTGGGAAATGGTGTCCAGGCTTGTAGCAACATCTAATGGGTATTTAGGTGCAAACTAGCTGTGAAGTGTTAAATATTTACATGTGGAATGCCAATAGTAATTGTCCACTTTATCTGAGCTAGCCTAGGGAAATGCCTTATTTGTTTCCATGTTACTTCAATAAACAGAAAGCTGGAAAATCCTCCCGCTATTTCTTGGGGGCTTAGAATTAATAAAGCCAGGCGGTATAAAATATGTGCTTTGGGTTTTTGAATGATCACTTCTGCACCAGGTCATATAATATGGCTTTAACTCCATGTGGCCTGTCTATTAAGCAAGACAGGATGAGCCTCACAAATAATAAAAAATATTTATGCTTTTCTTAGTGATACTAACAAGGTAACATATCAGAGGAGAAATGGCAGGAGAAGAATAAGGTATCCGTATCTTATGAATTCACGGCTCAGTGGGGTCCCGGCCGGCTCCCATAAACACCCTAGGATTCTCTGCTCGGCATTGCCATTATTCCACAGATTGTATTTTTTGCTTTTTGTTTGTGAAATCTGAAGTGTCATAAATGCCTCCGTCTCATCTATATTTGATAGTTAATATTAGTCTCAACCAGGAAAGTGCACTTTACATGTGACAACATACGATTACCTGGGAGTGTTATTGCAAAGGAAAAAATCAATACCAATTTATAATTCACGATCGCAGTCTATCAGTTTTTATGGCTCTCTATCCAGTCTCATTAATTTTTTATTATGATTGACTGAAACGGAAAGATTTTTAACATGTTTCGCTGTTATTTATTCAACCTTAATAATTAAATAAACCTTAATTGGCTGTATTTCGAGGCATCTTGGTGCTGCGGCCAGGAAGGGTTGGGGTGACCATCCATTATTAATTCGGGAGCACCTCACATTCCCTTCTGAGGCAGCCCAGGGAGGGGACCTGCCTCACACCGTCACCAGAGTGAGCGAAATAGATTTTGTCGTCACCTAATCAAATTCTGTGTAGGAGGAGACCATTCGTTTTAATTCAAAATATAAATTCTCAATAACGCGGAGAGAAATGGGATGAAATATTCCCGGAGCCACGTGAGTCGGTGCCCCGCACCTGTGCAAAACTTTGATCAGCAGCTAATATCTTGATTAATGAGGCCAAGGGCCCCGTTGCATGGAGAGCCGCCAGTGGGGACGCCCTCGCCAGGGGTCTCCCGATTGGCGGTTCACGGGTCCCTTTGAAAGGTGATTGACAGATGGAAAATTGCACTTTCAAATTTCATCCGTATTCATTTGAGTTGTTCTTCTGCACGTCAACTGCTTCCCCTCTCTGGCAGGCCACGGCTGTATACATTAGCCGTTTCCACAGTGAAAAGAGAAGGAAGACAATCCCGTATCTGGGCGCTCTGAAGGAAAATCAATCATGTCATAAGTGAGAAGTATGGATAAGTTTGAACTGTGGCAACTTTCATCATTTCATCTCTGGCCACGCCGGTGGGTTTCTGAGCGCCCGGGCTGCGCGCGGCCACCCCAGCTGGAGGGAGAGAGAACGCAGAGTGTAATAGAGTTGGGCCAAAGGGAAATTTTTTTCCCTGGTATTTGTCAAGGAAGTTTCTCGCGGTATGGCACGGAAGGAACATCAAACCCTAAGATTATAGACCCTGGACGTTTTGACAGAATTGAAGAAAAGCTTCTATTGACTATGAGGAGGATAGACCGACGCTTCGCAATCAATCGAGCGTCGGCCTGGCGTTTTTTCAGATTTTTGTTTTCGCCGGACTCTGCTCGCGGGAATGGTGGAGTGTGAGCCGTCCCTCGGAAGGAGCCTGCCGCGGAGGCCACTTCAGAGCCCCGGGGGCCGGCCGGTCCTCCCCAGGGAGGGCTGCCCACAGGGGACCCCGCCCGGGGCACAGGGGCGCAGGCTCGGAGGAGCCGCGGAGGCCGAGCGCACTCTGTACCCAGTACCGAGCAGGGGAGCCTGTGTCTGCTGGAAATGCTCAGAAAACCGTGGGAGACGGGCATGTTGCAATTTCACAATCTTGTTCTTAATATCATTGAAAGGAGCTCTTCTTGGCAGTAATAAATTTAACACAAAAATCAAATACAAAACAAATTTATTCTTCCAGAGCTGATGCCCAGTCATTTCTTTCTTGTCTTGCATTAAGCTTTAAAATCAACTGTCACTCCCTATCGATTGCATCTGAATTGTTATCTATATTTCTCAAAAGCACTCTTGACAGTTAATACAGTGTAAATTATAATCTGGGGAAATGCTGCGTGTGTTCACCAGCAAATTGCTTAGATTCTGAGTAAAGCTGCTTTTATTCGCCGTTCTTTTCTTGTGGCCATCTATTTTAGCAAGGACCGTTCAGGCCAAATTATTCTAAATTTACACTCGGCTAGTATGTAAATCATATTGTGGAAATCACTTTCGGAATCACTCTCGAATGTAAGCAGTGCTGGAGTGTCTGAGCATTGCATTAATGAAACAAACACCGCCTCGGGGGCCCGACCCGCGGGGGCGGCTGGCGGTGCTCCTGTCGCTCCTGGAGGGAGCCCCCCACACGGGGGTGTAGGCGAGTCCGGTTCTGGGGGGGGCTCCGGGGGCCTCCCGGGGTCTCAGGCCTGCGCCCTCGTTCTCACGGAGCCGCGTGGTCTCGAGGGGTGGCAGGGTGGGCGGGGTCCCATCCTCCAGGGATGAGCCATCCTCAAGACCCCCTTCCTCTCGCGTCCTGCTGGGAGTGTGAGGCCAGGCCAGGATTGGCTCCCTGGAGGAAGGCTGCCCCTCTGCAGTGCAAGCCACAGATGCCATTTTAAGTTCTCTGGTCACCACGTTAACAGAGTAAAAAGAAGCAAGTGCGATAATTTTCATATTTTTTAATTTACCTCAGTAGATCCAGGAGACTGTCATTTCATTATGTGGCCAATATGAGAAATTATTGAACCATTCGAAATGTTCATTGCTAAGTTTGGAAATCTGGCACGCATCGGACCCTTCCGCGGCCCCTTGGACCGGCCCCGTAGTCCTGCTCGGGGGCCACACGTGGCCGTGACCACCACACTGGATGGCGCGCTCTGGGGTCCCATGGTGGCCCTCCGGTTGTCACCAAGGCCAACACAGAGCTACTACCCTCTCCCCGGGCTCCAGCCCCAAATCAGCTGAAGTACAGGGCCTGGAAGACGGTGGGGTCTCCGGCGTCATCCCGGAGGGTGCTGTCCTGCGAGGGATGAATTCACCCCGGGAGGCACAGACTTGCTCCTTCTGTCTCACTTACGTGGTGGTGGGATCCTCATCTTGTGGATGAGTCTGGTTTTTCTTCAGGAATGTGTTGGTATCATTAACTTGTGGCTGTTCCCTACTCAGTGGAAATGTGACAGTTGCAGTGTAGGAAGCTATTTGCGGAGTTCTGTTCCTTCAGGAACAACTAATTACGTGTATTCATTCAGGAAATGTTTATTGAAGATCTATTAGTTTGAAGCAAGGTGGTTAAAATACTGTCCTTGCTCTGAATGATGGATAGATGGGCACAGAGACATATCTATCTTTAGATCTACGTAGAGATAGATAGAGGTAGAAAATAGTATCTGGACAGGTTATAGGTCTACACAGGCAAATACATCTATTTATGTCTGTGTATCGATAGCTAGATCAGCGTCTGTCCGTCCATCTGTCTCCAGATCTACAACCCTCACATCCCTTGGTGTGTTTGCAGGGAGCGGAAGACGAATACAGGACAGAAAGTGCTGGGAGAGATGCCCGGGGAGGTCTGGGGCAGTGCAGGGGCACTGCGGGCTTCAGTGGCCTGGACTGTGAAGGTCAGGGCGGGTGCACCCTCAGAGATGGGCTGGGGAAGGGCATGAATTCAAGGAGGAAAAAGCTGATTGCCTGAATCCCTCAATAACTAAGGGAGATGTTGTGTTCTGGCCCTGAGCTGTGTGACCCCCCTCTTCTGACGGTAGCGGAGACTTTGCTGGGGTGCCCTTGGGAACCGTAGGCAGGACTTTGGGGGCAGAGAGTGCAGAGGAAAGGAGGCAGGGTCCTAGCTGGCTGGTCACCTCACTGCTTCTGTCTCTGCCTCTGTTTCTCTCTTTGGGTTTGAACTTGAGGTCAGAGTCCTCTCCCAGCAACACAATGCTGTGGTTCCCAGGACATCCTTGACAGCAGCTAAGATTCCACTAAACGTAATCCCTGGGGCCCTCCTGCTACCCATGGCCTCCCCATGACGGCAGGAGGCGCCTCTCGGAGCACCGGCAAGGACATGGACTCAGCTGTCCCCGAACGTCACACCCTCCAGCTCTCCTGCCGCTCCCTGAGTTTGTGCGTATTTATCCATCGGAGGAGCCGTTGGGAAGCAGCCCGGTGAACGCTCTTAAACAAGGCACCGGAATCTCTGTAACACATTTCTACATAGACTAGGTTCAACCCTTGACGATTTGACATTGTTTCATGGGGTTGAGCCTGAACTTGGTGAGGATGAGCTGCTGTCTTTTTCATCTGTTTATTCACAGAATTTGGCCCAGAGCGCCTGTTTGTGGAATGGTAGATGGATATGTGAGTGAAAAAAAAAGAAGGGAAAAAAATAACCACGGCTACCAAATACTAACAGTCTGATCCCCCCTCCCAAGGGAAGCTCTTCCGGGGGGCCTGGGCACCACGGGCCTTCCCAACACCTGCATACAAAAGTAATGACCTTGGAAGTTGACCTTATGGTTTTGGGATAGCCCTTGCATCAGAGGCTGCAGTGGAGCCCCTGGCGACGGCCGGCACGCGGTCACGCTCAGCCTGTGGACAAGCCTGCGGGATGGGGCCTCGGCTGGAGGCTGAGAGCTGAGCTGTGGAGGAAATGGGCAAGCGCCTCCCCGCCTCGGTCAAAGCTCTTCTGCATTGGTTGTGCCGCTTCTGTGACTCAGGACATGGGTTTTCAGCCTGTGTCCTAGAAGATGATGGTGAGGAGTTCATGGAGGATCACCTGGCCTTTCCAGTTCTTCCCGAGTCCCGTGTGGACCCCGCTGTTCAGACGGGGCCCGCGTTTTCGGGGTCTGGTTCGGCCCACGTGCAGGGCAGGGGCCGCTGGTGGGGAGGGAGGACTCTGGCCCGGCTCTGCCTCACCCTGCTCTGGCGTCTCCTCCAGCCCTGGTTGGCGCTGTGTGCCTTGTTTTGTTTTAATGCGTTCCTGACCCAGGGCCCTCGGTTATGGGAGTTCTCGTCCTACAGTTACTTACACCGTCATAAAGCCTCCCACAAAAACGCTCTAACAAGCTAACGGTCATTGCTCAATGTACCAAGCGTTGAGTGTCACCAGGTAAGACCTGACCGTGGTAAGGAGAGTAAAGGTAGTTATTGAAAAAGACGAAACACTGGGTCTCCCCGTCGCGCTGTCTGTCCCGGGGCTTTCCACAGCTCTGGGTTCCATGATGAACATCTTGTTGGCCATTACAGCTTCATTATAAACCGTTCCTTACAGATGTGGCTCCCTGTAGAGTGCACCAGGGCTCAGTAGCCCAAAGGGCCGCGTGAAGGAAGGCTGCACGCCCAATTCCCCACCTTACCCTGGACTCGGTAAAGACTACCTCGTGAGTCTCGTGAAAGTGTCGGTGGCACCCCTGAGCTTGCAACCCTCGGAGTTGAGTTGACCGTTTTAACTGCAAAGCTGGAGACAGTAGGGGTGCCCGGGTGGCTCGGTCGGTTAAGCATCGACTTCAGCTCAGGTCATGATCTCGCGGTTCGTGGGTTCGAGCCCCGCGTTGGGCTCTGTGCTGACAGCTCGGAGCCTGGAGCCTGCTTGGGATTCTGTGTCTCTCTCTCTCTCTCTCTCTGCCCTTCCCCCGCTTGCACTCTGTCTCTGTCTCTCTCAAAAATAAATAAAACATTAAAAAAAAAAGGAAGGTATAAACCGTAATAAAAAAACAAATGTCCGGCAGTCTCTGATGTCTCCCCCGCTAACTAGTTGTAGGGGAGCCCTCACTAGTGCACTGTCGTAGGGGACTGAGTGTGATACCAGATTAAGTGAACTTGGTTTCCCCCGAACTTCTGCAAAGGAGTTAACAGGTTGCTCCCTTAATCGGCGTTGACTACAGATTTTGTTGATGGATGTGTGGGCATTAAAGGCCGAGCTTCGGCTAATGTGGAGTTGGCACTTATCACGGGGTGGGGGCGGGGTGGGAAGGATTTTACAGGTAGGGGGTGCAGAGACCTTTGAGAGTATTTGTTAGCTGAAAAGCTGCGTCTTCCACTGGATTGTGAGACTATGATTTTCCATCTGGCCACGCTGGTTGGGGAGCCGTGTTTGGGCGTGAGCTCGGCTGTCAGTCAAGGGTCCCCAACTGTGCCCACCCCAACTCATTAAACCAGAGCAAACTGTACCGAGGGCGCCGCTGTGCGATTTTAATATTTGGTGCATGTGACAGGATCATTTTAGTGATTTGCAGGATTTATCTCCTCTTAAAAGTACTGCCTAAGGCTACTCTAATTGGTAGGAAAGCAAATTCCCTCTTCTCCTCCTGTCAGTCTTTGTTTTATTTACTGAGAACTGCCGAAACCTATTTACACAATAATGAGGATAAATCACCAGGATGCTTTCAACACAAAGAGAAATGTGGCGCGAGTTGAAAGCTGTACAATTAAAACAAAATTCCAGATATTCCTGAAGTGGTGTGTGCAGTTAAGGAGAGCAGAATAAAATTAAGACAAATGGGAGGATCGCACCCTGGACCAGCTCAGGACGCTAATCAGGATCAGAATTCTAGAGATATTTTATGATGGGCAATTTCACTTGAAATGGCAATGAAGTAAATGCCTGTGAGTTACCATCAATATTTGTAATAAAAATAAACAATCATGCATTCCTCCAGCCTGCAAATAAACAGGGTAAGTTTACGCGTCATAATTATGACATTGCTGGAGTGGCGGTAAGTCATGTGAAAATGTCAGCTGTGTGTTAGCAGCCTCTGGCTTGTTCCCAGTGAAGAGGGCCACAGCCACTTGGATGAGACACTCCAGATGTACTTGACTGTATGACCTGGAAGGACCCACTTATTTAGATGTCAAGAGCCTCCTACATTGGAGAATGGTTCTTACTGGAGGGCGTACCACGAGGAGACTTCCCAGCCCAAAGAATTAGGCACAGCTCTTGCTCCCCCTTGAACTCGGCCCACGTGGGTGTTGGGTGATGTGTGGTCTTGTTGGCCACCTGGTCCTTGAACTTGGCCCTCGTGGGTGTCGGGTTGGTGTGTGTGCCTTCCGTAGCTCCCCAAACCTCCAGGTTTGCCTTAGGACCTCGGTGAGCTCAGTCACCCTGACCCGAGGGGGTCCCAGGTGTGGCCTCACTCCCACTCAGAGGTGGCCATCCTATGGCTAACGGGAGCCAATCCTGTGAATCGAGCTTTCAGGAGCAATCACGAGCAGGGAAACTCAGAGTAACACACACACCACACCCCCTGTGAAAGCTCACAGGTGCGAAGCACAAACATAGGACAGCCAATCTGGGTGTATTTGTGAGTTTGTAAAACTTCTTTAAAGCGATAAGAGCCGGAGGCCCTTTGAGATCAGATGGGGCGCCCAGCCTGGCCAAGCTTTCACATCCCTGGGGGCTGGACCAGACGTCTCCAAGGACCTCTCTGGTTCTGACTATTGCAGTATTGGTGCATTTGCGCCTTTGTGTACCCCCCCCCACCCCCGCCCGGCCCCCGACCATCGGCCATGCCTCTCCCCAGCTGTCCCCCCACCTCCCGCCCCTCAAAATCGGTGCCCCACTCTCGGGTTATAAAACAGCCTGCATTTCTGTTTGCATCCTGACAGCTCAGGTGATGGCTGTTCAGTTATCCTGGAAAAAAATAATTCACATAAGCAGATTTTAGCACATTTACCAGGTCTTTTAACTTCATCTGACACTGTTTGGATGGAAGATGAGGGAAGTATATTTTTATATCCCAAGGGAGTTACTTTATGATGACTCTTTCAAGGTGAATATTGGCATTTATTTAGCCTGAGCACAAAATAAAAAGGAACATATAGAAGCATGAACATAGAAACACCAGAGTCAGCAAATAGTATTTTATTTTGTTGCTTTGAATTGCTATCCCTCAAACACAGCTAAATCTAAGTTAATTTAAAGTTTCTCTTGAGGAATTCATATCAAATTAACGTGTTTCTCTGCAGTGGCGACTAGAGCAGGGAACACATCTGAATTTCCTCCAAATTATGGTCTATTTTTACAGTCTCCTAAGATTTGCCTTTGTGGACCTTATTCCACTGTCTTTGAGAGAAAATTAATTTAACTAATGACAGCTCAGACTAAAACATCAATCAGAAGCAGAGTGAAATAACATGACAGTCGCTGCAGAGGATGGGGTGCACACAGAAGACCAGATTCCGCGTGGGAACTGCTCCCCCACGCTTGCCTTCGATTTTGTTCGCGTGGCGCTGGGGCCTCACGTCCTTTTCCGTGGCCCCGCCACGCGCTCGCACCCTGAGGAGGGGCCCCTGGGACGCCCCGTCTCGCTCCTTCCTCCGGCTGCGGTCTGTCCTGGGCAGGAACCGGGGAATCCGTCCGTGTCCTCCTGGGTCTCCCTTGCAAGCCACCGCTGCTTCCGCGGTGCACGTCGAGAGGGTTTTATTTATCTGTGTTTTAACCAAGCGGTTGGCGGTTCTTTTCGCCCGCTTGGAGTCGCCCAGCCGTCCCGGGGGGTGCTGGGAATGGCCCGGGCCCCGTCCTCCCGCCGCGGAGTCCGTTGTGAGGCCGGGGCCGAGAGGGGCACACCTCGCTCACGCTGCCACCCGTCCCGACGCACGTCATGGGGCTTTGTGGCACTCGGTTGGCATCCAGAAATGCCAGCGGACTGTTGAGAAAATTTAAGACGTTTTCATTGGCAGCCGATCTCGCCGAGTCCCCACCTCACTGACGCGGACTCGGTTTATGAATGATGGGGTGGAGGACGTTTGCTATCAGAGGCACACAATGTAGCTCTTAATAAAAGATTAAACAAGGAGGAGAAGGCAGCGCGGATTTCTGACGCGCTGCTGATAAGAAGCTCCAATTCAAGGCTGCGAGGAGGCAGGAGCGCGACAGTGACAGACACTGAACGCGAGACAATGAACACATGTTGCTCCCTGCACTGTGACGTGTAGCCATGTGGAAAATCTGTCTGAGGAACTTTTTACAGATCAGACGCCGAAAATGTTTTCTCCTTACTCGAGGCTATCCGTTATCCGAGGACGGAAAATTAATAGACACGC